>NC_046202.1:11225000-11825000 GCF_011004875.1 Balearica regulorum gibbericeps | reverse complement strand
GGGTGTTTGAAACACACCCCCCCCCCCCCCCAAATTGGGGGGCAACCGGTGCTCCACGGGGAACCGATCTGTTCTCTCCCAGCCCTCCCGGTTTCCTTAGACGGGGCGGCGGCGGAGCGGTCTCCCCACGGGATGCAGCGGGGTCCGGGGATGGCGGTGGGGTAGGTGGGGGGGGTGTCTTCGGGTGTGGATGCTCGTTCCGGCCGTCCCCACGCTGACTCGTGGAAACACTTGGTACCCCATCCCCTCGCGTGTGTGGTTTGTTCACGGGTGGGTTTTTCCCCCCCCCCCCCCCCCCCCCCCCCTTCTTTGGCTGTGTGTAGTTGTGGGCACACACACGCGTGTTTGTGGAGAGGGGCATGCAAGTTGCCATGGAGTGGCGTAACATCACTTTTGTTGCCCAGAGAGCCCTTTTTCTTAATTTCTGGGCCCTCTCCTCGTTCATACCGTGGATGATGTAATAAGCGCTCGGTATCTATGCGGTGTCTTGCTCTTGTGGAGTTAGATAAGAATGAAGATCCCAGAGCAGAGGGAGCATCCGCCATCTGTTTGAATAGACGGGTCTTAATGAATCTGTCAAAATCAACAAACGTGCGCGATGGAGGAATTTGGCCCCAAACACCTACTGATGCCTCTGTCGGCAACCAAAAGACTCCCAAAGAGAGTCCTGCCTGTCGCCCAAATGCCTAGTAACTGCTTTAATGTATTCAGCCCAACCTTGTTTTATTTCAGATATAATTTCAATCACCAGATTTAATACATGATTTGCAGTGATTACCTCCTGATTTACCCACTTGAACAGCAAAAGGAATGCATTAAGAAGGGCTGAGCTGCCGTGCTTTGCTGGTGTCCCGAGTGTGAGCTGTTTCTCCTGTTACTCACCAGCAGCTCAGACCTTTTCCACCCACCAAGTTTTACTGTTTCCCCTGTAGCAGCTGCATTCCCCCTTAGTACACGCCGCGTTGTGTCGCACTAATCCGCTGGGCGCCTCACAAGCTTGCCTCGGCTCTTGGTGGCTTTTGGAGTGTGTTGAAAGTCATCGGGATACAGATGGGCTCCGTCAGGAAATGATAGCGGGACGATATCGGCTATGGGAACGGCTCGCTGAGGTCTGGCCGGGCTGTGGTTGCCTGTAACTCCGCCGGAGGAGAGGTGCATGATCCTGTCTCACTTGATGTGCTTGCTGGACTACAAGAGGATCTCCTCATTGCCTGGGAAATCAAATTTCCCCATTGTTCAGCTGTAAAATAGCTGCACAAGGCCGTGATTGGCAAAGGACTGGATCACCCAGGTTGCTTACATCACGTAGGCAGCTACCACCGAAATGACACACTTGATTGAAGGCCAAAAGAACCGTATACGTAACTGCCTGTGATTAAGCTCCATATGATGCCTCAGAGCAAGTACAAACCCCTCCTTCATCTCATCTTGTTTGTAATGAGACAACCGTTGCAGGGATATCATTTGGGTCATGTTGTGGCTTTTGGGGGATTTTTTTGGTTTGTTTTGGGGGGTTTATTTTGCTTCCGGCTGTAAACTTCCATGACCTGCAAAATCTGCCATTGCTCCCTTGCGTGATGCCCCATGAGAGCCTGGTGCTGTAGGTGTGCTGGTAGCTGGGAATACAAATTTTACCAGGTAAGATCTCCCAATGTCATTTTTTAACAAGGAATATGCCAGCTGGCTTCTTTTGGGGAGGGAGAGGGTCTCTGCACGCGTCCTTTCCCCACTGGCATGCATATGTGGCGGTGCAACTGTTTATTTCTGGGAAGGGTTTGATAGGGGAAGCTTCATCTTTTCAGTTCTCGGAGTCTTTGTGGATGCTTAACTGTTTCCTCAGAGTATGTGCTGTACCTGTAGATAAATCCTCTGTGCACCGCACCTGTAGATAAATACTCTGCCCTGGCTCCGGCGAGGCAGTTTGCACATCTCCGGGCGGTGAGGGATGGGGAGGGTGGTGGACCAGGGCCAAACCCTGCACCGGGTGAAACTTCCAGGTAGCGTAAGAACCGCAGGGGTCTCCTCGGGGAGGGCTCCGTCCTGCGGGAGCTGGCTTCTGGTCCTGCACTCTTTGGCAGTGTGTAGACATTGTCTGGTTCTCACATCATCTTCCCTTAAATTTTCGGTGGGGTAGGATCAGGCTGGGGCCCGATCCTGCAAGCTGATGGCTTTCATCAGTGAACAAAAGCGCTTTCCAAGCATCTCCCTGCTGTCGAATCCCAGGGCAAAACTTACCTTGCAAAAAGAAAAAAAACAACAAACATGTAAAGATAAATAATTTGCACAAATGCTAATTTTGACAAAATCTCCTTCCTTTTCTGTCTCAGCTGCATGGGGAGACAGGGTCGTACCTCTGTACTCACGCTCTCTCTGACTTCATTGTCATGCAGTTTTTGTCCAATCATAACGTGCTTGAGGATTATGCTGATGCAGCTAATTCCCTCCGTATCATGATATGTGGGGATATATATAAATATAGATGGACATATAAACAACATTTTTGTGGCCACTTGTCCAGGTTTTCCTTCAACAGACTAAATCCCAGCCCAGTCTTGGTACGTTTAAATGGCTGGTCCCACGCGTCTCACACAGCCTCCAGCAAACCTTCCTCTGTAAGTTACAATGCAATGCAAGTCCTCTCATTTTATTTTCCTTTAAATGACCTAATTTCTAAGCAAAATCATTGCTTGACCAGGAGTGAGATGATAGTACTATGCATGTTTTATCTCCAGAGTTATCGTAAACTGAACAAAATACTCATGGAGAAACTACTTGTATTAGAAATACCAGTAAACATCATTTTAGTCGATTTGTGCACATATAACTTTATTGATTCAGCATGAAATATGGCAGGCAATCTATTAGGAGATGTAAAGTGAAACAGGCAGAGCCTTTTCAGAATATGTTGGGAACGTAGAATGGGTTTGAGAACGTTCATTTTAGCCAGGTGGATTGCTAAGGTAAACCGAAATGATTTTTTATGAGTCCTGTAAACAACACCACGTCAATTTTATTCAGTTTTATACAGTCCACAGCTGACGATATATTAGGTAGCTCAGCTGCTAAGTGGGGGGAACTGATATATGTGCAGAAGCTTTGCAAGACTGGGGAGTCTTCAGTTTTTAACCTGTGAATGTGGTTAGTGTTAAAAGTGTAAGCAAGAAACTAAATACCAGGTATTATGCAATAGTACTTGGGCTATCATGAAAACAGGGCAATAGAAACAAACTGTTTTATAGGTCTGCTTTTGATTAAATGCAGTCTACTTTGATAAAAGCTCTAAAAGGTGAAAATGTTTCAGAATAAAGACATTAAGCAGTGGTAATTAAAGCCACAGTATGGATTTAGTCTGCTGAACCTGAAGTCCATGGACAGGACGTGGAAAATGTACAGAAATTCAGTGGGTGGTTCTAAAACTGCCCTCTCATTCCTTGAACTTCGTATCTGCTTGTGGAGGCTTACTGGGCATAATTATATATACACTTTTACAGCATGATAAAAGAAAACCTTAAACATCTGCACTGCATGCTGTCATTAAGTCTCTTCGTAGCTGAAGCTTTCAAGCAGCATATACCTTCCTTTTTCATACATTATCGAGCCATTTAACCTGGATGGAGGTTTCAGATCCGCACCGTTCATTGCTTGTAGCCTTACACCCCTGTGTTGGGTACCTCTCGGGGGGCAGGCGTTGCAAAGCGGGGTGCCGAGGCATGGCGGCTGCTGTGTTTGTCTCTGAACCCCCAGCAGTGAACCGATACCCAGCAGCGCTGGGGAGAGCTTGGCGGAGGTGCTGGTTTGGGGCTCTCTGAGCCATCCCTTTTCCTTACCCTCCTGTATTTCCATCGTCACCACAGATGTTTATTGTAGTTCTTCCCCATGGTATCTGCAGAATGGTTTTGGATATTTGTAAATGCAGTAAGGGTCAAAATCTGGCTGCTTTGCTTTTGAAATAGAGCGTAAGCAGACACTGGGTTTGCCTGTGGTCACTTAGTGTCCTGGAGGACACTTGCACGGGGTGACAGAGGTGACAGCGCGGTGGGCACGGAGAGAGCATCTGCGTGCAAAGAGTTTCCCTGGCATCTTTTTTCCCTTGATGCCGGCAGGTTAAACAATACCGTGAGCGTGCCCAAGAAGCTGGAAGCTTGTTCAGTCGAGGGAATGGCCGCCACTGATATCCTGCACAAATTCCAATTGGCTTAATTCCTTCCTAACCTAAATTCTCTTCGCTTTTGTACTCGCTTCCTGCCAGGGGCCTGATTCTGCAAAGAGGTCAGTAGGGCAGAGCCTCACTGAAGTTAATGAGTTGCAGCGAGCTTGTGCCTGCACCGGGATTGATCCACTTTAATGAGGTTTTCTTCATTCTCCTCTATTTGCAGGACCATAACTGTTTGCATAGATACGACCATCATTTTGAAGGGTTACCCAATCCTGCAAAGCCTTAGGCAAACAGCTAAGTAAATAGCCCGTGGGCTTGGATGAGCACTGCTGATGCTTGCAACCTGTCCCAGTGAAGGTAACTGGAGTTTTGCCATTGCCTCCCGTGCTCGCTGCAGCCCCCCTCCCTGGGGGAAGCGTGCCCCCCGGGCATGCTTTTGAAGACCCAGATGTATTTGTGCTGCTAATTGGCAAGCTTCTCAAAGGGTCTGAGGACATGTCTAGAGGCTACTAAAGATGTCACAGTAATGTGTTCTTTGAGATATACTTATATATTCATCCTTGATCTTAGATGCTCTGCTCTGACCCCTTTTGAAAACTGCAGTTTAAGAAAAATGCCCTCTCTACACTAATTTTTTCTGCGTACTGGTGACCTCCACCAGGGCAGTGATTTCCCCACGGAGAGCTGTTGGCACTGTTGGAACTATTATGCAAATGAGATTCCAAATAGTTGATCATCCCTGCCAGGTATTAAGGTTGGGAACAGCCGGCCCAAGAGCAAATCCCAGGAAAAACAAGAAAATGAAGACTCCATAACTGTTTTCAATTATTCAGTCTCGCTGGTTCTCCTTATGTTTCAAGAAGAAACATGCAAATCTCTCTGGGTCTAGCTTGTTTACAGAGTGCTCGTGGGTTTAAAATACAGCCAGCATCAGATTTCTGTTGTACATTTCCTTCAAATAAATACTGAAATAAAAATAAGGATGCTGTAATTTGTGCCACCCCAAGAGCTAAATACTGTGCTCCAGCAGGAAACGATCATTTTGGTTTCTTGGAACAGCTTTACTATAATCTTCCAAAGACCAGTAGCTCACAAAGAAAGGAGTGCTGACTTTCTCAAGGCAGCTCAGCTCACTCTGATAGGATCTGGTTTCTTCTGAACTAAGGTGTTGGACGACGAGGCGCTCCAGCACGTGCTCAGACCTTGCTGAGTCCAGGGAGTGCTTCAGCGCTTTGCAGCATCCGAGCTCCAGGGCTTACCCCTGGGACGAGGTCCATTCCTGCCGAGCGCTGTGCACATATAGAGGTCATTGCACATTTGGGATCTACCTACATCCTCTTCCCATAGGCAGCTAAATAGTACCATGGTTGGTGTTAAACAGCTGCTCTGGGTGGACAATGCCCTGGCACCTTCTGCAGTAGTGCTCCAAGTCCTGCATGTCCAAAGGCAGCTGATACTTCCAGTTTTCTCCATGGATTGGTGCCATGAGCACAGCAGTACTGAACCCTTTCTCACCATGGCCTGTTCCTGGTTCAATAGTAGTTAATAGTAACCAGCCTGGTGGTTCTGGAAACTTCTTGTTGGGGCAGGTCTTCATCTGGGTCAGTTGATGCTCTCCCAGTGAGCAAACTGGGATCCTCTTTTTAAGTCTGGATCCTCTTTTAAAGCTGGGCTGTACTATGTGTATGAAGACACTTTCCCGAGTCAACTAATAGCCTTGAATGTTTGCAGTGGGGAAATGCTTGGAGCGTATCTTGATTTGAATCTTACATTATGATCCACCTCAATTTATATGAAAATTATTCCAGTGTTATGGTCACCCTTGCCTCTTTAATTATCTTCTGGCTCATTTATATATGTTGATGGCTCCAGTCCTCATAGCTCCTAGGGAACTTTCTGTAGGAACCATCAGCTATTGCTTTTAAAAAATAACCCTCACCAGATGTCCAAAAGCCTCCTTTAAAGAAGAGGCCTGGCATAAGCCATATTTATTGGGAGTAATTAATTGTCCTGTTAAAAAACCTAAATGTTTTGGCATTTCATTAATAATACATAATCAACCAACAGGCTATTTGTAGCGTGTTACTTTGTTAAATCTGCTGTAAAAATTGTCATTATTTATATATTTCGTGTTTATAATTACTCATCTGTGACGCACTCAGTCTGTTATGAATAATCCATTGTATATTGTTTTCTTAAATAGGATGCTTGCTCAGTGTGCTGGGGGTGCCAGGAATCGCTGCTAATAATGTCTTCATGTCTGATTTATGCCTGTGAAGTGAAGGCAACTGGACATGAGTAAATGAACAGAAGCACGCTCAGAAAGCTGTCCTCAACACACTCTCGACAGCAAATACTCGACAGTTGTGAGTGGAGGAGAAAACGGTTAAACAGCAGGGACACGTGTTAGAAATGCATTACGGGCGGCTAAAGATGCACAAGTGACATTTCCTTGCTGTTTTGACATTCTCTTGATCTCAGCTGAAAGCTGAGATACTTTTTTCTTACTGCCAACAAGGACCTCGTTACCCTATGCCATCAGTTCGCTCTGTATTATCTTCTTGTGTTCTTCCACTTGGAAAAAAATGAGCTAAGTATTCCAGATAAAAGAGAAATCTGATATTTTTGTATTTGAACAGCGAGGACTGTTGAGGGGGCTGGTGTAATGGTCTGAGCAGATGCGGATGATGGTACAAAGCCTCTCTTGCACCACTGACCTGCGATGTGTGCTCAGCTAAATGTGCTCAGTGTTGACTTTGTCCGTACCCCCACAGCCGATAGCCTGAGGGAGGGCATGACGAGCCCCCGCTGTGTGCCGGCAGGAGAGGAAAAGGGAATCCCTGGACATAGACATGGGGTGGTCATCAATCCCCTTGGCAGTATTTGGTGGGGAAAAATGAAATGGAGGTGAGGCAGAGGGTGCTTTGGACAGTGCCGAGGGAGCTGGCAGGATATCAGCCACGTGTGTTCTCATCTCGGCACCGATGCTGCTCAGCCCTCAGGGTGTCTTCACAGACTCCTGGTCTTTTAAGGCCCGGGAGGAGTGTCAGAGCATTTAACCTGGAAAACAATATATCACAGGCCATTAGATTTCACCCCGTTAACTCCAATACCGAGCTCGGTAGCCTGCACTTGGCTCAAGCGTGTCTTCCAGCAAGGCACCTGGTCTTGTCTGGGAGACAGCAACGTGTCACTCGTTCTGGTCGTTTGTTCCAATGGTTAATCACCTTCGCCATTAAAAACTCTTGCTTAATTTCCAGTTTGCATGTTCATAGCCTTCAGCTTCTCACCACGGAAGCCCTTTGCCTTTGGATTTTAGAGCTTTTAAGTAGCCTGCGTGTTTTCCTCTCGTCAACTCTTACCTGGTCCTCAGACAGTCTTTTCTCGGCAGCCCCACGCTGTGGGTCCTGTCATCTTGTAGAGGAGCTGAACCCATCGGAGGGAAGGGGGGGCTGGCACATACCCGCTGCAGTCTCCCCAGGGATAAAAACTCCGTTCCCAAACTGATTCTTTACTGTTTCCATGTGAATTTTTAGAGGGGGAAGAAAAGAAGGTTCAAAGATTTTTGTGGTGGTGGTGGCTTTTCTTTTGCTTTTTAATATCAGCTCAGAAGCTTTCAAAGACAACTGTGGTTTATATGAAGATGGGAATTTTTTACTAAGCCTGGCTAAACTCTACCCCTGCAACCAGAGGCTGGGGGCAGCAGAAGGTGCAGAAAGCAGCTCAGTGGCAGAAAGTGGGAGAGAGAAAAACAAAAAAATCTCGGGATTGCTGGCTGCAAAAGGTGAGGATGAGTTTGGGGGCTCAGAGGAGCTTGCGTGAACAGATGAAATGCTGGTGACTCAGTTATGATGGTTATTTAATTATGCAAGTTTAAGCCTGTTTGGGAATGGAAAAGGGTCTTTAAACCCTCGGCATGTGATGTGCTTGCCCTGCAGATACAGAGCTATCCAGTCATTGCCGTCCTCACCTCCTGGCAATTTAAGCTGAGAAACAGCCTAAGCCATAGTTAAAAAATAACAAACAACAACTATGGTTTAAAACTGTCCCACTGTGTTCTCACATGTTCAGCTTTCAGAAAATGTGTATATTTTATATTTGACCCGGCATCCGCAGCTCTTCCTTTCTGCCATGCAGAATTCAAAGGCAGCCGTGAAGCTTCAGTTGTTTAGCGATGTGATGTCTTTTAAACTGACCTTCCTCTTCTTTTTAATTTCAAATTTTCTGGAGAAGGTGGGGGAGAAAAACAGCACAAAACCATCTGAAGCGCCTATTGCTTTGTAGTCCTCGAACCTGGAAGTTTATCGCTCATGAAGTGCCTCTGTGGCACTACATCCATTAGGCTTGTCACTCAGGCCTCGTTTTCTGCATTTCAGAGGGCTTTCTTCCCAGTTACATCCCTGAATGCTGAAAATGGTATCGGGTTTGCAAAGTCCTTTTACCCATTGATCACCATGGGGAACTTTATTCCTAGTATCCCAACCCAGTATCTATCAGCAAGATCTCCACTTTCTTGGTCATTTTCTGAAATAGGAGAATATTTTCTTAGGCTTATGTCAATAAATAGTCACCTACAGCATGAATGCCATGTACGGTGCGACAAGGACGACGGCACATGTGGGTCTGGAGGGTCAGGGCTGAAAGTGGTCCCTGGGGGCCAGGTTTAGTCTGTGTCTATCACCACCAGCAAACGCATAGTGAATCTCACATGCGTGCTTGTGTGTGTGCATGTGCACTTTGGATTAAGGTCTCGTGTTTGCAGTCCATAGATCCTTGTAGAAGGTATGAGATGAGTCAGGATGGATTAATTTGCTGAAAATATCATGTAGTGAAGTGTGTAAATGGTGAGTCTGGTTCTGAGAAGCAGCCCTGCTCCCAGAAAGAGGGAGTACTCCCGTTTTCCAGAAGTAAAAGAAAAACCCTTTCAGAAGAACCTTTAGGGCTCACTTGCACTCACAGGCCAATGACTTTGCATTACAGTCTGAGCAAATTTGGTTTCCAAAAATGGTCTGTGGTGTTCACGGTTCTGTGCAGGCTGCGGCGGTGGACTGGGAGTGGGGAGGCTCTTGTCTTTCTCCTCCAGCAATAGATCTGTTTATATATAGCCCAAATGTGTCTTTCCATGTGTTTTGGGGGATTTGGCTTTATTGGTATCAATAGTCAGAAAATACAAACTTCCGCAAAGATTTTCCTCCCTGGGAGTATCTATTTTAGGGTTTTCTTTTAAGGCTCCCTGTGCACCAGGCCTTATTTTTCTCAATCCCAAGGAACCCTTCCAAGACCCACTTATATTGATTTTGTAGCTACAGAAAAAGCCATCTGCCTGAGCACGCTTTCATTCCTGTGTCTCTTTACGCACCTGAGTTGAGACTGATTAAACAAGACTTCTGCATTTTATTGCAGCAGCTTAAATCCTCACACCTCATCACAGAGCTCTCGATGTGCTTCCCTTCCCCACATCTGCAGAGCTGCTCCCAATGCCAAAATGAGACTCTCTGGGCCCTTCAAGACTTTCCTCTGGTAGCTCGGGCTCATATTGCATTTGAGGTGCCAGGTTTTTGCACAAAATAAATAAGTAAAAAAATCTCTAAAGCTATTGTTAGCAACAGTGAACGCAGGTGATAAAGTACAAAGTGACTTAGTGGTCTTCCTAGCAGAAGGATTTTGCCAAAGCCACGTGTCTGCAACAAAACGCTTGACCTGTCTTCCCATAACTATATTGGCTACAAACACAGACATGGGGATTTAATCCAGCTCAGTTGCCCCACGCCGGAGAGCATGGGCTAACCACGACCCTTGGCTGTTACTGCCTCCTTGGGAGAGAGGGAAGGGACTCTTGCATGGGCAGCAATGAAAGGAAAATGTACCAGAAGAGCAATGGAGACTTTTTGGAAAGTGGGTTGTGTCCCCTGACTGATGTGTCATGCCCACAGCACAGAGGAATTGCCCAGGTGATGCTCAGGGGTCTGTTTGCTCTGCTCTTCCCTTTGGATCCAGTTAGATATTACATGATCTACCTGAAAAGATAATGAGAATCGTTCAACTCTGGGGAAAATGAGATAATTTTTTTCGGAAGTCACTGCTCTTATTTGCCTTAGATGTTATAATGTTGCTCTGCCCTGGGGAGAAGCATCTTTAACACCGTTACTTCATTTGATGAATTTTTAAAGGGCTTTAGAGTGAGCTGGGGGACTTTACAGCTACTGCTCCAGTTTTCCTACCATCTGGTTGCTTCATGGATTTTCTATGTATTCCTGTATTTTTTTAGCCCGATTTCCTAAGAAAATGAAGCCTAGGCTGTTGTACTGCACGTGTGTGCTTGCACACCCATGTATGTGTGTTTTCCCATACTATCAGCTTGAACGCTCTGCTCAACCTCAGCCAGATTTGTGGGAGAGATGGAGATCTCAGTTCTACCATCGTCCCGTGTTTCCCCACCGGCACGTTGCTGCCTGGTCTGTTTGACACCCGTGGGGCAGCGGCCGGGGGACTGGTCAGCATCCAGAACAGGGACCTGTTAGCCAACCTGCTGGGCAGAAGCCAGGATCCACCAAATTACAGTTGAATAGAGAAGGCAAATACACAATACTGGCCAGGCATAACACCCAGAGTACAAATGATGTTGTGCATTATGTGCCTGAGGCAGTAAAACCAGGATGAACTCTTGGGCATCATTTTGTGCTGCACACAGGAGAGAGGTTAGCAAGAAATCTTTTCCAAATTGTTAACTACCAAGGGAGATCCAGGATCAATTTGTATTGATCCTGATTCCATCTTGTTGACTGATACTTAAGTTAAACCTTCCAGTTTAATCATCATGTGGATTTTCAATTGGGCTTGAAAGCCTTTTTAAAAAACATATCGCAAGAGCTGGTGAAGAATGCAAACCGGAGTGAGCGTAGACATGTGAGCATCGTGTAACTGCCTTTTTTTTTCCTGATGGCAAATTGCTTACGAACATCTTATAAATTTCACAAATGTGGTTGTGTGAAAGGAAAGAGCGAGGCTGGCAGTGCTGCCGCCGGGCGTTACGGGGGATGTAACCTGCTGGTGAGCTTGGCGCAGAGACTGAAACCTTGGCAAGGTACCATGGTAACATTTCCATACACATGTTTATGGGTTCTTTGAGGGCTTTTTGGTTAAATGTCAATGTTTTCATGACATTATTCAAGGAGATTTCATTGCTCCAACATCCCACTATGCCTTTGAAAACTGCTTTCAGTTTGCAGGTTGCTCAGTGGAAAAATGTGTCTGTCTCGACTGCTTGGTGATGGAGAGCAAACCTCACTGCTAGCTGTCTGGTCAGAGGCTTGTTGTACAGCTCTGTAAAATGGGGTGAGAGCTGGGGCATCTTCCCCATTCCCATCCAAAGGAGGTGGGTGCACACTGCTGCAAATTTAAAAACTGCTGAAGCGATAGAAAGCTGTCGGCACCCTGTGCTCCAGCACCAGCATCCGTTGCTGACCGAGTGCCCGGGAAGGGCATCACCACGGTGTGGGGTGGATCCCACCAGCACCGGTTCCCTTGTGGTTTGAGTTTAGCCAGGGTCTCAGCTGGCACTGGAAGGAGGGCCAGCACTTGCCAGCCATAGGCGAGCTTAAGGTTACCATGTTTCCAACATGGACATTTGGGCTAAATCCGAAATGAGCCTGGACTGATCTGGCTGTGCTCGGACAGACCTCTTGTTCCCAGACAGACATCGGTCACATACGTATTTCCATTAAGCTTTGTACGTGTTTCAGCATAGGGTGGTTTGCACAATGCAGTGCTTTGCTTTATGAGCTCTCTCACAGCCCACACCTTGCAATGTCCCTTTTTGCCATTTTCTTGCCCCGTGCAGGCTCGGTTCTGACAGCAGTCTCCCATCTGCAGGATGCTGAGTGCTCCTGAAGTGCCGCTGCACATCCGTGCTTGGACATCTGGCACCGGAGCCGCTGTTGGTCTGGTTTTGAGCATCTCTTGTTGAAACTGGAGGCAGGCTGCTGAGAGCTGCTGAATTCCAGCAAGGTTTCCATTGAATAATATTGCGATTTAAAAAAAAAATAATATACCTAGGTGGTAGAATTAAATCTAGGATTTCTCACTCTGGGATATCATGCCCCCCCCCCCCCCCAGTACTAAAACACATTATAAGATCCCAGGAGGGAGCTGATTTTAAGCGCTTTAGCCCTCAGGGGAGATGCATTGTCTTTTTTTTTTTTTTTTTTTTAATGGTCATAGAAGTGAAGGCACAGAAAGTGATTTCAAAAATGCCTTAGTGCACCTAAATGCATGGCTTGCAGTTACTCCGACCATGGGTGAGCTCAGGGAGTGCGAGGGGCTGAGCTCCCTTCGCCCGGGAGCCAGGGCAGGCAGGTGCCAGCATCAGTCCCCAGCCCCACGGGCTCATCGCACGCGGCGTTTGCAGTGCAATCTCTCCCTGCAGCTCCACCTGGGCCATTGCAGGTCTCAGATTTAAACCTCTCTTTAATTTGGTAGAGTTTTGAAAATCAGTGTAATTGCTTTTACATTGGGCATGTGATTATAGACAGAAAACATGGATCGATTGCTGTCTGAATACTTTGTGGTAGGACTGGAAGCTAATGAAGATGGTGCAAAGGACTGGGAGTGTCTCTCCAGCTCCGCTCGTCAGGATCTAGAGCGTACCAAAGCTGCGATCGCCTATGTGTCTCCCAGTGGGTAGGTAGAACTCCTGTCTTAGCGCAGAGCAGAATGTCAGAGCAAGCAATATATCAGAATGAAATACATTAATTGGCAAGTGCTGGGAAATTACAGATATGCTTAATGAAAAAGAAAACCTTGTTTACGGTTTCTAATGTGCTGCTGAAGAAACTGGCTCCCAAATAAAAATACTTAAAATTACGATTAGGATTTATTTACATAATTACTGCAAGAGAAATTCTAGATACGTGCTAAGCAGTGCAAGAGAAACCTCATGGCTTTTCTTCTTCTTGTTCCTGTGTCTTGAGGTTACTTTGCTCTTGGTGAGTCTGTTAAAGGTTTTACTAACTCAGTGAGGCAAAGAGGCACTTGTTAGAAAATTCATGCATATATGTGTATATATATATTTGTTTTATTGACTGTGGTAAGAACATATGGCTTGAGTAACAGCCAGATCATCCTTGTAATTGTAGTGTTGGCTGGAGAGCGATTCAGTAGGTGGCACTTATCTCTTTATGGCAAAGCAAGCTGATGTCCCGGCGTGGCTGTAGTGAGAACGCCCTTGGAGTTTGTTTCCAAAGGGGCTGTGTCCCCCACTGGCATGAGTGAGATCTGCCAAAGTCGCCATATACGTTTATGTTAATGGTCGGTTCCAAGCCATACTGCCCAGCGTGCCCTGGCCACCTTCCAGCCCCTGCGGAGACCCTGGGCCAGATCCTCAGCTGACATCTGGGTGGCTCTGTCACCTCTGCTGATTTATATCTGCTGGAAATGTACAGTATAAAATGCAATAAGCCCATGATGGGGCTGCGCTGATTGAAACCAGCCAAGGGTATGACAAATCTTCCTCTTAATATTTCAATTGACTTTGGCAAACTTGCCTCTTTCCTGTGTATCCTAAATCAATGTGTAAGTGCTGCTGACAGTAATTTCCACTTTTGTCTGTGCAGATGGCTGCCCTTCACTAGGCTGCGGTGTTTATACCTGCTAAGTTTGCAAACACTTTCCTGCTACAGCCTCCCATTGAGCAGTATTTTTCCTTGGCTGTCATATTTGTGAGATGAAAATGTTCTTTGTGGGGCCCTGATCGAATGTGACTTTTCTTCTTTCAGCAAGGGCCCCCGAAGTCTGGAGCGGAGGCACTGGTGTCTCGCTCATCACGGATGCCCTGGGCAGGGGGAGGTTGAACCATCTCAGGGGTCTAGATGCTCCAGAGGACGGTCTGAGAGCTGGTGTCCAGGTCCTTGCATGGCTTTGAAAGTCATGCTGCTGGATCCTATGCCTTTTTAATTGCATGTCAATGTAGACCCCTATGCACTATATAATTACTATCGAATAGCAAATCTCTAGGCTGAAAGCTGCAGTGTAAAATGGTAGAGACTCACATTTTCCTAAGGCACCAATGTTCTGTTTCACTGATGTTTCCACTCTCATTCGGCATAAAGAGAAGCTGCTGCTTTTTTGTTTGTTTGTTTAGCTCCTGTCTTAGGCACTAAATAAAATCTGCAATCCATCAGTCATGCACCGAATTTCAGTGCGCGTTCCCTGGTGTAGGATGCTTTGGTCCAGCTACTCTTTAAGGCAGACTATTGCACTATTCGAATAAAACAAAGACAAATAATTAAATCAGCCTTTCTCTTCCCTCTTGTCTTGTCAGGGAGAAGATGCCATTCCACCATGTAACAGCTGGCTTGTTGTACAAAGGCAACTACCTGAACCGCTCACTCTCCGCTGGCAGCGACAGTGAACAGCTAGCGAATATCTCCGTGGAGGAACTGGATGGTGAGCAGCGTCCTTGCGTTGTTCCAAAGGGGCTGGGAACAGGGAAAGGCTCATTTTCACCTTCTCTGTAGCATTGTCCTGCAATAACCGGAGTCATTGTCCCCATGAAGCAAGGAGCAAAAGGCAGGTCAGAAGTGAGATGGCTCAGCAGATCAGGGACAAAGAAAAGGTCCCTGACCAAAGTTATGTTGAGAGCTATAGACTGATTTTAGCCTCAGATTTTGTCCTTCTGCCTAGAAATAAGGCAGCTTTTTGAAAGAGTAAGGCTGCTTTTTATGGGCAAAACTTTGCAAGAGAAAAAGTTAGGCTAATATCTTTTTATAAAGATGTCTTTAGCCCTTCCTGGGAGCCTGCAGAGTTGAATCTGTCTTCCTAGCAAGTCTTCTAATCTGCTTTGTGGCCTCTCAAAAGTGAGGTTTCTCTCTGTGTCTTAATATAACAAGATGCATGGAGGTGGCTTGTGGCTTAAGAAGCTGGAAAGAGCTTTAAAATTCCCTTTTCCAGGTCAGTGATTGGGAGCACAGACCAGTCTGAGGCTGGCAAAGGCCATCAGGGAGGTTGTCCACATCTGTTGCCTATTGGATCCCATGATTTCCTCTCTAGAAGCTGTGTGCTGCTAATCCCTTCTGCCCTGCAGACAGGATGTGAGGCCAGGTAGACTCCCAGTCTGGTTCACGGTGGGAATGTCTCTTTTCTAGGCGATTTGTGGCTCACAAGGGTCATTTCTAAGCAAAAGTTAATATTGTTGACAGCTGGTCTTTGAGGGCTGTGGAACAAATTGAACCTCTTGGTTTGCTTCCCAGTGGACATTTGGTACAAGGCATGATCATAATCAATGGTCTTGATGGAGAACTTGATGAGTAAATGAGCAAGGGAATGGCGCAAGGTGGGAATGGTACTTCCAGGTTGGAGGCATTTTGGCAAAACAGAAGGCCAACATTTCTGCCCACCCTCCCACTTTTCATCTGCGTTTTGGTAAATCAGACCTCAGTTTTCGAGCCTTTTCAACTCGGAACCTTTGGCTTTGGTTTTGCAAGCTTATCTGAGGTAAAAATAATGCTTTCTGAGTATTTGTAACTGCTTCTCTTCTTCCCAATGAGTATGTGCTGAATGCAATTTGTATGAGAGTTGCAATGTGAGAAACCACTTTCAGTGCAGGGACCACAAGGAGTGCAGAGGGGTCTTCTGGGCTCTTCTCGGTTACAGGAGCTTCACTTGAAGACTTGAGTTGGTGAGCAGAACTGAACTAGCTCAGCTTCTGTGCATCCTATAGATGACAAATTACATTTCAAGATAGAGCTTACATGACAGGGGGTGGCTGAGCAGACAGGAGGACCTTGGATGATGTCTCACAGTTTATTTCAAATGCAGAGAACAAGGGTTTTTCTGCTGTGCCTACCCTGATTAGAGCACATCTGCTGTAACTGCCCTTGAGATTTGCAGACAACTGTCAAGAGCTGATTCAAGTGGCATCAGGGCTGCAACCCACTGTCAGGGCCATCCCATTGCATGAGGGAAACTTGTCCTTGATTCGTTCCCCTGCTGTTTGCATGGAAATGGTCTCTGGCTGGATGTGGGAAGGGAGCCCAATCTCATTTCCATCCTTCCCATGTCTCCCTGCTGTCAGCCTGAGCCACATCAGGTGGTCTGCAAGCTTCCAGATCCCTCTTAGCATCATCTTCCTACCAGGAGCTCCGGGGTGGGAGCAGCGGCTGCGGGAGAAGCGAAGCACAGCCCCATGCCCAGACCAACCTTCCCCAAGGAGAAACCAACACTCAAGAGGCTGGGGATCATCTCTGCTAATTAACAGCAAATAAAGTGAATCAGGTGTAGAGGAGCTGTCTTTTGAGAAGGCAGTGGCCAAGTCGCTGCTAATTCAAGTGCTGCATCCATTTAATGTGGTTGGTCCCCCATTATAACTGTGCTATTGAATTGGAGAGCAGCAGAGATAATTCATCTCTGTTCACAAAGAGTATCCCCCTCATTCTTCAGGGGAATGGTTAAAGCTCTTTAACTAATCATCCATTTATTCTCTGGCTGTTAAGCACAGGCTTCTTGTTAGAATTTAGTTATATTTTTTCTGACAGCCTTTTGCTTTACAAACACCTATTTTCAAGAGCTTTGTGTCTTCGCCATGAAGGTATGCCCCAGTTCTTAGCCTAGCAGAGAAGACCTCAACCTCAGGCCATTTTTTTCTGCCTGCAAACACAGGAGTGGTACCAAATTGATTCGTGTCTGCTAAAGCCAGAGCAGCATAAGAAGCTGGAGATGATACTTTTCTGTGTGCCAGCTACCCGATTACAGCCTAGCCACTGGAAATTATATGTAATATTGGGTCAGCAGTGTTTTGTCGCTCATACTAGATCAGTGCCCGGGTGTGCTGGTAATTGGTGAAGGTACCACTGCTCACTGCCCAAACCTAAACCAGAAATAGTCTTTCTGCCTTTAAGCATAAACTGTCTCAGGGTGAGTAACAAAATGTTCTTCCTTGAGAAGTTAATGTCAGTGTATGGGAGCTTTGTGGATATATCAAGCTGTGATAGCTTGATGCCAATAACATATTTGCATTTAATCTTACAGGCTGGGAAAGAGATGCCAAATTCTCCTTGGTTTATTTTTCAATGAGATTTTGATCCTGAGGGAGTTCCAGCCTATTGAGAAATTCCAGTCACACAAATTATTAAAGGTTTGAAGCTGGGGAAGTTGGTGGGAATTTTCTATAATGCTGCTCTGCGCTCAAGGCTCCAACAAGTGCCTGATTTGTCAGGATTTTTTCTAGCAGATTTTTTTTTTCTTTTTCACATCTAGCATTGCATCTCTCAATGCTGTTCACTTTAGGAAGGATTTCTGTGAGTGTGGGCTCTGGGACACTGCAGGGTGAAGGCGCTGCACAGCCCAGCTGGAATGCAGCGCATGTCCCCATGCACGGCCTTGCAGTGAAAACCGACTAATACTCCGTGGTAGCAGCCTGCAGGCGGTGCATGAAGGATAATATGGAGATCAGGAAATGAAAAATATTTGTGACTTCAAGTAACGTAAGGGGGAAGGAGTCCGGGTTTTTGGATGAATGCGCGCCATTCAGAGCAGTGTGCCTAGGGTGCTGCTCTGCCTCTTCTCCGACTGGTTATTTTTCTCCTATGAAAACTTTTCCGACTTGTATCAGCCATCTGTCGACTTTAACTCCACTCTGTTTTTTTTCCATCCTTCTTTAAATACTATGCTGGCAGCAAGGAAAGGGGCTGGAGAGATAGCGGGTCACTCTGCTGATGGCTTGTCTATTCCTAGCAGCGGTGTTTGCTATTTGTGGTTCTGTAGTAGCATGAGGGTTTTTAGAAGCTGTCACCGTCACAAAGGGAATTAACTCGCAGAGAGCTATATTAGGTGATACTTAACTTTGTAACTTCAGGTAAATGACGAAGTTGAAAGTGGCAGGCCATCCATAACCTGTTTCTTAGGGACCGCGAAGTACGGTGGGGGCTCAGATGGATGTTATTGCCATATGCTTAGCGGTTTCTATGCATGAGATTATAAATTAAGGCTGGGAGGAACTGTTTTATGTATAGATTTTCTGGCTATTGTTGGTTGACATAAAATTGTGGCACAGTTTGTGCATACTCTGTGGTTTCCACATCCCTTGTAAAACTAGCTTCTGTCCTTGCATTACGAACTGCTAGGAGTATTTTTAATAAAAAATGGTGGATGGAAATAATCATGTCAAGCTTGAGTCATCCACCTCCATAGGCGCTATCTAAAGGGTATTGTTAGGAGGTAAAAACATTTCCATAGTAGGAATCTGACAAATATCACCTGAAGGGAAGCACATGCATTATAAGTAGGCTTTGCAAAAAGTGTCTGTGAAATGCATGCTAGTCAGTGCCTTGCAGAGAAAACCCAAATGTGAACCACAGCAGCAGCTATTTGTCCAGAAAGACATCGTGATAAATCCTTACCTGACCCAAATTCCTTTAAAATCAGCAGAGCCCATGCAGGAAGAAACGTTGCTGCACGGCGGGAGGACAGCTGTTGGCATCTGGTGCCTTAGACCACGTAGCCCCTGCCCCAGATAGGGTCTGTGGTATCTACAAGGCTTTTTGCAGACTGGGAGACTTTTTTTTATTTTTTTTTCCCTGGTTGTAGACATCAACAAGTCCTTAAGGTTGAGATCTGGAGTGGAAATGCCAGTGCATGTTTTGCCTGCCTAAACTGGAGATGTCAGCAGAGCAATGCGTGAGATGGGGGCAAAGCTCTTGGCTGCAGGACCTTGGGGTGCAGTAGACTTCAAGGCAGGAATCTGGGGACTTCCCTCACCAGGGAACTTTTCTATCATTATAGATTATACAACATGTTGCAGGACATGCTTTACCTGGTTTCTGCTTCTTTCCAGCAACCCCCCTTCTGTCACCTGCAGAAGCTCTTAACTGGGATGCTCTTTCTTGGGCTTCTGTGTAGAAGTCAACCACGAGTGGCTTCAGAAACAGCTCTTGAAATAATTTAAAGGGCATGGTTAAATGATGCCTACATGGATTTTAAATTAACAGTTGTCTTCTGCATGCCAATAATTGCAGGCAATGACAAGTGGCTGAAGATATGTTGGGGCTGCAGCTGGTTCTGCAGTCCCAGCAGCACGACGAGGTGGTCAGTCGTGGATCTGGTGACACGCTGGGTCCCTCCTGGGGAGGGGGATTGGGTAAAATAGTCCCACATTGCAAACACAGCCACACTGTCCTAGCCCTGCCTCTGAAAATATGGCCAAAATCAGGGGTGTTTAGCGTCTTGCGCATGTCTGATATGATGGCCCTTGGATATAAGTTCCAGGAAAGGAGGGACCGTGATGCTGAAGAGCACTGTCACCTTGTGGGCTCGTTTGAGGGTTGTTATTTAGCAGAAACCCCACGGGCCACGAGGATTGTAGCTGCTCCAGATCCTAGTTCACTCTCATGTTATCAGGAAGGCTCGGTAAACAGTCTCTTTCTTGCTGCAGAGTCACGGCTGCCGTGCAACTCCTCATATCTCTCTCTAGGTGTTGATTTTTCTCCGGGTCCGCTTGTTTGCTAGCAGATATTTTAATCCTGCTGATGGGTGCAGGAGGTAAAGGGGCAGGCAGATTCCCTCCAGCCAGCTGGCTGCACCGTGTTGGTGGCTGAGGCTGATTATCTTTGGTGTCCCAGGTGAGATCAAACAGTGTTTTGGAGAAGCAGTGTGCTCGAGGAGGGAAACCCAGGGGGAGAGGCATTAGTCACTTGACTGACTCATGTAGCAGCAACAAGGCTGAGTCTGCTCCGCGTGGCTTTTTGTCCATGGGAAGAAAAAACACTTGGAAAAGTGGAAAGAGAGAGAAATAAGGAAGAAGGAGCATCTTGCTGGTGAGGAAGGAGTTGCAAGGATACTCTCCTGGGATAGGAGACATAGCAAGGGGGAGCATGTGCTGGGGTATGGCCATACTGGGATGCTCTGACGGCCGGCACTGGATTTATGCATGGATCTCCAAGACCGTGCTTCAGTGTAAGCACTGCAAGCAGCCTGTTAATTAACTGGATGAAACTCTATAAAGCTCATTTTCTCTTTTGCAGAATTCTTTTTAAAGAGGGTTTATCCACAGCCTCTCCACTGTGAGTGATCATGGCTGGAAATGGAATAATTTATGTCTTATATTGGGCTTTAATAGTGTTTCATGTCTCTGAATATAAAACTGCAGCATCACTATGTGAATTCTTCTGCGGACAGAAGCAGCTGTAACTCTCACTTCTGCTGAGCTCCTTCTGCTAGTTTTCTAGTAACATATTTTAATTACAGTGTGGGTTTCTTTGGGACTCGATAGTTTCAGGTATGAAGTAGCATCCATTTAAGAATAGCAAAAACTGGCGCAGTATTAAAATTCTGCATAGTATGATTTTATTGCAAGGTGCACATTTGCTCCAGACGGTGTCCTGTGGATGAAAGGAGCTGCTGATGGAGGAATTGTGGCTCCCTGTCCCAGGCTGTGTGCCGGCTTAGCCCTGATGAGGGTCAAGAGAATTCACCAAGGGAAAGATTAATAGTTATAATTCACTGAGGTCTGCCCCAGCCTCATTAGTAGTCTCCAGATGTCAGCGTTGACTGGAGCAGCCAGCAGACGCGAGGCCCCTGCCCCGCTGCAGTGCATCTGGCGTGGGTCAGTTCCCCCGCGCTGGCTTTGGAAACTTCCCCTCGCCTTGCACAGAGCGGTCCTGCATGCCGCAGAGAGACAGACGTCTGTCCGTCCAGCCCCAGCATCACCAACCTCTCGCTCTTGGCCTCCAGGAAAGCTTTATTTCACTGAAATTAGTAGCACTTCCCACCAAAACCAGGCAATGATAATGTTTGGACACCCAAAGTGGCTGTGCCCGGGGGGGGGGCTGGCTCCTCTGGGTTTCAGCAGAGAGCAAGACCCTGTCTTGGGGATTTTAGCTGCTGCATTGCCTTAGGGACCACTGGGGCTTGAAGGTCAGCACTGGGTTTTCTCCAGCACTAGAGAGTCTCATCAGGAAGGTGGCAGAAAGCTATGGAATGGGGGGAAAAACTCCAGAACAGCAAGTATTTCCACCCTCCAGTGCTTTACAGCCCAAGCCCTATACAAGGTGCCAGTTCTCTGGTAGGTTGATTACCCAGGGGGATAAATGTTTTTTTGGGTGCAGCCTTGGCAAGGGCTTGCAGAGGCTCTGTGGCTCTGTTCCCCCTGCCCCACACCCACTCTGCCAAGGGGGGATGTTTCACCTCCCTGCCCCCAAAATACAAGAACAGGCATCAGCATCAGCTCTGAGGAAAGAGTCCTTACAGCAAGAAAGTATAAATAAAATGAGATTGGCTGCCAACAAATTAGAATTACAGGGACACCATCTGGACAACAATTAAAGAGATTGTTTGAACTCCAGCTATGCTGACATAGTTATAGGAACTGGCTGGCGAGCAAGCGAGTTATTAGTGGTGGATATTCAGATATCCTTGGTCAGAGGCTTGAGGGTTTCTGGCTTGTGGTAGTTGAGAAAGACCATCTTTGAGGTGGAAGAAGATGGTTTTGGGGAGAGTGCTGAAGACTGGGTCTTCATCCGGCTCCTTCTAAATCTGCTGGTTTTGGCTCTCACCGCAGAGATGCTGCTGAGGCCTCGGTGCCAGGCTGATGCTCCTCACAGCCGTTTCAGATGCTGCCCATTCGCCTGCGAGTCAGGCTCTCGGTGGAGTGAGCTGATAACTCGCTGCCTGCGTTGCCTCGGGCCACGGGAACGGAGCAAATTCAGATCAAGAGCTAAACATGCTTTAAAAGGCATTTAAATCTTGCTGCGACATGTTTATACAAATTTTAATATGGATTTTTAATTTTTTATGCAAGCTTCTAGTCTGGATCATTAATTTTACAAGTTCCTTCAATCCTTCAAGCCTTAAAACCCTGGCTTTAGCAAGTCCTTCCTAATCCACTAAGTGTTGCTGTGTGGACTCAGGGGTCTCATCCTTACCTGCTACCTTGTTATTCTGCAGATGTACTCCCTGGGCAGTGGCTTTTAGCTGGGCATGGGAGGACGGGGGCCAGGGCAGGGTGTCTGCACCCCAGATACATAGGGATGTGGCACACCCCCTGGGATTTAAGCAAGGAGACTAAATGCTGCTCTCTCCCCTGTTTTCCAGCTGAAGGCACAGGAGAGCTGTGGGTACAGTGGGGTGTTGGTGTGTTGTACTCTGCGCACCCAGCCAGGCAGCCGCCTCTGAGCACGCCTTTTTGTGCTGGTCCAGCTCCCAGTGAGCTCGTTTGGGACGCGGTCGATCTGTCCAGAGCATCTTTCCCTGCCAAAGGGAGACACCAATTTCCAACCCAGGTCTGTGGCATTTGGGGCTGAACAGCGCTGGCAGTGCCACGGGAACAGAGGTTTCCATCCACAGCAGCCTGGGAACAGCTTCCCCGTCCCAGAAATGGAAATGATGGTGCTTCGTTTTTGAATCGGGCAGGAAGCATCTCAGCCGTCCGGCTCCTTCCCAAGTTGCGGGGTCAGGGCGCTGGGGAAACCTCTGCACAATCCACAGCAGCTCCTGAGAGTCAAACAGCTGGTCCCCAACTGAAAATTACTCTGATAAGCCATTTCTTCTTATTTAACTGCACAGACAGAGGCATGAACCTGGACTCTGGCCTGTGTTTAAGCTGCCTCAGACATCCCTTCCGTGGCGCTGAGTGCTGAGCAAATGGCTCACTATTTATTTCATTTTCTGGGGACTCCTTACTGGTGCTGGGCTCGGGGGCTGATGCATGGCTTGAAAAGAGCCTGGACAAGCTGCCTTCAGAGCGAGTCAGAAGATGAATGGCTCAGCATGCCAGCGCATCCCAGCAGCACCGACCTGAGTGAGAGGACCCGAGCGCTGGTGTGGATGGTGGCAAAGTGCAGGAGCAGGATAGATCTGAGGGTCCCACAAGCGCTGACAGGTCTGCAGTCACACAGTGTCCTATAGTTAGTCAGCATTAGGCTTCGCAGGTTCCTCCTTTAATCACCATGATTTTAAATACTTGAGGGTTTGGAGGTTATCGTGATGCTCTGCACACTCTGCATGTGCCCTTTTTGTGGTTGTGATGTTGTGGACTGCCAGGTGTCCCTCCGATATTTTAGCTAGGCTGTGTAAGTTCATTGTGTCTTTCAGCACATCAGCTTTAATCAAGTCATAGCAAACCATAAACAAACCTGAATCAATTCCCTTGCCTCCATCGGAGCAGTCACCTCACCACAGCGCAAACATCTGCAAAAAGCCTCTGTACTGCACTGCATGTACACGCTCTCTACAGAGGAACATTCAGAAATAGGTTTGCCCCCTAAATAATGAAGTTGAGGAGTTAGATGTATATATAGAGAAGCAGGAGTCCAGTTATCCATTTGTTGATCTTCACTGGGATGTTTCGGCCATTGCCGATCTTTTTGTGCCTCAGTTTACCTAGAAGCAACGATACTTGTGAGGGGGGGAGGAGAGCAATACATCCGCCACTGCTTGGGGTGCTGAAAGACCTCTGGGTCCAAGCATCATCTGTGGATCCTGTCCCCATAAGCAATGGCTTTGCTTGGACTCCCCAGTCTCCATGCCACTGTGCCTGTGGTCACAAACGAGCCTGTTGGTGACACAGTGGGGGACTGGCACAGAAGGATACTGTCTTGGCACAGCACTGCTGCAAAAATGACAGGGAGAAAAACTCAGTGATCCGGAGAGGGTTTCACCTGGCTCTTTTGAACTTATTTTTTTCAAATGCCACTGAAAGCAATGCGATATCAAGGTTAGTGCACCTGGCCTCCGTCTGGCTGTTGTGGCATCTGCTCAGTGGTACCAGACAGCATCCCTGTCCTGCTGCGCTCCTGGGCAGCAGCCATCACCCACAGCTGCTCTTTGTGAGCCCGCTCTGCTGAGGGTGTTTGTGGTCCTGGTCCTCTTGCCCCTGCTTATGAGAAAGTGGAATTTATCTTCCTGAGGATGAGGCCAGTGGCTTGGCAGAGTGAGAAGTCGCTTAGCGGGATGCAAGTCCAGATGAGGGAGGCAGATGACAGTAATGCCGGGAATTAAACAAAGAGATCTGGCCGTCCTCTCCCTCTGGCTGGAAATCTTTGTTTCCCAGTTTCCCTTGCCCAGTCGTGGGCCCTGAGACCGTCTCAGCCCTACCTCAGATGAGAAATAGGTGCAAAGACTGGACTTATCAAATGGGCTGTGTAAGGATGCTCCCTCCCAGGATTTGCACTGGGCATTTTCCCAAAGTCAGAGCTAGGGAAGGCAGGAGGAGAGGAAGAGCAGCAGGGGAGGAACGCGGGGCTGGCTGTGCCACAGCAGGATGGGGCAGGATGGGTGCTGGGCGGAAGGGAGCGGAGGGGGCAGAGGGCAGAGTTTGGAGCTGGAGAGGAGGTGAGAGGATGTGTAGCTCCATCCAGTGTTGGATCTGCTGTTCCCAGAGCTAAATGAGCTGGCAGCCAGCACTACGTGCAGCAGTTGTCAGCTTTCGCAGGACCCTGCAGCCACAGCCACCAGCCAGACGGGTACAGGGGGACAGAGCAGGAGCCCAGCGGGAAGCGCTGCTTTTCCAGCTTGACTGGCTTTAGCAACATCAAAGAGGATCAGTAGAAACCCTTTGAAGTCAGACTTAGCTCCTGCCTGTGAAAACAAAGGGGTGCAAATCTCCCAGGGTGAGCGTGATGCTCTGAGGAGGTGGGTGCTGTGCAGGACTGCAGCGAGGGCCATGCTGGTTACAGCGATGCTCCTGGGCATGCTGGTGCCCAGCGAGAGCTCAACCACCTTCGCTTTTCTGCTCTGACACTTGATGTCAGGGATGTGTCCAGGAGCACAGGCTGTGCAGCAAAGCTCACCAGAGCCAGGCAGAGAGTGGTAGTTCATAAAATGCTTTGCCAGCCTTCGGTGCCAGAGCGGCCGCTGCAGTGGAGGGTGCATGGGCTGAAATCACTGCAGTTCCTAAGGCTGATGCCAGTCTCGCTTAGATTATTCACTCTGCAAATTAAACGAATTAAAACTATGCTGGGTCTTTTGCAGACTAAGGTCCTGCACCCCGCATCGCCGGGTGATGCTGCTCCATGCAGGGCTGTGCTCCCAGTGCAGCAGAGAGGGCTCAGCCAGGGGCTCTCTGGGGGCACCATGGTCCTTGCGCCATGTGGGTTTGTGGAGGATGAGCCGAGCCAGGACCTTGCGTCTGCCTTGGTCTCCTGTTCATCTCCACACCAAACGACTGTTGTGCCCTGGATCCAGCTAAGAGGACCAAAAGAGAGGGCTCATGGTCACCTGTGCTGTTGGGACCAGCAGCAGGACCCATGTGAGCATCACAGGGAGCAACACTTGAGTCATGACATGACATCGTGGACCTCGGTGTCCTCAGGGACTGGGTACGCAAAGTCCTGGCACCATTCAGGTGGGATCAAACATCTGTCTGGAATGTGAATGGTTTGACAAGTAGTGAGTTGCTCCGTCCCACGTCGGTCCTGCCTGGAGCTGAGGTGTTGCAGGCAGCACTGAGACCCTTTGCAGCAGTAACCATGAGACAAGTAAGAGCAAGAAAAATAACTTTCAGATAAGTTAGCATTTGGAATTTTCAATCTTTACTATTGCAGAAGAGCACAAAGTCTTTTTAAAATGTTTCCTTTATTTTGATAAGAATTCTATAAAAAAATACATGAAAAAACCCAAGCCCTTGGTAGTGAAAGATATTTATGTCTCATGTTTCTGACTGTGTATCATTAGGATGTCATTTAAGAATAAAGTCCTTCTTTCTAAATAAGCCATTAGAACACAAACCTATTAGCAACATGCAGGATGAGGCAGTATTTTGTATTTTAGGATTATTCTTTTGGGCAATTTCTATTTAATTTGCTAGGAAACACAAATCTCATTACTTTTCTTTCAACTAAATCTAATCCAGGGCATGAGATTTTGTGAATAGATTTGGATGGGGAGGGGGAAGAAATATGGCTGTGTAACTGATTGTAATTGCTGTTACTTCCCGAAGGTAAAAAAGATTTGAAGCATTTTTTTTCCTCAGCAATTCTTCATGTTTGCACATAAGGAGTAAATTGTGCTTTGCAGGGACACAGTAATTTCTGCCTTTGAAATGTGAAACTGTGTTTGCCAATGTGTCTGATGGATGAAATGTCCATCACAAGTACTTAAATGTAGCTTGTCACTGCTTTGTAAATTTGATTTCAGCGTTGCAGAAGGGAAAATGAGAAAATAGAGAGAGAGTTGGAGGATATCAATGAAACAACGTTCTCTCCTGCTTCGCCCCTTGGGAAGGTGGACGTGCGATGGGCTCAGGTTTCCCTCTATAAAAGCACCAGAGGTAACGTCATCCCCGCACAGGCTGTAGGAACCAAGTCTGTACCTCTGGGGCTGGCGGTGGGAGTTAACAGCCCTAGGACAGGCGCTGCCTCCCAAACTCAGCTGTGCAAATATGGGATTTTTCAGTTCACCAGCAGTTTAAAAAAAAAAGACAGACAGAAGTAGGGGGATCCATTTCCATTTGAGCCCAATCAGCACATTTTTATTTTTGCATTTTTTTCCACAAATCGGAAGCTGGGAAAAAAATCTCATCTGTTCCAAAACAAAGTGTTTCATTTAGAATTTGATCTTTTAAACTTATTTCTGTTCTGAAGGTGTGGCAAACTTGTAGATTTTTGCCTGCCAAGTCACGTGCTTCCATTAAAAGAGTCAAACCAAAACATTTTGTTTCAGCGGGAGCTTGGAGAGGCAGCTCGTGCAGCTGCTGCGAGCTGATGAAGTGTTTCAAAGAGGCTGAATCTCTGTTTTCAATGAAAGCACTTCAGGAGACAAATTGTCTTGTGATGTTTTTTCTCCAGCCAAGACAATGGCAAGGTGTCGCGGTGGGGCGAGAAGGAGACACGCATTCATGGGGGCGATTCCTCCCATCCTGGGCAAGTTGTAGAGGATCCCCAAAACTGGTGGCATCAAGACTGAGTCACCCTGAGACAAGCAACTTTATGTCCATGGGGTCTCGTTCCTTCAATGTAGCCATCAGGCAAACAGCCTCTCAAGTGCTTTAATTGCTTCATTGACGAGCTCCGGTGAGCTGAGCCGGGTCTGCTGGCGAGCCCACGAGGAATGGGCATTTCAGCCCAGCGGTGCTTCTGAGCAGTAAAAATATACAAGGTTTGGTTTGGATTGAGATGCAAAAAGAAAGCACACTCCCCACTCCCCCCACCCCCTATTTTGGGGCTGTTTAAGGGGTTAGGTAGCTAATGACTTCTTCAGAGTTCATTCCAGTTGCCTTCCAGGCTCGTTTCTCAATAGCTTTATTTTGCTATATTCCCCATCTTCGTTTTTCTCTCTGTCTCATTTTTCACAATAAAGGGTGGAATATACGAGCCGAGGAAATGGAAGCAAAGCAAATAAAGAGGCTGGTTAAATACAGGGCTCTGGAGGGAGGTTCTGGCTGGCCTCAGGCTTTCCTGCTGTCCTGCACTGAGGTCCGGCATTTTCTGCCTGCCCTTTTTTTGCTCTGATAATAGCAAACGAGAGACATGCTTTGGTTTCTGTGACTCCTATTGATAAGGGTAAGGCTTGTGTGTCCTTTTAGGGGGAGAAGGTCACATAATAAACATGCAGAAGGATATTGGATTAGACAAGCAGCCTCTCACTTAAAAAACTGTTTATCATTAGCTATTCTAGGGTTTTAGAGGGGTTTTTTGAGCCAGTGATTGGAGGAATTTTTCTGCAGGTTAAGTTTATTGTCTTCTGTGTAACAGTGCAGCAAGTCAAGGCTTTTGGCTGGATTGTACGTGCCCGATGGACACCTTGCGCGTGTTGCTATGGCACGAAAGGAGTTTTGCTGTGGGAAAGTGCTGACTCTGTAATGCACTGGGTGATGTCTCTGGTGGTGTTTATTTGCAATAACAGAAGCCCTAAGCTGCTGTTTTCAGGTATTTTTTGCAGTTATTGTGCCTTCTAACACTTTCCAGGGTGCTTTGCAGCACACAACTTCAGATTTGGAATCATAGTGTTAAGTCCTAGTAAATAAAAAGCTCTCCTGATAACTTGTTGACCTTGGCAGCGTGTGTTTCTCCATCAGAACAATGTTTAAAGCCAAACATTGCACATCCTTGAATTTCCCAATTGCTTGGCTGCATGGAGAGGCTGCCCACGAAGTGTTTCTTGAGAGGCAGAAGGGTTAACGTCCTCCTCCTTGCCTAGCCAACGGAAGAGCTGCGCTCAGCTTGGAAAGAGACTTGTTATCTTCGAAGTAAAACGTGCTTATTTTGCAAATGTGAAATTCTGATCCCATTGATATAAGAAGCAAAATTCCTATTGACAGAGCTGGGCTTTCACTCTCTATAGCTGAAGAAATCGGATAACGGGCTAAGCTCCTTAAGGTCTATTTCTCTTTCTAATGGAAAGCTTTTTAGTACCAACTCCTTGAGAAAGTTTCATCCTCACAGCCTGAGTGTGCATCCCTAATTTAGTGCTAAAAGACTGGACGTCACGTCTCATTGTGGGACGTAGCTGCATGTGTCCATCTGTGCACATGAGCACGGGTAATATGGACATCTCTTACCTGCTGCCTGGCAAGGATATGTCAGTTCTTGCCTGCATGAAACCAGTCCCATCCCAGTTTGTAATGCACCTGAGCAAGCCAGCCTGTGTGAGTGGGCCAGCCCAAGGCTGGTGTGGGTGTTTAGACTGAGAATTGATGATGGAGGAAAAAGAGGCTCTTTTGAACCTTAGTCCTTTGGGTAATTACCAGTATGATAATTTATGTGGTTCATTATTAATCAAGTTTTTGCATTCCCATTTACCTCTTCCAGCACTTGTTCATGAGGCCTCTGAGGCTTTGACGGGGTGGGAGCAAAACAAATTAAAAGAATGGACTAGAAAGAGAAACTCTGAGGCAGGAGGTCTATGAACATGTCTGCTTTAGCTCTAAAAGGGATTAAACAAATTGAACTGATGCCAGCTTTGATATTTTCCTTCCACCCCTGCAGAGAGGAACTTTCTATGTTGCCATTGTGGCCTCAGCTCTGCATTGGCTCATGGTGGTTTCAGACTCTCCATGGCCTTGGTGGGAGGAGGACTGGCTCTGGCCAGCCAGAGAACTAACACAGACCTTATCCAAAAGGGAGGGAGAAACCCTGGCATGGTTCACATCTGTGGGCACAGGCCACAATTCATGCCCTCACCTGGAGAGCTCATTGAGACTTCTCTAACCCCTGATCTTCTGTTGTCCATGGGGACAGATGGGCATTTCCAAAGGATGACCCTTGGGAGCTACCAGGGAGCGAGTCAGCCTGTGTAGCTCTTTACAGTAGCTATTGAGGGACCCCGAGCGTCAACTTAAGTTTGAAGTTACGTGTGAAAATGCTGGACAGCTGTGACAAGCTTTTATGGATGTCGGCTCAGGGACATGTGTAGGAATCTTCAGGCCATAAACACTTGGTGAGTGCTACAGTGACTTTTTAATTTTAGCGGGAAAACCAGAATGTGGCAGCCAGAAAAAAAAATATACAAAAATAGTAGTAGCCCTTTTGGGAAGAGGAAATGATATTCCACTAAGAACAGCAACCCCAATTAAATGGGAGCCTTTAAAGAAGCAAATAGCTAATTACCTAGATAGGGATGAGACAGACTTTCGCACATGGGAAACAGATTTATTGGGGAACTTTTATCTATGTACATATGTCCAAGATGATGTATTTTCTTGCCACAAGCCCAAAGTTGTCTGTGCTTTGTAAATATTGTGGTTGATGGCTGTAAAGATTTCCGATGAGATCAAGTTGGAAAGAGTCATATGGTCAACCACAGTGACCAGAATTGGAGAATTTCATTAACGGCTCGAGCAGCTGAGGAGGCTTTGAGGGCACGGCCAGGCACATGGCAGCCCTTGGTTAAAATAACCACTGGCACATGAAGGCGAGGGAGCCCTCCCCTCTGTAAGCCCCCGTTGTGCTTGGTGGCCTGGCATGACTCTGTTGGAACAAAATATTTTTACGACTTGGCACAATTGTGCAAGAGGGACAACATACTCATTTTTCTGACTGGGATGTGGGAAATGGCTTGCGGCTTTGCCGCTGTCACGTGTTAAACACGACCGTGATGTCTTTGTCTGTGCTTGCATTGCACGGGGTGGGCATGGGTGTCCTGCACCATGGCAGGGCTCCCTGCACCCACGGGGTGCCCTTCCCTGCTGTCACCTCTTCTAATATGAATTTTCATCACTTTTTCACATCTCCAAATCACTTATGTTTTGACATTAATAAGAGTAGCAAAGAGCACAGAGAAAATAGTTTTGGTGTCTACTGTATTTAATTTGCACAAACTTTCATGCGGAGTTTAATTTAGACTGATGAGAGAGGCAGTTTTATGAGTATAAAACTCCATTAATTACAGATCCTGTCTTAATTATAAATGGCTCTATTTTAAAGTGAGTTTTACAACCAAAATTAAGACTTGGAGCAGTTCAATCAATACAAACATCAATTAGACCTGACTTTGTACTCCAATTAATTTATAAAGCTTCCCAATGAAGTGTAAAAAGTGTGCCACTTTGTACTCCTCTTTCTGCCATTCCTGGGCATCAGGAGGTCTCTGTGGTTTCATTAGCAGCCTCCTAATGGTAAGCGTGGATGGAATAACAAACCTCCCAATGGTCTGCTTTTTCCCAAATAAACCAACAGAGTTAACTGCTAAAGTGGCTGAACATGGCACAAGCAGAGGCAAAAATAGATACTCTTACAAGTGCTCAAATTGCACGTTTTGTTCATTTGACTGTGGTCCAGTGAAGTCTGGGGTCCCACCATGGAAAGCACTGTCCCACCAGACCATGTCTGCTCCAGGGATCTCTGGGAGGCCCCAGATCAGGACATGGTCATTTGTTACAAATGTGAACCTATTTAAGCCCTGTTCAGGTTCAGTGTTATCATCCCGATTTTATGAGACAGGTATGAGGTATGGCACAGTTCGTTTCTCTGCACCGTCTCTTCAACAGCTTTACCCACTTGGGTTATTTGGTGGTGTAGCTGCTGGCTCTGGGGACGCATGTCCTTTACAACCCTAGTCAGGAGCTCAGGATCCAGCCCAGCCGAGGAGTCAGGATCTGGTCCTGGTGACATAGCACTGATTACTTGAATCCCTTCTAGCATCTTCAGTCTGTTCTGCAGATGGTGGTGAGCTCACCTAGAATGAGAGTGCATAAACAAGCTTTTTCTCACCACCAGAGGGTGAGATGAAAGGACATGAGGACTACCATGGGGAACCCAGGCATAAACAGTTGAAGTAAAATATCTTTTTGCTTCTAAGCTGGGTGCAGGTCATCTACAAGCTGCTGGGAAATAGCAAATCTCGATTCCTGGAGAGTCATCTGGGCATCCTCCTCCCTTCAGCAGAAGGATGCCATTTGCCCAGGTGCAGATGCCGTGTGCAAATTCTTATGAATAGTTAAATTTTTAATGCAGGACTTAGGTAGCTACAGAGTTCCCTGTGAGCTTTAGAGTGTCCCCAGGTGTCTTCTCCTCTCACAGCTCCCTGGGGCAGTGACTCTGCCTTCTCATCCGGTGGTACAGCAACTACCACGGGGACCCCAGCTCTCTTAGACCTGCAACAAACAAACAAGAAACTGTAATTTCACCATGCATAAGGCCATGTAGGAAGTGGGGAAGGGATGGAGCTAGGTGTTACCATAGTTTTTATTTAATTTCTGGTGAAACTGGGTGTTTTAGTAAAGCCAAGCTCTGGGCTATGTAACTGTTTGAAGTTGGGAACCAAAAAGCAAGCGGCAGGCAGGCAAACAAAGTGAAAACCTGCTCTGAATTATCATAAGCTTTCTTGTTGTTTTAAACCCTTTCAAGCAGAGCCATTTGTACTGGAGCAAATTCTCCCAAGATATTTTTAGATGATATGAGCAGAAAAATATTACTCCATAGCAAGCTGTTTACAAATCTGCTAACCTTGTTTAGTGCTAGTAAAACTCTCGGCTTGGTGTGCTGCGGAGCACACTAATTACTTGACAGAAATTACGCAATGATGTTTTTCCGAAGTGATATACGTTGGCTTGGCCCTGCAGCTGGGCCCATGTACAGCATTTTATATAATTAAGTGTGAATGTTTCTGCAGCTTTTCCATTAAAACAGGGAGTGTGAGGCAGGAAAGGGGCAGACCCTGCCAATTACCGGCTGCTCTCCATCCTTTCCTCATTTCTGTAATGGGGCCATTCTGCAAATGGCGAGTCCGGCTGTTATCAGCTGATTTGAGCAGCATCGCACGCACCGCTGGCCAGGCGGCTGCTTCTGCCTCCACGGGAGGTTGGTGGAAATGGTCCGGTGGGTTCCCGCTGGAGATGGCCAAGGTGGGCAGCTGCAGCTGGCCCATCATGTGCGTCTAGTTTGGGAGTCCGGGTATTGCTCTCTGTTGCTCCCTGGGCCTTGGCTGCCCATGGAGCGGAGATAAGAGCCATTCCCCGTCACATCATGGACGCATAAACGCATGTAGCAGGGTGGTATTCAGATGCTATGGTAACAGGATATATGAATACATTGAAGGTAGATATGGACTCCTATGGATAGGAGATCCCAGTCCTTCTCAGTGGACCTCACCGGCCTGTGCCTCTCATGGATGTTGGGTACAGGGGTGTGACCAAGCTCCTAGCCTTGGTAACCTGCTCACAGTGATCTTGGAGAAGCTCCTTTTCCCATGGGAGTTGTTTCCAGTACTGCAGGTGACTGCAGTGAGGTGGTGTGGAATTTCCACCTTGAATATTTAGGGGGGTTGGTTTTGGGCACCTGGAGATTTCTTTATAATCTCCTGCTGAAAAGGGCTCAGCAACAGACTGATGATCTTCTGAGGGGTTTGGTGAAAGCCCAGTGTTTCTGATGACCGCTGAGTGTTTAGCAGTTGTTGAATGGGCCAAATTGGAAGGACAGATTAGATTAAGCAGGTTGTGTGATAGTTAGATGAGGACTTTTCAGCCTGAACACAGCTGAAGATATAGTAAATCTAAGTCTATAAAGTGAGTGAATGGTGTGCAGAATGAGAACAGGGAACAGTTGTTTGCTGTCTGTTCCAAAACAAGAGCTGGAAAATGTCAGATGGAATTTGGAGGAGGTGTTTCAGAAGAAGAGAAAGTGGATCATCACTGCCATCATTGCATGGTTAAACTGTGGAACTCCTTTCCACAGGACACACAAAAGTAAATGTGATCATAAAAGGAACTGGGAAAATTTGTGGCAGAAAAGTCTTGGGACTGTTTGAAGATGGGGCCTTGGCTGAGTGTCAGCTCTACTCTGGCCTGCTGTCGCCATTCACAGACATGGACATGCAACCGCTGCTGGTAATTGGAGATATGTAGCTGTCCCATGGCCAGCTCGAGTGTTTCAGGTCCTCCTCATTACCCTTCCTTGGGAAGATGTGAACTCAGCTTGACAAACACTGCCCTAGGTGATCTTCCCCCAGGCTTTGGGCGAGCAGAGGGGATATGTGACCTTCTGAGAGTCCTTCCAGTCCCTTGCTGGGGTTTGTGTAGTACAGCATATGTGGTGAGCCGGATGGGAGGGAATAGAAGAGGGAAAGCAGCTGATGTGCCACAGCAATAAACCAGCTGACCTGCTTGGGATTTTCCCTCCTTTTTTTTACTCTTCTGAACTGTTACTTAATTACAGTAGAAGAGTCTCAAATGGAGATGAAGAACAAGTAGCTGTCTTTAACCTTCCCCCACCTCCTGGGTCATGTTGCGAGGCTGTGAAGCAGTGGTCCTCTGTGTCCGGGATCCCCTGGTGTGCTCGTCCTGGGGCGCAGTCCCCCTCCGCAGGCGGCTGGCACTGGGGACACAGCCTGTGGAAGGAGCACAGCTGGGATTTCCCTCCTCCTTGTTATCCTTGGCCACTGTGAAATCCCCTGGAGTTATTGGCAACCTGCATGACTTGCAGCAGCTTTCCTAATAGCTCTGGTGATGTTGTTTTAATGTAGTAACGTCTCCAGGATAACAGGCAGATTTTGTCCAGCGCAGCGGGCTCAGCTGGAGAGGGATGCGGGGAGTCTCTGCAAGCAGAAGCTGCATCGCAGCTTGGGACACAAACCAGCAGTGTATTTTCTGTTTTGAGAGAGAAGCTGCTTTCACGGTAGAGGGGTGGGAATATAACAGAAACTTTTTTCCCCCTCAGCTTTAAAAAACGTCATTGTTTCTGAATCTGACTTAGAAACGTTGCTCCCTTGTCACTGGTTTCTTAGCAAGGTAGTTCCCTGGTCCTCTCTCCCCTAAGGTGTTTTCACAGCAAACTTCTGAATTAAGCTGTGCAGGTGTTGGAGCACGGTCCCCGAGCTGTCTGCCCCCAGGGGAGAGGAGTTGCACACCTCTGGAAGAACCCAGAGCAGGTAGCCAGAGGGGCACATTTCCGCGTCCACCCCCTTGCTCAATTTAGGGAGTTGTGTGGCAGTTCTGTTTGTTAGAAAAGGGATTAGTGCTGGAGCCTTTTTCTTCCTGCAGTTGGTTTCTTCGTGCTGGGAATCTAGACTAGCGACTAGGCTTACTTTGAATTTAATTACGTATTTAATGGCAAAGCTGCCAAGAGCTGTCAGGTGTTTTTTTTCTTTATTAAATTTCTTATTAATCTAAATAGATTAATATTTGCAAGAAATACTTCCAGAGTAATTTTATCAAACAACTTCATTATTGCCATGGGAAATTCAATGCAATTTTAATCTGGGACCAGTTCCACTTTGCAGTCTAGCTAGACTATGAGTTTTAGAGGTAGGCACTGTGTGAGTATCGTGTCTGTATTGTACACGTATATTGTGATGATATACTGAGCCTGCTGCTACAGCTCTGCACATACTACCTAAGTGTCTGTGCTGATGTCTTGTGTTTGCAGATATTAGTTAATAGCTGATGATAATGAATAAAATCCTCTCTTTCCTGTGTTACACTATTAAAAGCAAGACAGGCAGTGCATACAGGTGAGCGAGAGAATGACAGCAGCCGATGAGGATGAGCTACGTGAGAGCTGCAGCTACGTCAGCCTCTTCTTTATTAAAACTTTCTCTGAAGTGTTTATTTTAGCAATGAGTTGCTCCCCCCTCAGCAACCTGAGACAGCAAATGAAGTATGCACGTAGCGGACCTGCGTGGCAGTCCTCGAAGCCTGCTGTCAGATTGATTACTTAAAGTGCATTTGAAACCAAGTGCTGTACAGTCAGCTCTAGATCATTTTGCAATCATTTTTCATGTGCCAGTAAGTAAAACCAGTGAATAATACAGCTGGTTGAAAATGGGGAAGCTACTCTGTCTTGTAAATCTAAACGGACCTCACCATCTCATCCCTCTGCCCTTGAGTGCAATGCAATCATCATGACATAAATAACAACTGCAGCGACATAATGGAATTATACGAGGGCTGCTATTGTTAGTGCTGTAGAAATAAGGCTGCAATACTTGGAGGACCTGAGATCAGAGCTGAAATAGTCAAGGTTGAATTGATTTCCTTTTCTTTTTATCTTTCGGGAGAGAAGGAAAATAAACCAAGTCCCACTATGTTTGTAAAAACTTCAAGGAGTTGTCTGTGCCCGTTTGCACAGTGGTGCAGTGGCAGGCACCTGCCCGCCAGCTTCTTTGCAGGCTTTTGCTTCCATCCCCTCCTGAGGCAGCCGTGGTTCTTGGTGAGCAATAAGCTGCTGGTCTGGAGGTCTGGATGATCTGTGATAGTCACTGCTTGGGAGCACCCGGACGTGCTCTTGGCCACCCTGCGATGTGAGTTACAGCTGCAAGGCAGCAGGAAGGAGCATGGCACAGCTTGGAGAGCTGCTCCCTCTCCTTTCAGTCCAGAGTTTCAATCCAAACAGTCGCAGGATGAGGAAATATGCTCCTAACCCTCATTCCTTGCTGGCCACTGCCAGCCATCCAGCTGAGTCTGGTAGGAGGCTGGCAGATCGGCTTGTGGGATTTAGCCATGGGGTCCTCATCTCGAGAGCCCACGGCAGAAGAATGTACCCAATGCTCAAACTCCCAGACTGGTCCTGTCTCCTGGCCCTTGTACATGCAAACCCTCTGGCTCTGGTCCTGCTCACACTGCGGTCAGGGAGGATGGGGATTTCAGCCAAGTCAAGCCACCTTCAGGCTGAGTCCTGGTGTGGAGAGGGAGAAGGTATGGCTCGGTCTTCACCTGGGACCGGAGTCCAGCAGGGATACAGGGAGATAAGAAACCAACTTTAGGCTGTCTATAGTCAACACCTGTGTCAGGAAACATGTTTCCACTTTGTTTCCTGAAGTTTTCTCTGAGTTTGTGAAGCAAAATGCCCAGAATTTCTGGGTAAGCAGCACATGAGCTCCACAAGGACAGGGGACACAGAGGAAGAAGTTGCTTTGCATGATCCCCTCTACATTCAAAATGGCTTCACGTACTTCTGTAACACCATATCTTCCTGAAGAGGACCTTGAAGTGTTATTTACCCAAGGAAAGTTTACCAGGAACGTGAGCTTCTGTAGGGCTGGAAGAAGCAGATGTGAACGTGGGAGTCGAAAGCCCTTTCCAGAACTCTTGTAGGCTTGGAGAAAGGGAAGCATCAAATGGCTCTTCCAGCGTTGGGCTAAAAGCATAGCAGACAAGAAAAGGGAGGCTTTCTTTTATCACTCCTGCCCACTGCCTAAAGGCCACCTCTTGAAGGAGACCCAGATGGAAGAAAGAGTTCTTTCCATGATTTTTTTTTTCTTATCGACTCTTGCTGTACCTTTTGTTACATTCAGCTTCTCATTTCTTATCTAGTTCCTTGCATGAATAAGATATGCCACATATTTCCCTGACATGTCTACCTACTATAAATACTCTATCCTTATGTGGAGAGAGAATGTGGAATATATGTGTGTATATATATTCTGTATGCATCTAGAATCCTAAATGCCATTTTTCCAATATTGTGTCTTTAATGGGAATTCAGTGATTAGGTGCATAAAAGGCTACAGAAGATGACAGTTTCGCTGTGCTCAGTTTTAATACAAAGAGTACTACGGTTGCTAAGAGACTGATATTTCAAGTTTGGAAATCTTCATCCACGCTAGATATATTATCTTGGCAAATTGGACTTTCTGAGTTGGCAGCAAATGGAAAAGAGTAACTTTTAAAAATAGAGATAATTTAGATGACGTCAAAGACATCTGGTGTCCTTTTCTAGAAATGTGAGACTGATCTATTTTGCTTATGTGTATAAATCACTCTGCACCCAGTGTGAGGTTTTACTTAATGCCTACATTTGTGTTTGATTTATTAATGAATTCCCTTTCTGTTTAAGATATTTAGCCAGGTACATTTTAATTAAATGGGGTTTATGTTTACAACAGATAGTACCTGTCCGCCCTGTGTATCTTGGAGAACCTCAGCTTCGTGCTTTTGTGCGAAGCAGGATCTCGTAGTGCCCAGAAACACCCACCAGCGTCTGCAGTGACTCAGAGAGGACAGTCACTTATTTACCTTCCTGGTAAATTTGCTCCCCCATCCACGTGCGGACCCTGGCGGTGCACACTCAGAGTAGTGCAGCTGCAGACTTTATTGCCAGCTTGCTGATGGGCTGCCTCTCTCATCTTAATTCCCACCCTGAACTGGTGGGTGCAGGGAAAGGGGGGAGGTGTGTCTGGGCTTAATCATGCTTTATCATCCCTGATGCATTTTGGTTTCTAGAAGTGCCAGCACTCCTGAATGGCAACAAAGCTTTGAATGACAGCTGGAAATCAGGTAGGGACCCTCTCACGCCGTGCATAAGAGGCAGTGGAGAAGAAACGAGGGAACTAGAGAAAGACCTGAAACGGGCAGCAGAGGCTGATGCGAGAGAAAGGGAATAAATTAGAAATGACTCAAAGATGGAGGGTGGGAGGAGATGGTGGCAGGTTGCTGGGGGACAAGGTTGACACTTGTGTAGTGAGCACAAGGGGCCGGAGAGGAGGGAAGCAATGCAGCCCAGCGAAAGAAGAGCACTCCAGGAGCACAGCCAGGATACACGTGAAGAGGGTGATCTAGGGCGTATGAGCAAGAAGAGACTCAAACATCTGCTGGAGGATTTTCCAGCCATGATCTGTATTCTGGTAGCATCTTTGCTAGGGATTCATCAGGGTGCCAGCACCTGAAATCACACAGATAAGGTGTAGCTGCCTTTGTCATCTCTGCACTCTGGCTTGCAATGATGGGGAAGGCTGATCCCCCACTTCAGGTGTTGTCCTGCCTCCCGGACTGAGATGGATAGCCGGGTGTAAAATTATTTTCTCCCAAGTGGAGCTTAAGCTGGACTTCTCCATAGTTGGAAGGAACACTTTTTAATTTTAATATCATTGCTGAAAGGCAATTGAAGCCTATGCACTTGATTATGTGTTCAGGTTATGAGATTTTATGTTATTTTTAGAAATGTTCATTTGTTCCGAGGACCAGGAGATATACAGAAATGGCCGCTGAAATGTGAACATGTGATACATTTTTAAAGTATCAAGTGAACATAGAGCAAAATTATGATAAAGGCAGGTTACATGGTTTTTTTCAAGCTTAGACAATGCACTGTAATTGTATGTCAGAAGTCATTCAGGTTTGATATCGCGCCAGCTAATTAAACCATCCTCTCTGAAGAGACTTACTGTACTTTCAGCTTTTGCTGTTTCGTTCTCAAGAACAAAAAAACTCTGAAGGCAGCTCTCATGTTCAGTGCTCATGTTGGCATTAGTTTGGATGGGAACCAACACAAGGGAAATGGGAGCTATGATCAAATCCTTGTCTTGTTTGACTGGTGTAAACAAGGTTCATTTCCACCAACGGTGGTGAAGGAAGAGAGGGGCCATATGCCATCCCCTATACTGTGTGCATCTGCTCTCACCCATTCTGTGAGGCTTCTGTCCATTTAAAATTTCCTTGATCCATGAGACACGAATCCTGCTGTATTTTTTGTTTCTCCTTGGGTGTCTTATCATTACATTCCTTCCACGTACGTCACAGGACACAGTTCATAGATGGGTGAAGGTGGGTTGTGTGGGAAGAAGAGAGTGCAGGCTGCTAGTTAGTGGTGAGGAGCCACCTCACGCCTTGAAGGACCTGCCTCTTGGACAGTGGGCTCACCCTGTCAGCTAAGAGAGCAGCTCTTGCAGACAAGGGAAGGAAAATCTCTTCTCTCTCTATTACCAACATCTCATCCCTCCTTTTGGTGATATTCTTCCTGTATTTCATTAAACGCCTGAAATGTTTAATTCATGGCAACAACATATTAGTAACAGCCAGAAATGAGGAGCTGAGCTCCCCAAATCACTTGTGATCTAGCGGATGGTATCTTGTAGGTTGGCTGAAGGCCACTGGCAGAAGATCTGTGGCCAAGAGGAGATGAAGATGTCTCCAAGCCTCCACAGCTTGCTTTCTCAGGCATGCAGTTTTACTGTTCAATGCACAGACTGCAGTGGTGTGAAGTGCCAAGTTTACTCTTAAAGTTGGAAAATAAGAGCTGTTTCTCAAGTAATTCAGCCTTTCCTGGGACTTTTGGTGACCTCACCTCACACAGGATCCTCCCATAGTGTGTGCAGAGGGTACGACCTGACAGCTGTAGGAAGAGCTGGATTTTTGTTCACGGGTACCAAAGTGCCAGGCTCCCAGGAGGAGGAGGCTGACTAACAACCTGCTCTCCAGTGAGCACTGGCTGGAAAAAAACATGGTATATTGTCATGAAAGCAGGGAGGGAGAAGGTGTTCAGAGAGTCCTTGTAGCCTTTTCTGTAGCCAGGAGAGACTGCCTCCGTTGAATGATTGAAGTGGCCGGGGAAGTTTGGATCCCCTACAGACAGCCCATCCTCCTGCACCAGGCATCAAGCCTACTCTGCAGTGTAAAATGCATGGTTTAACCCCTAAAGATGTATTTTCTTTTAAATGTGTTTCACTGCAGCAGCCAGAGGAGGCAAACACTTACTGGGACTTTATCGTCTGTTGGCATTGGCTTCTTCAAAGCTTAAATACCTCAAGGCTTAGAGCAGGCTCTACGGAGAGAGCAAACTGCCAACTCCACCATCATATGGGTACCACTGTCAGAGGTGGGGAGGTGGGTGGGTATGGCCTGGGAGCATCGTTCTTGGGTCTGGTATGTGAACTTCATATGTGAATGTTCACCCCACTGTGAATGGCTTCAGAGAGTGTTAAACCTTGGAGAACCAGAGTGAGGTTACTCCTCGCCCAAACACATCTGATGATGAGCTACAGGGACTAAAATAATTACATTGTCTTTTTTCTGATGTCCCAGTCCAAGCAGTCAGTACCAGCAAAGGGCCGAATCTCATTCTCTTCCATCACACCAGCAACGTTTCTCTTCATTTCACCAGAGAATGAGTTGCCAAACTCATCCTGTCTTTGGGACAGGAAAAAAAAAAAAAAAAGAAAAAAAAAGTTACTGAAAGGTAGAAAATAAAAATAAGAAATTATTTAAGCAGTCTTTAAAGCTTGTGAGTAAATAAATCCCTTTTAAACTGGATTGTCTGTGCCTGCCTCCAACACGTATTTTACAATTGAATTCTCAAGGACTGCTTTCAGGCACACAGCACAGAAAAAGTACAAAGATTTATTCTTAGGAATGCTTTATTTTTATGTGACTTTGATATGTAGAAACCATAGTTTCATTCAAATAACCAAACAGGAAAGAAATGTAAATATTTTATTTGTTCTCCTAGGATGTTTGGAAGATGCAAGGTTTCTAATACAGCATTTTCCTGTATTCTTCAAAAGATAAACACAGTGAAAAGAAACACAGAAAAGTTTCTCCTACATCTACTATTAAGCACTTTATAAGTAAAAGCTCTCTCTGGATATGCAAGTGGAGGCTTTCACATCATGAGGGTCCTGTGCAGGTCTCTCCATATCTCAGTGATCTGACATGCTTCACTTAATCTCCTCAGAAATGCAAGTCTCCAGATCACTAGAGTAAATTTGTTCATATTAGTGAGCAGCTTTCAATTATACATTTACATTTCCAGCTGTAGATGTTTTAAACTCTCTTTATAGCATCTCTGTCTGATTTCTTCTGCTGGAAATCAGGCTGCACATGGCTTGGTTCAGGAAAACTGTACCCTCCTTGATGAAAACGACTGGTAGCAATGGATGAGGAGAAGGTTGAGGTACTCAACAACTTTTTTGCCTCAGTCTTCACTGGTGACCTCTCTTCTCATGCCTCTCAAGTGGATGGACTGCAAGACAAGGGACTGGGGGAGCAAAGTCCCTCCTACTGTTAAGAGAAGATCAGGTTCATGATTACCTGAGGAACCTGAACATACATAAGTTTATGGGACCTGACGAGATGCATCCCAGAATCCCAAAGGAATTGGCTGATGTAGTTGCCAAGCCACTTTGCATGGTATTTGAAAAGTCAGGGCAGTCAGGTGAAGTCCTCAGTGACTGGAAAAAGGGAAACGTTGCACCTATTTTTAAAAAGGGTAGAGAGGAGGACCCTGGGAACTACTGACCTGTCAGCCTCAACTCTGTGCCTGGGAAGATCATGGAACAGACCCTCCTAAAGCTCTGCTAAAGCACATGGAGGACAGGGAGATGATTCCAGACAGCCAGCATGGCTTCACCAAGGGCAAGTCTTGCCTGACCAACCTGGTGGCCTTCTGTGATGGAGTGACTACATCAGTGGACAAGGAAGGGAAGAGCTATGGATGTCATCTATTTGGACTTCTGTAAGGCCTTTGACGTGGTCCCCCACAACATCCTTTACTCTAAATTGGAGATATATGGCTTTGATGGATGAACTGTTTGGCAGATGAGGAATTGTTGGATGGTCACATGCAGAGGGTAGTGATCAACGGCTCAATATCCAGATGGGGATCGGTGACAAGTGTTGTCCCTCAGGTGTCTGTACTGGGACCGGTACTGTTTAATATCTTCATCAATGACAGACAGTGGGATCAAGTGCATCCTCAGTAAGTTTGTGTATGACACCAAACTGAGTGGTGCAATTAACATACCTGAGGGACAGGATGCCATCCAGAGGGACCTTGATAGTCTTGAGAAGTGAGCCCATATGAACCTCATGAGGTTCAACAGGGCCAAGTGCAAGGTCCTGCACATGGGTCAAGGCAACCCCCAGTATCAATACAGGCTGGGGGATGAAGGAATTGAGAGCAGTCCTGCAGAGAAGGACTTGTGGGCACTGGTGGATGAAAAGCTGGACATGAGCTGGTAATGTGCACTCGCAGCCCAGAACACCAACCATATCCTGGGCTGCATCACCAGCAGCGTGACCAGCAGGTCGAGGGAGGGGATTCTGCCCCTCTAGTCTGCTCTGGTGAGACCTCCCTCTGCAGTACTGCGTCCAGCTCTGGGGTCCCCAGCACAAGAAGGACATGGAGCTGTTGGAGCGAGTCCAGAGGAGGCCACGGAGATGATCTGAGGGCTGGAGCACCTCTGCTATGGAGCCAGGCTGAGAGAGTTGGGGATGCTCAGCCTGGCGAAGAGAAGGCTCTGGGGAGACCTTAGAGCACCTTCCAGTCCCTGAAGGGGGCTTATAAGAAAGACTTTGTAATGGTTTTAAACTAAAAGAGGGAAGATTTAGAGTAGATGTAAGGAAGAAATTTTTTACAATGAGGATGGTGAAACACTGGCACAGGTTGCCCAGAGAGGTGGTGGATGCCCCATCCCTGGAAACACTCAGGGTCAGACTGGACAGGGCTCTGAGCAACCTGATCTAGTTGAAGATGTCCCTGCTCATAGCAGAGGGGTTGGCCTAGATGACCTTTAAAGGTCCCTTCCAACCCCAAGTATTCTATGATTCTATAAAACCCTGGGACTGACTGGTGACTTTGTCTTTAGCCAACACATCCCAGGGTAGGCTTGCGTAGATGCAAACCAGACTTTTTGAGGTTAACTTAGCAATAAATATTCCAAAAATCCCTTTCATTTTCCTCCCAGTTGCAGCCTCTCTGTCCATAACCTACCCCAGCAGAGAGGGAGGGAGTTGAGGGAGCACCTCTGGGATTTTGGGCAGAATTTTGGAAGATTTGTCTGAGTTTCACCCTGACCCCTGTAGCAACTTTGCACAGGGTTGCAGGGTTGCTCAGAAGCAAATTTTCAACTGTTTGATGAGTTTCTATGGGCAGCCTGAGTAGGCAGAGCTCCCCTTATGGTTTGTGTACAGCAGCCTGGGAGCCCTGGACAGGACAACACTGTATCAGCGAGACAACAGTTTGGGGTTAGCAAATGCAGAATAATAGAGCATGTCCTATATGCCAGGACATGTGGCTGGATGTTGCCCAGAGATAAAGACCACAGCAATTTCCATTCCCCTCCAACATATCTTAATACAGTATCAGAACAACTTCTGCTGTTAGAGATGCACCGTCAGCCAGAGAGAACAAAAATCTCAGATAATGTAGCTCCAGGGCAAAATCAGAATTTGTAGTGATTTGCAATGAGTTTTCTGCTATCTGCATAAGGAAATGCTTTGGAATTACTGGAAAAAAAAAAAAAAAATGCTGAAGCAGTATCAGTTTTGCATATGGGCCGAAAGTGTTGCTGTGGTGTCTTTCGGTGCTTCCTGTCCCTAAACGAGTATGTTCCAATGATGCTTTGCAGTCATGTTGGGAAAAGCTTTCTCGAATTGCTTTATACTTTGTAAAGCAATAAACTTGGACCAAAAAGTATGGAGGGAGCTGGGGAGCTCAAGCTGATTGTAATTCTTCCGGTGGCAAGATTTTCCATCAGAAAAATGCAGATTTGATTACATTCCCTGTTGACAATGGCCTTTTCAACTCAAAATAATAGAAGAGCTTCATTTCAGTAATGCTGCAATATTTCGTTTTGAATTTACAATTTCACTTTTTAAAATATTAAATAACACAGCAATGAAATATTGGGACTTCACTGTGGTGAAGCCTTTTCTGGAAACAATTCCTAAACAGGAATGATAGATGAGCTTTGGTTTTGTTACACTGCAAAACCACTGAAAGAAGAGCAAACCGAAGAGCAGCTTATTGCAGTATTTGCCTCACCTTTCTTTTGGCCAGAATATTTGCAATTAACCCTTTTGATCCATTGTGGCCTGATCACGGCTGCTGTAAGGCTGAGGAAGAGGCAGTGCACAGCCGAGCTGCCCAAAACCCAACCAAGCACAGGATTGTAATTTACCACCCGGCAGAGCTCACGTTTTGGGCAGTGCCTCCACCGCATCCCTCCTGCCTGCATCCCTCCCGCCTGCATCCCAGGCTGCTCCGTCACCGTTCTCCTTTCCCCTTCTCCTGCCATGAGCTCTCACATCCATCTGCATTACTGAGAGCTTGCAGCCTTTGGTTTTATCTCGTCTCCAAAGCAGCCTTCTTTATCTGAGGGCAATTCTGAGGCTGTTTGGGCAACTAAGGGTATTTCCAGTGTAATTAATAGGTGTCAATGGAGGCGATGGAGCGTTGGTGCTGCAGGGTTCAGGTAATGAGGAGCGAGGTGTACAGCCCAGCTCTTCTGTCAGGTTTCTCAGGGATTTGCGGATGTATGAAGATCACCTTGAGGTAAAAGTGCTCAGCAGAGTTTGGAGACTATAGTGATTGTCGGCCAGAGAAGATAAAAAAGTACCAATTTTTACTGTGGAACTGAAAGTGAAAATAAAGGCGAAAAAACTGGCCCAAACCAAGGGGAAAATAAGTATTTAATTCACTGCAGTAGAGTTTGAGTTTCTGTGAATAAATAGCAGAATTTAGAGTTTGTCTTTGGCACTTGGACCACGACAGCATTTCTGGTGTTATTGAGTGCTTCCCAGAAAGTTTTGCTTCAAAATGGAGCTAGCTCTGCTGTTTTCCTCCTTTTGAGCCAGGATTGTTGTTTCTAGGATGAAACTCATATTCCTGAGCCTTGAAATGGTGAAGAGGGAGAACTCAAGAGGGTACATTAAAGTCAGATTTGGTTTGCTGAGCTCCTGTTCACAAGATATGCTCTCAGTGAAGCTATTCATGTGTTATAATCACTTTGGCTTTTAAGGAGAAAAACTGTCTTTTTGTGGGATGGAGTAGATTCTGGGACTAAGGGAACAGAAGATGCAGAGGAACAGGCAACTTTGAACTGAAAAGCATTAAACTGTAGGTATAGTGTGGTCCTTCCAAGGGGCAGTCTCTCACCTTGGGTGGTGATACTGGAGAAACAAGTAGTGGGAATAAATCCAAGGGCCAGGTGATAAATCTGATTGGAAAGGGACTAGGGGGATGCCGAAGGTGTTGCTCCTGTCCGACCAGGAGGAGTCGGTGGAAGAGCAAGGAGCAATATCTCACCATGGCCTTAGAGGTGTGTGGGCTCATCTCATAAGTCCTGAGCCGCCACTGCCAGGGACCGAGATGCTTCTCTGGTCCTTAGTATAACCATAGTAAGGACATATTAAGTTGGGTTTAATGTGCCACTGGGTAGCCATATGGAAGTTAATTAAAGGCAGAGGGACTGGGAAAGCAATTGAACACCAGTAAAACTTGCCACAGGTACTGCCTGTCCTGACTCGAGGGTCGTTTTGTGATGGGAAGAAGGATGCCAACTTATCATCTTTGTCAGAGCCAACTCTCTGGGTGTTTGAGACGCTCGTAAGAAATGAGTCTCTGCATAGCTGTTTCGAGGACATTATTCTAAATGGCAGGTACCTATGTTTGAATATTGGGCAGTAAATTTCCAACAGAGAGTGCTCAATGTCTAATTAAGCCACCTTTGCAAAGTCTAGGGAAAGAACTACAAATGATGGGAGATGTTATATTTCCTGCGCAGTTATTGCCAGGCAAGACTGCAGACTGAAACTCTCATTTTGCTAAGAAATGTATGAAGACTGTTCTAGCAGTAAATCAGTACAGGATGCAAATTATATGTATAAAAAAAAAGAAAAGATGGGCAGCCATTATCTCTTCAACATTAGTGTGAGTTGTCCCTAAGCAATCTTGAATCAAAACGCGCTCATTCTCTGAAATGCTCCAGGGTGGGGTCTTAAGCTCATTACCTATTTATGTCCAGCAAATGTTTCACTTCTGATGATGAATTGAGTATTGATGTCAATAAACTAAATCAGTAGCTCCCAGATATTATCGGTTTATGTCTAGGCAGCTTAAAAAAAATGTAGTGAAGTTAAACAATTCCCTACATTAAACAATTCCCTGGCTCAACTGTTCCCAGGAGATTATGTACTGTGCATGAGGTTCTCTAAAGTGGTGTAGTGTTATGGGGGAGAAAATGTTTTGTGCCTGCTGTATGTAAAGGATGAGGGAAGGATAAAGATTGTTTCCTCATAAAAACAACTAGTGAAAGAGGAGACTGAGGTTTCTTTGGAAAACGGTGGAAATCTGTTCTCTCATTCACCTTTTTAGTAGCATGTTCTTAAGTTGTAGACAAAATTTGTAGCATGCATGTTAAATTTATGTGCTTTCATGTGGTGATCTTCCTTCATTGTTAGGAGATGTTTTTCCTTTTCCTTTCCCTTTCCCTTTCCCTTTCCCATCAAGAATGAGTAATGAATTTTCACTCTATCTTGAACATCCACTTCTACAACACTTCCAGAAAGCCTCACAAAAACCCCAAGTCTGACTGCCCACCACAGTCCCATCACAGAGACCTGAGCTGGAGAGGACCGTAACCCAACCAGTGTGGGGTCCACGCAAGGACAGAAGTGGCTTTTGCCAACAGTGTGCAGTAGTGGCCAACAGTGTGCAGTGCTGCAGCTGCCTGGAGATAAACAGTTGTGGGCCTCTGGGGCTCTTTGCAAGATATTTTCCAGGGGCTTAATAATCCATGACTGGAGGAGAACAAAAGAAGCACAAGAGGAGACTGTACAAGTCTTGTAGAACTCTCTTAATCTACATATTTTGCCCCAATCTGTGTGTTTGGAAGTACATAGCCCTCTCCTTTCTCTTAGCTGCAGAGTTTTATGTGTGGAACAAGTCAAAAGAAGGGTGTCTCCTGATGGTTGCCTTGAATACCCCACCCAACATGCCAGTGGGCACACAGGGTCCCATGGATTGTGCCAGGAGGCCAAAATGCCCCTCTGGAAACGGCATGAGGGGCAGTGCTGAATGCAGTGCTGCACATTCCCGCAGAATGACAGTGCTATGCAGTGGAGTCTTGCATAAAATGCTGAGACATTTAAAAAGATGCTTTCCATCCAATGAATAGAAATGAGACATTTGCTTATGCAGCCAACACCCATCCTAATGCTGCTATTTATAATGACTTGTTCCATTGTGGATGCTCAAAAAAAGACCCAGAGAGTGGAACCACAGAGCCAAGGATGCAGCAATACATCAAGAGGACCAGAGATCTGAGCAAAGTTTTCAAACAGGGATTGGCAGATGATGAACCTCAGATGATCCCTCCTGTAAGAATTAACATGAAATTACCTTGGGTTTCTGCTGACTGCTGCAGTGTGCACTGATATACTTAGAGTAAAAAATTTCTTAGCATGCAGAGGAGTAGAGGCATGGGCTGGAAGAAGTCCTTGAAGTCGGTTCCTACTGCTGGAGGTGACTTGGTCACAGAAACCAAAGCTGCCCAGAATGAGTGAAGACCTCTTTTGAAATGCTGCAGTTGTTGCTCACCTCTGAAACTTTCTTCTCGTTGTCAGGGCAAAATTTGCTCATATCCATTTGTTTTTAGACCGATATTGCTCTTCACCTGAAATAGCTTTTCTCTGTCCCAGGGATGTCCCCTCTATCTCCCTGTCCTCCGTGCATCACAGATGGAAATCAAAGCACCTCCATGAGCCAAGCCCTGCTCTTCTCTCGCCTGGCAGCCTGGCCATTTGCATCCTCTCCGACCTCCTCCTCACTGGTTTCATGCTGAGTTCATCCCTCACCACTCAGGACCAGCCTGTACCTTTCTCAGGCACTGAAAACTTGATTATTCTGCATCATTTAATGGTGAGGGCCACAGCACAGCATCTCCAACCCCATGTATCCTTCTATTGGCGTCAGGAGGAGCTGAAGGGGAGCTCTGCTTGTCTTCTGGATGAAATTCTGGCCACGGTAGGGAAATTTATAAGGAAGAGTGGAAGTTGTTATTTTACCAAATTCTTCTGACAGCTAGCTTTCAGCACCGTGATTCCCTGCTGGCTCCATGCGATGCTGCAGGGCTCGTGCAATCACACGCTGCTCAGCACACGCCGTCCCCAGAAGGGATGCGGCCACATTTACAGAGCAGCCTTGTGCGAAGGCGTGCGAGTGCTCCTGTCCACACCGACCTGCCCTCAGAGTAAATATCCTCAAGTATTCCCAATCCAGCCCCTGTTGCTTGCATTAAAAGCTTCCATTTAAGACAGTATCTAGTAGCAGCAGATAGCCTTTATGTTGTGCATTTATATGGTAATGGAGTGTTCCTGCGGGTTACTTGGCAAGTGTTAAATGCATTTGGGAACATAACCACAGGAAATGTCATTTCCACAAATCATTTTTTCCTGGGGAAGAAAAAAAAATAATAAATCTGCCAAATTATGTATGAAAAAGTCCTCAAAGGAAAAACAAGACCAGGCACTTAGTTTTGAGGCAGACCTTTCTGGGCTGAGATACTTTGTCAAGTTGACTAGCACCAGTTTGCTTTGCCCATTTGACATACCTGTGTCTATCCAAGCTGCCATAGCGATGAGGCCGCTACCAAACCAGGGTGTTTTGCCTCATTTCCAGCTGCATGTTTTTGGTGATGCTGACAGGACTTGGTGCCTGAGCCTCGGCAAGACACTGCAACCGTTCAGGTAGACGCGGCTCCAGGTTGTAGTGAAAGAGTTTGATCTGGGGATGCTGAACTGTTTTGCTGGGATTGAGAATAACCAAGTGAAATATTTTGACACTTTCAATTGGAATACATTGGGGGGGGCGTTTTCAATAGATGAAAAATGTAGTTATTTTGACACTCTGTTGCAATTTGCAGAAAAAAAGAAAAAAAACAAGCGTAAGAATAGCAGATGGAGGGATGGAAATTTCCATTTTTTTTAAACACACATAGTAGTTACAAGACTTGCTTAACAGTTCACTCAAGGACATGCTATTTGCAGCTTTTAGATCATTCAGTTTGTACTTTGGTGCCCAAACCTGCAATTAAGTGAATGAGATGACTTGCAAGATTTCAGGTGATGGTATTTCTTCTATCTTACTAATGAAAATAACCACATAGGACTCTGATGGTAATTACGGTGCACTTAGGGTGTGGTAGTTACAGTGTAATTACAAAATTTATTATGGTGGTATTTATACCGTGTGAAATAACCTGAAACCATCTGCAGCGCCTGAGGGTAGCTAGTGGACACCGATGGCTCAGGCTGAATTTATTTCCCAGAGAATCATGATTCATTCTCATTCAGGAAGCAAAACAAGAAATAATGATGGTTGCCTCTAGTTACCAGTCAGAGGGAAATCATCTGTAAATAAACCTGCTACTGAACTTGGAGAAGGGATGAGCTGGGGAAGGGAGCGCAAGGTCAGGTCCAGGGCAGCCGTGAGTGTGGAGAGGGGAAGGGCTGGAGCGGGTGGGTGAGGACGTTGTCTTTGGATCTTTCGGGTGCAGATGGAGAGAGTTAACAACTTTCCAGGCTGGGGGTCAGGTCAGACTCTGACAGCGGTCTTGCTTTGCACCCTTCAGAAAGGTAATAAAAAGAATCACCCTTCTGCTGATTCTTCCTTGGTTTCTTCCCAGAGGAGGGTGGGGGTGGTTGGACAGCCGTGTGCTCCAGAATAGGGAAGCTGGAAGGTGCAGGTGTTAAATGTGAGCAAAGAGGGGGAATGAATTAAAGCAACATCCCCTTACACAGCTTTTGAATGCTCAAATAACTCTGAGAAATGAGTGCTGTGCTCTTGGCTCTTGTGGAACATAAATCCTCACCTGCGGAAAAACACTGGGCTGAACTTTCCTGAGAGGCGTGCCTTCAAACCCAGGTCACCATGCCTGCCTTGGCCCACCTGACTTGCAGGCGAAGGGCCCTTCTGCTCCAAAATCTTGGCCCATTCGCACAGCACTCCGTCCTTCCTGCTGGGCTTTTTGTCCTGGCAACTCTTTCCAGCCTTGTATTATTTGAAGATTTAATTAATGTTGCGCCTGCTGCCTCTTTGAGATCTTTAACGAAGATGTTAGTTAGGATGGGGCCGGATGCTGATCTCTTCTCTCCCCTCATTCATGCGAATGCTGTTCAGCATTAAGCATCGTGTATGGTCCATCTGACAAAGTGTCTTTGCAGCAGCATTGCTTGCTGGTACTGTTTGAATTGATTCCGGGAGTGAGATGGTTTAGCACAGGTAATAGTCACAGGCTGTCGCGTGAGCGCTTTTGTGTTGAAATCGCCCTGTATAGTGGAGCAGTATCGCTGTTCCCAGGGGCTAGAGAAACCGAGGCATGGAGAAGAGCACTCAGTTCCCAGCCTGGGCTCCTTGAGAAGAAGTGGCGTTTCCTGAGGCTCAGACCAGTGCCACCACCAGCAAAATGGGCTACTTTCTATTCTCTAAATCTTTCTATACTTTCTGTTCTTTTTTCCGCTTTATACTCTAATATAGTTCTATGTCATCTTCCTATATTTGGGAGTAAAAGAAGATACTATGTAGTGGAAAGGGGAATAAATATTAATATTTGCTAACGCCCGGAAGGAGGTGTAATCCCAATGTGTGCTTGGTTCAGTCTGGAGGGCTGCTGCCAGCCAGGCTGGGCAAGGGGAAAGACAGCTGCTGGGCTTTGACACCCACTCCCCCCGTTATCTTTGTTCTTCCTTTTAAACAGAAAACAGGGCTCTGCTTTTCTTGACCAAGGCAAAGCAACTCTATACAGAGCAGCTTCCAGTCAAAATGGAAGAGGTCTCAAAGTTTCTCCTGGCAATATCTTTGTTGAGAGATTTACTCCATGGACCACATCCACTCACAGTTCTGAGCCAGGAGCATCAGTTGCCATGGCGACTTCTTTGGGAAAGTCATATGGGGAAAGTGCTGATGTATTTTTAGCTTTGGGTAATGAAATTTAACAGCTGGAAATAGAGGTGAGGGCCAGCCAGGGTGCCACAGGTTCACGGACTGCTGTTTGAGACTGACTCTGCAGCAGTGGCAGCGGGAAGAGCAGGTGGGGCCGTATTTGGGGAGGATGGTCTGGCCTGTGGCTCACGCTCTGGGTGCTGTGCAGGACAGCACCCGTGAGTACGTCAGAGGAGAAGGAATCACTATAAAGAAAAGCTGATAAGGACCTGGTGTTACATGTAAAGATAAAGAGGAGGCACTGACTGAGGTCATAGCTGCTTCGTGTACAGTGTGTTCAACCTATAAATAGCTCTTCAAATATACCTCTGCACAAGTGGTATTTATAGAGTGATGAGTGAAAAAAAGCTCCACTCGAGGTTGGGAGTTAATGTGTGAAGGATGTTTCAGGCTTGGTCAAAAGTTCAGGTTTCCGAGAGGTATGGAACAGAGCTGGACCCCAAATCTGTGAGGTTTTCTCCTCTGATCTAGGCTCGAAGGTTGCAGTGCTGTTAGATGTGCCTTCTGAAATCAGTGTATATCTGGGGAGGATACTCGCTAGACGTTGGCATTCAGGTATCCAGCTGCGAAGCCCCTGTGCAGACATAATTTATTCATGTAATTTGGATCAGTCTAACTCACGTGTAAACTTTTCTGAAGGTAGACTCATATTTTATTTTCTCAAATACTTTCTCGGCTCCCTGCAATATTTTTAGTTCTTTCGTCTTCAGCTGTCAAAAGTTTATTTTAAAATTAATTGATTTCAATGTAATATTTACTGCACTTTAGCTTTCAGCACAGCATATGAAAATAGATTTCACTACAGCTGGCAGTGTCTAATGGGATTCGTTCCTGCTCCAAAGGCTCTTTGCATTATGTACCGATACTTCCAGCCGAGCTTGCTTTGAACAGCCTCACCATCTTTTCATATCATCGAGCTTACACCAGCTTGGGCTGGCAGGGAGACAAGGGCAAGCATTTAAGTTTAAAGAAGCCACAGCTGATGCATACCTGAACCCAAAGTGTAGATATTACAGATCTGGCCCAATATTCATTGGAATTAAAAGCATCTTCCCTTTTTGCGTCAGTGGGCTCTTTGGCTGGATTAAAAATTGATCATGTCTCATGATAACCACAGTTGTGGTGAAGATTAAGCAGTGGGTTGTGGAGGTGCCCTGGCCCTGGCACATCACCAGGGTATTACACCCGGCAGAAAGCAGCACATGGAAATTGGAGCAGACTTTGCTAATGCGCTGGGTTGTCAAGGGAGGTGCTGAACTTTGATGTGAGGTGATTTAGAAGCAGCCTTTGAATTGTAAAGCTTTAAATAACCCGTTAGCAAAGACGTCGCTGAAACCGCTTCCTGGTGGGTTATGATGCTCCCGGCTTTCTCCCGGGAGGACCGAGGACCCTCCGTTACCTTTCACGTGGCCCTTACACCTGGGAGCAGGAGCAGAGGGAGGTGACATGCCCAGAGCCCATGGCAGGACCGAGAATGTTTTCTCATCTGAGACTTAATGCCTAACAACCTAGGGCTGGACAAACTTTTTCCATCCAACCTGTTTCCTGATAGAGAATAGAGTATTTTTTAATTAGTTGGGGGTTTTTTTCGCCAAAAAACCTGCTGAGTTTTCCCTCCCACTTCTCCAAGGAAATGCTTTCATGGGAAGATTAAACTCCTCTGAGAAGAGTTGCAGCGGGACCCAGCATGCTGGTTTTTCATATATCCTCATTCCCAAAAGAGATATGATAAAACATTCTGTGTTTTCCTCTCCACATCATGGTGCAAAGACCGTTTAACCAAAACTAAGAAATCAGAGCCTCTTTCCCTCCCCACCTCCAACCAAATCCTTTCAAGTAAACAGGCTCCCAGCTGGCTGAAATGTTAAAATTCCTCTGTTTGGAATTTGCAACGGTCAGATCTGGGGAGCTTGGTGGTGGGGCTTCATGTTGAGCGGTCTGTGAGGAGCAGGAGATGTGCAGAGCCATCGAGGTAGCAGATGTGCGGGGGTCCTTCGGTGTGCCGCATGGGTGGAGGGTGGCTGTTAAAGGCTGGAGGGGGTTATGCCAGAATTAAAAAGCAAAACAAAGTCAGATGTCAGAAGCTGAGCCAGACTGAGGAAGATTGATGAAAGTGATTCCCTTGATGCTGTCAGCATTTTCATTGATCTGAGGCTGTTTATTGCTGTAAAACAGTTATAAATTAGAGAAGCTGTGAAGAAGAGTGAGAGATGGAAATTGCCCGGGTATGGTTTAAAAGACGTCCATCCACATTTATCGGACGAGGGAGAGCATGCGCAGCCAGGCTTCGGCTGCAGAGCTCCGTACCCTGCAGGGGAGGCAGTCAGCACCCAGCTGTTCCTGTTCACATAGTTTTGTTGGAGGAAGTCAGAGATTGCTCTGCCTGTGTAAATCTGCCTTGTAGACATGCTGAGGGGCTTGGAGAAGGGCTGCTGGAGAAGCCCCTGGAGCTGGGGTTTGCTGTGCAGCCGTATGTAGGGAGGCTTTATTGTAGATCAGGATGGTTCATCCACGGCAGTCCAGGACAGATGCTGCAGAAAGAAGTGGAGATCAATGTGTAATGAATAAATAATTTTGTACAGAACACTTAGCAAGGAAAATAGGCAGTGTGAGCATGGATGCTGTTGTGTCTATCTGCATACAGAGGTACACATACATGAGTGCACACACATATGTGTGTGTGTGTATGAACATATCGTGGTTACACTGCCTTGAAATGATCAAATATGCATCATTAACATTAGAAAAGGCAAAATATGCTGCTTCTGTGTCCCATGCGTTCAGATGCATTGACCAGGGAGTCCTCCACCATAATAACTCTTCTATTCTTCCTTCTTTACAGAAATCCGTGAAGCTTTCCGGGTGCTGGACAGGGATGGGAATGGTTTTATATCCAAGCAGGAGCTGGGCATGGCAATGCGTTCCTTGGGATACATGCCCAGTGAGGTGGAGCTGGCGATTATCATGCAACGCCTTGACATGGATGGTAAGTACTTCTTTGTTGGTTCTTTGTTACTGGTGGAGGGTGGGCTTTCCCAGTGCATTGCAGCCTGTGGTTTTGGCTCAAAGAATTTGTGGTCAGCAAGGAAGGTCTGGGGAGGAAGCTGTGCAACTTGGCCTTTCACCACAGCAAGGGAAGGGCAGATGACCGTGAGCCATCAACCTCCCGTAGATAAACCTGCCTTTCAGGCAAACCATGCAAGGGAGATGGAGCATCTCTTATTTGACCAGCCGATACAGCTGCGTGAAGACAGGCCAACTCTTGCAACCTTTCTCTGCAAAATTGCAAATGGTCTTTTGCAAATCTGTTGTAACCTTTCTCTATGCATTCCTGGGCAGCATCTGTCCCAGTGATGCTTACTGGGAGAAGACCTGAGTGCCCAGCCAAGCAGAGCTGCCCAGTCCTGTGGCCTCACAGCTCCTTGCAAGTCAGAGATGCTGTGGATGGGAGCTGTGCTGTGTCATAATGAAGTGTTGATCGTTTTTAAAGGAGAAGTTTAGAAGGGTGGAATAATTTTGAGCAAAGTCCTGCTGTTAGAGCTCGTCAAACGATTACTAAGAGGTAATAAAAGAAACAGAACCCACCATTAAGGGGAAGAGAGAAATGCAGCATCAGGATGCTGGAGCCAGGGGGGACTTTTTAACTGCTGCAAAGCTACAATCAGAGCTGATCACAATGAGTGGGTTGTCTTTAAAATGTCCTTGGTCAGAGCAGGAAGGGAGACTTTCCTGATGCTGCCTGAAATGTGCAGGGAAGCTGGGATATGGATCCGACCTTCTCCCTCCCTTCTGCAGGCGGCCGCAGCAGGGTGGAAACACCGTGCAAAGTTAGATGAAATAGTGCCAAAGCAGAATGCCAGTCTGAAGGGGGGTGCTTGGCAAGCCGATGCAATGCCAGCATCCTTGGGGAGACTGCTGAGAGCAGAGCCCATGGGAGATGGTGGCAGAGGGAGTGAAGCTCTCCTACCTCCCTGGGGATATCGGAGTCGAATGCCCCCATGAGATGCACAGTACAACTGTGTTCATCAGGCCAGGGGAAGCAGAGAAGAGGCTGTCAGCCTGCTCGGGAGTGTTCAGCATCTCCCCTAGAGCAGGGAGACAAAGTAATGCAAAACCTGGTGGACAGAGAAGATCAGTTGTTGAAATGATCTCATTCCTGAAAGAAAAGAAAAAAAATCCATTACTTTTAAAAGCATTTTCTCCAAAAATTATTGTTTGCACCCTGATATGTTCTGCTGACCTTTCCCAGCTGACCAGGTGATTTCTCTTTAGGTTTTGCAAACGCCAGACTCAGCATGGTGCCAATTCATGGGGTCTTCTACCAAAACTCTGTGCTTTTTTGGAAAAAGAGTGCTGTGGACTTGGCTTCCAGTTCTGATTCATCTCCAGTTGTTCCCTGACTCTCAGTCTCACAGACGTGAGACTTTGGCACGCTTTTTTATACACTTCTAGTGTGCAGGGACCTGTAATCGGAGAGGTGGAGTTAAAAAGTAGAGTAATGGGCTGCAGATGGAAGGTGTTAAATTCCTGTTTGAGACCTTTCAGAAAGCTCAGTGTGTTTTCTGCAGAGATGGGAGGTGATTCTCTGTCTCTTCCAGCTCAACAGTTCCAACAGCTTCAAAGATACAGTCTGGATGTGCTGGGTGTTTTTACTGTTCTTATGTCTCAGCTCCTGTTGTTGCAGTATTTTGAGCAGAGGGTCTGGGGGCTGGAGACAAGTCTGTGCTATGTGAAGGTCAAATGGGCCATACATTAAAAAAGACAGGGTAACGGGAAATTCCTTAGACACTGAGCAAATAGGGGAATATTATATGAAAGATTTACCTTGCCTGCAAATTTAATTATTACTATATGGCTTGAATTAATATTATATGGCTTATGGCTACTTTTTCTCCAATGGATTGTCTTAATTTTTTTCTGAGATTTAACTTGAAATACATAGTGAAAACCAGCAATAACTTCTTCTCCCACTGTGCGTGAGCATCATTCGGTAGCAGGGCTTGAACCCCGTGAGCACCTGGGAATGTCGGTCATGTCCTGCGCTCCCAGGGACAGCCGTACCCTCCTTCCCATATGTCCTGTTGGTGGTTGCTAAATTTTTCCAAGCCTCTGTCTCAGCATCAGGTGGGTGGGAAGCTCAGCTGGATGAAAGGTCACATTCAAGAAGTCCCCCGTGGTCAGGAAAGCCAAGGGGGAGGCAGTAATCCTCCTGCGCATCCCCAGGCACCTGACATGAATTACGATGTGACGGCAGGTAGCGTAGCCAGACGTCCATTTCTCCACGCAAGGCTGCTGCCAGTCTCTGCTAATAATGAGGTAATACAATTGGCAGTGGTTTATATTTAATCTGAACCAGCCTGAGCAGACCTAGTGCAAACATACGGTTTTCATCAGAAATTACCTTGGGAGTGCATTCACATTGCAGGATGGCAGAGTGGCTGTATCTGCCGTGGCTTATTTAACTGATGGGCTTCAAATAATGAGCAACCGGACCTGGTCTGAACTTGGTTTTGATTGCAAACCCTGTTTTCTGTAGGGATACAGAGGGAGGCTCAGCCCTGTCTAGGTCAGGCTGAGGAGACAGAGCTGTGGTAGCAGGATGGCTTGGTTGGACAAAACATGTTTTAAGAGGAGCATATGCAATGTATGCTGGAGTGGCTTTGTGGCTGAGCATAAACTGATGTGACAGGAGCATTTCACACCTGTATGTCACCTTCTGCCACAAAGGATCTCACCGAGCTCAGTGAATAACACAGGGATCAACTCCAGAGATGCCCAAGGACAGTTGCTTCTGGGGATGTAGCGTGCAGCTGTTCGGTAACACAGAGTGAGCCTCCAAATCAGTGCTGAAATGAAGGTGTATTTCATAATTCATTGCATTCAAAGGCAAAATTTAGTTAGTTAGAAAATGCTGCATGAACTTAAGTGAAAATGGCAATTGCACAGCTTGGATTTTGCCCAGGAACTCTTCACAGGTGTCATATCGCTTTTAATGCCTCCATGGTTCTTGAGTGCTACCATCAGCCTTCCTTCACAGGTGACATGCCAGCAGCCCTGGCATTGACAGGGTGGAAGTAAGTGCAATGAGTGGGTTTGCCCATGGAGAATGTCATGAGGTGATGCAGAGGATGCTCAAGAACTCCCAAATGTCCTCCAGGGCTCAGAGCGGCAGGAGAGGACTCCTGCCTGTTGGGATCACAAGGATGTGAGTTGTCCCATGCCATGAAGCACACGGAGAGACTTGGGTCTCCCAACTTATCTGTTGGGCTTTGGTGCCATGATATGCCAAAGCTGGTGCAGGGTTTAGGAAGAGGGAGAGAAGTTTAGCCAAGAAATGGTAAGACGGGACTCCAAGATAGGTTGGGGCTCATAAATGAAACAAGACGTATTTTCCCATGCACAGGCAAATGCAAACTCACAGCCAATTCTGTATTAAGAAGCACCAAACCCAGCTTCCCATCCCCAAAGAAGGCTGTCAAATAGTCCCAGGGGATTGACTGCACAGTTGCACATTAGCTTGGCTTTTCTTACACCAACAGCTGAAGAGTTTGGGCAGGAGATGTTTCATTCCCATGCTGTGGCAGGGGGGTGAGTGATGGGAGCTGGTGGTAGCACATGGGAAGCCCTCAGCCATGGCCGTGCCTTGTCCTGAGGACACACCACAGCCCTGCAAAAGACCATATTCCCAGCTACATTTGCCCTCTTAGCACGGCTTTTCTGAATGCAGGTGTTTCCTGTGAATATCTAATTCTTGCCAGTCCTCACTGGAGGAAGGCAGGCATCAGAGGCTGGAGTATCCACTGCAGTTCCTACAAACACCTTTGGCACCTTTTCTTCCAAGTCCCTTTGCTGTTCTGCAAGGCATGCTTCACCCAGGTGAAGAGGAACGCAGCTGCCACAGGGGGAAATACTGTAGTTGGCATAAAAAACTGAATTAGGGAGAAAAATGAGAATATACTCGGAATATTTCAAGGTCTCAAGAGAAATCTTATAAATCATGAGAAATACCTTTTTATGAACTACCAGAAGATGCTATGACATTGCTGTAAAGGGGGAGATGAAACTACCAAAATAGAACAGAAGGCAAAGGGTTTCTGTGCAAAAATGCCTCTTTTTGGGAAGGGAGGTGAGGAATGGCGATTCCGTCACTCAGAGCGTGAGATCCACATTAGGCCAAAGCTTTGCTTACATCTTGATAGAAGTGGTGCGTGACTGTATGCCAGGAGAAGGTTGTTGGGTATAGCTGGGCATCTGTCCAGTGGGCTGTGCCTTATAGGGACATATTGTTTGCTTTTGGTCTGGAAATAGAGGTCAAATTTTACCTTAGTTTGTACCCTTGGTTTGCTTTATCTTTAGATATAATTAGGTATTGCATGAACGTAAACATTGTAGACTATGAGAGGTGCGTACATTTCTGTCTGCAATCTGGAGAATGACCTGAAATGTTCTGCCAGTATGTGGAAAGTAAAATATTTTATATATTTATGTGCTGGAAAAGAAATTATTTGTAAATTCTTCCAATTGGCAGTAATGCTAATAAAAATGCAGAGAAATGGCACATTAAATGTGTTGCCTTATCTGGGATGCCTACTCTTTAAGCAGACTTTTGCAATAAAATAGATGAATGTGTGACTTAAGTGTCAAACTGTTTCGTTACAACATAAGACACTTTTATCTGAGGAATAAAATAAGCACTCAGTGTACTAATTAGAGGAGCAGCTGGTTTTCAGTACCCTGGAAAAATAACTTCAGGCTAACACAAGAGGGAAAAAAAAAAAACCCAACCCAACAACCCAGTGTGTCAAATTGTTTATTATAGTACAAATAGGAAATACTTTGATCAAGCAAAAGATGAGCTGGTTTCATCAGCGTACAAGTGACCTACCTGTTACCTTTTATCACATTATGTATGTGACGCGTTAGCAGTAGTAGCAAAAATACAGTTATGACGTCCTTACGAGAAATAAAAAAAGGGGAAAGAAATCCCAATTTAAAATTCTGCATATTCCCAAGCTGCTTTGCAATAGCTCTTTGTGGCGCAGGGAGTTGAAGAGGAAAAAAAACCCAACCAGTAAGCTGCAATGGTTACAATGGGGTCCTGCAGTTTTATTCTCCTCTTGTGCTTTGCCTGCCAAAGTCGTGCTGCTCAGGTGCTGCCCTGTACAGCGAGGTACCCTCGTGCATGCTCACATGTGCTGTTATCCCCTTTGGAAAGGGAACAAACCACAGCAACATAACTGCATGGCGTCAAGGGGTGGTGTCAGTACGCTGTCTCCCTAAAAGTCCGTTCTCCGAGCTGTTGTACTGCCGTTGGACCGGGCTTTGTACAACAGACGTTGCTTTGGTTTGCTTCCCCATGCAAGGGAAGGGACATCAAATCTGGGAGCTCCACTGGCTGGAGCGTGTATGCCATGTCACAGGGATGGGAATGACTGATGGACCTGGACTGGGAGATCTGGAGAGAGAATAAATCTGTCTGCTAAAAATTAAGTGCTGAGCTTTCCCCTGTGGCCTGCAGAAGGTGAGCTGCTTTGCTCTTAGACATTGTATGGCCAAATGTTTGCTTCTGTCCAGAAGATCAGCTCGTACTGCCCTGTGTGGGGCAGCAGTGACATTCACGAGCTGAAAGCATTTTATCTCTTTCTTTTGTCTCACTCTCTCTTCTTTTCTTTGGTGTTTTGGGGTTTTCCCCGCCTCCCTGGATAATCCCTTGTTTCAACATTTCAACATGAAACTGTCTAAAATAGCCCAGGCTGCTGGAGGTAGACCAGAAACAGTTTCTGTGCTTAAAATGCAGAGTTAATAGGAAAAGCACAGACTGGTTGTTGCAGACTTTGGGCCTGTCCTCTGTACTTGAAGGCCTCTGATTTTTATATGTGAGAAATGATCTAGCAACATTTCAGCGTGGTTGTCCTTTGAAGTGTGTTGCTGAACTGAGAAACTTGGTCGGTGAGATGGATTTGATGAGACTTGTCTTTATTTATAGAGGCCACTTTCTTCGTGTCTGCTCTGATTTGTAAAATGGAGATTATCATATTATGTGTTCTCGCTGCAAAAAATGAAGAGTAATTATTGTTGCTGGTGAAGCTAGTCAGATTTGCAGCTCAGTACCAGGAAGAGGTTCATAAGTAATATCAAATTCTGTCTTCGATGCAGTGCCTGGATGGCTGAGTGCAGCCGTGTTGAGTAGACAGGACAGGAGGAAACACTGAATTGCAATTCCCTCCCTGAAACCTGCCCACCCTGCACTCCAACGGGGCAGAGTCCTCTGCAGAACACAGCGTGTGACCTGTGATCTCTCAGGCAGGCATGCCCTGGAATTTGCGTGCATCCTTGTTTAACTGTATTTATTCCTTAAAGTGCACTATTCCTGGTATTACAATTTTGGTTTCACAGAATGCGTATGCCACAGGGAGCACTCATATTCCTCTGTTTTAATGAGCCTGTGACTTGCTGGTTATCGCAAAGTTGCGCCGATCTGATAGCTGCTGCGATGCACGCACAGCTCTCCTGCTATTCCCAGGATCTGGGGAGCAAAACTAATTAAATCCTGGGTAGCTGGGACGTGATTTTGCTCCTCTCGATCCATTTGACAAAGGGATCAGCTGCTTACAAGTTGCAAGATACAAGAGGTCTGCAAAGACCTGCAAAAGGAGCCCTCTTGGTTTTATGTGCCAGGTGCCTTTGCACAGGGGAGAGGGTCCCCGGGGGGTGCGGGCACGGGTCGGAGGGCACAGCGGGGGCTTGCAGCGGCCGTGCTGGAGGCACGCCAGGCTCAGCAGGCTCTGCAGTGCCTTACCCCGCAGGATGGCTGGTCACAGGGCTGGTAATTGGGATGTCCTGTGGTTTCTCAATGCTGGCATGAAGCTGGCACGCTGCTTGGCAGGTGTCTGATGGATTTTTTATTTTTTTTTACTGCAGTCACTGTTTTTGTTGGACTTTTCTTCTAGCCAAGCACTAACAGCATCCTGCTGGTGTTAGTGCTTGTGGTGGAGCACGGGACACCTGGCACCGCAGGGGCAGAGCCCCCCGTCCTCTTCAATCATTGTCTCGCAGGTCAGCTCCTAGACAGGCTCCCCTTGGGCAAACATGGGGAGTTAATAGATTTTTTTTTTTTTAATGGGGAAAGAAATAAGTCCTCTGCAGCCATTTCCTCCTCCTTGCAAGACGAGCCAACGGGCTGTCAAAATGAGTAACTCTCCAGGTCCTTTCCTCGGCGTCATGATGGATGCACCCCTGGCTCTGTCTTTCTGGGCTCTGTTTGAGCCTTTCAGACCCCATGGAAATTTCCTCCTCCAGGAACATATGTCTGTACAATTTGCTAATGTTTTATGTGTAGTTGTCATCGAACCAGAGCAGCCAGCTTCACACAGCCACTCCTAACACCGCAGGACATGGAGGTGCCCTTAAGGGACAGAGTGGGCTCCAGTGGAGATGTTTCACCCTTTCCTTCAGCTCCAGTGAAGTTTTTCCTCCAAACAAGTCACTAAAGCTGTGGGATGTGTGGCAGAGCTGGTGAACAGTAAAAGAGTGGCTGATGGATATGCCCCCACTGTTCCCAAGGAGCAAGAGAAATTAGAAATTCCTGTTTTTTACATGTATGCCTTGTTAGGGAATATCAGAGACCCTCTGCAGATGCTGTGGGACAGAAACCTCCCACGGAAATGCCAGCAGGACTCTGGAAATAGGAAATGCTCGTTGAAGTCCCTCCGCATCCTGGGGTCTGGCTGCACGTCCCGTGCCTGAGGATCACCACGTAGGCAGGCACAGGAGGTCTAGCACCCGGCTCTGCTGGCAGCCTCCTTTCTGGTAACATTTGGGAAGGTCATGCTCTGTGCCTCAGTTTCCCCACTGCAAAATGTCTGTGTCAGCACAGTAGTGGAGCTTTATCTGCTCTTTTCAGCCAATTTCATGGATGTCTATAATTAAAACTGTTTTCAACATCAAAAGTTTTATAAAAGACTTTCCTTTATTCTGGTTGATGTTACGGATTGAGGCTGTAATTAGGCAGAAAGTCTCCGGGTCGTGCTGGGGAAGGGGTCAGGCTGGTGATCAGGCTGTTCTCCTCTGACCTTAAAATCTCTGAAACCGAAATACTCGTCTGGGAAATATCCTGTGGCTGGAGCTTTTCTGTGCACATTCTCTGCATCATTTCAAGGCACAGCAGCAACAGCCTTCACCAGACTGTATTATTACTGCACAGGTTACTTTATGGGCACAAACAATGACACAGACTGGGACAGAGAGTCACTGCAGCTAGCTATTAAGAGAATAAAAATAAACAGGAGTGTTGTGTGCGCCTGGGACCCAAGCTGCAAAAGACTACCTCATTAACTTTAAATATATCACCTAGCTGCACTCTGGAGGTCAAACTTGAGAAAAAAAAAAGTGTGAATACTTATCAGTCTACACACAGCAGATCCTCATCTCTGTTTAAATGTGTGCCTCATTTTAGTGCCAAGACAAGAAACTTTTAAGGAGGAAGGAGAACCCAATTACCCTGAGACCGGCCACGAAAAAGACTTATTTAGGAAGCAGTCAGGCCAGGTTATGCAGGCTCCCAGTTTAAAGCACAAGACTCTGAAAACCAGATGTAAGTCTCTGTTCTGCCCCTGGATATAGGCGATGCACGTTTTTCCCCCTCTTTTTCTTTCCCTCTCCCCCTCTGTCTTTCTCCAGCCCAATGAATATTTAATTACATCCTCCAAAGGAGCCACTCCAACAGGAGACTTTTGGACAGACAGAGGTCGACTGAAGGCTGAGGGTTGGGGCTGTCCCATGGGATGGAGGGCAAGATGGGTTCATGCTTGCTGCTCGTCTGAGCATTTAATTATTTCTTCGAAGAAGGGGAGCTCTGGAAGGAGAGTTTGCAAGAGCTCACGTACAGGCTGCTGCTACCTGGGACATGGGGATTTGCTGTCCTGGCTCGGCCTGATCCCTCTCTCCTGTTCCAGGTCCTGCGTGGTTTGGGGGGTGGTCTGCTGCGCTGCCCCGCTGGGCTGTCCCTGCACGGCATGTCCGGTCTGGGCAAGGCACTGCTGATGGCAGATCCCGTGGGATCAGGACAAATGTACCAGGAGAAAGGCAGGACGGAGCTCAGGCCATACGGGCGTAGCTGGGGAATTTCGTGCTGCAGTTGCCCTCCTTGGTGCCCCCTCAAACATTTGCATGTTTCCTGCTAAACATCCTCCAGCAAGTACAACCTTCCCTTCTCCCCTTCCTTGAAGTCAAGGGGGCTGAGGGGAGACAAAATTCTTGGGCAGGAGATGAAAATCTGTCAGCTTAGAGAGAGGGTTGTGATTTTCTGTGCTCAGCTCTGATGCACCAGCGAAGCACAGCACCTCCAGCAAGTGTGAATGATAGCACCTTGAAACCTCTTTGGCCTGAGGATCTGGAAGCACAGCCCCAATATGAATGAATTGGGTTTGAAGACAAATAGCTTAGGAGAGTAAATCCCCCTTCAAAAGTGCTGGAGGCTCCTTCGGGTCCACCCAACACACACGTTCAACCCAGAGTTTGCTCCCTGGGAGTGCAGTGGTAGTTTTACAGGCTCCTCGATATGTTGAGTTATTAGTATTTTTCCCTTTTCCATATCCCATTGGTTTAGAAGAGCTAATGGTCATTTTTCAGAGGTGCAGACACCCCTTCTTTGCGGCTGTCATGTCCAAAGCAAATTTCCTTTGGCTGCAGTGCCTGGAAGAGCTGGAAAAGAGCTTGGTTTCCCAGCTCCATGCTGCTCTTAGCTGCCACTCCATCATCTTCGGTGTGCTTGGCATATGTGGATGTTGAACATGATGTGGGGCCCGATGATTCCCTTCTGTAGCTCTGTGGAGCCAAACTGAGCTCAGAGCACAGCAAACATTGATGCTGGGGCTCTTCAAACTGAAAGTATCCCCTAGATCTTTCTGCAGCCAGTGAGTGTGCAGTGCGCATTGCGACTTGGGCAGGTCCAGGACCCTGTGCTGGCCATATGTCGTCACAGGGCACTGAAAAGGTTCCCAGAGGACCCAAAGATGTTGCTGGGTGCCTTCAGGAACCTCCTTCCCTTGATGGAGCAATTAGCCAGGCTCACACAATTGCTCCCAGGGCTGTTGACAGTGCATCTAACTGCTATTCCTTTTTATTATCACATTTGCCTGGTTTTTGTCAGAACTGAGACAGTGTCTTGCAGGGAGAAAACCTTTGTGGGTATCTGGAAGCACTTAGCACCCAGCTGATGCTAACGGACTAGTCATGATAAGCAGATCTGATTTGTCTCCGATGATGTGGTCAGTGATGTTCTGAGTCATAGTCATGCGAGGTTCAGCCACATGGTTGCTAACCTCCTTCTTATTCTTTGACATTAATGCCAGGACTCGAAGCATTATAGGGAAGAAAAATGTTAGGGCATAACTGTAAGTAAATAAATGAGTGGTTTAAAACCAGGGGTTAAGCTCAGCTCTGGTGTGTTGCTAAGATCACCCACACAAGCAGTGACCATCCCTTGGCTGATAGGTGATAATTTGGGGATGGGGTGGCATCTGGATCACATCCTACCCCAGAACCCCTCTGGTCTGCACCCACCTTGCCACCTGATGGTCCTCCCCTGCCCCAGCTGACCCCCAATGCCATGCCTCAAGGTTTTCCTGCCCTCCCAGTTTGTAAATAAGTTACTGCAATGTGTGAGTGCCTTCATCAATCAGGGGCTTCAGCATAGCTGGGGTCTGTAAACCTCATTTGCATTTATATCTGGTGGGAACAGAGGGAGGAGGATAGCTGTGACCATCACCGGATGGGGAGCACAGCCCGCTCCATCTTGGCCGTAGCTTTTCACCTGCTTGTGCCCCATCCCTACTTACAAGGTGGCTTTCCTTCAGTGTGATGAGTTCTTGCTAAAGGAGTTAATGTTAGCTTGGAGGCAGAAGGTGGGGGGAGAGGATGTGAACACCACACAGTATAAATTGGCCCTGGGGGGACGGTGAGGGATTGGGTCTGTGTGATCACTGCTGATGGCAGTGGTGTTCAGGGCTTGCTGGATTGCTCATGGAAAGGAGGAAGGGAAGGCAAGAGCAGCGTAGACTGCACACATGCTCCAGCCTGGCGTTTTCCTCCCTTCTTCCTATCCTTAAACCCAACTAAAAGTTTATTTCTGAATAAGCCGCACGTTACTGGCTCTGAATATCAACTAGTCCCAGGTGAGGAGCACATCTGCAGGCACAGCAAAGCCAAACGTGGGGACATGTGTGGTGTTTGATTTGCCTCCAATGCAGATTCTTGAACAGATGTTTGATGTATACATCACACATCAGCTTGTAGCACGCTGTGTATGTGACTATGGCTCAGAGGAGGAGAAGGAAGGCATCTTTTGGCTGTACCCAACACAAATTTCAAGCTGAGTGCTCCCAGGGTCTGCTGGGTGGCCTGAATGCTTGTAGATCCTACAGGGTATTGGGCACTACCTGGTTATAGCCTGTGCATTTTCACCTTGTAACCATGTGGAGTTGTACTGGGTGCGTCTGGGAGCCTATGTGTTGTTTCTTATAATAGTTTTCTCCTGGCTGTTGAATACTGTAAAAGGAATTTTCAGCCAAAATTGTGAGTTCTCTCTCTTGATATTATGATGCTGCAGTGTCCTGAGATCCTGATGGCAGGAAGGTTTGTTTTCTGCAGCTAAAGACAAATGTTAAAGGGGTATTTCTACCAGGCAAAATGTTTCGTGGTCTAGTTTCCTTGCTAGTTAACAGTTTTAATTGAAAAAGCAGTCAATAAGGGGATAATGCATTTTGTAATAGCATCTTTCTTCTGAGGTTGTGGAAAACGCTATAATTAAGCTGATAATTAAACCCTGTGAAGTTAGTTATGATCCCTGGCAAAGGCACGGGGAAGTCATGAGCAAGGGTTTGCCCAAAGTCTTGTTCTGAGTCAGACACAGAGCCCAGGAGTGCTGGCACACGCTTTCTCATGAGTCATGTGTAGGACTAAGTCCTGCCTCTCCTCTGTGGATGAAAGGACACTGTAGAAAATGCAAATTGAATAACTCAATATTTTGGGGTTGCATATGGGTAGACCAAATATATGCACAGGCAGGTACTAGAATCTCTTTAAAATGCAAATTGTTTTCTTGCTAATCTGGCTAATTTCTTTAACCCAATTTGCATCTTAGTGTATGGTTTTGTTACTGCCTTTCCCTTGAAGTGATGTGCTGCAATGTAAATCACCCCGAATCCACTGTCACCTTGCATTACCTTCCCCAACGTGATCCAACGTGCTGTGACTGATACAATCTGACTTGATGACATAAACTGATGCCTCCCATGGGGAAGCAGCAGGAACACATTTTCTTGTAGCCCATAAATGTTTTAAAGAATGACTGTCCAAGTGATGGGGTGCCCACACCTTTCCTTTTCTGCTTAATAAGCTGTCCCAGAAAGTAGCTCCATCTTGCAAGCGCTCAGCCCGCTCCAGCCCTGCAAAGCCCTTCAGCATGTGCTGAGCCCTGAAGGTGTGAGCAGCTTTAGCAGTTGGATGGAGTTTTCTTGCACGTTACGGGATCAAAGCTATTATGAATCCCTGCCGGGTTTCCTTTCAGAGCCCCTGTCACTGGCTCACCCCGGGATATTCACTCGTCTTCACGAAATTATAGGCAGAGCCTAGTGAGTAGAGATCACTATTCTGGCAAACGAGCATTTTGACTCTGCTTATTTTCACATTGTGTTTCTGTGAAGATAAGGACACGGAGAGATTTCAATCAGTGGTGCATATGCTCAGATCAAGCACATGAAATATAATAAAAAGGAGAGATAGCAGCAGCATGCACGTGGTAAAGCTGTCACGCAGGGCTGCTGCAGGTACTGCAGTCAATAGTGACATTTTAATAGTAGCCCTTGCATTGATCTGCTTTAGTCTGATGGTTTTAGACACTCCTTACACCTAATAATTTAGCAACAGCAACTACATGGAAAGGTGGATGCAGTCAGTTCCAGCTGAATTTGAATAAAAAACAGCCGAAATGTCTTACAGTTGCTGATTCTGTTTCCAGACTTGAAGAAGGGCTAACATAGCCACCCATATCAACTGGTCTAATAATATGTAGGAGGATAAGTCTAGGGACTGATAGACAAAGGAGAGGCATACAGACATTGAACTACCCTGTTCAGAGAAGCAGGTATTTTTAAGATCCTTCAACAGGCATGAATTTCCTTCTTCTGCCATTTTCATTAAGCATCGCAGAAGTTCTCTGAGGGAAAAGTAATATTTGATGCAATGCTCAGATATGCTTCAAACAGCCACATGCCTCATTTACAAAACATACAATATACTGCAGGAGCTGGGGACTGCATGGGCTCAGTTCATGGATGGCAGGAGCAGTCTCGTCTTCCCACTGATGGCACTGAAGCTGGATCTACACCGCCTGCTCTGCATGCTGAGCACACAAGGCTTTTAAGAGACAGATGCGGATGGAAAGCTGAAATGAAATGCCTTGCGGATTCACAATAGCCTGGTGCTTCCCTCTGCGCATACTCCCTTCCTCTGGAGGATGTGGTTGGCCCCGTAAAAGCTTTGCAAAGACCTGACTGTTCAGCGGCTCTGTAGAGAGGAAGAGCCATGACCGTGCTAATGGCTGCTGTCCTCCTGCCAATGTTGGTTTCTTGAGGAGTGACTTGCCTACAAACTCTCCAGGGCTGGGGAACGGACCTCTTCATCACTATTTATGCATTGCCTGGTCCTGTCTTCAGGTGTGGTTAGGTCACAACATGGGCTGTTCACTGGTATAACAAAAAATTTGGGTTTGTGAAGTTGATGTACCAGGTGCCATAGCTGGTGTATGTGTCCATGATATGCAGCAGATCCAGAGCATCATATTGGACATTGGCACTAAGTGGCACATTGATCTTTTTCTTTCGTTCCAGGGGATGGCCAGGTTGATTTTGATGAATTTATGACTATTCTGGGACCTAAGCTGGTATCATCGGAAGGCAGAGATGGCTTTCTGGGAAATACAATAGACAGCATATTCTGGCAGGTAAGTGGTCATTTTTTAAAATGCAACTTTGGCCAACTATCAATAGCTTCCAGAAGTGATTTTTTAGGGAACATAGCATGTTTTACTAAGCATGAATATTTGTGTAAAGGCTGCTGGGGTCCATCTCACCGTGTGCTGTGTAAGACCATCCCACGTTGCCGGAAGGACCCGCTTCATCTAAAACCTGTGCAAGAGGAAAGGAAAGCACTTACTGCAGATGAACTGCAGTTGAAGACAACAAAGCCAGTTATTTGTGTAACATGTTTGGGAGTATTTTGGAATTGAGTTTAGGAAGAGAAAAACATTTTTCTCAATGAATATTTTGAGTTGGGAACCTTGAACCTGTGTGGCAGCTCTCTGAAACGTGTCACTATTCAGCATCCCTTGGCTGTGGCGGAGGGATCCTCCAAGCAGAGTGAGGTTTGCTATGCAGGTCACATCAGATCGGTGCTTCTGTGGTTAATTCAGGTCCAAGGCTGAGGATAACTATGTTGTGCTGGTGCAAGTTTTACCCGTGGTGCTGCCCTGGGGAGGTTTGGTCCTGTCGGTTTCAGACATCAGAGGGGAGGCAGTTCTGGCAGCAGGAGCTGCCTTACGTCTGTCGTGCAGTGTGATTTTAAACAGCGTTAGACCTTCCTGGAAAAGCAAGGCCAGTCCAGGCTGTTATAGCAGGGATTAAAAATCTGTCAAAATGCAGTGCTGCATATTTCTTGCCAATGGATTAAATGTGTGGCTTCCTGTGAGATTACTCCTCACTTCATTGACCATCCAACAGCCTTTGCTTGCTAATAAACTTTGGCTGTTACCAAGTTTATGTGAATCAAAAGAGAAACCTGGATACAGGCATTTCTGTCTTATTTTACTACTCTCCAGCACTGTCCAGACTGAATTGGGTGGAGTTTTGTAAAAGTCTTTTAAAAGTCTTTTAAAAACTTGTTCCTGGCCTCCTGGCATGTGATAGAAATAACCCTGGAAATTCTGGTCTGGATTCCCGTACTCAATCGTCAAAGCCAGAGTTTGGCGTTGGGGAAGCTGCAGTTGTTTGTAACGTATCCGGGGGGATGAAGAGCTAAACTCACACCATGAAGGGCAGGACTATGGCAGCCACAGATGTTTTATTGCCTTCATTGCATCTTGTGAGCCTCATCCCAGCGCATGAGGAACGGGGAGAGGAGGAAGCACCAGCTCATCCCACTGAGCCATTGGTGCCTTTCAGCCCCTGTGGCGAGGCTGGCCTCACCAAAGCCATTCCAGAAGCAAAAATACCCGTTGGGAAAATCAAGTTCATGAGCTGATGTCTTTGATGGGGAAGCAGAGAAGTCTGGAGCCCTCCCTAAATTTCAGCTCATGGTAAACCCGCTGCCATTTAGTGACCCTTCAGCCTGTGCAAATGCCTGCAGTGGCTTTGCTCAGGGCTCTGCGAGGAAGGGAGGACGTGTGCTCTGGTTTTAGAGCAGCAGGACTCCTGGACTCTGCTTTCATCTTGCTCTTTCATGCAGCAGGGAACACGGCCCCTGTGCCCCCCCCGCCCCGGCTGCGGTGTGACGAGTGAAAAGAGTGCAGAGACTTTGGGTAACCAGCCCCACAGTTGGAAGGGACAGCCCTGGGGGCTGTCCGCAGGCAGCAAAGCTTTGACTGAATTGCACAAGTGCTCCAGGGCCTTGGAAAAAAATGTTTATGGTCTTTTACTTGTAAGGGTAAAAATACATCTCTTTACATAGCACTTTCCTGGATTTCAAAGCCCTTGAAGAGAAGGCTTCATCTCACATTTCATTTCTCCTGGGGTAGGAGAGCTTATGAAGAATGCAATAATTTTGCTGCTTTTTCCCAAAGAAAAAGCAAGGAAAAAACCCATGTAGAGAAGTGCCATTCAGGGAACAGGTTCCCTTTGCCCATTCCTACCTGGCTTTACCCACACTGTCTGCAGGGTCGTAAGTCACCTCATGTTTAAGCAAAGCATTTATGCATCTGCATTTTCTCCTGTGGGATTAGATGTGATTTGAAACGCAGCCCTTTTCAGAATCGGTGCCTGGCTGAGTTTCCCATATTCCCTTGCCGTGCATTTTTCACGTTTGCTGGACAGGAATGGCGGGGAGGGGGGGATGAATTTGGGTTGCTGATGGAACACTTCACCCTGCAGTCTTCCCCAGGGAGTGATTTTAAGGAGGGGATGGTGCCCACAAGCCTGTGATTGTGACTGGTGCTAGATGACAAGGGCAGCGAGGGTGGGACAAGGAGGGACAACTCTGCCTCGGTGTCAGCTGGCCGGGCAGTGCTACCATGAAACCTCACCCCAAAGCTGCAGGCAGCAAAAGGCATCTTGAAAAGTCTCTTATATCAGTCCCAAGGGGAGAGAAAATCCAAGTTGGCATCCAGAAAGTGCCTTCCCCTCTTCCATCCAAACGGCTTCCCTCCAACTGTCACGATTTTGGCTCTCTGGGTATTTTTGCCGAGGGTCCAGCTTTCTATACCGTGGCACTTTGTGCAGACTGCGTTCCAAGCGTGCCTTAATAACACTTTAAATAATGCAATGACAGAGTTAAATAATAAACAGCAGCAGAAGGAGAGAGGAATTCAAAGGAACAGGCGAGGGCCTGGAGATGCATTTGCAGATGAAGCTGGGGGTGAGTTGGTGGGATACAGGAAGGCGGTTCCAGATGGCAGAAGCTGCAGAGGGGAAGGATCTTACAACAACAGCAGTGGGGCTGCAGGAGATGGGGAGGGGGTAGAAGCAGTGGAAGAATAGGGAGGAGAGAGCGGGATCATGCGTGGAAGAGGCAGGCTTGAAATAACAGGGAAAGGATGCATCCCTCCTACCACACGTGTTGCCTAAAGAGCGATGGTCAGCCCGCGAGAAACAGGATTCGGCCAAGACCTGAGCATTGGCAGGTAGTAGAGACACGGAGAGTCTCTCAGATGTATCTTCCTTCCTTGATTTCCCATGTGGGCTTTAAATTGAGTCGTACCAGTGTGTGTTTAAGATGGCTGACTCTTGCTTTTCAGGTAGCAGCGATCAGTTCTGCTCCAGTTAGAATGGCTCTCCGTGATCCCTCAGTGGGCCAGGAGGTATTTAGGGGTAGGGAAAAATCATCCCTGCAAATACTATTTCAGGCCAACTCAATATAGATGAACTATATCAGTAGAGCTGAGGAAACATGGGCTCTCCTCCATCTGAGAAAGTCTGTCTTTCCCAAGTGAGATGCAGCACGCACCAAGCACCGTTTTGTGCAGAACATCCCCAGGTGCCTCCTGCTCTGTTTCCAAATGTTTTTCCCACTCTCATGCCAACTGTGTGCAAATGGAAGTAACATATACCCATGCACAGATATCTTTAACTCTCTTAAATTTTTAAGATGGTCTTAAACGGTCTTAAATATTTTTTCTTAAATACACAGCTGCCTGGTAACCATTAGCCAGTCCTCAGTGTGCAGGATCACGGTCAGGAGGAGTTTGAAGGCTGGAAGCACCCCGTGAAGCGCCGTTCTCCCTGGTTTGGGGCAGACCCGCTATGGCAAGCTTGCAGCAATGATGCAAACATCCCACTTGGCTACTTCCACAGGATCTGCATTTATTCAAAACAAAATGTGAAGAAAAAAAGAGCATAGATGAGATTTTGGGAGTACCTATTGAACCCTGTTTTGGAAGCCAGTGGGAAGAGGTGAGCCCTGTGCAGGGGTGTTGGACCTCCCATGTTTTCTTGCAAGGTGTCTACCCCCTTCTCTCTCCATCTTTTTCCCTCTGTATTTTTTAAAGAGTGGCCACCCATCAGTTGCCTTCCTCTGCCCACCTTCTCTGAGCTGCTCCTGCTGGTGCTCACTCTTACTGTCCTGAGGCTGGTTTTCTTCAGCGCATCCAACAGCGCTTTTGCAGTGATGCGGTAACCATTTCATGGTCAGAGAGATACGATTTGATCAATTTTCAGGCATGAGAATTTGTTTTTCCAGAGCTCAGGGAATAGGAGTCTGGTTCCAGTTGCGCACTGAGGGCTGTGTTTTGTACAAGTGAGTTCTGAGGCATTTCCAATGCATGGCCACTCAGGTCTGTAAAGCGATTTAGATCAAGAGCATTACAGAAAAGACAAACATTGCTACCAGTAAATATTAGCTCATTTTTTTGGCAAACAGACTCTGTCCACTGTGCCCTGCCATTCTGAGCCAGAGGGATGGATGAAAAGAGAGGGGAGAAACTGGGATTTCATATTCATTTACAGTTTTCACCCAGATTGTTTCTAAGTGCAAAGACCCTCAAGTGCAAGTGTTAAATAGTTTGCACAGGACGTAGTGTAGAGGATCTCCAGTCTGTGGGGGTAATCAACAGGAACAGAGGTAACAATAATCTTGGATTATAGGCTTTTAATTAAAATAAACCCCTCTGTTTTGGCTAAAATGCTTTTTGAAGTCAGATTGAGTTTGAATGGTTAAACAACAGGGCTGCATCTGCATTGGATCTGAATAAATTCTGTACCCAGCAGCACTGATGAGATTATTTTGAAAAGTCAATACTTTGTATGGTGATCATTTGAGAGGCAAAATGCCGCCTGCTACTTTTTTCCCTCTTTACTGTGTGCACATGGAAGCTGCAGGGAACATCATTCCCGCCAGCACTGATGCATTGCCTGTGCGAGGATATCCGGAAGCTTTGTCTTGCAGGAAGGGATGTATCATCTGCTCAGACACGGTGCCCATTCCTTGCATTAGATATTGCCCAGTATATTTCACTGGTGTTCAGGAGGAGGCTGGTTGGTTTGGGGTAAATAAGGCTGCGTTGCAGGAGCAAGAAGGCCAGAATACCAACACAGTGCTTCAGGCTGGCAAGATGCTGCTCAGAGAGATCTCATTTTTCCACCGTAGACATGTCTCTGCAGTTTGAGGGGAGATAGCCAGAGGATTTTGGAGGCAGGTCCTGCAAACGGAGCAGATCAGCAACTGCTTATGTTTTCTGGACTTGGGAAAACCTTTTCGTCTCTCCAGGCTTCCACATACCTTTGCTAGAGGGAGGAATACATTGGGGTTTATGAGCTTTGGTGGATGAGGGGGTATAGACAAAGCTAGGTCCCGCAGCACCCCTGTGCGAGGAAGGAGGGATAGCCAGGGACAGCCTGGGACAGCAGAAAGCCCTGTGCTCCTGGGCCAGCAAGCTCAGCAGCATGCACCAAAGGGCATTTTGTTCCCTGGATGCAGGAAAAATAGAGCAAGGGCCACATCCAGCTGTGTGGTATTGTATGTGGTGCTGTCTGGGGAGGGGGCTCAGGGAAGTGAAAGGGGTCTCATAGCTGGCTGTGAACATGGGAGAGCAGAAGGACATGGCTGGGATGGGACGGTGGTTTTGTCCTCCCAGCACGGCTGCTGATGCTTTAATGGTTTGCTGTGCAAAAACTGCCCATCCGTAATCTTGTTTGCAGTTGTCACTGCAAATGCAACAGCATCCCAGGGGACAGATCTGGGTTCTCGTGATCTGGTCAATCAATTAGTGCTTTAATAGAGTGAAATGAAGGAGAAAATGTGTGGGAACCTCGGTGGCGCAGGGCAGGGTATGGAGAAGCTGTGGTGGGCAATGGTGTGGGAGGGAAGGCAGGGGATGAGCCGGACGTGTCGGAGCCGCACTGCCTCCGGCAGCACTTGTCTCTCTACAAAGACAATTTTGCTTAGAGAGGGATTTTCCTTTATGAAGTCCGGTAGATAAACCTAATGCAATTTCTCCCTATATGTGAGTTTTCTCCTCTCGTCCCTGCAGAGGAGTTAATTTGATGAAGGCAAATTAGCCTTGCCGGAGTTCCGGAGAAAGTGTTTGTGTCTCTGTGTGCAATTGCACATGGTAACAGATCCAACCGCCCCCCTCCACCGCAGACTATGGCACTACTGAAATAACAGCTGGCCTCTCGCGGTGGGGCTGGCTAGGCATGTGGTGTGCATGGCCTCCCTCCTCACCCTCCTCCTCCTCCTTCAGGTGCTGCTGTTCCAGCTTTTCAAAGAACCTTCTCAGATCGACTTCTGGGGAGGAAGAGAGTTAGTTTTGCAGTTGAAGGTACTGCAGGTGATGCTTGAGGTCTGTGTGGTTCCTGGCAGGGCAGGCTTCTCAACTGGGCTGCATGTAGTTTAGAGTGGGTAAGGAACTGCTGTTGCACTGCTACTTGGAGAGAAAGCTGAGATTCAGGGAGGAAGGACAGCTTAGTAGTATGTGCAGACTTAGTACCCGTGTAAGTGGCCTCCCTCTTGGTGACTACTTTGGGGTTTAAATCAGGAAACACTGTGACTCAGAGTATGGATGCCAAAACTTGATGGATGGGGTCAAGGATGGGCAAGTGGGGCTGTACCATTGCACGACACACATCCCCTCACCCGCGCACATCCTCTTCCACCAAATAAAACCCTCCACTCCACAGCAATATTTCCAGCGTAGCAATGATCTGGGGGCCTGCTTTTTGGTTGTTGAACCTGATATATCTTAAAGTGATTTCCAAAGAAAAGAAGTTCCGTACTTCTTAAAGATCTACCCTTTCTTGGGTTTCACAGGCTGGATATCACCAAACTGAAGGACTGGTTGAGAACTTTGTCATTGCCTCTCCCGCAGAAGCCACTGCAATATGGCCTGGGAGCCAAGGCAGACTCCTTTCCCGTGACACCTAATACTGGACTCTGTTCAACTGGAGTCATTAAGTTCATCCAATGCACCATTAGCTCCATCATCCTGACTGTGTTTCTAATTTCAGAAATTAAATGTGTCCTGCAATATTTGTTCCTGCATTTCGGATTTGATGTGTGGTTTATGTGGTTTCCTTGTATCCAGATTTAAAATGTTGTGAGGTTTTCCATTGCAAGTGCTGCAGTGATGAGCAGAGCGACTCTGGCCACACAGCTGGTACGGATAGTGTGCAGTTCATCTCAGCTAACCTGGGACATTGCTTAGACTCCCTTTAGAGTTAGCAGAGAGAAAAAGGGTGCAATTCAAGGGGCTGTTTTAGGCATCAAGCTGAGAAAGAGATACATCATGCTTCAAAAGTGCCTATTTTTCTCCATTTGATATAAAGAAAGTCTAGAAAAGTGGCTCAGATGGAGATGTGTGCACTGGGGACACCTAAAAGTCATCTGATGAGTCCCACCAAGGGTTTCACCAGCTCTGCCCATGCTGAGGCTGTTATCAGTGGAAGGTAAACAGTCCTGGTCACTCTATTAAATCTTCTTTTGTTGACAAAGACATTCCCACTGAGTATGTGGCACTCAATGATTGCTGTCACAACACAGTGAAAGCTGAACACTTGCAGGTGATGAATTCACCAGCAAGAGACTTCTCTTTGTTCACAGTCTGGGTATTCAGCCCAGAAGTGCTGTCACAGCCTCTGATGTAGATGTGAACGCTGGAGAGGTTCATGGCCTGGATCATTGTTCTTGGACAGTGAGACTGTCACATCCCTTTAACCCCTTTGCTGTGTATGAAGTCACCAGTGGGCAGGAGTGAGCGATAACATTTGGGTGGCCTCATTTTTATCTGTTTCTATGAAAGGCCCTTATTTTTGCCAGTACACATCTTTCCCTGTAACAAAATCGGTTCTCCCAAGTCATCAGGCTCAAAGTTAGACCTCAAAACTGGAGAGACTGGAAATGATAAAAGTTTTGAAAGCATTTGTGAACCAAAGCAGGACTGGTACCAAAAGCAGGAGAAAAGCAAGACTTCATTGTCCATCTGTGTTTTGTAGCTTCAGCGAGGTTACTTATACATTTAGCCTGCAGAAACTCAGATTTCCCCAGTATGTATCCAAGATTTTCAGCGCAGTTTGCTGGAGCCTGACATCTGAAGCCAAAAGAAAGCTTCCTGGTACCATTGAGCCCTAAGTGACGTACCGGTTAGATTTTTTGCTTCTCAGTTGTGTCAGCAAAACACCTTGTGTTACAGCCCCGAAGCGGCTGACAGCCGGGGCCAGCAGCAGCTGTTGGAGCATCTCGGTGCCTCTTTCAGGTTGCAGCAGGAAGGTGCCAAGAGCTGCCGGGTTTCTGCTTGCTCAGAGGCACGAGAAGCAGCTCGTGCTGGGAATTGCCTGTGGAGGAGAGGGGCATTCACCAGCTGTGACTTGCAGCGGTGGCCATCCCTGCCATGCCCACCTGACCTTCACCTCTGTGGTGTCGTCCCCACCAGCACAAGGCATACCCTTGCTGTCCCAGACCGGTGTTTCTGAGGAGCAAAGGTGGTGGGCAAATTTGGTGGCCCTAGCAGACAATTCCCAAGCAACAGCCATCTTGAGCTGCCATCAGGATGGAGATGTTTCCTTGGCCATCAGGTTGGAGAGGTTTCCCTGCCCGTCCACACAGAGGATTTTCCCTGACTGTCAGGGTGAAGGTGTTTCCCTGGCCATCAGGACAGAGATGCCCTGGACATGCTGCAGACACAGCCAGCTCCATCCTACCCCTGCCTCCTGCCCTCCACCAGCACTGAGGACAGGGGAAGGTGGGGACATGGCTGTCTAATGGCTACTGGCGACCCTGAAACCATTTCCCTCCATGCTGCTTTGCTGACCTCTCTGCATGCCAGGAGGTGGGACAGGGTCTGGGCCACGCACCTCCCTCCCTTCCCCTGGGGTCTGCACAAGCCTCTGCCTTGGTTTATCCAAGAACTTGTGCCGCGAGTGCTGCCAAGAGGCTTGCTGCACTTTGGTTTGGGGTATTTTTACTGTTTGGCAAGAATTTTGTGGACTGATGGGTGATGTGCAGTTACTGAGAGTACGTCCCTGGCGCTGTGAACATCATCTCTCCCTGCAAACTCAGTGCCACCACACCGGTTGAGCCAAACAGGCTCTGGTAGCCCCTTCCCCAAAGTCTGATTTTATTAGTACAATTTTCCAGCAAAGGCATAATGTAGTTTTACCAAGTGGGTGGAAAGATGCTGATCTTCAGGAGGAATTCCTTACAGTCTTTTTTCAAACAAATTTCCCACTTTGTTGAGAAACTGTTTCTTTGTGCTTTCTGCACCGTCATTTGACTATCTGTGGAGGTTTGAATATATTTCTGTGCTGGCAAAGATAGAAATCTTACACTCTCAGATGCATGCAGTCTCCAGAGCTGGTAGTCCTGATGTAGTCTGTAGTGCCACAGAGAAAATGGTTTTTACTATTGCTATTGAGTAACACACAATGCTATAAAGTGGTAGTTAAAATAAATCATGATGTAACCCAGTACATTTTCTCACAGTTAAGAATATCTATCAGGGTGCAGACGTTTATGGCAGAAGTCCAGAGCAACCAGAGAAAGTCAGTGGAAGTATTCAATATATGTGTGAGCTTGGTGGGAAGTGTTCAAAACTGATTTCGATCCCTTTTTCAAGGAAATAAGCAGATCTAGTGTGTAAGGGAAAGATCTCTGTTCAAAATGAGCCAGGATGATGATACATCCAGAGATGTATTCTAATGTCCAGCTTTCCTATGCTGAGCAGAGACACAGACACAGAGATAACCCAGCAAGGTCCACAGGTAGAGTTCATAGAAATGCCCCGATTTTTGGAGCGTTTTAGGCGACAGTTGCCTTTACCCTGGCGGAGAGATGGGAAAAAACCCAAACCCAACAAATCATATAACAATGATTTGCATGTTTTTAATCTCTTTCTGCTCTTGCTGAGTGTGTTAGTTCAGATGTTTTTCCCCTGGAGGCTGTTTTGTTCATGGGATTATTAGTACAAGACGTCGTTGTCAATCCATCAGCTCCCCCCGTACACACGAAGCTCCAATTCCTTCGAACTTTTGGAAGTGACAGAGCAATGAAAAGACAAATGAAATAAACCGATGCTTTTTAGGGGAGCAGAGTCTGAAAAGAGCTGTCACACAGCAGACAGGCTCTATGCAGGTGCCAGATTTCAGAGCTTTCAGGAACTGCCATCCCCTGTGAAGATAAACCCATGAACCTCAGCTTCAAGCACTTGTGTCCTTTGTATTAACAGACAATTGAGCTAATATATTTATTTTATGGTTAGTTGGTATGTGGGTACATGTTTTCACAAAATTAGCCACTGTGTTAGGTTAAAATATATCCTTTCTCCAATGTTAACAACTGCTTGCTACCGATCAGCCCCATCCTTGCATTTTTCTGATGCTACATTTTTATTACAGACTGGTGTGAAAACTCTGCTGAACTCTCAGCTCAGAAATGCTCTTGTAGTTATTCAAATAGCCTTCAATAGACTGTATCTCTTTTTCCTACCGACATTCAAAAATGCTTGAATCCCAAGGGCAGTTTCAGAGCAGAAGTGGAATATATTATAATTGTAGAATCAAATGATGATGAAACCCTCCAGGAACTGCTGGTTCAGCTCAGGAAAGACGTGCACTGGAGTACTGTAGAAAGAGAGCACCGTTTCCCCAAGATATTTGTTGTTTTGTTAACTTTGTAAAATGCTTAAGAGAACAAGAAGAAACCGCTATGATGATGATATGTCCAGGCAGGTGGAGAGGGACCTCAACTCTGGTCCTGGTGTGTCCGGAGCCAAGTGAGGCTTTGCCTTCTTCTGTCTCAACTGTAGACTTTTTCAGCTTTGTGTTTCTTCCTGCGTAAGATAGGGCTCACTTCAGTCCCATTTAAGCACTTGATTTAGGGGAAAAAAAGCACCAGTTGAGTGATGCATCAGCCTCAGACTAGAGACTTTAAAATAGGTGAATAGGGAACAAGCAAACTCGTGTGGGAAAGGGCTGGAGGATGGATCGGTCCAAAGTATCAGCTGAAAGCAGCCGTATGGGATGGAAGGGGATGTGAGCCAGCTATCCCGGGTCAAACTTTTGGGGCTTGCTCTCAGCTTGCTGATTTAAATTTGTGCTTACCTTAGCATTTTCTTGATTCATGCTGGACATAACAGCACAGGCGGAGAAACTCTGGCATAAATCTTTCAAGACTGGGATCTTGATAACTAAGGGAAGAGCTGAGTCTTGCCTATTTGTACTGTGCTCATTCCTCCCCTATTGAAATGGTGTTTTTATTTAGGGTAGCTGCGTAATACCTTAGAGAGTACTTATGCTGATGATTAGAGATAATCAAAGTGTTTTCATGAATCCAATTTTATTGAAAAATTACCCTTTGTTTTTTCCCAAGTGAAACTTTCATCAAAGACTCTTTGAAATTACCATTATTCCCAGAATTTCTACCTTGTTTTTACTGAATATGGGCCTATTTTTTATCAACATGTTTTTAAATTTTTTTTACTCACAAGTAACACGGCATTCTTTTTTATCTGGAGCATGCAGAAAACAAATCAAATGGGTTTTCTATTGTATAATTTGTAACAGAAAATGGATCCATTTAGGACCTGGCGAAATGAAAATGACTTAAACATATTTGATGTGAGTTTTTTCATTTTTTAGACTCATAGTAATTTATCATGTATAACTGTCGGGCATAGCTTTTTGGTTGTTACACATTGCCTGGCTGGCTACCAAGCCAGTAGAAATGCACCAGATTTAGGGCAGGTATCTCTAAAACTGGTGGCAGATACTTGCAAATCTTGCCACAGTACTGATTTTTTTAGTGCTTTTTTTTTTTTTTTTTTTCCCCCGGTTGCAGTGGTGAATTGTTCTCTCTACAAACTTCCTACAGATGTCTCTGAGTTCCCATGGGGTAAAGATGATTATGATCCATATATCGAAGAGTAATTGCTCCTGCGGCAGCCTGCATCTTGCTTTTCTGACAGTGGCAATTGTCACTTATGTTGTTTCTGGCCGTGGCCACGGACCGGGAGGGCTCTGCCATGGCAGGTCCGGGGAAGGAGCAGTGCCAGCCCTGGGAGCAGGGGAAGGGCTGGGAGAGCCTCAAGCACTGCCGGGCTCTTCTCCTCTCCCCGCACGGGCCGGTCTGATTGCTTTGGAGGCAGCTGACTGTTGATTGCTGTACAGGAATTAAATTAGGTGAGTTAAAAACCCGTATCAATCACCGTCATGCATACTTGCATATGAAACGTAGACTCAAAAGGTTTATGGTAATCAACATGGAGTGGCTGATTAAAGTCCATTAAAATTCACTAGAAAAAATTCTAATCCTCTCTCTCCACTTCCACCCTGGCTCTTTTCCGTGTTTGATAATCACTGCTGACTTCACTTACCATCCCCAACAAAGTGCCCCAGGATCGGACACGTTACTGCTGCCATCACGACAGCCCAGGTATGTGCTGTACATGCACGTAGAAGCAGATGGGAAGCGAAGGTAGGAATGATTTGATTTATAGCAGACAAAGCATGGAATCTGCGGGAAGAAACGTGCTGGAAGTGGCTTGTCACAGTCGTGCATCCAGGGACATAGAAGAAATACAGATAAAGTTAAAATTTTAATTGCAGCGGGAATTGATGATTTCAGAAATCCTGTGGAGCGTGGTTTATTGCATCCCAGAAATTTCTGGTGAATATGGTATCTTCCTATTAAATATACTCCTTTTCTGAATGTGAAGCAAGTACAGTCTCCACTGAGGAGACCGCTTCTGACTTTCCTTCTCTGAACTTTTCCACAACATGCAGAAACATCCCCGTTGTTATTCACACAAGGTCGTTATGGACCCTGTTATAAGACGGTGCCTGCGACTAAACCTCCATAGGATTGTTTGCATTATTATTGCCTGGATCTGGCTATTTCAAAACCTCCAGGCCCATCTTGCATGTGCCATTTGATAGACACCTAAATTGCTCCTAGAATTAAATCCCCATCCAGTTAATTTAACACCTGCAAAATTAAATCCTGGGCTTAGAGTCTTTTGATGAAATCAGGTCACAACTTTTAGGCACTGTTTTCGAGCAGACACTCAGGCTCTGATGTTCCAGAGATGCCACCACACCGAGGGCCTCGAGTCAGCCGAAGGCAAGGAGCATTGCTGCCTTGCCTGCTGCAACACGACCGGCAGCAGATGCTTTTCCAGCCCTCGGCTGGTTTTAATGCACCCCAGAGCGGTTGTTAGAGAGCAGAATGGGTAATGGAGTCCCAATTAAGCCTTTATGTGGCCTTCTGTTATTTTCCTTTGTTATTCTTTCTGGTCATGTCAGCAGTTTGCCCTCCATGGCTCTGACGTTTCTGTGCGTGATGGCTGCTGGCATGGTCCCGCACGCTGTGCCCCTGCCGCTGTCACCTCGCTCGCCATGCTTTCCCTGCCACCGCACGGGTACCGCTGGTCACGCAGCGGGGTGGTGATGCTCCCATTCCCGACTGGTCGCCTCTCTCCATCACGGTGTGCCTCGCATGCTCTTTACCTTTATCCCATCGGGGCAGTGGTTTGTGGTTTTTCTGTGCTGGTAGAGCAGTTTTCATCAGGTCAATTCTTGGACACTTAATTATCTTAATTCCTTCAATAAGAAGGGGGAGTCAGGATGAGATGTACAAATACTGCCACATACTTCATCACAGACAGCTGTATGACAGTATACATATGTGTAGAGAAGCTCTATGTTAAAATGATTTTTTAACATTGAAAAGTTACTCACCTGAAAGAGAGGAGAAAAGGGAATTAGTGCAGTTCAGCCCCGCAGTGACAATAATTCAGCATCCTTGTGTGCTAATAGCATGATTTACTCTTAAAGCTTGTGGTTGCAGGCTGCTTTTGCACAGCCAGTGACTCCTGGTCACCCCCTGAGTGCATGATCGCTTTTATTTTTCCCCTGTTACTGATCTGTAGATGATTAATACAAAGGTTAGTGTCCATGGGTTGGTCCTACAAAACATGGCTAATTTGTATGGCATTCCTGCTGACTTCAGCGAGATCTGCCTTGGTAAGCACTGCTCCTGCTCCTTGCTTTGTGGGGTGATTTTGTGAAATTATTGTGTGGCTGAGAGTCTCTGTCCTCGGAGATATTCCAAGCCCAAGTGGACACGGTTCTGGGCAACCTGCTGAAGCTTTGAGCAGGGGGTGGGAAGTGCAGTGGTCGGGGTCCTGCAGGAAAGCAAAGGGTGGAAGGTACTGTCCAGCCCCAGGTTTGGGCACAGGTTTCCAGAGAACTGTACAGGCTCCCATGTTTCTGCAAAGCTTTCTAGTGCTTGCACAGGCGGTGGGGCAATCTGCAGTAGATGCTGTTTGCATCGGTGTCATCTACCCGTGCTGAAACTCCTGTGACGCTTGCCATACCCAGAGCCACAAAGGCTGCAACCCCTGTCCCGCTTCACAACTTCACCAAGGCTTGCTCAGAAGTAAATTAGAGCTTTCCTGTCTCTCTGTGGTTACAGCAAATGTAAAGTGGTGATTTGTGGCAAATCTGACCAGGAGTCCCGGTCTGGCTGTAACAGCGCAGTAAATACCGCTGGTACAGAGCAGTCAACAGCCTTCAGCCTTGCAGGCTTTTTGTTTTGTTCTCATTTTGCACATGGCCAGTTCTCCTCAGATGGGATGCAGCGATTGATTTTTGTTTGCAGATGGCACAGTGAGCCTGGCTGGCAGGTACGGGTGTGCTGCAGGCAGGTAGGCAGCTCCAGCCCTTGCGAAGGAACGCTGTTAAGGTGCTGACCTAATGGCCAAAGCGTTATATCCTCCGCTTGAAATCAAGATGCAAATTTCTGACAATAACCTGGAAAACACTGGGGGTGATATTAGTTGTTGGATGCTGTGTGCAAACATTTCCTCAAGTTTTGCAGGGCACATGGATGCACAAGTGTCTCCTGACTCCATCCAGGGCTGCTGCTTTGGCCGTATTCCCTCTGGGTTAGTCACAGGCAGGAGATGCATCCCTTAACTCCAAGGGCTGCATTATGGAGCGATGTGATTTATAACCACCCGAGCAGTGGGGTGTTAAATGGTGCTGTTTGATAACATATCCGGAGGAAGCGGGACACAGCTCCAGAGAGTCCCTCTTTGTCAGCAGGTCCTGCTGTTGTCCTAGCGGATGTGCAGACAGCTCGTTTAAAATAACTTGATGCTCTGTTTAAATACAAAATCCAAGCAAGTGTAGTAATCACATCCAAAATAATGAATGCCTAAGAAAATGAGATATGGAAGTCAGTTGAGAAGACTTTACTTGATTACGAGAACTTTGATTCTTCATGTTTGCATCTGAAAACCTGCAGCTAGAGGTCAAAGCCTCTACTTGCTACAGGGATGGAAATGTTTCTTGTTAATAATGCCAAAGTAAAGAGCAGAGAGAAGATATAGCTAACAGGAAGCAGGACCAAACACAAATAGATCCATAAATTTGAAGCAGACTACAACTAAAATGGAAGTCGGAAGTGGAAAACCCTAATACTGGGGATGAGCTTATGCCTTAATGTCTGGAATCAGATTTCAGAATCTCTTGAACTGCTGGATCCTGATGATAAAAGAGACATTAATTTAGATGTTTATTGAAAATACTCCACAACTGCAAAGAATGCTGTCAAGGTGTTTTAAGCCAATTGCATTATATTTACCAAATTGGAGGATCTTTTGGGCATAATGACAATTCAATTGAATTTGAAGAGGCAGTAATATTAGATCTCAATCTGCAGGTCATTGTGGGTGGCTGGATGATGAAGTCTCATTTGCTTTTAGTACGAACAAGACATTTACAGACTTTCAGATCTGACTTAAAATATCACTGACAATAAAAAGGTCACATTCTTTCAATATGATAAACTCAATGATTCATAATTCTCTCTTCTCTTTGGAGTGGGGTGAGGTACCTAAGCCGAAAGTATTTCCTATGTTCTGACCTAGAAAATCTGGTTTTCAGTATGTAGCGATGGGTAACCACCCTTGCTCAAGGGTAGGCACAATTTTAAGAGGTGATGGTGCCACATTTGGAAGGCCAGAGCATCCCGGTGGGCACCTGTAAGCTGGCAAAAGGCTGCATCAGGGTGCACACCCTTCCATCAGAAATCAGTCTGCGAGACACCCATCATGTAACATAATCCCACGAGCAGATGCTGTCTAAGTAATTAGCTCTGCTGCTAGATGAAAGGCCCATGCTGAATCGTGCTAAGATTGCCTGTTTCTTCACTGTAATTGCCAAAATATAGCAGTGCAAAAGCAGAAGCTTGGGCTGTTGCTTTGGAAAGTTATTTCCATGCAGCTCAGGGGAAAAGTAAATCAGTTAATGGTTTTAATTAGCGATCTTTTCATGTCTTCCCTTCATTGTCCACGAGGAGCTCCGCAGAGATGGTGCTCTTCGCTCTGCACAGATTGCAAAGGCATGCAACACCTGACTGCCCTGCGTTTTGCAACCAGCAATGGCAGTGGAATTCAAACCTCCTCTCTCTCGCTTTGATGCACTGTACGATGGACATAAACAGGCTTTTTTCTGCTCAAAATGGACTTGGGGATTCATTTTAAGCACCTTCTCCTGTCTGGTCCATAGAACGTCTCTAACAGAGCCTGGACGCATTTCTTGTAACTGCGCTCACTTCTCTTATTTCCCTCATTCCATTTCTCCTTTGGCTACTTGGGGAATAAGTCCAAGTGCTGCACATTTTATTTCTCTAAGTCTATGCAGAAAGCAGGAATTTAACATCTCCTGGAGCACTGTCTCAGTGTGTAATAAGGTATCAAGGGAGCATGACTTCTGAAATCCCAGTAACTAATCTTATCACACAGACAGAACTTGTGGTCGCTTTTAGGATATGATCGGATCGGCAAGATAAATTTTTAATTAAATTACGGTGATTCCTTGTTTTGATAGACGCTTCAGTTTTCACAGATCCTGAAAACAGACTACATAAGATCTGAGCAGGTTTTAGATGCTGAGGGACGTGGGGGTTATTGCCCCCAGCCTCCTGGGGCAGCTGGGATTGCAGAGGAGGGACGACAGGCTGCAGCCTCAGCAGGCGGTGGAAGTGTAAGTGGTGGCCTTGGGATGGAAACGGCTAATGAATGAGGTCATCTGCTTGGTGATCGCTCAAAAACTCCTGTCGCAACCTCACTGAAATGCCACCTGCTAAAGACTCAAGAGGCCCATGCTCGTCAGCGCCGGAATGACTGAGCGCTTTGGGGTGCATCAGAGGGAAGTTTCACGTGGGCGACTACTTACACTAGTTCTTCAGCTCTCAGACCTGCGGAGGTCGGGCAGGTTAGCCCCCAGGGAGGTCTCAGCAATGTACCTGGCGTGTCCCTGGCACATAACCCAACCTGTCACTGCTCTGGCAGCATCACAAGCAAACTCCTTCCCGTGGAGAGGGCCATTTCCCAAAGCTCTGGAGCAGTGTGTTGAGTCAAGCCCAGAAAATCCTGGGTTTTTTCCCAGTTCCTCACCCCTGACTGCATTTCCTAGCCCGTCTGCATTCCTACCCACTGAGCCACTGCTGTCCCAAAGCGTTCTCGTGCTTATCAGTTTTCCTTGCATCAAGAGCTTTTAGCACAGGCAGCGTGGTTTTAATGCTGGCCGTGTGCATCTTCCTTCCCCATCTGTTTTTTAATTGCATCTGAAATACTTCAGAGCAAAAATCTCATCCTAATAAAATTAGAGATGATGGTTCCTAGGAACAGAGACGAATGGGGCACCCGCTCCCTGTGTATTGTTCAAAGTTGCTCATGGAGTGGATAATTGGAAATTATTGCAAGTATGCTTGTGTGTATACATTTATTTTATTAATAACCCAGTCTAGCAGTGTTACAGAGCATCACAGGTTACTTACGCTGTGAATAGATGCTGTGATCTTGCCTGTTGAAAAGCAAATTGTTCTCTGTCTAAACCCTTTGGCTATACATCTCAACGGCACTGTGTACAGCAAAGGACATTAAAAGCCATCATTTTGAAGTCGTTGGAAGTGGTAACATAAAAAGGAGCAACTGTTAGACAGTGCTGACATTGCACGCACCAAAACTAGCAGCTTCTGCCTCTTCTGTGCTCCAGCAATTTCTGGGCCAAACCTTTGCCATGACCAGAAGGTGCCCATTTTCTGGGAAGCAGAGGAGGGATTTGCCGCCTTGCCTTGTTCCCAGTGAAACACCCAGAGAGCATTTATTGCTCTTTCTAATCTGTCATTTTACCAGGAAACATTGGTTGCTGGGGAAAAAGAAATGTTTCACATTTTGATTTTGTTCCCCTCTCTTCTTGCTCTTGAGGATAAGTACTGCATCTTGGATTTTGCTTAAAGCCAGCCCTGTGGAGATCAATACATTGCTGTAGTGTGTGTAAAATAAATTCAGATAAACAAAACAATGCAGGCACATGGTTTTCTTTCTACTGTAGTGCCTACCTTAGCCTTGGCCATAGGCTCCCATGTGGGAAGACCTGCTCCATCCTCCTCCAGTCCTCATGGAAAAGTATTTAGCTGCTTTGCTTTGCTGTTTTGGTGCTTTATCCTACTGCTCTGGCTGAGATTTCTTCTATCTTTCGTTTATTTTTGTGTGCATGTGGAGTTCCATATGAAGTAAGTAGTTCTCAGAAGGACTGCCAAGCAGGAAAGCAGTCTCAGATAATAATAAAAGTCGTAAAAACAACCCCCCTCCCAAACCCGAGCTATTCTTTTCTTGCAGACATACTGAAAATGCAAAATCAACTTATTAGCTAAGCATTCAGTCCTGATTTCATGATTTTATGTTTGGCTTTTATATATATAATATCCATTTTCCACTTTCATAACACCCAACAAAAAAATCATTTCACAAAGCACTCCTATTTTGTTTTTGCCTATTTCCAGTCCAGTCAAACTCAGCAACAAACCAGCTGGCAGTTCAGATGCAAGTGTGATTGCAGCCTAATGTGGTGTATTTAGGGAATTTCAGACCTACCGCACTGAATTTGAGGTAGTAACTAAATCTTGTGTCGAGATGTTGCCTCTGGCTGACCGAAGATAGATGCTGCCAAAATGAAACTTTGACAAACAAGCTGGTTTCCTCCTTTCATTTTCAGTGGGAAAATTTGACTTTTAGTCAGAAGTACTAAATAGCACATTTTCAAAGTGGAATTGTTGTGGAATCCCACAAACTTTGAGACTTTTTGACCAGAATGATGGCTCAGGCTGGATTCTCATACAAATTAATGCAATGTGACAAGCTGATGAGTTCACATCAGTGATCTGTATTATCCATTCATGGATGGCAAATGATCCAAATCTCTATGGATAGTTAGACAAAAAGGAGCAGGTAGTGTCAGCTTTTGCTATCAGTTGTCAACAACATAAGTAGTTTCCACCAAACATTAAGATGCTTTTCACACCTTTCAGCAGGAAAAGGGCACAGTTCTCCAAAACGTACCCTTGGCTCAACAGTTCCTGGATTCAAGTAAAATCTACAGTGTAGCTTAGAGTACTGAAAAGATCTCAATTAAATCCACATGTGCTTTCAAAGTCAAGGCTTGGCTTCTTGGCCTGTCAAAATAGCACGTTTCTTAAATAGCACATTTATGTGAAAGGCTACTCTCAGCTGGCATCTGTTGTGATTGAAGTCATCTTTGTGTGAAAATTGCTGCCCAGAATGATGCATGGCTTTGCATGACTGGTGACGCAGTGTGGTGGTTTCTATTTCTACAGCAGCCTGCACATGTCTGTGCTGCTGTGACCCCAAATACTTCTCCGTAGACCGGTGACTCCGTAGTGTTCCCATGACAGATGCCCAGCTGAATGGAGCAGGGATGCCATATGCCTGTATGAAACAGCTACAAACTTAGATTGGCTTTTTCAGGACTAGACTTATCTTCTCTAGGGCCAGTAGTGACTTCTTCAAGTTTCATCTTGAAGTCTCAATAGGCAAGATGATATCCAAATACAATGGTTATGGCACTTGGCAAAATCCAGTACAGCAGGTATTAAACTAGGCAAGCTGAAAGATCAGATGGTCTTGCAAGAAGTTGAAGTTAGAGCCAGTCCTGGTCCTCTTGAAACCAGCAGCGCTCTTGGAGCAGAGCTTACTCTGCATGATGTGCCTCTGCAGTGAGTGGAGGCACACATCCCTTGTACTGATGCACTGGAGAAGATAGGAATCCTGACTCCTAATTCATTGCGTATGTTAGAGCATGGTTAAAATTGCTTCCTTGTGCCGTACCTATTTCCACTGAGCTGTTGTACAGATTCTTGAGATACATTTGGTACATCAGCTTTTCCTTAAGTGGTGAATCACACTGACGCTTTGTTGAGTATTAATAAACACTCGCCTGTGTGAAGCAGAAGAAGGTAGAGGAGACCAATGTTTTTACAGCTTAAAAAGCCTGGAAAATCAGAATTCCAGTCATAAGGGCAAGTGTTGGAGGGAGGGAACTACCTGCATGTCTAGACACAACATTGAGAAAGGGGCGCAGGACACCAGCGGGGCAAATTTTTGGTGGAGGTTTTGGAGAAGCATTATGCTGCTGTGGAACATAGATTGGACTGGTACTTGCATTATGGTCCTTTTTATGCCAATTCAGAGTGTTTTTCTCCAGGTTTGCCGCAAGCCAGTGAGCCGGGTGATGGTGGCTTGTTCCCCTGTTGATTTCCCTATCTGTAGATGCTTGCTGGTGGCCAGGATGGTTTCTGGAGTGAGATGCTGTGTCTGTTTCCCTCACTTTTGGTTACTCTGTGGTTGTAGTGCATAGGAGTTTAGTTTGGAAGTAAGACCTCAGGCAAGGTGGATGCACACATCATGACATCTGGTTTAGGACTGTGGTTAATGCTGGAGAGCACAATCTGCAGAGCAGTGGAGAGGGTATCTGTTCTTCTGTAGTTTGTAGTCTTTTATCATTCTGAAAGCAGCAGAAATGAACCAGTGAGACTCTTGAGAGAGTATCAGGGTATTTGCCAATTTACTCCTGTTTTTCAAGTAAGTCTTGGCAAAGATTTCCTCTTCAGGGCCACTTGGACACTCGCAACACCCCAAGTACAACACAAAGGTTTTGATGCAATGGCTCAGTTGGGAGCTTGCAGTCAACTTCGAGAGGTTTCAGGAGCCAGCCAGGTGCCATTAGCTGCCACCACTTTTTTATGTCCCATGCAGTTGGTGAATCAGCCAAGGTGACACGAGGCTCCTGTGAGGGACACAGACCAATTTTCCCCCACTGGCATTTAGCATCTGTTGAAACTCTTGGCCATTGGTTCTTCTTTATTTCACCAACTGTCGCCATCCTGTGTCAAACCAGAAATCGTTCGGAGCCCTACACATTGAGCAAGAACATTTCATACTCTCCAGCATTTACCTGCAGTTTGACAAGGGTGATTCTCAACTCCAACTCTTTCTTTTGATGTATGCTGAGTGGTCCTTCATGGCAAAGCCAGCTAAAAGCTGAAGTTGTTGGCATTGGAGGCCCCTTGAGGCAGCAGATGATGAGTTGTCTATTTGAGCAGAGCTCGAACAGCCTCATATCTGTCATTGAACTGGTCGTGATGTTGCTTGGATACAGACCTGAGAGTTTGCTGACAAGGGCAACACAGAGGCATCAAGGCAGGTGCTGGGCCTGGATCTTTCCTTTGGAGGTGCTTCTGCAGTCAGCAGAAGGGCAGCAGTCCCATTTCACATGTGGTGCCTTGTTTCCAGGGTTTGCCATCCTGACAGCTTCATTGTCTTCTCAGATCCCTGGGAACGATGTTGGGCAAAGCACATGTGGTAGGCTGAATGATCAACACCAAGACAGGTGTGTGGCCATCCCAGCTGGAGCATTTGCTATTGCAAATCACATGGGTCCGTAGTGCAGGTCAGGATGTGGAAAACACCATTGGATGCTACAAGGCCAGTAGAAGAAAGATGCTGTTCTTGTTGCTCACCAGCCAGTACCCACCTTCTGTGACAAAAATAAGCAAACTCTGAGTGATGCCCAACCTTTTCCATATTGGGCGTCTTTGGAGCTCTGAGCTGGCTGTTACCACTCCAGAACGAGATTTTCAAGTTATTTATAATGGATAGATCCGTGAGAATGTCAGCACAACCCTCAGCAGCAGTCATAACAGCAAGTAGAAAGCTAGAAAAGTTTCAGAAAGGAATATGGAAAGAAACAGAGCTTGTTGTTAATGCCGATGTGAATCAGTGGCGTATTCACATCTTGGATGTTGTTGGGTTCTGCTCCACCACATCTCAGAAGGGAGATGGTGTGATGGGAGAACTTACAGAGAAGGGCAAGGAAAAAGGCTGCGAATTCCAGGAGGTGACTCCTCAACTGGGAAGCTTCAGGTGGGAAAAAGGATAACTGGGGAAGAATATGTTAGAAATCTGGAAAAGAATGACTGGATCTGAGAAGGGTATAAATGAAATGATAGAAGACTGTTTCAGAACAAGTGAAAGGAGAAGATTTCTCCTGAAAGGTGTGAAATTTCTTGATAGCAAAAGTTTTGTGTGCTAGAAGTTTACAGAACTTCCAAAAATAACTTGGCAAATTATTCAGTCAAGGTCTCTTTTCTTCCATCTAGCAATAAAAATAAGATTTTCTCCTGACATCTACTTTTGACCTGTCCACGCACAGACACATGTCCATCCACAGATTATTGTATCCACATGGAGGAGAGCTTCTTCCCAAACAAAGAGATGGCAGTTTAGGGAATAGTGAAAGCAAGCATTATGCCCTTGGGGCAATACCGTCCTTACCTCTGGCATTGGAGGGCAGCACTGGATAGCAGATTTTAACCATAAACCAAAAAGCAGAGCTCCTGACTGGGGTCAGGACTCCATCCTGGCATTTCTACTCTATGTACCTTTAACCAAAGCTTGTAATACCTCTTTTTCCTTTTTGCAAAGTGTTATGAGATAAGGAAACAACAACTGTGATAGACTGTTAGCCTGAATTTCCGCAGTCCAGGCCCCATAGTTCCCACCACCATCAGTGGAGAAAGTGAACACTTGCATTCTCTGAAAGCCAACATTTCATCTACTTCACCTTTCAGTATTCAATATTTCCTATTTCAGCATTCAATATTTCACATGGCATTTACTTCTTGTAGACCTCTAAACCCCACCATTGACCTGGAATGGCACTGGAGTGATAGATTGCACCATTAACATCTAAATATAGGGTAAAAAAAATAATTCATCCTCCCAGAGTCAACAGAAAACTCCAATTTAAGCAGTCACTTTTTATTTTTATTCCATAAATTACAAATGAGACTAGTGATGTCCGGGGATTCCTTATGCTTTTCCTTTTGTTCTGTAGTTTAGCAAAGTCTGCATCTTCCTGGCTAATTGCCACAGACCGCCAATCTGGAACAAGTCTCTGCCAAGGCTGAAGCGAAATGAAGAAATGGGATATCATTAAGGGTGAGAGGGAGGGATTTACTGCCTGTTGTCATTTCTGTGATTGCTGCTGGTGATGGACTCCAAAGGAACCACAGCCCCAGCCCCAGCACTGCTATACATGGACCACATCCATGCGCTGAGGCAGGCTGGTGGTCCCTAGAGACAAACTCTGCATTAACCTTTTGGAAACTCTCCTACATTTCGTTGGTATTTCCCAGCGGATGGTGAGCCCATGGTGCTCAGGAGCCTGCAAAGCTTTGGTAACCAGCCATTGGTTCCCCACCGGGATCACCATCAGCACTGGGATGTCATACCCCCAGCAACACAGACAGGCACAGTCCTGGTTCCTCCTGTGCTGTTTTCTACAGTAATGTGTAGCTCTACCCAGTAAGTAAAAGAAAAGGCTGCAAAGCTGAATTTCATCTGCAGACTGCAAATCACACATTTCACAGCCAACAGCCATTCTTACAGCTGAACAGACTGGTGATGGCTCCTACTACTGGCAACAGAGATAACATGAAAAGTTTGTGCCAAGAGATGTTGTTTGTAGAACAGGGGCTACAGTTCAGTGCCCAGATCTGTCGGTGACCCTGAAGTACTCAAATACAAAATCTTTTTTTTCTTTTTGAAGTCTGCATTGAGGACTGTGTTTGCTTAAACTAAAGCTACCAAGCTGTGAGAGAACAAACAAGAAAACAGGCACCAGCCTCATTTGGAGATGACCACAATGACCTCACATCTTCTTCTTGCTCCCCTGAACATAGAGACTATGAAAGCTTCCTTGGAAAGCTCTGTCTTTTCCAAGTCAGAAATATTTCAGTGTAGTCTAGCTAGCTCCTTAATGCTTCGCCCTATATTTATTGATTTGAGCTAGAGGTTAGCAGGCACGATGACAACCCTTCAGCTGAAAAGTTTCAGGTGACAGTAGACCTGGCTCCCCAGCGCTGAGGAGGCTACTCAGCACTGCTCAACCAGTTGACAATCAGTTGTAACTTGGCAGAAGCTTCCTCAATGTTGGCTGCTTTGTTACTACAGGTGGAGCCCTTTGAAGAGCCTAAAGCACTTCTAAGTAAACTCAACAAGACTGAATTTTGTATTGTCAAGACTCCTTCCTTCTCTCTCTCTTTTTTGAACTGGCAGCTGATAAAAGGGAACAAGAAATGCATTACAGACCAGTCATGTGCCCATGAGAAGGTCTCCCTTCTTCTAGCAGCTCTTCAGGAGTGAAGGTGTGATGTGTGTAACACCACATAGGCATGAACATGTGTAGAGTGGAAGAAGACCATTACCTGGCTCATATGAAAAGCTTTCAAGGGCCTTGCTATGATCTGAGTCACCAGCAGCTTAGCAGCATGAATATGATTTAAAAAACATGAAAGTGAGAGTTGCTTAAAGTTCTGTTGAAAACATGTGCCAGATGTCACCCGTTTGACTCACGTCACATCCAAGGAGAAAGCAGTTCACATTCAATACATCTGCAGTAAATGATGAGGCTTGGGAAGAGAGGGGGCAGCCAGTGGTGCACAAATTGGAGCCAGCTCTGGGACCACCCATGCCATCGGGCCACCAAGAGCTGCCGGGGTTCTTCTGGCAGTGAAGGCAGTGGGTCCTCCTGGATCCTGGGGCTTCAGTTTCTGCAGAGCTCCTGGTGGGCTGTGATGCAGTACATCTAAGGGAAAGGGAAGCAAAGAAAGTTTCCAGGCAACACGATTTTGGTGTGATCCAGACAGAATGATGGGCTTCATGGAGGCTTTCAAAGAAAGCTTTTGTTCACTTGGGTTTGCTACTTGTACGTCCCGGTTTTGGTGAACATGGGAAGGGACTGTTGCCTCGTTCAGTATGACCTGAAGATGGACTGACTGTTGTGTTTTTGAAAGCAGCTTTATGCATCTCTGTTTCAACACCTATAGACTCATTTTGCAGTTCCTCTTGTTCTCCATCTCTGTGGGAGTACTCCAGTCTAGGATCATGACCACTTCCACCAACTCCTGTAATGGCCCAAATGATGGAGTTTGAAAGTAACTTGCAAGAAGTAAGAAACAAAGAAAATCAGCCAACAGCATAAACAGTTGGATTACTTTTAAATCAGAACACGACCACCAACAGAAAGGCCAAAGCTACCTGGGTAACTAACACATGATGAATTATTGCTTTATGTCTAATGGCAACATGATGGTCTGCCTCTGTGATGTTGCTTGAAGTGGGACTTTAGATCACCAGAAGACACAGAAAACCACACTCTGCTAAAAATTCCTTTATTCCTAAAAGCCATTTATCACCTGTAGGATTATTTCAGATATGTTTTCACAAAGCTGCATGACTTATAATTAGCTAGCACTTGCACAACAAACTATTAAAAAGCAATTAGCTCAAGGAAATTTATCTAAGCTGTTTGCAGGGCTGATCTAAGGTGTGATAACATTTTCTTGATGGGGCATGTCAAACTTGCATAGCCTGACAGGGACCAGTCCCTGAATTTTTATAAAATCCCCAGGATTCCCCATGCCCCTGTTAATTTTAGGAAGTCTTCATTAGCACCCATAAAGACCAGGTAACAGTAACACCTCTTCCTGGGGATGCTCTTTCCTATCTTTTCCAGGGTACTTTGCTTTAGCTGTTTCTAGGCTCTGAGAGAAGCAGATTCCTCTTTGCTCTCCTAGATCCTGAGCATCTCATTTATACCCATTCCTTCATTAATTGGCATCATGTATAAAGCAGAAAATGGCTTTTATTCCTTCTTACTGCATATTATGTTGACTTGTCAACTCTAATAACTTCTCTCTTCCCAACATAATTTGAGAATTATGCATGAATACTGCAAACTACTTAAAATTATATTTTACAATGCCTTCCTTTTAATTATATTCAGTTATGGTGTATATGTATACACATATATATACACGCACTCAGAGCAATAGGCAGTTGCCATTGGGCTCAGCTTGTCTCTGAGCTCAGTGACTCGGCAACAGTAAGCTCACGGGGAGATGGCTTCAGCTGAATTCACTTCCCTGCAGCTCTTATCAGCTTTTCCCTTGGAGAATTAACAACAACGTCAAACTTCTCCAAACAGAGTGTGCCGGGGGGGAAGAAAATGTTTAATATGGAAGATGGCGGAGTCTGTTATGCACTTATGCTACTTATATGTAAATATTATTCAATCAACCCCGACGGAAAAAAAAAAAAAAAGAAAAAAGAAAACACACATAAAAAAAAAGAGGATGGGTGGTGTTGACAAATATGCAGCCTAAAACGTAACCTTATTGTTGAAATTGTCTCCATTAGCTAAATCTCCTGTGTGGCCTTTGGAAGCAGCTGTGTAGTCAGGAAGACAAAGTGTAATTATTTTGTTTTAAATAAAAATTAACTCTGTTTTCCCTTGCTGGGGCAAGTGCTGCTGCCTGCAGCCTGTCTCCATGGGGTGAAGGGTCCTGGCCTCTCTGCTGCTGTTCCTCTTTGCAAAAAAAGCCTTACAAAAAGAGTATCTCTACCAACAAGTGTATCTATAACAGAAGGATAGTCCTCAGTCCAGGAAGGACTAGCCTTTGGTTCATTTTGGCATTCGTCTAATGTATGAGGGGCTTGTTCATAAAACCTGAGTGGCTTTAGTGACATGCAAAATTTGGGCACCTTTTCTGAAGGAGCCACATTTTCTTTTACTGGAAAAAAATACATCAATGAAAAACTGAACCATTTTGATGCTCAAGGTACAGACAGATAGGACAGAGTCTTCTCATCTCACTTATCTGATAAAATCCAAGTGCATTTGACTTACTCAGGTAGAGAGCAAATATTTCAGCCTGGCTACACCAGTGACAGCAAGATTGATAGTAAACAGCCACCGGTGGTGGTCTGCGCAGCTATAGGGGACCAAGTTACCAAAAATCAGCGGCACTTGGTACATTTTCAATTGTTTGTTTCCTTTTGTTTTTCTTTATACACTTTTCATGAAATCAGATGTTGTGAAACGAATGCTTCAGGGCAGCAGAGAATGAGGTAGCCCAAGAAATTACTGCAGGACCACAAAGCACGTAGTGAGGGAACACCTCAAGGGCAGCAAGCCACGGCTTCACCTGCCCCTCGCTGTGGCAATGCCAAAGAAGAAGGAATAAGGTCAGAAAATGAGCCAGTCAAAAATTTAGCCAGATATGTATTTCTGTCTCCTGAGGTGTTTCAAAGCAGTATCACACGGGTGAAGCGCTCCAAGAAAAGCATCAGAGATGACAGGCTGACGGGAGTCAATCAGCTGGAACAGCTGGCCAGGGACCACAGCTTTTCTGCAGGGAAATCCAGCTTTTTGAAGCATCTTTTCATGAGAAGGGAAAACAAAAAACGAAATATGGCACAAAGAGGTTCTTCTGCAAATTCTGCACCAGCATTGCCAGAAGTTGTCCCCTGCACACGCCTGCCGTGGAGCAGCCTGCAGGTGACGTTGGTGTCGGCGTGGCACTGCCCTGCACCACCACTGCTGATGACAGCCTCTGTGCAGATACTCATCTGGCCCTGTGCTACTGATCCATTCCCTCCAGAAGTTCCTCAGATGCAAAACCTTGTGCATTGCTTTCCCACCAGGAAAACACAGGGATTTTGGAGGGAGGGAGATTTTCTGTTCTTACAGGACATTTTTGCAATGCACCAGGGTGTTGTGAGCAGGGTTTGACCTCTGCAAAGGAGCCCTCAGGACATGGGGAAGCTTTAAACTCATGAAAGCATCTACATTAAATGATGCAGAGAACTTTGACCTTACTGGCAGAGCTAGCAGTGCCTGTGCCTCTTGATGGCTATATATGCAACCTCTACATGCATTCATGTCTTGACCTGCTTGGGTCATTAGTGTCCTTCTCCCTGCATCTTGTCATTAACCGACAGCATGTAAGGACTGTTTTCCTTCCAGTACCTCTGTAAGGTCTGTGAGGAGCTGTGCTGGGGAAGTCATCTCTCTTGTGCGCTGCTGTTCCTGATTGCTGTCTCTGGGGGCTACTGCAGTGCAAATAAACGGTAGCAATGACAGGGACATGCCTGGCATTGATTTACAGTGAGATTAACTCACAGCAGCTGGCCAGCGGGTCGTCACATACTTACATGGTAAATGCTGCTTCCGTGCTATCCCCAAACGTGGTCTCGCAGTGTTGGGCAGTGGGAGACACAGGACACAGGGGTCCGAAGCAGCCAAGGGCTCATGGACCTGCTCAGCTCAGAGCACCAGAGCTCTGCCCAGCTGTCCCCCCCAGATGTGTTCTCTCTGTTTCATGCTGCAGCAGGATTATTTGGGCTCAAGTTTCTCTCTTGCTTTCCCTGCAGAAAGCACTGAGGTCATCTTCAAAACTGACAACATATTTACTCCAAGTTTCTCTTGCAAAGTGGGAAAGGTCGCAGGAGAAAGAAGGGGGGAGTCAGGGATCACTCCGAAAAAAAGACCTAAAAATACCTGCCTCAATGAGTTTAAAGCTTAAAAAAAACCTGCTGGGAGCCACCTGGGTGAGGGATGGCAAGAGCATGTGTGAAACCCTCTCAAGTAAGCTGCCTGATCTTGGTATTTTCTCAGGGAAGGAAAATAAGATTTGGGTTGTAGCTTTCGAGCCTAATGTGTCATTCAGGCATTAGTGTGAAATGAGTCGCCATGTTTCTTCTTTAGCTCCTAGTTAGCTCGGGTCTTGCAGGTCTGCACATCTGGTACTGAAGGATGAATGTCATGGTCCTGGTTCTCCAGATGAGCTCGGCTATCCAGACCATCAGTCGGGCTCGTTGGGCAGGGGGCAATTCAACAAAAAACCCACAAATTTGCTTCTGGTCCACTGATAGTGGTGAGATAAATGTTTACTCCTAGTATTAATCAATGTGAAAATGCTTTGCTGAACTTTGACTGTGTGGTGTTACTTGGTGCGGATGGTACATGTGGAAGACTAAGCACGTGCTTGGCCTGAATCGGGACCAGAGGAAACCTGCTGGCAAAGACTCCATAAATCTGCAAGAGTAACTGCAGCCTGAATGTGCTGAAAAAACAGGTGCTGGGGGACTGCCCGCAATATTTTTGGTATCGAATGGACTCTACTGATAAAAGCTTGATGTAGTTAGATCGATGCAAGCCACAGAGCAGATACAGTACGGTGGTATAAAAGGTCTGATGTCCATACAGCTTATTTTGGCAATAGACGATGCTACGCTTTCAGAGTGATGCAGCTGCGTTTGTGGGAGGGAGTGTCTTTCATTTGATTATTTGGACTTTTCAAGGGAGGCAGTTAATTAAGTGCAAACACCGTGCCTAGAGAGGAAGATCCTCATCCAACAGGCAGCTTTTAACCTGGAAATGTATTTGTCTAAAAATAAGCCCATCCCTAAATCAGCAATTGTCTGAATGGAAGTACTTGAGTAGCTGCATCTTACACATTTCAACAGAAAGTAGAACATTAATAAGTGAAATCTCTCCTTTTTTCATCTCCCCTTCCACTGAGCAGGGGGTCAGATGGGAGTGACATTCAGTTAAGTCCCCTCATACTTTTAGATGTTATGCCCAGGGGCACAATGAAACCTGAGTGTGCTGCTGGACTGCACAAGATGGCTCCCAATATTGAAAGTCCGAGATGACTGTGGCTACACCAGCTCCGGGTAATAGAAAAAATGTTTTGTTTGGCATGATGCGACAGATGGACTTCTCCAGGCTCCCAGGCGTGGCTGGCACACAACCCTCAGCCACAAAATCTACATTTCACCCCCTCTGCACAGGGAGCTCTCCTGCAAAGGGGCTCCCGTGCACCTCCTCAAGCAGGTGGCAGCTCCCTCCCCACCCAAAAATCCCTTTCTACAGTCAAGGGTCTCCACCGGACATCATTTTTCACAGCTACCAGTGTTTAGGCAGCTCCTGCTAATGGGCTGTGATGAGGAAAAAGGGAGAAAAGGCTTTTTTGGAGCCAGTGGTGAAGTTTGACCCTGGGCAAGGAAGGGAGCAGGACCTGCATGGTCTTTTTCAAAAGGCACTTCTGTAGTCAAGCAGAGAGGGTATCTCAGCCCTAAGAGCTGTGAGGCTTTCATTAGGGCTGACCAAATAACCCCGAAGGGTTATTCGTAATGCAGCAAGTTTTGCATTCATTAAGACAAACAAGCAAAGTTCAAGATAAATCCTAGGACAAGTTCAACCATTCCTCTCACGCAGAAAGATGAGCATTTGTAGCATGCACGTGTTAAGATGCTGAATACCCCAGGAGACATCAGCAATCCCATTTGACTAGTGAACTTGATCAGACATTTTGTCCTATGCAAATTGAGCCACAAAGATGTTCACAGGTCAGAACTGAACGAAAGGCAAAAGGGCATCTTTGCTTTACAAGCCACAGCCTGGTCCCTCCTGCCACTGAGAGTTACAATATCTATTTCAGTCTCTATTCTATTATCCTTTTCTTTTGCAAAAGTCTATTATTTTTTTCTTTTGCAAAAGGCGGCACTTCTCTAGCAGACGGGATGGGATGATAATGCTGCTGTTGAGCCAATGCTCTTGGGCAAATGATAAACATTAAGTAACATTTGCCAAGAAACTGAATTCAAGGACTAGTGGCACCAAGAGCCCTTCAAGGCAAAAGGCCACCCCAGAGCTTGTGGTGTTGCTGGTGTCCCTCACAACAGACCCTTTCTTCCAGGGATTAAATCATTCAAATAAGTAGATGCCACTTTTCATGCTCCCTGCCCAGGGTGAGCGTCTGCAGTTGGCTCATGAGTCAGCCTGCCAGGTCTATGTTGGAAGCAAAGACCAGCTGCAGCTTTCCCTCTCACTGTTAGGCCTCCAATTAATGAAGTTTTAATGAAATCAGGGTTTAGAAAGGAGACAGCGTTTTCATGGATCAGTGACATTTTCTATTAGAAAAAACTCTGATCAAGCTGTTGAAGATGTATGCCCTTCTTCAGAGCCAAAACAGAAGCTGGTGACTCTAAGGTTGGAAACAGCTTGATTGTGTTAATACATTTCATAATTTGGTGAGAAAATGGGGATTGGCACCTGTAGAGCAGAGGAGGCTTCAGCAAGGCTACAGGTGAGGTTCGTGGTCCCGTGGGATGGAGAGAAATGGAGAATTATTGCCAGGGGAATGGTCTGGTGTCAGGAGAAAGCAGCAAGTGAGGAAAATTTTAGTGTGCTGTAAAGCTTATTTTCCGTATCCAGAAGAGTTATGAATTTTAATTCCTAAGCCTATTTCTTTCAGAAATGAAGTCTCTTAGGGATGGAGGTATGCAGGAGCAGGCAGGGGCTCTTGTCCTCCAGAAATCAGCAGTTGTGGGTGGGGAGTTGGGCAAATTTTCCTTATTTTCTTGTTGTTTCTGGTCAGCCTGTGGGTGAGATGTATCGGCCAGCGGGAACTTCACTTCAGACTTTGCTGAGACCGAGCAGAGCTTGAAAGCTGCATGGCAGAAAGCCCAGAGAACATCTTTTCTTTTTTATCAAGATGGCATCTTCTTTCAATGTTGGTTGTATCTGTTCAATGATTTTCCCTGTGGTTCCCGGTGTAACAGGTGGCAATCAGGGATATTCAGGGTGATTTTTTTTCATACGCGGTGAGTTTGCGCATCTTCTCATGTGGCTTGTTCAAAGGTACAGTGATTTTTCCCAAGAGGAAAGTTTCTTACGGCGTGAAGATGATCTGTTTAGGGGTGAGAGATGTTTTGTCCTTACGGGAGGTGTCTTGGGGCAGAACAGTGTCTCACAGCCCTTTGGTACGGCGCACAGGGTTGCTGCTTTTCTGGCTGTGTTTTTTCCTGCGTCTTTGTTGTGGATTGCCATGTTTTAGGTCATTTATGGTATACCTAATAAAAATTGATGTCACCTTTGCTAGGTAGGAAACATCCCATTTTTATTGAATCGTCTAATCCTGTCAGAGATAGCTTTGAACCAAAACAAATTATCCAAATATTTCTGCGTAACTGTCAACACAGTGGAACAGGACTGTGTTTTCCTCACGCCGTATCATCAAAACTATCAGCTGCTTTTTGATTGCCATGCATTTCTCACCGCTGATAAAAGTCAGTTTCACGTTGTAGCTTGAGGGGAAGAGTGAGCACTTAGGAAAACTGCCTTGTTTCAGTGCACGTAGGAAAAAAAGGTTTATGACGAGATGTGAGAGCTAGAGCTGCATGTCATCAGGAGCGCATGGTCTTGTTTTACCCCTGCAGACTAACGTACGTACCAGGGCTGCATCCAGTCATACGCCATATTCCTGGGCTACCTGTGAAGATGAACTTAAATGCGGCAGCAAATCTTCGCTGTCTTCTCCAACAGCCTTGTTCCTCCATGCCTGGGGAAGCGCTGGAGGAGTGGCCCATCATGGCCAGCTGCTGACAAAGACTTTTGGGTATAAGGCTTGGGGACTGGTGACTGACAAACTCGTGTTGGGCTTTGATGGGAAACACAGCTGTGTTCCCTGGGCTTGCTCCGAGCACAGCTCCAGCAGCCACACCAGCAAGCGTCGTTTGCAGGATCGGGGAGTTGAGCTATCATGTGATGGTTTATTTTAGTGTGAGAAGAGTCCTTAAGTGTTGCTGAGCTAAACATTTCTCTAATTCATGCATAACTTAAGCACAATTAGCAGCCCGATCTCACAGACTTAGGTCAGACCTCTCTCCCGTGACGTGACTGTGCTGTGACTGCGCATCGCGAGATGGGGAGCTCGGGGCTGGGATTGGGCTGAACTTCCTGAACAATTAGCGACAGGCCTTGAATCCCCATCAGCATTCACTGCTGGTGCTGGAGAGACATTGCCGAGGCCCATTTTTGCTTTACTTTGCCATGCACCACGGTGCACGTACAAAGCAAATACCCCAGAGGGTTCACAGAGACTGGAGCAAGCCTAGGCTTGGGAGAAAGCCTGCATTAGCCTTCCAGCCCTCTTGTTCAACTGTCCTTTGCTTTGCTGTCTGCTGAGAGACTTATGGTCAGATCTGCCATAAAAGATACCCTGAAGCACCCAAAGGCATTTATGTATTGTAATATAGCACAGAAAAATCTAACAATTAAGCAGTTCAGACAAGCTAATGAAGGAATAGATGTTGAACCAGCTACATCCTCTGTTTCGAGGAATGTGTCCTCTGTACCACTCGAGCAAAGACCTGTCCGAGGCACCTGGTGTAGTGCTCATGAGGTGAAGAGGTTGGTTGCTTGGGAGGGTTTCTCTTGCGTTCCCTGTGAGCTCCAAACAAGCAGGGCATCTGATGCGGAGCTCCTAAAGCTGTGACCAAAATGCATCATCCCTTCTTGTCCCAAACCTGAGTTTATCACCAGCTGTGCTGCTCTCACCCCATTTCACCTGCACACTGGTGTGTGTCCTCGTGTGCTAGGCTGTGTTTCATGGGCAGAAGAGCCCAGAGCTGAGCTATACACCTGCTGCTGTTCCCTATGGCCTCCTGAGCTCTTCTGCAGCCTGGCAGCAGGTATGGGCAAAGATGCTCATTTTTCCCAGTTTCAAGATGCGAGTGCTCCATGCCTCCCTCCTTGTCACAGACCTGCTGCTCTGAGTCATGCATTAAAATTACTTTCCTGAATTTTATTTTTTTTTGCAGTGACAGCTGATTTGTATTTTCTTCCTTCTCTGCTCTGGTGTGTTGGTAGCTGGCAGGAGCTAGCAAATGCCAAGTGAATTGCTGGAGGGGACTTCAGAATTGATCACCTTGTTTTTACCATGGCGAGGAAAAAATCATGCACTCCTAGCAACAGAGTAACTTAGCAGTTACTCCAGGCTTTAATTGAACTTTCTACCTTACAGTGTTCAGTTGAATTAATCTTGTTTGCAAAAAAATGGTCATTATGTGAAGACCAAAATGTTATATAAAAATAATTACAATATGCAAATAAAATAAAAGACAGATCAACATCCTGGCACAATGTGACAGAGAGAAACAAATCAGAAAGTATTAAAATCACTTACGTCCTTTCTTCATATCTTCTGAGCCTTGGTGCACAGACCCCGATTTTTCATATGCTTTCCTCTTGAATTACTAAACTGAAGTGCAAAAGTGGAGGGGGTTTTTGCTATGTGTTTCTGTCTCTAGCTGAATTAGATATTCACCAACCTTCTTCAGGGCTTTAGACTTATCAGGAAAGATCTATGACAGCCACGAGCCAACTGGGGAGATTCATCGTCACCAACGCTCTTAGCTAATGTGTGACAATGCGAGCCGTGGGCTTCGGAGGGCAGATGTGATGGACTTTAGAAGAACTCCAGTTTCTACACGTTGTGGGGGAGGTTGTAAAAATAGCAAAAACCAGGTTGTTTGTGTGCCTTGACTGGGCAGGTCACTGGGCAGTCCCCACTGGGGCAGACTGGTGCAGGCAGTTCCATCTTCGGATGTGGCTAGTCTGTCTGTCGGCTCTTGGGCCCTATTAATAATGTCAATGACTTCTGGCATTTTACATTTTTTTAGTTTTTTGCTTCTCCTTAGAAAGTGCCAGTTTGACAAGTCATAACTTTTACCTGCACAGATGAATTTCTCATGCCTTATGTGGATTTCTCACTGTGAAAAAAATTGGTTTTTTTAATAATACATGTCTTCCAAATGAGAAGGTCCTAGTCCTGAGGTCACGACAACTTTCAGTTTCTAAATACAGGCTAAAAGGTAACAACAAACCCAGTGTGAATTAATAGAGGTCAAAATGAAACCCCTGGATTGTACCATAATTACCAAAATGAGAAATTTTTTTACTGACAACATTTGGATTTTTTTTTTTTTTCACTCCTTCATCTTCTCAGATCCCATAGTCTTTGCAGACATTGCCATTTTGGCCCAAATCAAGCAGGGAACCACTGCAGGATGGGACAGAACCTCCCTGCTCTGGTGTCATTATGCACCGAGTCCCCAAAAGTACCATTATGTTCCCAAGCAGGGTTCTATATTTCACTATATATACTTTACAATAACGCTGCTTAATCTAAATGCACAGTGTAACTCCAGAATAAAGGTAGCATAAGCACAAAACAGGGACTGACCAATTATGCCAAAGCAGTTAAAACCAACCAAGCAGTTAATCATGATAAAGCCACAGATGCCTCTGAGCATCATATCAGGTTTTGGCAGTGATGTGGACATCGGTGCCTCCAAAATGCCTGCCATGGGTGCCAAGGGGTGCCAGGCACTGAGCACCACCGGGCAGAGCCCTCGCAGAGCCCCGAGCTGTGCCCGAGCACCATGCCAGCACTAGCTGTCCTGCCCCATCCACCCTCCTAATCACGGTCTTGTGCATTTATCTGTGGCCTGTTTAGGATAAAGTTGCCCTTTTCCAAGCTGTTTTGTTGTGTGCTGCTGGTCTTCATCCTCAAAGTTTCAGTGGTTCAGTGTTGGACTAAGATTTTTTTTTTCCTCTCTCCTATGCACAGTGCAAGCTGTTCATTTATCTTTAGGGGGACTCTTCGCAGGACACATTATAGATTTAAGAGGGCAGTGATTATAGTCAACCTGGCATAAATAATCCAATTCCAACCCCAGAAAAGAACTGTATCAGTTCTTTTAGTGTAGTATGTCTTCTCATGTTTGTCACTGAAGTTGGGTATTTGAGCCTTGAAGAAATATTACCAAAGACAGCAGAGACCAGGCTCCTGTCCCCAGCACACTCTTCCCTGGCCTGGCTCCTCCAGCTGCAACCAAAGTGCACACACACACACACACACCCCCAGCATCTCAACTCCTCTCCAGAGCTTCAAACACAGCAAGGAGAGTCCTGAGTCCTGAGAGCTGAGACGCCTCTACAAGGAGACACTCTGCCCCTCCTCAGCCTGCACGCAGGGGTTATGTGATGACAGAAAAGCAATGTTTGCATGCACATCCATGTCAGCATCTGTGCACAGACCATCCCCTGCACTGCCCTGGCAGCCAGGCTGCTCCTGGCAGCTTCGTTGATAGCACAGGTCGTGCAGCATTCACACCTCTGCTTCCGCAGCCCGCAGAGCCCCATGCCTGCTAGGCATGGTTGCCTTTCCTGTGCTGGCCGTGCAAGAAATAGTCTTGCTCGTGAGCGATAGCCCAGTACGCCTGCAGACAGACACCTCACCATCGCTGGGCAGGGAAGGGAAAGGAAGACATTGCTGCACTCACGCAATGTCCTGCTGCTCCTTTTCTGTTCTGCTGTTCAAAAACATGATAGGTTTTACAAGTCATCAGTAGAAGGAATATTAAAGGATCAAATAATGGTGATGCTCCTTTGCTTTCTGGGCCAGGCTGGTAGTGCTGTTCATTTTCTCAGCAACACCGTTTTGGCTTCATAGTACAGTCCAGCTGGGTTAGGAGGAGTCTCTGGGGGCCCAACCAGACCAAATGTTGAAGCACAGCTTGCAAAATGCTCCTAGGGATCTGTATCCTGCATCCCTAATGACGTGAGCACATCGGGAACAGCAGAAATGATGAGGTTTGTGCCAGCTGAGCTCATACTGGAGGAAGCATGAACACATCATGTTTCCTACGAGTCAGGTTCTCTTTGAGACTGTGTAACCCCACTAACCTGAATAAATGACCCTCTCTGCTCTCTCCATCTTGCCCACTCACCAGTAAAACACGCTGTAATAGGGGTACACGGGCTGCGTACCCTACCAGACCTGCTGGTGCATTTCTCAACCATTTTCCAGTTATCTCCTCTTTATATTTGGTGACCGTCACCTCAGAGCAAACCCGATCTATAAAGCAGCACAGCACTGAGCATCACAGCCCACACTAGCATTTGGGGCTGAACAGACCATCGTGAGCTATGAAACAAGGAGACTAACCTAAAAACCACATGTAGTTTGACTAAATACAGCAGCCTGAGAAGCTGCTCTCCATCTATCTTAGCTTTGTCTGATGCTGGACAGCAGTATCAGAAGGTCTGTTTGCTGCCTCGTTATTATTATTGTTAACCATCATCGGCAGTGTCAAGGATGCTTCAAGTTTCCCACAGTAGCTCTCAGTCTCCCTGGTAAAGCTTTTATTAATTATTAGTGTCCTTTATGGATTTCAGGAACATGTCTCACCTTCTAATCTACTTCTCCCAGCGTTCTCAAAACATTTGTAACTGTTAAGTAAAAAATTGGTTTCCTTTGGCTAAAGGCTTTCAGGAGACACTCGGCAGCCGGGCTGCACGGCTGGTTCATTTACTTCGCTCGGGTTTCTGCTGCCTGATCTAATTCAGAGGCAGCTTAAAGATCGCTTCTTCAGGCAGTGATGCTGCCCGCAGCTGTGTGCAAAAAACGGGGAGAAGAGCAGTGGGTCGAATTCAATCTGTTTTGTGAAGCAGACAGGACAGGTTATTTTTGCTAGACGTTGGCTTTCCCTCACTCCATAATCCTTCTGTGCTTGCTGGGCGTCAGGTTTATCGTTATTGTCAAAAAGCAATAGCCCGTGTGCCAGGTCTGTGAAGCTGCTTTGCTGGCACCTCGCATGGCACGAGCTTTAGCTCTGGAGCAGCTAACGCAGATCAAAGTCCCCTCACATCCCTGGATGAAGATGTAAGTATGCCTTTCCCAGCACAGCCAGACGCAGGAGCCGCTGTTCTGGGGGTTTCAGCACACCCCCTCTGGGGTGCAGACCCCTCTGCCCTCCCCCGATGGAGGAGCATCTTGTGGGGAGAAGAATGAAGGCATTTTTTTCCTTGCAAAACGTGGGGTTTTGGCACACTCCACATAGTGACCTGCCACGAACCCCCCTTGTTGTGCTCTCATCGATTGAACAGAGGGGGAACAGGACTGCCTAAAACCAGCTGCCCGCAGCAGGACACACAAGCATCACTAGCCCAGAGCATGGTTCACCTCATCCCACTGATGCATTTACGCTGGGGAGATGAATCCATTAGAAACTCCATATCCGTGCGGTAGGCTGTAGGCACTTGCTCCCAAACGGGAATTCCCAGCTTTAGCCCTAATTAAATCTTGCAAGTTTTGCAAGTTTGCTTCTCCGAGAGGCTCCCACAGGCCTTGCATCAAAGGTCAAGATGTTGCAGACCTATTTATGTATGCGCTTTGATCGGGATCAGACCAGCAGCCTGTTGTCAAGGCCCGGGAGCTTTAAAACTAGGCAAAAGAAATCGTTAGAGTCTGTTAATTTGTACTGCAGCCTCATAGCATTCTCTAATTAAAAAAAAAAAAAACCAACCAAAAAAACCCACCACCACTTCTCCGTGTTTTACTTAAACTATTTAAAGTTAATTGAATGGGCCCAGGATTAATATTCCTGCTGTGTTTTCTGCAGAGGTGTTACTGCAATTGACCTATCAGGGGGCCTATTTCTCTTAGCCCAGTTTAATAACCATTGTATCCCACCTGTGAAGCAAGGAGATCAGTGCAGAGGCAAAGCCGATGAGCCACTCCCCTGCTTAAAACATCACTCCGGAGAGTTAAAGTCTGGGTCTAGTAAAGGATGGCACCAACCTCATCAGGTGGTGAGATCTAGCAGAGGGGAACTATGTCTCCAGGTCCGTTCTTGTACAGCCAGGACTGTACAAGAGGATTTCTTTGCAGACCAACTGTCAGCGGCGTTTTCTATCACCAAACCCAAATGACAGTGTCTTCACGGGTTCATTTTAGAAACATGCTGTGTGCACTGACTTGTGTCCCAGGAATCCTGTGTCATGTAGCCAGATTTAAGGGATGCTCTAAACCCACACTGGGTACGGGTGGGGACATGGCAAACAAAGTTAATAGCATCTCTGGGGCACTTTGGGGACCATGGGAGGAAACGTGGTGAGCACTGAGCACGCAGGACTCTTCAGGGGTACCCGTCCCTCCCCCAACCCCGGCTCTGTAGGCACTTGGGCGTGAGCTGGGACAACCCTGTATTTTAGCTTGTCAAATGCTTGCTGAGTAACTCCGAGACCCGAAGTAGCATGTAACAGCGTGGACGTCCCAGCCAGTGGCAGCAGCTATACTCAGATCTGGAGATGGGCAGGGAGCAGGACAGCACACGGGGAAAGCAGCAAGTAGTCATCCTTGCCAGGAGGACAAGTGTAAAAGAGCTTGGCTTTGCTCTCTCTGAATGAACAACACATAGCAACAGGGACGAGGAAGTAATGAAGAAATAAGAAGTAGCAGCACCAATATTTAGAAAATGGTATTTGAAGCATCCTGACCATTGGGACAAAGGGACAAGTGGGACCTTCCCAGACAGAGCAGGAGGGGTGCAGGGCACTCAGGCTGGCTATGAGCTCCTGGTTCTGGGCTGTGTAGCTCTACAGGAGCTTTGCAAATTATTTCAGTTTTGTTTGTTGCCTTTTTCCAGTGGTTCAGGTGTAAGTGCCCAGGGAAAGGGCTGTGTACACCAGTGCACTAGATGGTACCGCACCAGCAGCTCTGAGCTATCAGTGCAGCCTGCAAGCAGCAGGATGGAGTGAGGAACACATCTCCATCCCCACTGTGCAGGCCAAAGGTGGTTTTTTTTTTTTTATATTTAGCATTGGACTGAGTTGTGGGGGTTTTAAAGATGAAATATTATTTTCCATATGGGAAAATGCCAAGCTGTCAAAACCTGAACCGGTCCCTGGTTGTGCATCAGTTCCAGGTGAAAAGATGTGGGTGATACAGATGGGGATGGGGGGCAGGCAGGGGTGTCAGCCTTCGGTTCACCAGCGGGAGCTGGGGAGGGCACCCCAACACTGCTCATACTCACCAGGCACATTGCCCATGGTGAGCCTTTGTGACCTCCTCGAGGTGGACGGTGCCTCTGGTACACAGCAGGCTCAGAAGTGCCTCCAAAACATTTCTAGAAGGTTAACAAGGAGTTGGTGGGCATTTGTGCTCTCAGAGCATTCGTTCTGTCTTTCATTTCTATTTATTCTTTCTCCTCCTTGTCTGCACAGTCAGACAGGTTTCCTATGTGGAGCACCAGCCTGGGCCACCCTGACCCCCTTGTCCTGCTCCCCGGCCCCCGAGGAGCACCCAGCATCGGTCACGCTTATTCCGAGCGCCGTGGAGGGCAGCGCAGGACTTTCCTGCCCTGGGTTTCAGGCCGGCAGACACACAGGGGAGGGCTCACGTGCTCTCACCCCATACACCCTTTTGCAGAGACCACTGCTCTTCAGCATGGACTTGTTCCAAGCTGATAAAGGAGGTTATTTTGACCCATACACACAACAGCTTGTAATCTACAGACGTTGGTGCCTCTCGCAGAGCTGCGGACATCCTGGCAGTGCTCCTCAATGGTCCCATGGGGGCTGTGGGGTGGCTGGAGGGACATCCAGGGGGGTACCCACGGGCTGGGTCAGTTCTGAATGGCACATCATTTCACAGTGCAAACTCAGGCCAGGCACTCGGCATTAAGGGTGCTGTGAATAAGCACTTAAATCTGGTTTTAATTTATCAATGTGTGTACGATTCCCTGCTGACAAAGCTGCCAGGAAGAATGGAGCAATCTCCCGTTAGCCAGCGCAGTGACGAGCCCGTTACTATGGAAATGAGCTTGTTACCCCTTCCCGCTCCCCGGCAGGCAAGGGGCTCCGGTGCAGCACCAGGGAAGCTGGCTGTTCCCGAAGGCTGTGCACGCCTGCGGTACCTGGATGACAGCCCCCCTCAGCCCAGGGTGGGGTGGAGAAGCTGTCGCAGTTGGCTGGGTGCTGGGATGGCTGCAGGGCAAGGTGGCCTGGGGCACATCCCACCGACATGGAGACAGCTCAAGCAAGCAGACTGGCGCTTGTGGTGTCACACAGCACCAGCCGCCACATGGATGAACCTGTAAGGGTATTTCTATACGGACACTAATTCCCGCAGGGCTCCTCAAGCCTGCATGCTCCTGGTGCTGCGAGTGTGTGTGTACAGATGGGGCCAAGCACAGCCTCATGCTCCCCATGAGTCATGGGAGAGCAGGATGGAGAAACACCCTGTGGGTGCTCTGGCTGCTGGCACCCAGGGCAATCAGGGTGCTCAGTCCTGGGCTCCAACCCCTGGCAGGATGGGACAAGGTCCTTCTGCAGCTCAGCACTGTGCAACATCATCTGTCAGGAGGAGGAGATGATCCTGTCGATGGATGGAGCTCTGCTACCTCTTAGAGGCTGGTGGGGATCGTTGGAGGCAGCTGGGAGCTGCCAAGGCTGAATTTCTATCTGCTGTCCGGCAGAAGGCCCCTTCCCCACCTGCGTGCTGGGATGGTGGCACAGCACTACACATTGGCCTTTCAGCGGAGAGGACACCCAGGGCCTGGAGCACGTCTCGGCGGGGTGACAGCGTGCTCTGACTACCCTGCCAGGCTGGTCCACCTGCAACGGGCATCCCAAGGGAAAGATGCTGCTTGCCCCGCTCCCATAACCACCCCAGTTAAGGGTGGCGAAGTTTGTTTGCATTTCTTACCCCAAAACGATGTTCCCTGCAGGGGAGCTGACAGCACAGAGTCACAGGTGGGTCTGGTCTTTGCTGAGGATTATCATACTTCAGCTGCTGATAGGAGGCTTGTCCCAGCAGCAGAGGCACACCAGTAAACTGGGGGGGAGGTCAGGGGTGAGTATTGGACTGGGTGCAGGTAGAAGAACACGCTCTCCCTTGCATTGCCCCATCTTCTCCCTCCTGGTACCTTGGAAGGGCTGGGACAAGGCTGCTGTCAGCAAGGCGATGTGAGACCTCACGGGTGGCCAGGCGTGGTCCCCAGATAGAGAAAGTGCTTGTGCACTTGTGGGACCAGCCCCAGGCCCTGCCACAGCCCACAGAGCAGCCCTGAGGGACCTCTGCATGCTTCACCCCCGCCGTGAACGCTCTGGGTCAGACCTTTTGTAGGAGGCAAGTGCACTGGGGTGGAGCAAGTGGTGGAAGGATGAAAAAAAGTAGTGATGGGGAAAAGAAAAAGGCACCCCTCCATCTTCAGCTTATAGCACGTAGTCAGCCAGACTAGACAGGGACGTGCACGGAGCAGAGCGAAATATATCTTCTGTATTTTTTCAGTGCTGGTGCTGTAGGACTCCCACCCCTCCTTCAGTGGACGTGTGGGCCAGCAAGGGGCGGGGGGGGGCAGGTAAAGGAAATAAGTTTTGCTGTAATGGTAGTCATGATTTAAGGGAACACAGGAAAAAAATCATTGCTGCTTTAAAGCCAATAGTATGTTACAGGCTGCAAAATGTCTTTGTCCCTCTCCCTGAGGATCCATGGGAGTCACTCCAGGTCTCGAGGTGGAAAATGTTCTCCCGTTAGTGGCATGTTTTCTTTGATAGAAAAATATATAATGAGAAACCTTCAGATTTGGAGGGGGTGTATATCTGGACATTTAGAAAATATTTCATGTTTTCCCCACATATGTTATTTATTTTTTTAATTTATTTATTAAAACCCCACACTTTATACTTTACACTTTATTATATATGTAATAAGACAATAATTTTATATCTATATGAAAATATATATAAAAGCTCATCCAGGAGCTTTTACAGTGGTACCCTGCCACAGTGCTGTGGATTGAAACAGCACTTGCTGCCTGTTAGGCACAAGTAGTGAGTCCTTCAGCCTTCACAGCACAGCAGACCCCATCTACAAAAACAGCTTCGCTTGCAAGAGCTCGCTCCCTTTCTGCGTGGTCTCCCTGCCCCTCCAGACTCCCGGCTTCTCCAGCATCCGCCGTTTTCCTCTCGTTATGATATATCTGTGGCTGAGCTTATCTGGGAGGTACAGTCAGTACAAAACGGCCATTCATCCAGCCCTCAGGCAGGGATGGGAATACATTAGATTCTGCATGGAGCACACTGGGACTGTGTGCTTTAATATATGGCCAACAAGAAACATTGGTCCTATTGAAAAGTCCCAGATCAGGTTTTTTATGAGCTTAAAGCCCGTCTGGCTCAAGGAACAGCTGCACAGTCATCTGCCAGCACTCACAGAGCTGCCTGTGTTCAGAGCCACCCAGAAACGATGTGACTGTGGTTAGCACAGCACAAAGCCCACCTGCTCTGCAAAGAGTCCAAGTATTTTTGGGGGCCACATCACCCGTTGTGGAAGTCGGCTGCGATTGTGGGCAGAGACAGTTTGCATTTGCCTTGTAGGTATTCGAGGTACCCGTGGCCTGACATGCTATAGGTCCGAGAGCAAAATAAAGGTGTTGTGTCATTATTCAGAGATTATCAAGGGTTGCCCCAAATGAGAAATGTATGAAACATGAAGCTTTTGGGTTTGCAGATGGGATTTTTCAAAAGCATCAAGCAAGGACCTGCTCTCCTACTGCTGTCTCAGTCTCCCACCCCAGTGTGGGATAGCACATCACTAGGCACAAAGATCGCTTGGAGCCCTCAACAGCCCAAGAGGACCTTTTTAGATGGCTTACATGGGAAACCCGTGCCCAATAGACTCAGGAAAAATAAGTATTCAAGTGCTCTCCTAGCTAAAACCATCACTGCCAGAGGATCTAGTCCCGCCTCTTATTGAGAAGAGCATTTTTATTGATGTGGCTTCAAAAGACCTTGCAGGTAACCAGAGCGGCCCCGTTCACATTGCTGCAGGGTCCCATCCTGGCATCACCCTGTCTGCACAGCAGTCAGGTCAACGTGGGATTTGAGAGAGGAGCCTCCCACTCTTTTATAAAAGCAGAACTGATATTAAAGGAAATTATCATAAGTAATATTTCAGCATTTAACTCTTCAAAGAAGCAAGCTCTTCCCATAGGGTCATTTCCCTGCATAGAGCAGAAGGACAGCAGGAGGTAACACAGAAGTATCTGAAAAAGGTGCCAGGAGTGAAACTAGTGCTTGGCAGGCATGGCAGCTGTCAATCAGCTGCAAATATTGGAAACTGGGAGTAGGAAGACTGAAGGAACTGGTAGGGAGTCTGCTTTCATTCCCAGCAGGAAATTTAAATCAAGGAGGAGTCAGGAGGCTATAGGCTGGATTGGATCAGGTCCGCTTTCCCTTCCAGATGTCTCATGGGTCAATATCCTCCAACTCCAGGAGATGTTTCTCCTTGGGACAGTTACTGAGGTCTATCAGAAACTGCAGTGGACAATTCCTGGTGCTCTCCATGGAAAACAAACGTACCTGTACAAGTACAGGTTTCCATTCAGGGCACTCACTGCATCCCTTGGGGCATTTGAGCCTCCGCATTAGGCTCAGTTTGTTTCTGTATCACTGCTTACAGCGTATTCCAAGAGCACTGGTTCAGAAGCAGCATCATTGATTTCTTCTAATTATAAATCCTATAGAAAGTTTTCAGCTTGCAACAGTCACAGTTTTGCTCTCAGTGGAGCCAATAAAAGTTAAGAGTTGCTCCCTGGTTACTGTCACTACAACAATAAAAAGCCAAAGTAATTGAAAAGTGAATCAGGAAAACTGCCAGATTGGAGAGCAATGATAATAGAAGAAATTACCTGGGATCCCAAGCCCAGTGCAAAGTTTTGTCTCTGACTGCACCAAGCTTGAGCCCATTCTGGACAAACTCCTGTGCTGATATGTATCTAATGGAGAACATGCCTCCTGCGTGAAAGACTGGGGCACAGAGCAAAGCAGGAGCAATGACCATATGCTTGCCAAGAGGCCAAACACTCAGTACATGAGCCAACAAGGGTGATTTTGAACGCAATCTGAGATGGCTTCTCTTCCTAAAAGGCAAAATGATAAGGGAACAATAAAAAAATAATTTCTCCCTATATTAGCATAAAGCTTAAAAGCAAGAGCTAGCGATGCAGCAACAGATGCACATTTGTCAAGAGAACAATTATTTCCCACTAGATAGATTAACTGGTACAGGAAGACCCAAAATCCCGCAAGTCATTACTGTTTTCATGTTGTGAGGATTAGAAGATAACCATGGTTGTGTTTGTAATCCAGGTAGCTTGAGGCAAAGCAATAGCTAGCATCACAGTACACTCTGCAAATGCTTGTTAGTGGCGATACTGGTATAGAGGGAGACCAGCAAAGACTTCTAAGAGTGAGAGGAAGGGAGCAGCATACGTCAGCATAGGCAATGGTGTGTTCTGAGGTGAGTTTTCACACCTGTAGCTCTGGAGGAAGACATGAAGGAGCACGAGGTTGATCCAGAGACATTGTTCTTCCAACACAGTCATCTGGGACACAGTGAGGCAGATCCTGAAGCAGGCAATTGCCTTTTAGTCTCCACAAGGACAGGATGCATGCACTGTACCAGAGGTCCCTCAGCTACCCTGCCCATGTAAAGTCTGTGAGCACTTCCAGTAAGTCTTAAGGAGGGTCACACGTCCCTGCAGATATCCTGAAAAAAAGGATGCAAGTAAAGAGCAGGTCTCAGAGGCACTGCTGTGGGCTGTGAGGCACTCACAGGGGTGAGCATCCTTCAGGTGATGGGTGAACACAGGTTTTGGGCAGCTTCTAGAAAGACTGTTCCCTGAAAGGAGAAAAAACAAACCCATAAACCACAGCAAAAACAGTTTGTATTGGCCTCAGAGAACTGTCCCTGAGCCAAGAGCAGGAAGCAAACTCCAAGACAGGTTTAACCTCACACCCTGATGAGGTGGGATGGGGTAACCACATGCAGACGGGCTGCTCCTGTTGATAGGAAGTGACCATTAAGATGAAATTATGGTTTTGGCACATGGGTGGACTCAGGAAGATGCTGAAGCTCAAGTTCAGATTCGAGTTTCCCCAAGACAAAGACCCCAAAGGAATTCAGGATTGGGTGGTAGGTGAGAAATCATTGCTTTTACCTCCATGGCACTGGTGTGCAATCAGCACTGCAGGAAGCCAACCGGGAGGGCTGCAAGCCCTGGGCAGCCTCAAGGCACTCTGCAAACCTTCAATAATGACACCATCTGACACCGCTGTAAGGCAACCATATGAATTAACCCCCATTTCCACACCTTGAGTTGCCAAGAGAAACGATTTTTGTGATCATGCTGGTTGTGAAGTACACAGCTGCTTGATTTTACTTGCTCTTTTAACATTAAAGAAAGCAGAATACGGGTGGTGAGATTTCCTCATGCACAACAAAGCAGGCTGGAAATTTGTGACTAAATACCGGGGAGATTTGCAATCCAGCTTTGAATTGTGCAACAAGGAGCCACTGGTGACAATTGTGCACTTGCTATTTTTATCTGGGCAGCATGAACGCTGAATCCCTGAGGAACAAGGACAGCAGCAAACCCACCAAACCCACCAGACTTGCCTTTCAGAGAACGCACCTGGGGCAAAACCAGGAACTTTGGCTTTTGCCACTGCTGACCACTATTCTACAGATTTTCTACACCAGTTTTTTGATTGTGCAGGAGATAAACAAATAAATAGAAATGTAGAAATCAGCATTTCTAAGGATAGATGGATAAATATATGAATATATATGAATGTGTGCAATATACACACACAGATATGCATAAATATTTCAGGGTCCAGATTTAATCAAAGTGGACTTATTTTTCTTAGTTAACCACTTTGAGGATTAATGATTTTGCATCTATGTGATGGGGTGTGCAGCAGTGGTCAGGGAAGACAACCTTAGATAACGCACTGAGCAGCTCAGAACTGATAAGGTTTGTCCTGTCCTTATCAGGCTGGGGGGAAAGGAGCAGGAATTTCTTGCTGTACCATTTCCAAAATGCCAGCTGTGCAATCTGATGGCACGCTATCGCCGTGCTCTCAGTTGCAGAAGCAGGCACAAGTTTGCATAGCCTTTCCTCCACTGCAGCATGAAGCCAGAGGTGTTTGGCCTTTCTGAATTTTCTTGAAGGTGGGTATACAAGTCTTGGTGCTCACTGTTTGCTGTAGGCAAGCCTGTGTTTTGGGCTATAAGGCCTGAGAGTTCAAGCTGCTATTCAGAGGATGATCATCTGCAGCACAGAGAGAGACTCAGGGTGACTCAGAATATTTAAATCCTTCTTTACTGGCTGCACTGATGGCTCAGAGAGACTCATCTCCTCACCTGGCACTGCAAATCAGCCAGTGTGAATGCCCTCTTTTCTATGCCATTAGCAGATATTAATACCACAAACCTTATACATGTGCAAAGTTCCTCTGCTGAAAAATGTTCATTTCAACATATTCTGCAGGAATCATCTGGTTTTAATATCTGGTGTGTGTAAGACAAACATTTACTTACTGGATCTGTAGCAGAAGTCAGCTCAAAGGGAAATGTTCTCTGCTTGTGCTCACCACACAGGCACAGCTGGAGAGTTAGAAGGGAAAAAAGAGGCAGAGGCAAGGTTGTGGCTCATGTCAAGGTGTAAGAGCTACCAGGGGAACCTCCCAGGGTTTTATCTCTGTTGGGATGGCCAGGACTGATACCGGATTGCTGCATCTCCAGCCTGGAAGACTATGCCTGGCATAGGGCTGTGTTTCTCTGCTGCTCTACCAGCATTAAGTAAGCTGGCAAGAGCTCTAGCAACATCCATTTGCAACATTCACACTGTTAGTGCTAAATGAACCCAAAAGAGCAAAATTTGCAAAGTTATATTGAGGTGCTGAAATGAGGTTGGAAAAAAACACGAGTAGGGAACTGCAACATGCCCACATGCCTCTTCCTCCAAGTACCGTGCCTGTTACTGGTGGCTGAGTCTAACTCGGTCCTCTTCCCACAGTTTGACATGCAGAGGATAACACTGGAAGAGCTGAAACACATCCTCTACCACGCCTTCCGGGACCACTTAACGATGAAGGACATTGAGAACATCATTATCAATGAAGAGGAGAGTTTAAATGAAAACTCCGGCAACTGCCAAACAGAGTTTGAAGGTGAGAGAGAAAGTTTCTATGTTTCTTTACAGTTATTCCCTTTCTGCCATGTCTGTAAAACTCACTCTGATCCGTGACATGCAATGGGCAAGGATGCACGGAGTTAGCATGGAGTTATTTTAAAGTTAGTAGCAATGACAAACTTAGAGAGAGCTGCCATTAGCCTTCTTCCATATGGTCTAAGTAAAGCTGATCCTGTTTCAGGCAGGAGAGTGAACTAGTGGGCACTTTGCCTTATGGCCCTCCTTTCTCTGATGGGATTCAGGCAGAGGGATGTGCAGCCCGTGCTGAGGTGAGTGTCTGAGACAGACTGGATTTCCCTACAGAAATATGCGTATGTCCCCCAGCCTGCCGTGGAAAGACTTTATTAGCACTGGGTCCTGCCCTAGCAAGCTGTGTTAGGCTCCACCAGTTTTCTGTTGTCTTTCCATAAACAGGAAAGATCTTCTGCTCCGGGTTCCCAGGGAACAGCTGGGGAGAGTCCTCTCTCTGCATTGCAACACCAGCAACAAGCAGACATGGTGCATCTGCACCCTACTGCCCTGCGCACCTCTTGTTCGGTGCTGTCGGGACCACTGGTGTGGACCTGCAGTGTGCTACACAGGTACACCCCAGGACAGCTCAACTCAACGCGCGTGAGCGTGTCTGCAAGATCAAGGTCTAAGCAATCCTCAGAGGTAGCTAGAGAAAGGGAAGCATTTGCTTTGGCAGCTGCTGCTTGACACAGCGTCCCCTCAGCAGTGCCACAAGACCACAAAGAGATCATCAACCAGGACCAGACACAGCCTCAACTTTTACAGTGGATTTTGCACTTTGAACGGAGCTGATGCTGGCAAGAACATTCCCCATTTCAAGCCACATTGGGAGAAGCATTTTCTTGGCCAGAGGAACTTGTGCTGCTCTGAAGCATTGCTGGTTGGAACAACTAAACAGATACAAATCATCTCAAGTGCAGAAAAGTCCATGGAGATACCTACAGAGAACCTCACGGTTTGTGCTCGTCACCCTGGGACAGCTGCTGTGCTTTCCCACCCACAGCAATGCCACTTTATATAGGCCATTTTGGGGAAAATTCTGATACTCTGAGGAGTCAAATAGCCTCTGAAAGGGCCCCAGGCAGAGACACTGAAGTGTCTTTAAAACAAATTAAAGAATAAACATATTAGTGCAATTCTTAGCCTGGATAATTAACGGGATTCGGCAGCTATATCCAGCACACTCACCCTCTGCTAAATACTGCAGAAAAGATGTAGAAGAGCACAGCTGAATTTTAAAAAGCCTGCAGGAGGGAGGCAAGCAGCAACGCTCTTCAAATCGAGCCAAGCAACATTTTTTTGTTCCTCCTGGAGAGCAGCAGGGAGGAAGAGATGCTTACTTACATGAATGGAGTTGTTAGTCCCCACTGACCTGCTGATTCAGTGGAGACATGCGCCAGCTGTCACCGCAGCGAGAGGCATGCAGGCTTCTTTCAGCTTCAGTACTTGGGTGAACTATCCCAGTTACAAAAAAAAAAAAAAAAAGGGTCCGAAAACCTAAATGCTCAGCATCTCATTTTGGAAGTCCTAGCTTCCAAAAGTACAGCAAGAACAGCTTTCCTCGTGGGATGTTGGCATTGCTGGTGCTAGGCAGAACCTAGAAGCAAAACAGACCCTTTTTTAGATGTTGTTAGAAATACACACACACACGCACAAATCCACCAGAGAATAAAGATCAACTGAACACTGTCAACAACGATGCAAAGTTTTGTTTCAGGTCCCAGAAGAAAGGGACGGTTCTGGTCGATGGCAGTTCTGACATGAGCATTTCTCCAAGGAAAGGCAGGCTGAGAGCAGGTTGTGTGCCTGCAGCTCTCCAGGCTGGACGTGCCATTACCTGAATGACCCACTTGTGCCCTCGGCGTTCCCATTTCCCAAACACTAAGATCCCTCCAGGGCTCAAGAACAGAAATTGCAGGGCCTCATGGCATAAATCAATGGTGCTAAGGGATACCTGTCATGAAGGTTGGACAGCATCTCAGTCTAGCTTTAAATGGCTGTACAGAACTGTCTCCATGTAAGTCACCCTTTACTTGCTTCTTAATTAGTGCAGTGAAGGAGATGCTTTTTGGATATAATTCCTCAAGCTTATTTTAGGCGCTACCTTGGGATGAGAGGAATTGCACCTTAAAAAGCACCTATTTCTTTCAACTGAAAAGTAGCCTAAAGCGATTGGCTTAGAGGCTTGCATCTATATCTAATGTGCATTTCATCCGCCTCATTGAAATGCCTTTAATTATGGGTAGGAATGAAGCCAAGATGAGCCCCGATGGTTTGCACTGAGATTTGGGAATGGCTCCTAGGGGAAGAGACATAGCAGATACTTTCAGCAGTACCTTGCTGAAATGGGGGATCTCTGCTCATTGTCACCTCTGGGTATGTTCCTGCCTTCAAAGAGAAGCCCCAAAACCCTTCTCTGTCCTCTGGACACAGACATCTCCCCTTCTCCATACCTCGGGTTAGCCGACTCAGCCCCGCCAGGTGCTAAACAGCATTGTGCACATAACATCGCCATCGGTACAAATATGTGCAAATTTCTCTCATTCTCACAATTTTGCCATCTTGGCTTCTTGTCATAATAAGGTCTTTACAACTATGTAATATTCTTCTTATGTCAACATGGACAATATACCTTATCTCTCTCTCCCACACTCATATACACACACAAAACCACACACACGCTTTAACACAAATACAATATTCATATTATGGCCAGTGACAAGTCCAGGATTTTGTTCAGTTCAATCTGAACATTAGAATCATTTGCAAGATGTCAGATCTAGGCTTACATTACAACTTTCCCTCCTACACATTTCTAGGGGTTTTCATTTGCCGCCTTCTTGATGAAGAGCAAAGCAATGAAAATGCCCAGCTCCTCAGTACAAGCAGCCCACACCAGCCCCAATGATAAAGAATACAACCAGAAGGGAGGCATGGTTATGTCTTCAGCCTTTCTCTCAATTTTTATTAATGCTTAGGGCAGGAGAACGAAGTTGAGAGCTAAGAAGAGTGTATGTTTTTATGAGAAGAGACACAAGAAAAGGACAACTGTTTGCAGCGACATTGTACTACCAAAAAATTATAGCACAAAAATCATTTGTCTGGCAGGTCCCTTTATCCAAACACTCACGACATTAAGCTCATGGCAAACAAGAGTGCCAGCTGGTTACGGTGACCCGTGCTGTCTGCTGCCGGTATTTCATCCTCACCCTGACACTCAAATTAACTGGATGTACAAGAGCTGCCGCAGCTCCCCTCCCTGCTCCCCCCAGACGAGCACTACGAGCATCCGCTCCTCCACAACGGGCTTGGGAATGAAACACTGACCTCTTACAATGAAAGTTACTCTGTCCAACCAGAGAAAGGAAATATCACTCACCTTTGGCAGGGTTATGACAGAAGCCACTATAAATACACTGTAGCTGTTCATGTTAGCAAGCCTTTTTCTGCAGGCGAGAAGGCTCTCAGTGCTTACCCTGACCATCTCAAACCCACCGTGGGCATCGTGACCAGCCCAGCAGCCACAGCCAGTGGACTGATGCACCCTGAAACAGGCTGGACCCATTAACCTCATGTTCTGGTGGAGAAGTTAGAGCAACAGTAGCTCTGTCTCTGCTACTAGTGACCCCATGGTGAGTCCTCCTCGCTAGTCTGTCCTCTGCACATTGAGAAGATGAAGGACGACCCAGCTTTGATTTGTCTTTGCTTCTTGAGACCTCATTTACATTTGAGAGCCTGTGAGTTGCTCTTCCCCTAAGAAGGGGCCAGGACATCTCCAGAGGAGCATCAGGCTCTGACCATGTTCAAAGAATCACATCACATCTAAACCCCAGCATGTCCCATGGGTATTAAAAGTTCCTGCTGGCAACCAAATGCAAAACAGATCAAGCATCCAGCCCTGTGACAATGCTAGCTATGGAAACCAACAGGAAAAAAGCACAGATGCCCTGCTCAAAGGATTTATGAATTTGGAGAAAGGAGAGAAGTAAGGGCAAAAACCTCACCAGTTAGCAGGGGAGGCAAATGGGTCTTCATATTTAAGAGGGGAATTCTCAGAGCAGCACGTAGTTGTGTTCACAGTGAAGAAAGTCAGTAATTTCAGCTGCTTTGTCTCCCTGTGGATTGCAAGGGGGCAGGGGAACTGTCATACTCATGTTCTTGCTGGAGTAATTCCTGCTGAGCCCCAACCAACAGCAATAGGGTCTCTCTGGGTTTGCAGCAGTTCTACATTTCAGCACAGATCTTTCCCCTTTCTTCTGGAGATATGTGGTATGTTGTTTGGCTACTTGGTGTACCTTCAGTCAGTAAAGGACAATAATGATGACTTACCTGGATCCTGCTGCTTTGAAGCTCTATTTTTACTCGATGGTATTACAGAAGACCGAAGAAATTGTTCAATTCAGGAACGCTTCTGCAAGAAACACTGAACATGCTTTACTCTTTTCCTTTGAATAAGAGCCTTGCCATCACAAAAAGCCTTGGCCAGTCTTTGACTGCTGCTCCCAGTCACCGTAATCAGCACCAGAGCCCCACACTGAATGGCAATGCTGACTGCGATGGCTTGTGTCACTGGTTTGTCTGCTGGCTGGGAGCGTTTTCAAAGTACAGAAATAATAGAAAAATAAATAAAGAAATAACTAAAGCTGTGATTTAACAAGCTTTTCAAAGTGCCAGGGCATCATGCACAAAACCAAGGAACCGCAGTATTGATTCTGTGTGCATTACAAAAGCAAGCAAAGGCATCAAGGAGTAGAGCAGTGCAAGCAGAAAGCAAGTAATTTAGGAGAGCTGCCGTAAGGGGGATTTCATTATCTGCACAGAATATAGAGAGTCCCTTGGAGCGCTGCTAGTGCAGCTTTTCCCTGCCCTGGGCAGTCTGGCTCAAAGTGCTGCCTAACGAGGGCTCCGTGTGCCTTTGGCGCTGAGCTGGTACTGGGGACTGCGTGGGAGCTGGGATTAGGACACGGGCACTGCTAAATCCTGGCCAGGGGAGGTGGGGGGGAAGGTGAAGCAAGTGTTCAAAATGCAGCATCCAGTGCTCCCTCCTCTCTGTGCAATGAGGTTCAAGCCTGGATCAGAACCAGGTTTTTTTCCATATATTCTAAAAACATCCTCCTGGACTTTTCCAAATACAGGCACTTAGAGCCTTTTCCTGGTTGCATTTTAGGTTTATTGTCATTCTGAGCTTGTTGTCAACCATCTGAAAGTCTCCCATCATCACAAGTATCACCATCCATGAGAAACAGGCATCCCTCCTCAGGCCAAAACAAGACTGCCCATAGCAGCAGTGCAGAACTATCCATCCCGTGCGTGAGGATCTTCTGGCGCTCTGTGGTTATCTCGGGGGGACCTTCAGAGCCTTCTGAGCAGATTAATCTTCATGGTACCCAAATACCACGTATTGTTCTAATATTCATAGGTAGGGAAACTAAGACGGAGGCACGAACTGTCTTTAGCAAGTCATAGCATGAATCTTCGTTGATGAACTTTTAAAAAAATAAAATTAAATAAGTCAAACGCTAAAAATCCCAACTCTGTCTGCATTTTAACTGCCACAAATTACTCTAACCTCTTTCGAGGTTGATTTGAGAAGGTTCTTAATAAATCTGATTTTGCTCGGGCACAGAAAACTTAAAGACAATTTGAAAAAATTACTAACGTACTGTGGATACTCATGGGAACTATCACAGTGGTTTTTTAAGTGTTACCAGAGAGCACAGCTTGAATGTCTACTCATTCCCAGTTGACCTGTAACTGGAAAAACCTGGATGAGTCTAAGGGGATTCACAGAAAACCAATATTAGTGATTAAAGAAGTTTAGAGAGAATTTCATGAAAAGCTTAAAAGAAATACACAGATAAACCAAAACACATCTACAAGCATTCAAAGGGTTTAAAAGCCAAGGTGAGAGAGAAAGGACTTCCTGCAGTATGAGAGGGTGGTCTGTTAGGACAGTTGGTTTGGAAGCAATAAAAGGTAAGGTGAATTATTTGGAAATGTCCCATCAGGGAGAGGTAAGACTTGGCCAGTGCAGGGGATCTCTGAGGTGTGGACTAGAGGGTTATTCCAAGGTAATAATCAGAGGCAAAGGAGGGTTTCTGGGCTCAGCTGATCCTGGTGGAAAGCAAAAACATTACTTTGGTTGAGCATCTCATCTTTCCCGTGTCTTCCCTGCAGTGCACGCCCAGAAACAGAACAGACAGACCTGCGTACGGAAGAGCCTTATCTGCGCATTTGCCATGGCCTTTATTATAAGCGTGATGTTGATTGCGGCCAACCAGATCCTGCGGAGCGGCATGGAGTAGCCTCTCGCCATGACACTGTGAACCAAACTGACCATGCATGCGCATGCCACCGGGTGAGCTTCCCCCGAACCGACTCTCACGGCAAAGAGACAGAGGCAGGCAGATAAAGCACTATTCGACAAGGAGCCTGAGGCCAGCAGCGTAATGTGTCTTGTGAATCAACTACATCCTTTTTGGCAGGGACATAAAAGGGCTGTCTTAATGCTTTAAAGGTTTTGTTTCCTAATGCAATAAAAAAAAAATAATACAGGAGTCCCGAATTATTGCTTCAAAACAGCGATGGTAACTTGGAAGAAACTTTCACCCAGCAGCCTGTTTTGCAGATTTAAGGAGGCATAGCCTCATGACTTGCTGCAGCGGGGCTGTCTTTTAACCTAGGGGCCGACTGACTATTCCGCGTAGCTCTCCACTGGGCCCACATTCCCAGGAAGTTGATCGTAGCATTGCCACAAGCAAGTCCTGTTCGTTTTATTTCATGTACTTCAGCTACACTTTGTTTTTCCCTTATGACCATGCCTTTGAGTTTACGGCATTAGAGGGGAGCTAGAGCATCCTTGTACAGTATTTTCAGAGTAAAAAAAAGAGGAGAATTTGCCAGCATCATACAAAATTTCTATTTTTCCTTTATAAACGCCGCCTTTGACACAAGACTGTGGGGTAGCATGAGTCTGCCATTTTTTTTTTCTGACCGTGAATCAGGGCTTGACAAGCACCACCCGTTTCCAAACATGGGCATTTCTGAAATTTGTGCACAGTCTTCCAACCGACTCTGCAACCACCAGCGCCAGTTAAAACGCCCTCTATTTGGTCCCGTCTGCATATTCAACAGCATTTGCTTTCCAGCAGTTTTGCCCTTCTTCTATATTGGTCTTCAGTAACCTTATCTGAGACGAAAATCATGAGGAAAAGCTCGGAAGAGCTTTCCTTCCCTCTCCTCGCCTGCCCAATTTTTATTTATTTCATTTGCCCTGTTTGTAATCTGCAGTGGAACCTTCGTGTCAGACACCTTCTCGTCGGAGAGGTTGTGTTGCTGCCTACACGGCAGTGTGTGGTTTTGACCAGCCAGCTGCTCCGGTCCCTCTCAGGAGTCATGCCACCACCACCACCACCACCCCATGGGCAGGCTCCAAAGAGGGTAAGCTGAAAATCAGACTGCAGCAAGAGAAGAAGGAATCAAAGTAGAGCATACCGCCATATGTTACGTAGTGTGTCAGACTTTCAGATCCTGCGAGTGTTAGTTATTTTTCCTGGAAGAGATTTTAATGAGCAGCAAGGACAAGATGCAGCGATGCAGACTAGAGACACGACACGTCCCGCAGAAAGTGCAAGGACTGGGTGAGCCTGGAGTCAGGATTACATCTGAAAGCGTATTTCCTTTTAAACTTGACACAAATCTTTGCATTTACCTTCAGATGAACTGTGCACCTATGTGTCACCCCGGGAGAGATCTGGTTTCCTTGTCCTACCAGAGAGGTTTCCCGGCTGGTGCTCATGGAGCTGACGCAGGGAGCGCTCCTGGGGAGGTCCACGGAGGCACCTGGGCACTGGAGTTGCGGTGGTTTCGTCCTGCCAGCTGGGCGAGCTCCAGAAACACCAAGGAACAGCGAGGTCTTGCTCCTGTAAATGCAGATGACTGTTTCCTGTGTCACAAGATGGGGCAGGACAGCTCCCCAAGGGTCTGCAAACCACGGGCTTCCCTCGTCCCACACAGCAGCCATCGGCTTAAACCTGGATCCATCCCAAAGACTCATTTCAGGTCTTTCTTTGATTACAAGTTCGATCGGTAACATTTAATCTGTATTTTGTAGTAGCCTGATTTGAAAATTTGCTTCTCGTTGTTCTGTCTCCACCCCTTTAAACTTGTGTCATCACTTTGAATTTTGCCTTTAGGTGTGTGTCTCAGTCGCCCACCTCCACATTGTTGCCATTTTCCTGGTGCTCCCCCTCCATCACTGAAGACGACAGCCGTCTCTTCCAGAGCAGCTGAGTTATTTTTTTTCTGCCTTTCACAAACACACACTTCTGTATTTCTGTTCTGCTGTGACTAATAGAGGTCAACTGCAAAATATTCCACAAAAATTGTTACATCTCCCAGAAGATGGAGAGATTTATGTTTGCAATAGGGCAGCAGCAGATTTCAAACCAACAGCGGAAAATCTTAGGCAAGCTCTGAGTGCAGGATTCGCACTGCTGGGGAGCCAAGGCGCGCACCCAGCACTCGCTGCACCGGACATTGCAGATAACGAGCTCTGAGATCATTTTAAGGGAACAAACTGTCATGCACATTTTTAGGTCTCAGGGGCATGTGAAAAGGTGGCAGCAGCAGGAGAAAAAAGTCTAAACATTACTTGCCACTGAGTAATAATTATTAAGATTTCTTTTTTTCCCCTGGGACTGTGGTGGAGTGAATGCAGGCAGCAGGGGCAGATGGCGATGGAGTGGAGAAGTGGGCACCGACCCACCAGCCCCACACGGCAACGGCAGAAACACGAGGCAGAGCGGTGCCTCTTTGCTGAGCCCAGACACACAAGCTAAAACACATAGACCAGGCATTTCTCCACATCCTTCTCACTCATCTGACAAATAATACCAGGCAGACTCCAATTATAGCAGCTACCTTACGAACGAGATGATCTTTTGCATTCCTTTAAGCTTTCTGGAAGGCTCCATAATTTCTACATGCATGCTCCATAAAAACCTTTGTAAATACAGTCATTTTTCAGTATAATTCTTCACCTTGAAGCTCCATTTGTAAAATCAAACCTGTTATTAATATATCGGTAAAAGCCATAGCCTGGTGTCAGTAGAGTTCCTTGCAAAACTCCCCACTGATTTTACTGGGTACAGGATTTGGGAGGGTTTGGGTTTGCTTTTTCTGTAAGGAACCCAATTTATCTATTATGAATCGGTGTCATGTCTTGCCAGAGGTCTCTTTTTCCATCCTAGAGCAGCCTTTCTCCATCTACAGGCGTCTTGAAGAGGTCCTTTCTTTAATCAGTCAGGCTATTCTGATAGCTAGCAGCAATGCAGGATGGATCAGGCCAAGCCATTTCATCCTTTCCTCTCCCCACAACCTTTCTACCGACACCCTCCCATCCTTCCTCGCCAGCAGCATTGGACCCATGTCTCTTACCTACCTTCCTGGCTCCATTTATGTAACATCCATTTACCTTTTTTTTTTTTTTGTCTTCTACACAAGAAGGAAAAAAAAGGGGGGCTTTTTGTTGCTTTTACAGACAGTAGGTAAAAATAGAGCAGTAAAATTTTGATTGGAACCTGATGGCAAAAGCTTAGAGGGAAGAAAGTAGAAGAATCAAAGAAATAAAAATAAAAAACCCCACATCCCTTACTTTAAGGAAAAAAAAACCTATTTAAGTGCTAATTAACATACTTTAAAAAATACCCAGACTGCAGCAGTGCTAGGTAGAGCTGTCAGAAAAAAGCACTAAACTTATGCTCTTGCCAGTTACATGAGAATTTAAGTGTCTTTTCAACACTGCAATTCTGTATGAAAAGGATATTGCTATGGCAACCCTCGCTGTTCGTGACATGTGTGCCACCGTGTCGGAGCGACACGCAGCAATTGCAGACGTGCTCCCAGCCAAACCAAGGATGGACAAACAGCTCCCAACAGCCCGGGACACCATTTCAGCCCACAGATTAGCAAATTATTAGCAAATTGTGAGCACCCCAAAGACAACTCTGTTGGCTTAGCCACAAAAAAAATGTGTGCAATTTAAAAGATTGACATGCAGGGAAGGCTTCAAGATGGGCATGATTATTTTAGTTTGAGAGAGGCTTTGGTTTGGGAGCAAGTGAAATCAATGCAGCATAAGCACTGCTTGACACAGGCTGTCCTGTGCTTGTTGAGAACACTTTAGGCAGGTCCTTCATGGAGGGATCGATCTCTGATGGGAAGGATTTGGGTTACTGCTCCTTGCAAGGCACTGGGCTGCATCGCTGATAGCCATTGACTTTGACTTTAACCACTGACTTTAACTTTGAAGGCACATCCTGATTTTCTGCTCCTGGAAAAGCCAACGAGGGAACAGCAGGTGTGTGGTATGCTGAAATACTTTGGAGGCCACAGAGAAGCGAATTGCAGCAAAAGCTGCTGAATAAGCATTGCTCACCTGGCAGGTCCAAAACCATACCATAAGGTCAGCCAGAAAGAAAATCACAGCTGAGGAGTTACAGGGCACGACAAGGGCACCATGGTGGTGGAGGTGGCCCTGGGGAGCAGGCTCCTGCCCACAACAGGCTGTGCCACCCAAGGACTTCGTTGGGGCCTCACTCTCTTGACAAGTCCACTACTGAGAAGTAATTTCTTATCAGAAGCAGTATCAACAGTAATTAAAGAATTAAACAGGGTGGACAACTGGGAAGACTTGGCTTTGTTAGGGAGAATTTGGTCCTCGTGCTGTTGGAGTTCATAGAGGACAAAAGGGAGTTGACAAAGAAAAAGCAATTCTTTTTCATGTTTGATGGGTACCCACAAATATGCCCGTTACTGTTAGCAGTCACCCTGTCCTGGTGAAGATACTCACAGACCCCCCAGGACCTGTGAGCAGAAGGGTAAGAGACCCAGCTACTGCCCCTGCTCCGAGGTGAGCTACAGCTGAATAGTTGGGTATCATCTGGTGATTTGGAGAGATTTCATACAGACTATTCAGTGGTTATTGGGAGCTCACATGTTCGGTATGGTGCACTGGTAGGGCTGGACGTTGGTTGCTTTACATGGGAGACTTCCCGCAACTTTGTAAAAGAAATCTATGTGTATATACCCACCTCTTTAAGCTGGGGCCAAGTAAATGGGGCTTTTTGGTCCTTCTCCTGTAAGAAATAGGAGAGCAAGCAAGCAAATCAAGAAGAGGTAGAAAGCATTCCCAAGGATGCTACTCTGGACGGTTAAAGTCTGTCTGACAGACTTGGATAAGCAAAGTGCTGACTGGTAAACACTTTTTTTTCCATGGAAAGCATAGGAATATTCTTTCAGAAAAACCACACTACATCTTTCTGCCTGCTGCAGAAGACCAAAACATCTCCTGGGACACCCGGAGGACTGTGATGGCTGTCTGAGGTCCAGTGCTGGCTCTGCTCGAGATGGCACGCTGCTTTGCAAGGTGCCTGGTACAAAGAGACTCTCAGTTTTTTCCATGAAAGACTGTCTCCCCCCGCATCGTGCGCACGTGCGCGGAGCAAGCAGTGCTGCAAAGGGCTGTCATCTCACAAAAGCAAGAGGTGCACAGTCCCGAGTCAGACTTAGATCTGCGAGGAGAGAAGCAGTAGGAGGAATACATTAAGATCAGTAAGAATGAAGTTCCCTATTTTATCCACCCGTGTAATAAATTATTTAGTTTCTGCTTTATGGATGACTATTTGAAAGAAGAAAAACCAACTCTTCTAAAATGAGAATCTGATGAAGTATCTTTTTTCTTGGCTCTGAATCATGCTTACATTCCACAGATGAAGATGTACAGAACTTGCTGGTTTTCAATCTATTATTTTACTGTACTGTGTTCTGACAGTGCAATTACATTTCCCTGGCATCGCTTAAAACCTATTACTTTCTCAGGAATTTAATACAAAAAAAGAAAAGGCTCACAACATTTTCATCTCTATATACTGTTGGTTGTTATCAGGACTGGATCATGTTTTTCTCCAGTTCAGGTAGGATGTTTTAGGCAGCTCTAGGAACTGTAGAAGCTTCACCAAGAGTAAGATAGACAGAAAATCTGACAACAACATTTTAATTGTAGTACTCCACTCCTACCTCTCCAGTGGCAAAAGTCTGAAAAACTGCCTCAGTTTGGCATCTTCATTATGAAAGAATTTCAGCCCCAGAAGCTAGGAGAAGAGGGAGAAAGGAGAAAAAAGAAATCGTCTGGATCTAAAGATCAGTACTTGACAATTTAATAATGAAAATACCATAGTTTTTTTTTATTATTATTACTATTTTTTGTCAAGACAGGCCAAAATACTTTGTAACCTTGAAGAGCATTACTAAATGAAATTTCCATTTTCCAACCAATTATTTCCTACAGCTGTTCGTGGCCGTCTTTGCCAGCATCATGAATAAGCAGCTTCAAACACTGCTATTTTCACAAGGCTTTAGGTGAGAACCATAATACAACTTTCCTTTATCAGCTGGTCTTCTGCCTTCATCAGCCAACAAGCAGACATTTGACCACCCCATTTGAAGCTGCTGAGCTCACTCTAGCAGGTGCCCCTCTGGTCTTGCCAGCGCTCAGGCACGTCTTGTCTCTCTTGTGAGCAGTCCCACTAAACCCAAAACGTGCAGCTGATGTGTTTGCAGCATCAGGCCCCTGGGTTTGCCATCTGACAGCAATCTTCGAATAAATGCCTCTATATTCATATTGCACCAACCCAAGAACGGTATTACATTTTCTACCATCTCTTTCAGAGGAGCCAAAGTTATTTCAGCTTCGTGCAGCAGCTCTTGTTTTCTCAGATTTTAATCGGGGTGGGGGGCGGAAGAGAGATGAAGTTCCTCTTGGACTCCAGGGTAAATCAGAAGTAACTCATTAGAGTTAATTGGCTTGAACTGGAATAAGCCCAGAATCCAGCCTGTTGCCATTTAATCCATACTAGGATCTACGTAATCAATGCCTCCTGATTCATCTCTAGGAAGTTCTTCACTAATGCATGCATCTCCTTTTTGTCACCATTTCATCCCTCACTTTTTTCAAGCTGTTTACCATTCATTGTTAAAAACTGACCATTTTTTGCTTGTTAACAAAAGACATGGCATTTTAAAGACAAGTCACAAAGTCAGCAGCATAATGGTAAAAAAAAAAAAAATCCACACACACACAAAAAACCCTTTGTACAAAATACTGTAAATATTAATATAAATTAACTTGGCATGCAACTCAAATCCTATGTTATTGCAAGTTACCAGAGTGTATAAAGACATGTATAAAGGAAAACCGAATGCCATATGTATCGGCTGTTTCCTCTAACCAAACACTACTGTAAATATATAATCTGTATAAAAAGATTTTAATTTTACCATTATTTATGCAATAGAAATAAAGTTTTTTTTTCTTTTGATGAGGCATGAAATTTCTTTTTTCCTCATTTTGAAGCAGTCATTGATATTTATTCATGCCCAAGTACAAGAGCAAAAGCTAGATTTGCATAAATTATTAGGACAGAGACCCTTTCTTCTTTCTGAGGGATACATGAACATTTGGGGGTTTTATTTTGCTTTGAAAATAGATTTACATATTTTAAAGCCTGTTACTACCAGAAAGAGCTCCTGGCTGAATAGATGCCTTGACTGTTCATAGCTGGGATCAACGCTTCGAGAGCGACACAGATGCACAGGACTCCTCAGCATGCCAAAGAGAGGAATTGAAGTTCTCCTCTGGAAGTGGAAGTCAAAGCCACAACTGGTCCTGTTGGTGGGCACCACATGCAGATCTCAAAGAGAAAGGTCAGACCATGCCATGTGCTCTTTTATGGCGCTTGCTTAAAAACTCAACCCCCCTTTTCTTACACCTACCAGAGAATCAGAGCCTGTTTCCCTGAGCTCAGATGGGCTTGGGTCCAGTGTGTTGCTTCTGTGAAGAGGACATTGACCACAGGTTTTAATCCTCTCTCTTCTGCTGCCAAGGCTCTGTACATGAGAGCTGCTCTATCAGGCTGAACTACACTCGCGTATCCTGAAGAGCAGCTGCTCCCTTGGCAAATTGAGATCTCTTCATTTCATTGTAGACCATTCTCCACAGCTGTCGGTCCCGTGTGTCCTGCAAGCCATTTGGCTGGAGAAGATGAGGATGAGCTTAACGATTGTCCCTAAAATTGATTGTAGGTGTGCCTAAATTAAAGCCTAAAAGGGAGCAGCTGATGTAGGCAAGTCATCTTCACCCAGATGGACCCAAGTCACAGTGGTAGGACTGCTGGGACAACCAGTGCGACCCCCAAAGCTCCCACCATGCTCATAGACAGAGAACCATCTCTACCTTATGCTTGGAAAAGAGCTGTGACACTTTCCCTAGACCTGACCATTTTTGCAAAAATATAACATTTCTGATTCCTTCATTTAAACTCTGAAAAAATGAGTAGTTTTCCCCAGACAATGATATATATCACAGTTCATTTCATGGGCTTACATTATTTATTAATTGCAACCATTTGGACAACAGCCTGGCGGCTCAGATACTGTTCCTTATTCCTGGAACCACCACAACTTTAGGTATGAGCAATTGTCTATGCATGGATTACCACTGAAAAGCAAGTGATGCAGGAAACATGTTTACAAAATTTGTGATCTAATAGTTTAAAAAAAGATACTGTACACTCTAGTTGACCTCTTACATTATGTAACTGGAGAGCGTTTTAATGAATGGCTTAGGAATGAACCCGAATTCGTTACAGGAGTGAATCAAATGCATTGTAGGAATTCCTATATATTTATCATAGGAATTAATGAGTAATTGAAGAAATTCTCTGCTGGAAGAAGAACCTTACACCACTCAGCTCTCCTTTGAAAATAGTGTTGTCACGCAGATCATTGCATTCAATGTCCTCAAGGAAACCACAGGTTTTTACGTTGTATTTCAGGCACCAGAACCATTTAGAAATTGAAATCCTCTGGCATCATTGCTAGTACATCCCTCTCTGCCCATCAGCCCTCTGCGAGGATAAGCACTGTGCAGGGCGGGTTAGTGTGATGCCATTGGGAAATCTTCACTGACTGCAGGGAAAAAAACAAACTTTAAAATAGAAAAACACACCATGTTTGGACTGAGACCAAACTGCTTTATCCCACCATAAAGAGCCCACGAATACGACCACTGTTCCAGCTCTACCAAAGCCTGTTAAACTTTCATGTTATTTGAATGCTCTCCATTCAACAGAGAAATACTGGTGAAGGATGCCACCCAAAAGCCCCATCCTTCAGCTGTGCCCCATGGGAGGTTTCAGGTGCTGCTGCTGTGGGAGCGGGCACCAGCAACAGGCAGCAATGGCTGCGCAGGTCTAATCCAGCTCCCAGGGAGTCGGTGGAAACATTCCCAGACTTAGTGGGATTTGGATTAGGTCATTGTACAGCACAGTATTTCACACCCTGGCTCTTTGCTTTGTTTAAATGGAGACTGGCCAAGGCCTCAAATTTAATTACTGAAATACAAATACTGAAGAAATAAGGCTTTCCTTCGTCTGAATGAAATTCAGGCATGGCCCCATCTAAAACCTCCTGCTATCAATGGGCTCCCCAAGCTCGAAACTCCCAGCAGAGTGTCTTTGGTTAGACACAACACTTTCCTCCAGGTAGGTACGCTCTGCCCATGACCCTGACGGCTGGTTTTGTTGCTAGGATCTCACCCGCTCAATATGCACTTCTTCCTGATTAGCATCTATAGAAAGTATTTGCTAATGCAAATCCAGAGGCAGTAATTTATTTGGTAAAAGCTAGTTAATCCTGGCAAGGCTTTCCCGTGTTAAGTATAGACTAATATCATCTTGTTTTAATTGCTTCTTTAAGAGTTTCTCAAAAATCAAAAACATTTTAATTAAAAAATTCACCAAGAGTATCTTCCAGATCTTTTCCCATTTATTCTTCTTCCCACCAAAATTATCAGCACATTTGTTAAGTTCTAAAGAAAGTAATTACAGCAGATGTTGATCGCTGCTGCTAGCATTGAGATTGCTGAATGCTACACTTGGGCTCCCAACATTTACTTTTTTGCAACTTTCTGAAACAGAAATTTCCATTCTAGGTCTTTTCTCAGAAAGGAGGCTGTCTATGCAGGAGCTGGGATGCTTTCATGCCAGCTGCTAAGGGTAGGGGAAATTTGGAGGGGAGAAGGGGGAAGAAAAGAGGAGATACAATTAAGGGACTTCTAGGGATAGAGAGATTTGAATCGTAGAATCATAGAATCATAGAATGGTTTGGGTTGGAAGGGACCTCAAAGATCATCTAGTTCCAACCCCCCTGCCATGGGCAGGGACACCCTCCACTAGACCAGGTTGCCCACAGCCCCATCCAACCTGGCCTTGAACACTTCAATTTGGGCAAGGAACAGCAAGGACTGGCTGAAAGCCATTTCATTTTACCTATGACACCATTTGAAAAGAACAAAGGTCCTGATCCACCACCACCTCCACAAAAGTCAAGATGATAAATCCACTATAAGTGCCACCAGCACATGCAATGTTACAACAGTGTGGAAGCATCAGACTGAAGATGCCAAGTGCACACCTGCCACACTGTAATAAATGTCTTTTAACCCCAATTTCTGTCTAGATTTCCACTTGCCCATAATGAGCTGGCTTTAGAATAAGCTGTCAAAAATAGTTCACCATAAAATGACAGAAAGCTGAGATAATCACAGGACAACCATACATGTCACTACAGACAGAAATCCAATGCAACAGCATAAACGCAGGTTCAGCAACCTGTAGCATGATGCTGATGGTGAGGGCAAGAAGATTTTCAGTGTCCTCAGCTCAGAGACAGGGCTGCAAAACTATTCGAGGAGCAGTGTCTCCACCTCTGCTTTGGGAAGAAAAATAGCACCCAGCAGTACTCCCTTAAATGTTTGTTGATGGTGGGGTACTTCTAGGTATGAGCTAAAATTACAGGCAAACAGAGAAAACTCTGGAAGACAGCCATCTGAAGTTGTGCAAAAGCTCCAAATCTTCTTTCTCGACATCACAAGTTAGTTTCACAAAAAATTCAGCTCTCTGCCTTCAGCCCATTGGTTTTCAGCCTCTGTCCTTCTGAAGCCATCAAGTCTGATCTGCCAGAAAGGTCCTGCTCCACTGGAGATGCCAGACAAATCCCCTGTAGACATACAGACAGGCCTCACACGGCTGGTTTCGGCACATCAGTTAGTAGTCAAAGTTCATCACATCTTATAGAGCAGAAGCTGTTTTCTGCAGCACTGAATTTCACACACACAAATCCTAGGGCAAAACCATGACTGCTGCACATACCTGGCACTCTGGGTCTCTCATGCAGGAAGGGTCACATACCTGTAGGAAGTGGTGAGGCAGGAAAGGCTCAGGCGGCATCTGAACACCCGGTACAGCAACCGGGGCAACGCAGAGATCTCAGAGGCATCTCAGTCCCAAGGAGAACACGACCATGAGCATGGCTGGTACTGAGTCGTTTCCTGATATGTGAGGTTCCAGCCTGCAGAGCATTTTACAGAAAACATTAAAAACTTCTGAAGTGAAGGATTTTAAATGGAGGGGCTGAGAGACCCCAGCGTTGGCAGTACGAACAGTATCGCTATAATAAGGGTAATCATTGCATGTTATATGGAAAAACCTCTCAAGTGATTGCTGTTTGCAGAGACTGATTAAACAGAAATTAAACTCACTTGCATGTTCGGCAAGATGTGTGAATTGAATAGCAAGAGCATCCGTCTTTCCCATTGGCTGCGTGGAGCGTTTGGGGAGCTCATCCCACAGCCTGGCATGTCCACACACATGGTCTGCTCTGCACCTTCTGGACCAGCACCAGCAACCTTGGCATCTGCATATTATTGAAATTAAAAGAATCATGTTCACTTACATAGAAATTATCTCAGACAGGGTATTGAACAAGGAATTCATCGGCCTCAGGTTGTTCGTGGAGGAAGAATGCAGCTCCCTGTATTGCCACGGCCATATTACCACTTAACGCTGCTTGTCATCATTTCATTTGACTTCTCTAAATTCCTCTCCATATTGTGTGCCCGGGATAGAATAGAATAGAATAGAATAGAATAGAATAGAATAGAATAGAATAGAATAGAATAGAATAGAATAGAATAGAATAGAATAGAATAGAATAGAATAGAATATTTCAGTTGGAAGGGACATACAATGATAATCTAGTCCAATTCAGGGCTGACAAAAAGTTAAAGCATGTTAGTAAGGACCATGTCCAAATGCCTTTTAAACATGCTTGGGGCATCGACCACCTCTCTAGGAAGCCTGTTCCAGTGTTTGACCACTCTATGAAGAAATGCTTCCTCAGGTTCCTGGCAATGCACTGAGTGCTCCATGTGCCTTTGCCATTAAGTAACCAGACAAACCACAAGTGAAGGGGCCAATTCTGCATCACCAAGCACCCTGGCTATGATTAAGATGAGATTTCTTAATCCTCTCCCCTCATCATATGAGGGGGAGACCACCTTACTTGTAAATCTTAACAATCATCCAGAGCCCCGGGAACTGGTACCATCTCCAGCTTACGGTCTGTGGCTGGGAGCAGCATGGACCTCCCTGGTACAGAAGGGATGGGACTAACTCTGAGCATCCTGCACATGGGAGATGTTTGGAAAACCTGTGGATTTCTCCTGCCTCCATCAAGGTGGGTCTGCTGACCCTGGGCTGAAGGTAAGACTCGCTAGGTGAAACCAAGGGGTAATTGGTTTCTCAAATTATATGGTGAGAAATGGCAATTGTGCACCCCAAGATACATCATTTTCTTCCTATTTCTAAGGAAGACTTTTTGTGTTCAAGAAGGAGCCTGGAGACTTTGTGAATAGACGAATCAAGGAAGATGCGTGAAGAAGCTAATGACCACAGCTATAAAGTCAGAGGGAGAGGGGATGTTGCTCCTTACCGTGTTGGGTGAGCTCCTTTTGTGCTGGTGCCAATTTTAGTGTCTTCTCGCACTTCAAACCAGAGACAGTCTGAAAGCCCGAAAAATACTGAAAATGGGAATTGCTTCTTATGGTGAAAGAAAGCTCCAAGTACCAGAAACAGGCTCCAGATTAGACCTGTCAACACAGTCCTGCCAAAATGAAATGTATTTGCAAGTGCATAACCACACTTTAATCCTGAAGACCTTCAACCACCTACTTTGAATATTTATTATTGCTTAAACTCAATTTCGGAGACCATTTTTAAAATCAATTAGCTACTGTTCTATTCATTTGGAGACTGATCACAACGTTCACTGCCTCTTGGACAAATTAAACTAGCAATTATTTTAAAATGTTTGTTCCCTATAAAGAGGAAAAACAAGCATCAGTTCAGAGGACAGAAGGGAAGAACCAACTTGCAAGGGACAACACTGTGCCAAAACTGAAGAAAGGTTGAGCATATGGATTTGCTTACGCTGCTCTCAGTAATAGGCTCAAAGAAAGGGATAGGCAGCATATTAGGGGTACTGCGAATCATTGTTATTTCTTAGGAAAGCCGCTGCAAGAAATTGCTTCTAAGAATTCAGGGTACGGACTGGTGACATCTGTCAAGCAGGAAGCTGGAGTTCAGATCACAATTGCAATTATTTCAGTATTTTTAACCAAATCAGTGAGTGAACTTGCCTGAATAAAAGGACTCCTTTATGCAGAAGCTGCCAAAGTGAAAACCATTGCTGTCTTTCCCAAAAGCCAAAGCAACCTCCAGCAGCCCAGGTAAACACAGTGTTTCTTTAACAGACTCGCTGAACTACTAACCCGGTCTAGGAGAAAGCCCTGCGCCAGCACAAAGGTTGTTATTGCTGCAATTACGCCAACGCCACGCTCCCAAAGAAGGATTAACATTTAATTCTTTCTAAATTTGGTTTATGAAATATTGACATGCTGGTGCCTTCGCAAGAAACTATAAAGACATCTTCTACGCAGCGTGCAGCGGGAGCTCAGTGATGTTTATTTACTTATCCCTTTCACTAGGTTTGGCTCTGAACACTCGCGCTGAAATTGTTAGAGAACGCCCCAGGCTGAGCTAAGCAGATACCAGCAGGTAGAGCTAACAACCAGTGTTAATAAAAATCAATGAAGCGTTCTTACAAGGCAAACTGTTATCCCTTTACAGCTCACAGTCTCCTCGCTCTGACAGGCGATGATGATCAACAGATGTAGAAGCATCAGCTGGGGGCAGCTCCAAAAAGCTGTCTCTTAAACACATCCTTTTGCAGTCCCAACCATCTGATTTATATATTCACAGACATTTCTTAATACTTTTGGGACACTTTATCTCATTGGCTAAACAAATCCACTTACATCTGCATCACTTCTAAGTGTGAAATAGTGTGTTATTAAAGTTATTGTGACCCTGGTGATAGAAGAACTCTTCCAGTCACAGTGACCTCATTAATGAAAATCCTTTGTATCGAAATGGTCCAGCTTTGTAAAGGTCTTACTGCATGACAAAGAAGTCTTGGGATAACAGCATCCTTGTGGCCTTCCAAAGACGCTCCAGTCCAAGACATGACCTCACCACATGGCTTTATTTCCTCTTGCTGAAACAATGCCTTCTTCTGTATCCCAGGGAAATTGTTCACTTCTCTGGTATGCTAAGGTAAGGTTCAGGAGCAGAGCTTGTGGCTCACACCTCTGCACTAATCCAAACCAGAAGCAATCGCCTGCATTTACCGAGCAACTGCAAAAACATGCTTAGAAGTAGTAATCTGCCTTCTTGCTTCTCTCTAGAAAAAAAAAAGGTGAGCAATTACTTTTTCACTGGCATTTGCAGCAGGAATTAGGCTGCACACACTCCACGTGTGCCCAGGAGTAATGGGTCTGCTGCACAGCAAGCACAAGAAGCCTCCAGCCAGAAGGACCTCGGAGGCTGCCGCAAGCCCCATGCTGTCCCCAGTCCCGCTAAACTACAGCCACCAAGGCGGGTTGGTCAAAGCATGGAGGTAGCTGGCATGGCAGACAACTTCCCTGGTTTATCCCAACTACAGCACAAAACATCTTTATCTCTGGGTGTTCATCTTAGCCGCTGGCAGCCAGCTTACACTGCAGAAGTCCACAGGTAATATCGGGGGAGGCTGCAGTCACAGCAGAGATGTAGGCAGTTTTAATAAGCAGCTTAATGAGCTGTTCATCCAAATTGTGCCCTAGACTCTACTGAGTCACAGCTGCTTATACAGGAAGACAAGCTCAGGTGTAGGCATCTAAACTGTAGCCCCACATCTGGCTACCTGAAGCCTGTCCCTATTTCTTTAGTCATTCGGAAAAAATGATAGGCAAACTCTTAACAGTTCTCCCCAGCCTGTATGAATCTTTGAGTGTCCTAAGCACCAAGACAAGTTTTCCCATTTGACAAACAGCTCCGATTTTCTCTTCTCACCACTCACCCTCATCCCTCCAGTTAGAGCCGACATCAACAGCGAAAGACACCACATGAGACAGATGGCCCAAGAGTAAGCTTAAGTATTTCTCTATTTTGGTGGGATCCCCATTTATCTTCCATTATATCCAAACACTTCATTTATCAGAATCTGATCAATAACCTGATAAGACACTATTGGCCCAAGTTCCCATTTTCACAAATCTTTCACCGAAGTCAGAGGCAGAGCTGACCTAAGCAGTGAATAAAGAAGTCATGGTCACTCTGAGTAATACAAATTCCCAGTGTCCTTTTTCTTCACAAGAGTAAGAGTGTAAATAGAACAGACTACATCTCTTCTGGAGAATGAGAAAAGCATATTCTTTCTATTTGGTTTGGTTTTCCTATTACTCTCTGCATATAGAAGAGCTACCTTAATTAATGCAAGCTTATTATGAAATTAGAGCACCAATATAATTAAAGCATTGATTAAAAAGCCAATAAAACAAACAGCTAAAGCTCTTTTGAAAGAGGAGCAATATGAATACTACTTGATTAAATATTACAATTCAGTCAATATTTAACCATTCAATTGTATTGACTTAATTTCTACATCGATTTGGGAATAAGCATCTCTTGGGACCTAATTATGTTAGTTTTGCTTCCATTGTTGTTCACTAGAGTTTGTGTGTTTGTTTGTTTTGATATTGCCTAAACTTCTGACAGAGCAGATCGTCCATCACAGGGAACCATACTGCATGAAGATAATTTATGGGTAATGAGGATTTCTGGCAATTGTGTTTATATTTGGAAAATAACTTTAGGAAATCCATCACATCTATAAGAAGTCACCTGTCCTTCAGATAGTGCCCATAATGAGTTTATTAACGAACTTGGCAGCTAGATCAAAGCAATAGCCTTCCCCCAAACTTACTGATGGTCACTCTGGTGCTTAGTGAAGAATTTTGCCTCCATCCTTTCCCCATCCTTTTAAAGAAACATTGCCACAACATCCAAAGCAACCTCCAGCTTCTCGATGACACACAGGGAGGACACATCTTTGGAGTCACCTCTAGCACTGTATGAATCTGCAGCACAACATGCTCCCAAGGACAAGTGAGACTCCCCTCTAGGAAGCACTGACCCTCAAAGGGTCCAGCCCAAGGCAGAAGGCAAAAGATAAATGGGGAATGAAACGGGAACATGCATTGCTCCCATGGTTTTGAGCAGACATAGGTGCTGGAGGTCCCACAGCTGCTCCCTCGCAATGTCTTTTCTAGGATAACTCAAGCCAACATTGCCCCACAAACCTCTCTTCTACACACTTCACCTGCACAACTCCCTCCGTAGACAATCAAATATAGGTTCATCCATTTCAGACCTGACTCCCTAACACGAAATTTTCTTCTTTGTTGCCACTCCAAAGCTCAAAAGCCCACAAAAAAAATTGGTCATGACCACATGGAAGCCATGAGCACATTCAGCCCAAGGCTTACAGCTACCCTGCTGCACAAGGCCACCCTGCACCAGGCAGAGCATCAGCACCCCATCACAAGGGGCCAGGCTGTCCCCACAGCACTGTCCCTTACCAGCACAGAGCACTGGGGAGAGGCCAGAAAAAAAAAAAAAATATCAGCCAACAGTGTTGCAGGATGCAATCTCTGTGGCTGAAGACCATTTCCATCTACTTTCCTCCATACTGAGGACCGTGGCCATGCTGCTCTCTGGGAAGAGCTGGCTGAGGTAAAGTCAGTGTGATCCTGGAACTTTCTACGCTCTTCCCAGCATGAACCATTAACATCTCAAGTAACATTTGGGAACATCAGAAACTGTGGAGGTGGCCACATGCCCAACCTCTCCCTGAAGTTCTGTAGGCTAAAGAAAGCAAGCCAGTTCTTGAGGTTGTGAAGACATTTCTAAATGCTTTCCAGTGCTTGCTGAGCAACTGGTTGCAAGATAGATGGACATTTTTGGAAGAAAGAAGGTTGTGTTTCAGATTCTTGCAGACTGTTTGATCTGAAGAAGTAGCACAGCTTCGTTTGCCTTTTCTTTTTCCCCTATGATATTCTCCAGTTCTTTTTACTTACGGAAACAAAACAGCTATGCAGTAAGCACCAAAGAAGCACAGATGAAAGGGAAAAGAAGGAATAGGTTTTCTAGCACTTTTTTTGCTCAGCATTTGCATTGGATCCTTAATTGGGTCTGCAGGAACGTCTGATCTCTCCCAAGTGTGCAGGTTACTCTCTGCGTGCTCACAGGCTATGCTAACACCTTCCAAAGCAACTCACCTTCTGTACAAACATGTGCATTTTCATCAGGAAGGTGCCTTGAGATCTCTTGCGGCAATCAGCCAGAGACCTGACACCACACAAGCCTAGTCTTGTCCATCCTCTGTGCCGGACATGGCTGCACAGTTCAGAGCAGAGATTTTACAATACCTGTTTTCAAATAAAGCTAAGGTAAAGTGCAAAATTGCTGGTTTGTCCTACTTGGTAAGTGCCAACTCCTGTAGCTCCAGAAAGGTTGGCACACTTGTTGGGACACTTCCCAATTCCCCTGTTAGGAAGCGTCACCTCTTGGCAAAATATATTAGTCAGCCTCCAGAAGGAGGGGTTGGGTTGGGTTGTCTTGTCTTGTTTTGAACCTCCCAGCCTTTCAACAGAGTGGACACACAACAAGCTCTGAGCTGGACTTGAACTAAGAAAAGCTGAAACTATCACAATTTTTTGCTCAGCAAACAGAAGTACATTAATGGTATCACTGCTTTCAGGAAGGATGCTAAAGCAGTTTAAAGTTTAAAATGCAAATCAAAGCCTAAATGAGCTTTGAGATTGCAGCAAACATGCCGTACTGTGTCATTTGCAGCATGGCAGAAATAATCTTCTGGCACATGTGTGAGCTGTTAAAAAAGGTGTATTGCATGTCATATTCCAGTCTTAGGCAGAGTTCAAAAGAAAAAAAAAAAAAAAAAGAGAAGGCCCAAACCCAAAAACAGAAGTTTATTCAGGGATTATCAACATGACTGTCTCCATCAAGTGATGTCTCACACACTGAAAGCAGCTTCTGAAAATGAGAAAAAAAAAAAACAGTTTATGACATCTAGTGGTAAAAGAAGATGTGCACGCATGCACTGTCACTACATGAAGCCCTGTGAGACTCACCCTCGTACACCAATCAGGAGAGCCAGGTTATTTTCAGCAGTGAGTTCACTGTACTTGCACCTGCACTTCTTGACAATGATCTGTGTGCAAAGTGTAAACTCTTTCTTTGCAGGTCTATCAAAAGTCAAGGCGCCACATGCAACGGACGAATGCTTTCAATTCCACCACCAACTACGCTGCACATGGAAAAACAGACCTTTGCGTAGGCAGATATCATGCTGACAATAGAAGATAGCTTCAGCTCAAACCCAGATATCTGTGAGCTTTTATTATAAACCTTGTAGCTGGTTTCTCAGAAATGATGACTGGCTGCATCCAGTCTTCTGGTTCAGAAAATGTCCATGCCAGAGTAAGAAAAAAAGCTACTAAAATTGCACCCAAGATCTCTGAAGTGAGCAGATACCAGTCACCACTCAAATGATGGGAGTACAGCACAGAGGCAATGTGACATCCTGGAGCACACACAATTTCTGGTGTAGCAGTAAGAGATAGCACCTTTGTGCAAAAACATCTCCTTCATGCTCTTTATAACCACCTTGTTCTCCAAACACCCAATTATTGGCATTCTTTCTAGACACCTTTGTATGAAGTACAGTGATCATTATGATTGCTGCTTCAGGATGCAGGATGAACTCAGCTTTCCTAGGTCATTCGGAGCTGCCCTCCTTCACAGAAGAGCTGCCTCAGTCCTGCAGGAGACCACAGCTGGAAGAAACGCCATGGACCTTGACAGATGTTCTCCATAGCAAAACCTCTGCCACAGCATTGCTTCATCCCCTGCCAGAATTAATTCAGAAGTGCAGCAGGGCTGTCAGTGTGCTTTCCTCCAGGAATCCAATGCAAATCTCATCTTTTGCTTAAAACCACCACCCAAGCTTAGGCACTCGACTCTTCCTCATGCTCTCCTCTGTTTCGGCAGGCTGGCACTCTTCACTGCACCAAGACCTTCTGTTGGCTGCATGCAAGCCAAGCGCTACTGCCTGCAAGGCTCAGCTCTGCTGGGGTCCCAGCACCCACCACGGTCAGGCAGAGATCTGTAGGGTCTGAGAAGGAAAACACCTACTCAGTGTCTCCTACATCTCAGCAGCTGAGCACAGTATTCTTCCATGTCCATGAAAACACCATGCTCAAGGGTGGCTAGCACGTCCTCCAGCCTGTGGGAGCTGACTGTCCAGCTGGAACAAGGGTTCAGTTTGCTCTCGCTGTGACATGCATTGAAGATCAGCAAGTGGCAAGCATGAGGGCTGGTGATAGTGCCCGGAGTAGATGAATCAGGGTCCCTTGAACCCAAGGAAAACTCCCGAGAAAGTGAAGGGAAAACAAAAGAGTGAACATGCCTTTTGAAGGAGGAAAGTAAATATTGTAACATATGCCTAGCTACTGCACAACTTGATAGTGCTGCTAAAACACACACTGCTCTACATACTAACTCAGCACAAATAACATAACACTGAATTAAGATTTGTCCACAGTGAATTAATGAGGATCAATTTAAAAGAATATTATTGTTTACACAGGTTAAGCAGTGTCCCTGGCTGCCTTTTAAAGCAATTCTTTAAACTATAAAAAGTACTGATTAAAAAGGTCTGAAACACTTGCCTTTTTACTGCTAGAAACCCTTTGTCTAAAGAGTGGCCATACTCAAAGATCAGCAAAAATCTACAGTTTCTGGTTTAGACTTATGACCCAATATCTTTTTAAGCCCAGGAGACTGTCTAGGTGCCAAGGGAAGGACAAGGTGACTGATCTAGAGCACTTGGCATAGAGGGACTTTATCAAATGACATGGCAGTGGGTACATTGCTAGCACTGCTCCCTAGGACCTCAATGTCATCTAAAGCTCTTGCAAGGGACCGAGCTGCATAAAACAAGCCAAATCAGATAAAAAGCAGATTCTCCTGTGTCCATGCCATTTCTGCCAAGCTCTCCCACGAAAGGACAGTCTGTAAGAGAGGGCAGAGCTACTTTGCTAGCACAGCTTTTTTGTAATGCAAGTCTTTCAACAGAGGCAGGTTGCAAACAACTTTTGGTTAATCCTTCTTTCTCATATCTCCTCTCTGCATCAAGAAATGATCAGAGGAATCAGTGGGTGAGTTTAAATAGACTCAAAAGCACAGTCACTTGATGGAGCTGGGCACAGGGGACATCACCCAAAGAGCTCCCTGCCTGTGTTTTATCCTGAAAGGTAGCTTGGCTGTTGCAGGGGACAGAAGTCACAAATAACCTGAGAGTCCCATCAATCTGGGTGGCAGAAACAGAGACACCTCCACCCAGCTCCAAGTGCCAGATCCAGCCAAGCTGATGTTTGCAAAGGCCCCCGAAGGGGATGGGTCTTGTTCAGGTCTGGGTAAGACATATCCCCAAAGAGAGGAAGGATGCAAAGGATGCAGCCAAGGACATTCAGGACCGCTCTCCACATGTGAGCCACACTTCCTCTCACTCACTTCTGGCTGTGACCAACAGGCATTTTGGGAGGTATCACGCACTTTCTAATCTTACAGCATGCCAGTGCTTTGGTATTTAAGGGATGCAAACAGATCTTGCAACACCAGTTCCTGTTCTGGGGGCCAGAGCAAGAAAATTAGGGTTTCATCATTTCCCCACGTTACCAAGAGCACAGAAATCCTCTCCTCCCATTCTGTTTCCTTATTAGAAGGTGGAGGGGAAGTTGCTAAGCAGAAAAGGAAACATCACTTCTTTGTTCCTAACTTATACCAAAAAAAATAAATGAAAAACCCCGGGAGAGAGGGTACGTGAATGCCCTCAGCAGACCCGGTTCACACTTATTTGTGTGATGCTTTTTTTCCATTCAGAGTCCAACCTGGTGGTGTGCTGAATGGGCTGAACGGGCTTGGTGAGGCTTCATTTTGAGAGATCTGTAAGAGCAGGTTGATGCGCAGAACTCACATAAAGTTGTAGTTAAAGAATATGGCCAAAGAAAAAGAAATGTACAGTTTTAAATGCCAAGAGAAAATCCATTTCTAACTATTTGAAAGGAAACTCCCCTCCACACTCTCCTCACATTAATCTTCATTGATAACATTAAACTTCATTAGCTTTTTCTCCCGTATTAATGTGAGAAATACTGCTTGCTCCAAGGCTTTCTGGAGAGGTCTCCTTCAAAGCGGTTTTTTTTGCATAATTTACTGTAGAACTCTGGGGAAGTGTCATCAGAGAGTCCCTTCACTGGATCTCATACTCAGACGCCCTGCTAAGCTTCTATAGTTAGAAGAGATGACGCAAGCGTTGGTACCTCTCGCGTCCCCCTTTCCTCTCCTCCATCCATGCCGGAGCCGTACTTGCTTTCAGCCAGACATTAATGCCTACACGCTTCCTGCTAGGAGTCCTCTAGGTACTGCATTAGTCACGCAGCTTGTCAATGTGAGCTCTGGGCCAACATTTCTTTGAACCCATTATTTTCCAGCACAACTGCCATTGCCTTCAGCAGGAGTCTGAGCAAATTCAACAGCCAAATCCTCCTCGCAAGGGCTGCTGCAGAGCTTGCACGTTTCCAGCACCAGATCCTGCAATGTCTTGCAATGAAGCAGCTCAGACAACTGAGTGGGCTCAGAGCTTATTCTCCCTCTTGTAGGAGGAGACTTGCCATGAAGTACCTCTCTTCAGTGATGAATAAGTATTATTTGTGCACAAGGACTTGTCAGTGGTCTATGCTATATGCTGGCTCAGCTGCTAAAGGATGAAATTCCCCCTCCTCCATGAAGCATGGTACATTTTCTAGGGTGTGGGGTGGGAAGGAGAAGGGAAAAGCATTTTTCTATGGGAACTTGCAAGTCACCTCTGGTGAGAATAGCCACTGGGTGCACTGGAAACTTGCCCATCGTCCCTGAGTCAGCATGGAGAACAGGGTCTGCTTAACTAAAAGGAAATCAGGAGACTATGGTGAAAATCATCATTCTGCTGTTCACAAAGGCCACATCTAGGAAAAGAATTGTCCTTGGAAATGAGTTAGGGTCGAAGCCAGACAGGCTCTTCTTGTTTTACATACAAAGCAGAAAGGAAGAGCTGCTCATCTGATAACAAAGCCCAAATACTTCTTGAACATTTGATGCCTCGTTAAAATGAGAGAGCGAAGATGATAGAGAATTGGTATCTCGGGAGGTGGGGAAAGGGGAGTATTTTTGGTGATGTGTTGAGCTCTTTCACACCTGATGCTTGGAAGCCTTTGGCATCACATTTCACAGCCAGATCACAGCAAGAGCTTCACTGTTTTCATTTCCATGGGTAACTCTTATTGCACTAAACCCTCTTCTCTATTTAAACTACCTTTTTTCTTCCAGACAAGCTCCAACTTTAAGCTCATTGATTTAGTCAAGAGTAATTTCACTTTAAGATTTTGACAAATGCCACTTTGAAAGGAATGACAGAGTTCACAGTTTCCTTCCTGCAATTTCATTTGCACTTTTGCCTTGCTATGGTCAAGGGCTTATACGAATAACCTAACCCCACCAAAGTAAATCATGAAAACAGCTTTAAAATGAGCAGACTGGGCCAGGAGAGTATGATTTTATATTGTCCTGGTTCCTCCCCTCTGAGACACCTGCATACGTATTTATGGGGCAGTGGGGTCGGTTGAAGAAGGATCTTGTGTGTACTGCTTTCCCACAGCCATGATCTGGTGTCTTGACCCCAGATACTATCCTAGCTCCCTTCCCAAAATTTCCCCTGGTGACATTGTCCTTGATTCCCATGACTGCATTCTCCTCCCCAGCCATCCGAGTCCAGGCAACGCTGAGCTCTTCAGTCCCTGACCACATTAGTGAAAGTCTCCACACAAATGCTGCCTCTTCATTAACTGGCATCCTATAATTACTTCTCCCTTCCCCAACGCCAGTCCCAGCATTTCTCTTGATTTGATCACAGCCTCTCTGAAGTGCTCCTGGTCAGAGCTCCTCTCATGCACCCTCCTGACAGTGTTTTAGGAAGATCACACACGTTCATTTCTTTAGGAGAACCATGCACCATGTTTTCGTACAAGATCTGTTGGGTCTAGCACAGCCATTTCCCTCTCACAGGCTGAGTGCCCCGTGTTACTGCATCAATCTGAACCCAACCTCTGCCCAGTTGTGTCTCATCTCTTCCTCCACTCTACCATGTACAGACATGGTCTAATTAGACACACATCCATCATGTCCACATGCATCACCACACAACAAACACAAAGCTGCCAGAGGACCCAACACACTGACCAGTTCCTGGAGAGCCCTGGGTTGGGGTCCTTGGTTTTGTCCACAACAGGGGTGTCTGGTGCCCTGGTGATCTGACATGACATGAATCATCATCTCAGCATGAGAGTGGTCCCCTGGGACTTGGGCCTCAACTCGGACTGGATAGTTTATTAGCCAAGTCTGTAAGCACGGGCTTCAGAAGGAGGTTAGAGGTATCTACAGGTCTTGAGTATTCAGATCTGAAAGTAAAGTATAAGAGAGTATAAGTAAGTACAGGAATATAAGATATACAGTACACATATACATGTACATACATGTACAGCGTTCAGACAGCACTGCAGAAAGAGCAAGAATAAGGAATAAATCGCACGTCACCAAGTCTGTCTGCAGGATAAGAATGAGAAAGGTCCCTATTAACATTTAAAAGGAAAGATTGTTTCACTCTTGCCTGCTGATGAGCTCAAACCAATCATGACGGCAGAGAAATCCATGCTGACATCCTGTGACGAGTCTTTGAGTTGCCAAAGTGTTTTATTAAAAAGAAAGGACTGGTATTTCTCTCACTGTCGGTATCCCTCGGGTCTGGGGGAGAAGGGTGAGAGAGCCTGTGGTCCTGCTGGGGAGGGGCTGGGGGTAACCAGCTCCTGTGGTCCCTCCTCGCAGTGAGGATGGCCAAGGCGGTGTTGGAGTGCGGGAGAGGAAGGGAAATGTTCTCCACGCTGCTGTGCACGGGCAGATAGCTGTGCTTGGGAACACATGGAGTACTAGGCCAGGCCAAACAAAGCAGATTTTCACTATTAGGTTGGACGTGCAAAGGCCAGGGGAGGTGTGCAGCTCAGGCGAGGGATGGCACTCCGTACATACCCGTGTGTCAGAGCTGCCACCAAAGCCGCACCATGCGGCAGGCGAGGGCAACCGCACAGCGAAAACCAGACCAAAATGGGCAAAACAAGAAAGCATTACAACTTTTATGCTATAGGCAGGTGAAATGGAAGAGGAAGCACTGGAGCACAGTGGTGCCAGCAGGCCAGACACCAGCACCTGAGTGCATCACGTTAATAGACACCAGCAAGAATCCCGATAGCACCAGCTGGGAAACAGAGAGGCTAAAAGAGTCATGGGGCATGCAGGAGCAGCAAACACCACGTGCGACACTGGAGAAGGGCTAACCCTCCTCCCTGCACTCCCATCACCATGGGCAAGAGTGACAGGATGTGCTCACAGATGGTTTCTGAAATAACCAGCACAGATTTTGGGAGGGGAGTTCAAAGGCACAGCCCCTGCGGTAACCCCGCCGCCCTTGTGTGCCCTTTTCTGCCGCTGTTCATTTAACGCTGCCGTCTGAAACCAGGCTTCCTATTACTGTAGCCTGCCTTTCTGCAGTCTCCAGCTTCCCATTGTTTGCAACATTAAATTACATGAGCCATTTATCTGCTTTCAAACCAAATCTCCAAAGTGCACAGCAAATTAACTGGACTCTGTCTTTGCTGCCCACTTCCACGCACTACACGGGGGAAAGCAGAGTGTGCTGCAAGGGCACCGGCCTCTCTTGGCGGCCTGTGCTAAATGGCACTGGCTGCTGTTCACCTGGCAGCCACTTTTTGCCCTAAATCTATTCCAGTAACAACTTCTGTTGCAACCTTAGCAGTCCTGCAGCTGACCTTTATTTATTTCTGCACTGAAACATGTTTAAGCAGGGCTTGGTTTGTTGCAAGGCATAGAGGGAGGAGGACGAGCAAGCCTGTTGTAGTCATAAAGCTTCGAAGTATCATGAGTTCTGCTTCCTCAATTAACACCACTCTTCATTTCGCTCCTCATGAAACTTTGCCACACGTGTTAACAGAAATGTATTTAGCCTCGTAACAGGGTTGCATGATAAGAGTAAGGTCACCTTAGCTGGGGAAGGGGAGAACGGCTGGAATTGGGACACTTGACTGCAGCCACTGAAGAGACCACGACCACTGAGGAAGCAATGATCTTGTCACGGTAGTCAGACCTTCTAGTGTATTGCCTTGGTGCACCCCATTGCTGAAAACATACTGTTTTCTCCTGGTTTGTCTCTTCCCGTGAACCAGAAGCTCCCAGGCCATGCTTGGAGCACCTTGGCTCTCCAACCAGCTCCCATGTCTGCAGAGGAATTTTGAAACCTCACCCCAGGGATCCAAACCCAAATAGCCAGAGGTGAGTTGGAAGTCTCATGTCTGGGAGAGGGAGCAACTTTTCCTCCCCACCACTGGTTTAGCACCAGTGTTTCCAAACCTTACTCCTAGATGTGGTGTCCCTTTTTTTTTTTGCCTTAGGATCCTGGGGACCTCTTGTGGTGGAAAGTAAAAATGTGTTTATTTGAGAGGACTAAGAGAGGACTGAGAGGTCCAGGTTGGCAGGCTCCATAGCTTCTTGAAAGAAACTTTAGGAACAGGGGAGGCAGGATGCTCCCAGACAAGAGTAACTAACCCTCCCCTTGAAAACACTGCAAACAAATAGCTGTGCTAGGCAGGTCCCTGCAGCCTTTATAGGAACACAGTGAACGACTCATGGTTTTACAGCACAAACTACGTAACCCTGAAACTAGGAGGCTGCAGCAATGCCAGGCCAGTTGTCTCCATCCCTGGAGAAGCCCTGGGAATCAGGCTCTGCAGCTTCACTCGTCACTGGTTTCCTTGCAGGATGCTGCCTGGAGGAGGGAGGTCAGCCTATGTTTATGCACAGTCAGGCTTCACTGTGCTCTCTGTTGGTGTTTCACCAGCCCTCCAGCCCCCCCGGCGCTGTCTTCAGTGGCTATTTAATTTGGGGCTTTATCAGTGGGGAAAAACTGAGATGACAAAGACCTGAGTTGCTCGATGCACAGAGCAAGGGCTGTCCCAGCACATGCAGCCTGTCTGTCACCACTCCTACAGCTCAGCTGCAGGTATCAGCGCTTGAGGATGAAGGCAAAAGTTGTGTTGGGATGAGACCAGGACTGAGACCTCGACCAAGGCAGAGCGCTGCGTTCACCACAGGCACCCAGGAGGGAAGGGGGATGCTGCTGTGCTGACTTGAGGATCTCATAATTGGATTATTTAAGACTATGCTGGCCCAAGGATAGGGAAACCACAGAAGGGAAAACCAAAATAGCTCAAGCTAGATTGTTTCTCCGCAAAATGACTGTGGGTTGCTAAGGAACGATGGGTGATTTAGTCTTTTTGAAGATTTTTGATGTCCTCTCCAGTCAGCTGGCAAGATCAGCTCTGCTTGAAAAGACACCCTACAACATGCAGATGCTCAGGTTGGGACCTGTCCCCCCTCACCGCACTCAGCCTTGCTCTCTGCAAGATATGTTAGTGAAGGAGATCATGAAGACAAGACCCACCCAAAGGTGAATGGAGCTGGGAAGCCTGTGGAGAAGACAGTCCATTTGCTGTGCTATTGGCTTTCTTATCTACAAGGGCTTTGTTCTTACTATGAAAAAAATACAGTGTAATTGTCAAAGGATTTTTTTTTTTTTTCCTCAATGGATGCTCCTGCTCAGCATCTCAAAGAGCTCAGGACATGCTTAGGTTGGCTGTTTCATTTGCCCGTGCCCCTGTAATAGTCCATACTGTCACAAGTGGCTCACGCCAAAGAGACCCCAGCACAGTGCATGAGCACAGGGCAGTGCTGCTGGAGGCAAAGCCACCTCTGCACCAGCCCATGCAAGTCCCTCGCTCTCCTCTGAGGAGCTAAAACACCTCTCCCTGCCATATCAAAGCTTTTGAAGCTACAAGTACACACCACTCTTTATCTAACAATAGCTCTTAGAAGGAAACTCAGATGATCTATATCTACTTCTAAAAATATTAAACTACCCATATCTCTCTTGTCTCTGAGTGCCTGAATAAGCAACCTGCCATTGATTGCTAGTAGTGGCTCTACCAGGAGCACTTTGGGACCACTCTGCTCCCAGGGAACTGGCCTTTCCTTGAGGCTGGCAGAGCAGAGCCCACCCGCAGGACACCCTGTCCTTCAGCCTGTGCCCATCACACCCCACCCCGCCACCCCCCTTGAACAGGGACCTGGCACTTGCCCACTGCCTCCTCACTAGAGGAAGTATATTTCTTTTGCTACAATTTGTTCTGATGCCATATCATATGAGGTGTTCTTCTGGGTGTTTTAGAGATGGAGAGTTTATGTAATCCAAGGCCTTTTGCCCCAGAAGTGGCTGTTCAAATGGCAGATTCATAATCCGTAACTTTTCTCCTTGTTTCTCCTCCTGTGTTTTCTTTCTTCCCATTTTTGAAGACCGTCCTGTTGATTGTGATGTGCAGAGATGCCTCTAAGAGCTCTGACATTGCCCCTGATGGTTTGCCAAGTGGTTTAGATGGGGTTTACTAGGCTCACATTATTTCTGTCTCGAAAGAGTCCAAGACCTCTCCACACCCAGCAGCTCCCAGTGTTGATGATAACACGCCGATGATGCGTCCCATGCTGACCACAGTGAGCGGGTCGGGATGGGACACAGACCCTGGGGGACAGGGAGTGACCGGACACGTGCAGCTTAGCTGCTACTGGCATTATCCCACATTTTCCAGGTCAAGGAGAGAAGTATGCAGTGTCGCGTTCAAAGGTGAGGTTTGACGCTGCAACTCCGTGATTTCACCTGGTACTTCCAGCCCTGGCACTTGGCCGTCCTGAGGCAGCGCAGCTCTGTCGCTCTTCCCTCTCCCTCACCTCCTGGCACTGGGCTTTCCCAGAGGTCAAGCTTTCCTCCCTGTCCTAATGTATAATTCCCCACTTTGATAGACTGATGGCCAGGACATTTGCTTTAGTTAAGGATCAGGGTGAAAAAAAAGACACACACACATACACAGAGGATATTGGACTGTGTCCTGCACCACTTGACACTTTCTTGTGCTCAGCATCTATCTTCTGCATACCCAAACCAGGGACGTACAGCTGACACCAGGAGAGCATCTCCGCAGGAGGCCTCACTGGCGAGGAAAACACCTTTCAGGCACACAGAACACCAAGCTTAACGCTCACGTTCCCATTGATTGCCACGTTTACCCAGCACCTACCTCCTGACCCGGAGCCGCATCCTGAGGGTGCCGACTGGGCCGAGCTCCCCAGCCCGCGCTCCTCTCTGCAGCTGGGCAAACAGAAGCCGTTTGGTGAGGCAAGGCTCAACTTGCCTGGGTAAAGCTCCTCATAAAGTCACGCAGTCACCAGGGCACCGTTCCCGGGGAGGACCCAGTCACAGCATTATTCAAAACCCACGTTTTGCCCCCATTTGGGATTTGCTAGCCCAATAGGTAAGTCCTGGCCTGCTCCCAGCCTTGCCATCACCCTGTGCTTTTCAATCCCGCTCCGGTGCCGGGCTGTTCGGTTTCCCAGCACAAGGTGGCACTGAGGGAGCAGCTTTCCTCCCCGAGCCGCCGGCCCCTGGCACAGCCGGGCTCCCTGCAGCCACAGCCGCTGCCCGGTTTAAAGGGCTTTAAAGGAACCAGAAACCCCTCGCAGTCCAAATATCGACCCACAGCGTCACCCTCCGTGCGGGGAACAGTTCTCTCCGTGAGCATCACCCCACCGGCTGCACGTCAGGACCGGCCGGCCGCCTCCGTGCTCTGCCCGGCCGGGGTACCAAACCCATCACACTCCGCCCGCGTTGCCCTCACACACCTTACGGGACTTTCCTTCTCCTCGTGAGGTCTCACACCCCACCTGGGGCACTGGGGGACGGGGCAGCACCCCACCACCAAACACCCCTCCTGCCCTTCTGCCGTCACTGCTCTGGCTGACGATGCAGCACCAGCCGGGCACTCGGCTCCCCAGCAAGGACACCCATCCTTCATTACCTCCCCCAGGTGCTCCTCTTCCACTTGTGATTTCCAACTCAACTGGGCTTTTTTTTTTTTTTTTTTTTTTTTTTTACATGTGCAGCAGCACGTTTCCCTTCAAAAGGAGACGTGAGTGTGCAGGAGGGGCAGAGGGCTCTGCCCTGAGCGCTGCCCTGGGACATGGGGGAAAGGCCCCCACTTGGGTGGCACCAACCCCATGGGCAAGGAGTGGCCTTCGGGCAAGCACCCAGCACCAGCACCCTCTTGGGGCTGCCTGAGAGAGGGGAGTAGCTACAAGGCAGCTGCCAGCACCACTGGAGCACACGAGATGATGGGCATTGGTGGTGGTCCCACATGAACCTCGCTGCAAAGGGGACAGCAAAGCCAGGAGACCACAGCACCTCACGCTGCTTGCCCACAAGAGGCTGGCACGAATGAAGACCGCAGTGAAACATGCAGCACCTCACACCAGCCCCTCGTGATAGTTAGCAAGCCCTCTGGCTCAAGGAGATGGCGAAGCAAGAGAGCAAACCCCAAATCTAGCAAATAAGCACTCTGCCTCCTCTCTGGCTCTCGGGATGGGCATCAGCATCCGGGACAGGCAGGGGTACAGGCAGGCACGTTGCCTGCAGCCATCTCCCCAGCCTCAGAGCAGAAACAGCTCTGCCCTGCACTGAGACCATGCCCAAATACTCTCCCCCATCTCCATCCTTTGTCTCAGGCATTTCAGCCGTTTCCTTCACCGTGCTTCACGCAGCTCCCAGCATGGGGACACCCATGTTGTGCGGGGCGTGCAGGGTCTCTAGTAATAAACGGCTGGAGCATGGTGCATACAACGAAGCTGAAAAATAACAGTCATGAAACATTAAACACCGCAGCGAGGAGCAAATACCTCCTAGGTAGTTTTCCAGGCCAATGGTTACAACAATGTCTCTGTATGTTTACACACAAATAACAACAATTAAAGCAAAAACCAACAGAACTGCGTGCACTCCTAACCAGATTAAAAATTAAAAAAATAAAACCCTCTTTGAAAAACAATTACACTTTTTCTGCACTGTTCAGTTACTCGGAGTCTCACAGGAGTCCAGTCTTTTAACGAGACCTATTACAGGATGCAATTACATAGGTTAAGATCTCAAGTATTCAGGGAAAAACTATGTCCCTGCTCCGCAGGATGGGAGCGGGAAGAGTTTCGTGCCCAAAAGCCCTTGGCACAGCTGACTGCTTGCGAAGAACTGTATTAGCATTATTGACTGGATTGTCTGTCTCATTGCAGTTTAATAGCAAAATTGCAGAGAAATGGATGAGCTGATTACTTTTCGTAATTTCACACGTAAATTTGTGGTATGAGGGAAATCGTTCATTAAAACGTGAAAAGCAGCTTGTTTGATTTTAAGGTTTTAAGGACTCTGATTCAAAGGCTTGAGTAATAAATATCTTTTACCTGCCACCTTTTCCCAGGAAGGATTCAAATACTATTGGGCCTTCATTTTGTATGCAATCAAATATTAAGTAACATTTAAACCGGCGTTTTTCACTCCTCACCTTGCAACTCCAGCCGTTAAATAATTCAGGCAAGGCTAACGACACCCCCGCTCCCCTGACTGCAATGGGCAGACGCTCTCGTTCACAGCCCTTCACCTGCAGTAAAAGGAAATTGGTGCTAACCGGGATCATCGAGGGCTGGGAGCAAGATTTCTAGCCACATTTCCAGCTCCGAGGCCGTTTCTGTAGTGAAGCAAGCTGGACCGGTTAACAGCCAGCTCCGGCATTCAGCACACTCTTCGCAAAGCATTATTTTTTTAAAAAATGTGCATCTCAGAAAAATCCTGTTTTCCCTCGCCTGCTATTGTCAGTGATCACTTGCCTCCCAGCAGTCAAGAGATAGCAGCTGATTAATATCAAATCTCAGGGAGCTGTTAGATATCCATCAAAGGCCTGAAGAGTGTGTCTTTTGCCTATTGAAACAGTTTAACCACTGATGGGATTATAATTATCTTGCTATCAACTGCAACAAAGCAGCTCAGCAGGAGCTGTTACACTTAAACAGAGGAGGTCAACTAAATTATCCTAGTGGGAAAGTAAATGTGAGACCGTGACCTTGCTCTATAGATTGCCTATAATTAATTGGGTTTATGATTTATATTGAGGCCAAGCTTTCACCTGGCAGTCCCAGGCCAGTGGGTCACACGCTCAGCGGCTGGATGGTCCCTTGCTGTCACCTCCCATCGAGGGTTTGGAATATGTGAAGCCTCTCTGCAGCAAGCTGGGCGTGATTCCTGGCTCCAGCGGTTATGGATGAGCAAGAGGGAGCTGCCTCTCTTGGGCTGGGAAGCATGAAAAAGCTGTAGCTCACTCTTTTCTGGACCAGAAGAAACACGACACAGCGAATAGGAGCAGAAGGAAAAAAAATCCATCCAGCCCCCCTATCGGGGCTGGGGAAGGCAGAAAGGCTCAGGCTTGCCAGTCAAGCAGGAAAATTCAGCCTAGACATGTGAAAAATATTTCTGACAGCAAGCATGGTGATGCCTGAGGAAACACTGATGAACCATCAGCAACGGTTCAGGACCAGATGGGATGAACATCTGCTGGGAAGGGGCCTGGGTACGGCTGCCCTGGGGGATGGAGAAGCTGCTTGGCACCTTCCAGCCCGGCCCCACGCACTGGGGCTGGGGGTGACCCACACACCGGTGCTGGGCATGGCAGGGCTGGCCCTTCTGTGGCCCCGTGCTGGGTTGAGCACCTTCCTCATGGCCAAAGACAGACCCATCTCAGAGCAAGCAGCCCGGGTATCTGCCCATTGGTCATCTCGGCGAATCTGGCCCTAATCTCTTCCATCTCCCTTTCTCGATTCCTCCTTCCCTCCCACGCAGCTCCTGGCTTTTCCCTTGAAGTGCCACATGCTTATGGTCCCACCACCGACCCCACTCCACGGCACCTGGACAGGAGGCTCTGGGTATTTCTTCCGCTCTCATTCAGCTCAACTAGAGTAGCGTAAAGACCAGGAGAGTATTTTGGGTTTTTTTTCCTTATTAGAAAAAAAAGACAATCTCAGCCTACAGCAAACCCAGGTTCCTGAGACCCACATCATCACATCTGCCCTAATCCCTTCCCCTCCCTCTGCATGAGTGATCCAGACCCTCTCAAGGAAGGCCCACAGGCTCACTCCGCCACCTCGGAGAGACATGTCCCCAAACACCATAGCTTTACGCTGCTTGAAAGCAGGATCTACCCATCGCCTGCACCTTTTCATGGCAGGGAGGTCCTGGAGTCTGGAAAAGCCATGGCTTTGGCCATGCGATCACCACCACCCAGCCTGTGTCAAAGCACTGCGGCGCTGGCAGAGGTGGGAGGGGGTACCAGCTGCTGTAACAAGCTGTGCCGATATCTATTTTTTAGCAATAAAAAGAAAAAAAAAAAGTTTAGATTATAGGCACTATGATTAAAATTTAAAGAAAGAAACAACAGACTGGTTTCCAACTCAAAATGCAAACTTGGAGAAGAAAGTGGTAGATGGTGAATCTAAACAGCAAAACGATGATGTAAAAAGAACAAAGCGACTAGGGGAGAGAATAAGAACATGGAGAAAACAAAGCAAGAGGAAAAAAGAAGAGAGATGAAACAGGAAGGAATAAGAAAGAGTGAAAAAAATCAGAAGTGGAAATAAGCAATCAAAAGAAATTGCAAAGGAAAGAGAGAGCAAACAAAAGAAAACACATGGAGAATAAAGGAAAGAGACAGGACAGAGATGGAGCAAACTCATGCAGAGAACAAAGAGGGGAATGTAAGGCAGCCCCAGACACAAAACCTAAGACAAGATAGCACTAAAGACAAAGGGAAAGTCGAACAAAAATAGCACCAAAGCGGAAAACATGAAGGTACTGGTGAGATGACACTGGAGTCGGGAGGCAAAGCAGGGCATGGGGGCGGCGTGGGAGGGCAACGCCGGGGCAGACGCTGCTCCTGTGCTGCTCTCACCTCTCCAGCGCAGCCCTGGGACCAGGAGGTGCCCGGTGGGGTGGGCAGAGGGAGCAGGTCACGGCAGAGCCCCAGGGCCAGGGCTGGAAGGGTCAGTCCCACACCGGCTGCCTCCCCACCAACCTCCCTCCCCATCCTGGGGCAAAAAGAAACCCTTCCAAAGGTGTAACAGCTCCTCAGATGCTCTGAGTTGTTGCAAAATCACCAACGGCAAGGGGCAGCCCCCCTTTCCGTCACAATTCGTCCCTCCCTCCCTCCTCCAGCACTGACTTGTTCCCCACTTTACTCCAGGAGCTGTGTGCGGTCCCAGCTGGACAAGAGGAAACCAGGGAGACCAAGGTTGAACTCGGGGGCCAGCTGGCTCCAAACAGACCTGCTGCTGGCCAAAGCTGAGGCCAGCAGTGAAGCTGGTGGCATCTCCGGGATAAGGTATTCAAGAAGAGGTAAAAAATGCTGCTCAGCTTCTGTGAGAGAGAGGAGTGAGAAAAATGTGCAAGAAACGACCCTGCAGACACCAAGGTCAGTGCAGAAGGAGGGGGAGGAGGTGCTCCAGCTGCCGGAGCAGAGATCCCCCTGCAGCCCGTGGAGACCCCATGCCGGAGCAGGTGGAGGCACCTGAAGGAAGCTGCAGCCCATGGAGAGCCCACGCTGGAGCAGGTTTTCTTGCAGGAACTGTGGCACATGGAGGACCCATGCTGGAGCAGTTCGTGAAGGACTTTATCCCATGGGAGGGACCCCAGATGGTGCAGGGGAAAAGTGTAAGGAAGGATCGACATAGACAAAGTGTTACGGACTGACTGCAATCCCCTTCCCCATCCGCCTGCACCACCTGGGGAGTGGGGAGGAGGTAGACGAGCTGGGAACGACAGAGTGAAGTTGAGCCTGGAAAAAAGGGAGTGTTGGGGAGAAGGTATTTTTAATTTTGTTTTTGTTGCTCACCAGCCCACTCCATTTTTACTTGCAATAAATGAAATTACTTTTCCCTAAGTCACATCTGTTTTGCCCATGACAGCAACTGGTGAGGGATCTCCCTGCCCTTCTCTTGACCCACGAGCTTTTTCATCTTATTTTTCTCCCCCTGCCCTGCTGTGGCGCGTGGGTGAGAGATCAGCTGGGTGGGCATCCAGCAGCCAGCCAAGGTCAAACCCACCACGTGTCTCCTCGGCTCAGCATCTCTGCAGCCTCGGGAAGCTCCTGCACATGGGAGCTCTGCTCCATCTCCACGTGGTGCTGCATCACTGGGCCAGTTTTCCCAGGATGAGACTTCGAGCACATTTCCAGTGCTGAGGAGCACTGCAGGAAATAACCTAGCTTCCTCAGGGGGAGCTTCCAAAGCTAAAAGGATCCTCGCGGTAGCTGTTCTGCTCTCAAAATGCCAGAAGTTGTTACCGGTTTAGTGCTGGGTTCCAATTCTGCATCTCAGCACAGCAAATCACCTTGTCCCCACTCTGCTGTTATTTTCCTCCCGGCTGTGATTTCTGAAGAGCACAATAAAAAAATTAGTTCCTGCACGGGTTCTTGCCTAACTATGAAATACTTGCCTATAACAATAAAACCTAGAATTACAATAGCCAGGAAAGACATTTGGAGAGCTATTACCCATCATGTCTCAGAGCCACCAGATGGGAATAAAATAAGAAACTCCTCCTCTGGAAAGCTCTCTGGGTTATACAATCTTTCTTCTTGCTATTTTGCCTCCTGTCAGAGGAACGACACGACACAGAGGATCAGGATGGCTGTTCTAGGTAGCGATTCCTGCACACCTTCAAAATAAATATTTAGCATAGGTTATAATTATCCCAATAAATAGCACTGCCTTGAGCACAACCAGCGTGCAGGTATCTCAGCTCCAAGTGTGATCCAAAGCACTTGGGCCAAATTCCCAGCTGGGGCTTGCACGAGTAGCCCAAACTAGCGGTCCTGTGTATAGGACCTGACCCTTTGTTTTCTGCTATAAATTCCTACCTTGGCCCATAGGTGAGACCTTCCCCGGGGTGAGGAGCCATGGATGGCACCAGCTGGTGCACCCAGCTGAGACATCGGTGGGTATTTATCACAGTAATCCCCATGGGATGTGACACTTAATCCACTTGCTCTCGGCAAGCTACCCTGGATAAGTGGAGACCACCGAGCTGGGATTTCAAGCTTGTCATTTCCGCTATGTTATTTCATTTGAACGTGTTGCTCAAAGGATGCCACCACTTCGTTACTGAGCAGAAGGCGCAGCTGAGATCCCGGCTCTACCAGCACCGACTTAGCGGCAAACCTGAACGAGCTGAGCAACTTCTCCGTCTTCAGGTGTTGGGTGGCTCCTGCTTGTAGGAAGATTTAAAGCCATAAATAATTGGGGGAATTTTTTGATTTATAACAACGGTGATTCTAAGACCCAGGTCCTCCCAACACACAGGATCGGCCCAGCTACACGACCGTGGCCTTTCGGTAAAAATGCAGAAGAACTCAGCCCCTCACCTTTCCGGCAGCAGGCTGATGGGGCAGAAGGGTTTACATCCCTAAAGCCAGCACAAAGGTTTTCTGATGTTTAAAGGACCATCTACAGATCATTTTGATTCAGCAGTGACAGGGAAGGGCCCTTAATACTTCATCCCACCGTCCTTGGAAATCCAGCTGAGCTTCCTAATGGTCATACACACTTTTCCCACTCCCCAACCCAATGCACGATGGCTTCTCATCTGCAAAGGCAAGCTGCGGAGATTTCAGAATGCTTAATTTCACACTGCAGAGCAAAGCACTTAAATCTGTATCTATTAGCAGTGGATGAGTGCCCAAATTGCTCAGTTATCAAGCAGAGAGGCTTTTCTATTGGGAGTCCACGAGTTAAACTTCTGACTTTGAAACGACAGCAGTTTAACTTCATTTGAGGGCTCAGAGGGAACTTTCTGAAAGTTTAGCTCTCTGCCCGAGGCAGCACGAAGATCCTGCGAAGGGCACCGAAGGAGTGAGAGCTGGCTGCTGACTTCAGTCTGCTGTAAAGCACATTGGATCGCACTGCTCTCTGACCTGGACCTTTCCCCTTAGAAGGTCTTGAGTGCGTAAAATACACACAGCAAGAGCGCAGCTCTCCTCCCATCGATCTTGCGTCACCCTCCAAGAGAGCTGTGGGTGCAAATGGGGAGCTTTATTTACCAAGCTCTGCACAGACAGGCCCGAGGTTTGAGGCTACACTTACCTGGACCCACGCTCCATCAGGAGAAGGGCACCGGAACCCTTAACGGTGCACCCACAGACATACTCCCTCCTGCATGGGTAAATACCTACCCAGACCTCGCTGTCCTTACAGGGACACCACAGCACTGGCCAACCCGGCTCTTTAGGACAATACGGATGTAAGAAAGTGGGTGTAAGGAGTGCCCCAAGCTTCGGGTTATGTTTAGAAACACGCAGCCTGGGTACAGGAACGCATTTGCTAGTGATGCTTTTTTACCATGTAACGGCTCTTTTCAGCTTCTTGAAGGTAAATGCATTATCCTGGTGAGTGGCAGCCGGCAGGGATGGATGAAACGGGAGGTTAATCTGCATCGGCCATTTCTCTTGATTTCTCCTTCATTTCCATTTCTTTTTAAAATGGAAGTTCCATTAAAACAGCAGCGCTTTTCTATTAAATAAGTAACAGAGAAGAATGACTGCCTCTGTATCTCATCAGCAGTGAATCTTTTTAAAATCACTCAAGAGGCAAGACTCAAATCATATATTTAATAAGAACCACTTCGATATCACTTTTTAAAGCAATTAACATATTATTAGAGATAAGCGCAAGATGCAACATTTAGATCCAGATTTCTAAGACAGATTTCTACGGTTTAGGAGGGTGCAGACCTCGGGTCGTCGCCTCGGCAATCATCTCTGCATGTCACAAACCAATGTCAGAACTTCAGTTACACGGACACAGCTGATCAAATTCTCACTCTTAATCCTGATTTTACTCATGCTGCTTCTTTTCAGTCATTTGAAAAGCACTCTATGTACACCAGTGAGAATGGGCAAACCACCTCAACAGGGCTTCTGCCCCACTTGAGGGTCCTGGAGCAAAGTCTTTGTTTCCACCGTCCCCTTCCTTTTAGACATTCAGGCATTTGCTTTCTTTTGTGAAGGAAACACGTATCCGAACATTAATTTTTTACAGGATCAAAGAGCCCATCACCAACGGGATTCCCATCGCCAGGTCGTTTTGTGTCACCTGAGGACCAGGTCCCAAGCACCTGGACATCACCTCCAGTGGGCAGTACCAATGCCACCAGGCAGCTGGAGGTGCTCGGTGGTGCACCCCGCTTCTGCCAGGGCTGCTGCCTCCCGAGCGGAGCCGCGTGGACATCCCAGAGTGACTCCGGCTGACAATCCGGGGCGTTAAATAGAGCAAGTCCCTCCTGCCTGGTGGCCGAAGCACGTCCCGCCAATTACGGCAGCCGAGGTGCAGCCACACATTCATTTCTGCTGCCGGTGATGGGGACAGAAACCTCCAGCAGCTGAAGCAGATGGAAGGCTGGGGGCGGTGACACCTTACACCACCACGATTAGATCTGACAAAGCCCATCTGCTGGTGCCCCGAGCACTGGCAGGACTAGAGCTGAACTGGGAACCGTGAATTATAGCACAGGCAACATCCAAAGGCTTTTTGGTTGTTTATCCTGAAACATGCAGGCTTTTCCCAACACTAAACAATATGTGGCTTCCTCTGATAACTGACAGCAAACTGATTGCTCAATTAAAGGGCATTTTACCATTTTGACCATTAGCTGTGCTCAAAACACTTTTCCGGAGTCCACTTCATCAGTGAATTGCTTTTCTTAGAAGGCAGCCACAAATGCACGGGGAAACATATCATGCATCTAAAGACATTGTGATCATGTTGGTTTTGTAAGTGCTAAAATTTATTACACAAGAGATGATGCAACAGCGAATAAGAGAGCAAAATTCTACATTGAATCCCTACTTTGCAATTCAGGACAACTAAGAGGTTTTGCTTCATTAAGGAAGGCAAGGGAAAAAAAAAATCAAGAGACAACCCCAATGGATGAGGAAGTCTTGTCAAGCCTAAATGAACAATCAGTCCTACGTGACGCTCATTGCTGTAGAAGGAACAATGAAATATATCTGCTTCTGTTCAATAAATTACTAAAACATCAGTTATAAACCTGCTGCATGGCATTGAAAATTAAACTCATTAAACATCCAGGTAGCTTCATCCTGATGCAAATGGAAGACAGGCATGAGTGCTCTGCAGCAAACAACTCTGTGCACATCCCGTCTTTGGGAAACATATTTACACGTACATCTCATATATTAATATATTTTAGTGCACCCTAGCCAGAGGGCAACCAGAAAGAGTATTATTCTGTGAGAAGGACAGGAGATGGGCTGGCTTCTTCTCTCCACCGAGTGAAGCCTGTATCCACCCATTAGTCTAGCATCCATGTAAAGCAACTTTGCAAGACCCCGTTTTCCCTTTTCCAGGTGGCCAGACATCAGGACCCCAAACCAACAGTTTTCCGTGGCAGCTGGGTAGATTTGGTAGCCAAGATTACTGTGGGCCAAAAAAAGCAGCTGAGATCACCCCACCATATTAACAAACCTCAGGTGACTTCAAGATCAAGAATTTCAGTCAAACTGCCATTTATTGGTCTCTTGCCCTCCCTCTCCCTTTCTTACTTCACCATAGGTCATGAAGGTCTGCAGCGACACGCACGGTTTGGGGTGGACCGTGATCAGCCACACACTGACCAGGCAGGATAGGTGTGCTCGAGCATCAGGAAGAGAGCACCACTTCCAAGTTACGGAGACTACCATTATTGATGTCCTCATTCAGAGCAAGGATGCCTTAAAACAAACCCTACAGCCTCCATGGGAGGGAAGCCGGAGCGGGACCTTCTCTCACGTTACCTCCTCTCAGCCTGTTACACACACCAGTGCATCCATCCTCGCTTCTACAAGAAAAGAGCAAATAAAAGGGTAAAGGTGTGTCTCCAGGGGGGGACAGTGCCAGGCCAATGGCCCCGCTGGGAGGGCAAGGCAGATCTGCAGCTCCGCAGGCTCCCGTGGGGCAGGAAGGATCCCACCAGCACTGCTCGCCATGCATGAGTCCGACTGACACCCAAAAGAGCAGGCACCTGCCCAAAGAGGCAGGCAGACATCCCAGGTCTTTTCCAAGGGGAACCCATTTGGGGTCTCCATGGGAAGGACTGGTGCTGCACGGGGCTGGCTCGTGAAGCCGTGTGTGGGCGACGGATGGGAGGCAATGGGAGATCAGTGGGTTTATTCAATAGGATTTTGTTTAATGACATCTGTGATTAAGGGTTGGAAAGATCCATGGGAGATACCAGGGTGAGCTTTGCCTCTGCCAGACTCAAGAAAGGGGCTGCTGGATGCAAGGGCAAGAAGAGGAAAAGAGAGAGGGGACCATGCAAAACATCACATCTTTCAAACTCAGCTCATTTGAGGCTTGGCAACCTTCTCCTCTCACAAGCACGTAAGTTTTCATGCTTGCCAGGCAGGTATATCCAGGGTCTCTCGACTCCGATCACGATGCAATCCTACCTGGCCCTTTGGGAGAGCTTGGAGTCGTCTGGGAAAGCAACAATTCCCTGTCAGTAAAATGCTCACAAGACTGCATGAGCTTATTACAGTCATTCCAGCAGAAATAAGTGGTACCTTTTAGAGTGCTTGCCAGAAGAAAATAGCAGTTCTGACCCAATTTCACACAGTTGGAATCAGCTGTGGGAGACTAATATACAATAAAAATAAAAAGACACAAATGCCCATTTCCCCCATGTCCTCTCCTAATAACATGAATAAAGCTCTGTTTTGATATTTCGTCCTTTCCAAAGGAGTCCAGCCGGATCAGTCCAAGCCTGCCGTATTTTGAGTCAAACTCCTCTGACTCTTTCACCCTTTACTTGATGAAGTTTTTAATTGTCCACCTTTGTCCTGTGCAGCTGCGAAGAATCAGATCGATGCCGGCCATTCCTCTGTTCTCCACTTCCAAGCACCGTCCGGTTCCCTTGTTCAGGATGGCACCGTTCTAAAATTAAAGGATATGGGGAAAATATTAAAAAAATTAAAAACATGGAGTTGCCTGTGAAGCAAGCCAGGACTGTGTGCTGCCCAGGAGTGCAGCTGCATCCTTATGCATTGCTGAAAGGGCACAGCACGTAGCTGGGGGGTAATGCAATGCAAACAATAAAATCATTCCTAAAATAATCGATGCGAATCGACTAAGCAACCTTTCTCACTGACAATACGGATCCCTAACACATCAGTAATCAAAGGACATCGGTATCCTTCACATAGGCTGCACCCCTGTGTCAGGAAGATGGGACACTTCTGTACAGTGTATATTATTTACTCTCTGCTTTGGGACAAAAGTACCATGTTTTCATGGATTTCACCATAGATTATCTATAAGAAGCAAAGCAAGCTGAAAGTCACCCACAGGACAGGTTACATACACCTGAGGGTACCAGAAAGGGAAACTTCTACTGGAAATTGTCCTAAAATACTGCCCCTGCCCTGATTCCTCTCAGCCTTTTCCCTCTGCCCCAGGACCTGGCAGGTCCCCAGTACCATCTGTGGGATGCCGGACTTATCCAGGCTTGTTGGTGCTGAATACAGGGCCGTTATGACCCAGCAGAAGGGGCCCTGGGGGAGTCCAGCTTGGGCGAGAGCAGGGATTGAGCAACTTGCTTATCTTGCACTGATAAGCACTGGACCTGAACAGGGGCAGGAGATGAGCAATTTGTTCATCTTAACAAGATGCAGCGCCTGATGGGTCTGCTCCTTAATCAACTAAGTGACGCCTGGGGTGAGGGGGAGCCTTCGCAGCTTGACGTTACTTTGGTAAAACTAAACAGACCACCGCTCCTCTGTACTGAACGCCTTTGTTCTCCGCCACTTCCCCCCCCCAGCCCCGATCAACTGCACAACAAGCCTTGTTAAGGGCCAATCGACACACAATACCTGACTTAGTCCCACCTCGCCAAAAGTATAAATCTGGCATTTAGAATCCTCTTTTCTGAGGACGAGAACTCCAACTATCCAGACGGGTCGACGGGCCTGGACCTCTCTCCTCCCCAAGCAGGGGCGCCTCTTTGGTAAGACTTGCGCCTCCGATTATGTCGGATGCTACCCCGGGAAAACTATCATTAACAAAAGCGCTGAACTATTAACTTGAGCTCAAAATTGTTGCAGTTTTATTCATCAACGGCAATTCCGAACTTTTATATCTGTCGCCTCAATAAATTACCTATTTTTCTTTTCAACTTTGCGAAACTGTTTCAGTGAAAGTCCTTAGTGGGGCTCTGACAGGCAAACGTTGACTCTGATAAGTGGCTACACACATAACCCTTTAGACATAAACCGTTGACCAAGTCTGGGACTAAGACTGGACGTAGCCGCACCTAGGCTCCTCTCTGAGAAGGAGTTTAGAAAGCAAGGGGGTCCTTTCTGAACCTCGTGACTCAACGGGAGGGCCTCCCTCAGCCACATATCAGACTTGTACCCTTTCACGCGACACCATCCTGTCCTCGTCCCCCACTGTCCCACGTCAAAGATGAGGTGGCACAGCCCACGGTTTGGGAAGCAGAGGAGCAGCATCGATGGCAGACCCGTAACAAACCTGTATGAAATTCCAGCGCTTATGGAGACTGCTCTTGACCTTCTCACAATCAAGGAGCTGAGGGAAGCGGCTTTTCACGTTATCCACCAGGCAGCGGGTGTCGGGTAGAAGAGTCGTGGTCCCGAGGGCGCCGAGATGAAGGAAGCCCTCCTTGGTGTAGCGTGCAAGCTGGGGGCAGGGAAGGAGAGGACAAAGACCATCAGCATCTTTGGAGCATCACAGAGCGATAGAGGGAAGGACAAGTTTGCAGAGCCCCGGGGAAAAAACTGTGAGGACGGTGCACAGAGAAAGCAGAACTGACAGGAGGAAAAAACCCAACTTTATCCAGCTTTTTTCTTGTGGTTTTGGTTTTTTTCTGCAGATGCAGGTGAGGAGCTGGCGCACAGGGAAGGGCTAAGAATAACTCTGAGCCTTAAACCCACCGCGGGGCCGACTCCTCCAGCCTCCTTTGGGCCCCCACACTCTGCAGGTTGGGGAAATGGATGATTTCCCCTGGTTTTCGGCTGAAGCCAGCTGGCTTGGCCACTCACGCTGGTGCAGCCTGCGGCTTCTCGCGTGCTTGGTGAGCCAGCCTTGCTTCGGCCTGCAAACAATGCCGCTGGTGTGTCTGGCACAGCCCTCCAGCAACTCCAACAGCAGCCGGGCAGCAACCTCAGCCAATATATAACTGGCCCCGTTCCCCGGGGACACAAGCCCAAATCTCCCCCACGGCTCAGCACTGAAGCAAAGACTCAGGATTGCAGCTACCCCCTGCAATACCCCCCCGCGCCCGGCGCTCCCAGGGACACATCTCGGCTGCCGGGGAGACGCGGGAGCATCGGGCAGCGTGGACGGCTCTCGGGAGCCATGGGCAGGCAGCACGCAGCTGGCACCGGTACGGCACCGAGACAGCCCCGCCGCCGTGGCCGCACACAAAGGGCTCCTCTGTTTGCACTGTTTAAGGAATCCCACCAAAATACTTCCCTGAACATATTTAAATTCAGGAGTGAAAAGAGATGAATGACAGCGGCCTGCCTTTTATAGTTCAAGGGAAAGATATACACAGCTGCTTATTTAAATTATGAATCAATCCATTATCTAGCAGACAAATAAGGAGTATTCAGCACATTAATTAACTGAGCATATCTGTGACCCAGATGCTTAAAACCAGACAGTAAATCACACTGGGAGTTCGGGTTATCTCAGTTAGAATAATTAAACATTGAAAATCAAGTTAGAACAATGTAACAGGGTCCGACTCCAGCGAGTAACTGCAGATACAGTCATGGTGCTCGAAGCCAATTTTGCCTTCCCTTGGCGATGCCGGCTGTAGGTATAGGTGTGCTGAATGCTCCGGCTGGTCACCGTGCTGCTCGTCCTCCTTGGGACGGGTGCCCAGCGTGCTGGTGGAGTTACTCTTTTGGCATCGTGCATCAGAGCAAGACCTCCCCTCCTCCACCTCTCACAGAAGCCTGTTTGCCAACGGTACCCACCTCCAGCGGTGGATCCAGCTGGGATACAAACGCAGGGGGGTGGGTGCGTGCATGCGGGGCAGCCCACACCATACAGCTGATGCTGGCGTGGGGCAAAGTACAGTTCTGCCGTACAGCATCTGCGCTCCTGCCCCCCAAATCCCTCTGCAATACGGTGCAGAAGACTACACGTGTCTTTAGCTTTACAGTAATTCCCCCTCCAAAGTGCTGTGCTGGCACAGCAGGGGTGGAAAGGAGGGCAGCCCGCAGAGCTGAAAGCCATAACCATCACCTCCTCCTCCTCCCACCGATTCACCGCCTCCCCGGGGTGCGGGGTGCCCGATCGCAGGACGGTGATCCTATCCCCCACCCAGCGCCCGAGCCTGGACCAGCCTGGGAACGACCCCTCTGGGCATCTCCAGCCCAGCTGGAGGCTCAGATTCACATTATTCGGTTTTAGCAATTGGATGTTTCAATGAGCCAAGCCTCGAGCGAGATGGTGTTCTCAGCCTGACAACGTGTTTTTAACCACGCAATTCATCTGAATTAATATTTGAGCACCAACACAGAGGATGAGGCTGCCTGCCCTGCAAAAAGAGAGAGGTATATAAAGGAAAAGACAAAAAAGACAAGCTCTCTCCATGACAGACAGAAGAAATCATCCAGAGGTCCCAAACGGGCCGTGCAAGTTGCTCTCCTTCTCCTGCTTCCGAGATGTTTCCTACCATGTACACAATTAGTGTGCTAGACACTTTCTTTTTTTATGATGTTTGGCAGCTTGTCTTCAGACAGTTGGCCTAATGCCCACAAGGCAACATGATTTCTGCTCTTACATGTTATCGCCTAATGTGGTGGGAAAAATGAGTAGAGCAAAAACCAAATCCTTCCCGAGGAAGGGAGTGGGGCGGGGGTTGCAAGGAGACAAAACGGGCTGAAAAACAAACACGGGTATTATGAAAAATGCATTAAGTCCATCTATTAGATGTGTCACCTACGATGTATAATAGCCAGATAAATAAAGCCCCAAACACGCGTCTGGATCTAGCACACTGCCTAACGCCTGATCCGCTCTGCAAGTGCAGCGGAGGCTCAGCAGCAGCCGTTCCGTTCCAGCCTTCGAGCCTGTCCAACCACTAAACCTGAGAGTGATTATTCCCAAAAAATCCCATCATCTACCTTGCGAGTGCAAGCTCCACTGTGCTCCTAAGACATTTATGAAATTTTTGTCTTTTGGGCTATTTTGCCTTTGATGCCTTAATGCTTCTTTTGTTATTTTGCTCCTCTCCAGAGCGAGCCAGCTGCGGCAGCCAGGGGTCTCGACCGCAAGGTGACAGCGGGGGTGAAGCACCTGGGTAAACAAGAGTCCTGTGGTGAAGCACCGATCCTGCTGCTGATGGGTCTTTCTGGAGCGATAAAAGGGGAGAAAACAGAGCAGAGGCCAATGCTCGAGACGGCCCCAGAGGCAGCTGTGGGGAGCGCAGCTGCAGCCTGGCTGGCACTTTCTATCTGGATTTCCCAGTAACAAAAGCGATGGAAAGCGCCTCTGTCTCATCACCAACATTCTGAAGAGCAGCTCCAGAGAGCGTGCTCATGTAAGACCTGAGCCTACTGGAGAAACTGGAGATCCCATACAAATGCTTTACAGTATCAGTAAATCACACCTGCCGTTGTTATTGCAACCTTCTGAGCGGTTGCAGCAATTCACCAACTCACCAACTCAGCATTTCAAGCAAAGTTGCCCACCTCAACACGGCCAACACAGCCCCAGATGACAATCTCTGGGGAAGGCGGCTGATGAGAACGTCTCCTTTGGCTACACATGAAAGCTAAGGGAACCAGCTGTAATAGCGAGAGGTTTCTGCAAATGCTCGTATGGATATTCAGCATCAGTGCAAAACACCCCCGGGGTAACATCACTCCTGGGCTCGGGGCACCACAAGAAGGGCCATGGGCAGGATTTCAAGATGCTCCTTCTTTGGGCACCGTGTTTGGGAGTCTCAGCAATGTAACTGCGTAAATCCTGCCTCTTGCCCAGGAGCAAGATCCACCTGGCACTACCTGAACGGTCTGTGCTCTTCCCCGTTCCTCCTCATCCTCAAGGCACAGCCAGGTGAGCTTTTCCCACAGGATCCGAGCAGGCTCTTCCACCAAATGTTTTCCTGTGAGACGGCACCGGTTTTCTCCTCCTAAATGTTTCACAAGGATTGTCCTTCCTGTTGTTGATTCTTTCATTGCTGACCACGCCAAAAATGTTGCCCTTGACAGCAAGTATCTGAACAAGCCCTTGGAGATCCCATGGCTGCTTTGCAGTCACCAATGATTTCCTCACACGGTCAATAAAAGTTTGTCTTTTCTCAAAGGAAATTATTTAATCGATGATTAAATACAATAAAAAACAGTTTGAAAATATATTAACAAGCTACCCGTTTAAAAGTGGTTAGTACTGATGAGGTCTTAAACCACTTACTCAGTGTAAATGGCCCAAAGCCACCTCCCCGGGGAGAACCACAGCCAAATGCACAGCCTCTCACACCCCCCCCGCCACGTAAAACTGCCGCTTGCAAAGCCCCCCACCTTCAGGTACCGCTTTGGGGGGCTGCTTTGCCCCGGGGGCACACGCAGCCCCTGCTGACACCGGCAGAGCGGAGACGTGCCCGCTGCATCGCTCGGGCTGATCTCCCACCGGCGAGCTTGCACCACCAATACATCTTCTTTGATTATTGTTTCTGGCTGGCTGCATCTCAGGGATGGGAGAAAGTTAATTAGATGTCTTAGCACCTGGGAAATAAAAGCCTTGATGACCTTCATTGACTCTATTGGAAAATAATTTAGGGTTGTTTAGCTTCCTTTCTGCACCGAGCAGATCATCAATTAGCCACCATAAGTAAAGCGTACAGTATTTTCTTTTTAAGACAATTTAATCTGATGTGCTATTTTGTCACCCTTGATACTGCTGTGTCCCGGATGATCTCAGTATTGATGGTTTTGTCCTGAAGTTCTGATGCTTAAATGGGCAAAACATATTTTATCCTATAATTAAATGAAATGTTCTGCAGGGTGAACATTATCTTAAGTTTTATAGTATTATAGTGCTTTCTATCACCTTAATATATCACCATAGTTCTGTCACTCCAATGAGGTATTGCTATATTATTAGTGTAATACATCATTACGGCAAGGTGTTTTCATGATGTGTCGCTTAAAAGATGAAGCCATCAGGAAGAAAAAAAAATCCACGAGCAGGCTCAATATAATTACAGGATAAAAGGATACTTCATCATGAAATCTGATAATGATTTAACCTGGAAGTGAATGAAAGCAGGGAGAACGGAAAGCTAAAGGGAAAACAAGAGAAAACCCCAAAATTTCCCCCACTGATAGATGCTACAACAATCCATCGCATTGAGCTGCATCCCTCTGAATGCTACACGCTTAGCTTACGCCGACAAGCAGTCATCAGTAGAGAGGGCAGAAACTCAAGATCTAATGCAAGCTGCCCTGCCTTGAACGGGACAAACCTCTCCCCGCAGAGGTCGTTCCCCCTCTCTCTGAGCTGGGCTGCTCATCTACAGATACGCAGCAGCCACCGCGGATGGTAGCACGGTCTGGGGATGGACTTAGGAAAGTGAGGACTTCCAACGAAACCCCAACGTTACCCGGCGTGGCAGGGAACAGAACCTGCGACACCACTGTCCTTGCATCATCAAAATGCCAGCAGGGAGCCTACACCGTACCCTCGCCCGCTGCAGCTGAGGAACCTGCTCTTTAATTGTGAAATGCATTTAAATGTGTTTCAGCATCAAAGAGAGAAGCGGAGATTTTAGGAGATCACGTGAACATTGCGTGTGCTTTCGGTGCTGAACAACTCAAAAGGAATTGCAACTCTTTGTGTTTTTATATATATATACACACACACACAAAAACCCAAGCGTGCTATCTGACCAAAGTGTTTACAGTACTTCTAATTATATTCCCAGCAATAAATTACAACACGCAGCCCATTAATTAAACAGTAGTAGTGAAAGACCAATTTCTTTTGTGCAGTGCTCGTGCTTCTGCAAAAGGCTAATTTCAAAGCTTCTGCACTCACTGATAGCTACTTTTAAAAAGCATTTTCAAGGAGTTAAAGTAATTGTATGTATCACGAAACAGAAGAACTGCCAAGAACTGGCTCTCAGCTGGAGAGGGAAGGGACAATGTGGAGGTGGAAGACCAGGAAGAAAAATCTGTGCTGAGCTTGTGCGACAGGCGAGCTGAAGGGAGGCAGCAGCGCTGCAAGGTTCGACTCCAGAACATCAGGTAGGAAAAGAAAACATCGTTAAGTTTATCACAAAAACAGCTGAGGAAAAAATAAATAACCTGCTTTTAGCCATTCATCTTAAATCCCAGGGTTAGCAGACAATGTCACGCTAATTGAGTTTCTCATACTATAATGCACTTAGAGGTTTCAGTTTCCATCCAGAAAGTCCAAAAGGCAGTTTGTGCCATTTAAGAAAAAAAAATATTGTATGCATTTTCAGCAACGGCTAGGTTATATTTAGCAGTGACTCTGTCAGGCACAGCTGACTGATCTTTGTGTAAAGGCAAGCATAAACCAAAGTGAGATTTGTCTCTACCCCGAAGGACTCCCACGGCCAGTTCCCAGGCTCAGGTGGCTCCTGAATCCTGCAGTTCGGGCTCAGAGGAGCTTTGGGATTGTTTCGTCCTGGAGAGCCTGGAGAGCCCAGGCTGACCTTACTGTGAGAACAGGCTCTTCACGCCTTCCCATCACTCAAACTATACATTTTTTAAGCTGAAAAGGAACCTCCTTGAGCATGCTGGACCCCCAGACAGTCACGAAGGCTGCCACAGCTGCAGTGTCCTGCAGCTCTACATCCCCACTCGCTCCATCTCAGTCTTCAATTCACCCTCATGCCAGTGAGGAGAAGAATTAAGAGAGACATATTTAAGTCATATTTGAAGCCTGTGATAGAACAGAGAACTGACACCCCGTCTTGCTAAGCCTTGATTAATGCTCCAGGTTTTCAGCCAGATTTGATGAGCTACTCATTAAGATGTGACAAAAAAAATCAGATCTTATCTCAGGAAAGCTACCAGGAATGGGATCGCATGTTCCCACACCCTAGGGAATGGCTACAAGATTTTGCTGTGAACTCTAGTGTTTCCCACCTGAGAAGCAGCAGTTGAGCAACTCACTCCCTCCTAAAGACCTCCTCCCATGTATGGGCTGCACAAGAGCTGTGAAGGTGCTACACCGACATTATCTGTCGTGCCCAATGGATTAAAGAAGGTTCTGTTTTCAAGACCGCGTTTACACACCTCTGGTATTCACAAAGGTATTCAATATTTGGGTATTCAAGAAAAGACACCCAAATACAAGATGTGCTACACCCCATCATGGGCTAGAACGCAGCTGGAGCCAGCAAACCAGTCGGAGCAGCTTCTGTTTCAACTGGAAAGCTCTGATGCTTAAATTGGAAATCTGCTTAATAAAAAAATGACCCCAAATACGCTGGAAAACCCGCCTGTCTGGTGGGGCCCTTTTCTTCCTCTCCCGGCTCTCCTTTCTGATTCATGGGAGGAATTTTCACAGGCAGGGTTTTATTATGCAAATACCTGCAGGCACTTAATGGGATGGTCTTTATTATGTAATATTTCACAGTTTTGGTCTTAATGAATGGAACCACAGTGCTTTCTTCTCTTACTATTATGAAGGAACCAGAAGTTTCTCCTCTCCATATTTGCACGGAGATCCCTGTGACCCTGGAGCAGAGGTGCAGGGCTGGCTTACAGAGCTCTTGGGAGCAGGAATTCAACCACTGGTGTTGAGGATTTCTATGTAATTTATGCAACTCTGGGTTGAGATGAAGGTTTGATACAGTAACTTCCCTTTGATAGTACACTGCCATATCACCCGTGGTGCTTCATCACAGCAGTGTGCTGTCACACAGTAATTTCGGCAGGACTTAGCTGCTCACAACGCTTTAGACTGCCCATCCAGCAGTTCTCAGCCTAAACCCCACGTCATCTGCCAGCACAGATAGCTGTGCTGTGGGGTTATGATGTTAAAATAAGCTGTTGGAAGGCATGGTCAATGCCAGAGTAACAAACATCATGATGCCAAGAGAGACAATGGTGGAATGACACGCCAGGGCTGCCTCACTGGGGGTGAGGGAAGCCCACACAGCACAGTGACCAGAATACATACAACATCCCTAAAACATCCCTAAAACATGCAAAGACAGATTGTTGTCCTGCAACTAAAAAGAAATCTCTGTCTACACCTTAAACGTACCTAACTCAGCATCTGGGCACAGCTGGGATGGGATTGTCTCACCTAACCTCACCCAAAGCAATGTTAAGCTTCCAGTGTAAGACTCGTCCTCTAGCAATGGAGAGTGACCGGCAGGACCTACCCCACCATGCAAGGTGCCATGGGTCTTCTCCTGTGGCATATCTTGCCTTCTTTTGAAAGAATGTGGATGATGGCTTCAGCCTAGAAACTTGGTGTTCAGACAGCTTTTAGGTACCGTTTTGCCCCAATTTCTAAGCAGATCAGTAGGCGCAGCCCCTTCGGTACAAAGGTGGTTGGTCCAGAGAAGGTACCAGGGAAATACTTCCGAGTCTGGGGATGAGCACGGCCTTTCCAACAAAGAGAAATGATAGGCAACAGAAGAAACAGCCTTGTCACAGAGGAGTTTATCCCTGTTTCCACCCGCCGCCACTACACGCCACGCCAGCACAGTGACGGTAGAGCCCATCATCTGTAACCTCCTGTCCTCAGCTACATTTCCAACACAGATAGCCACGGCATGCACATGGGCAATGTAAACAACAGCAGGAGGTTGAAGTCACACACGTGTGTCAAACCCCAACGATGATCAACCTCACAGAAGAACAAGTGCTGCTACTCCGTGGCTTTAAGGAGGTCTGGCATTGTTTTGGCAACGAAGAAAAACCTCAAAATCACACCATAATTCTGGAAAATTCATGAGATGGCCATTCTGCCTCCAGACCTAAAAGGAAAATTCTTGTATTTTCTCCCTAAAGATTGTAGAGAAGGACATCGTGCTAAGGATTTTGCATGAAGAGATGATGACCACCAGGCATGCAGAAAGAAAAACACGAAGGAAATCACAGGATTTAGCTAGAATACTGAAGTGTGGATATGAGCAGAGATAAGAGAAAAACAGACAGAAAAAGTTAGCAGGAGAGTGGGTAAATTATCCCTGGAGCCTGCAGATCCTGAAAGTCCAGCTTAGACTCTGCCACTGGTTTCACAGATGCCAGCAGTAGCAGAGCTGGCGTTGTACCCCGGGTTGTTCCAACACTATGGGGATCAAACCAGCAGCGTTCCCGTGCTGCTTTCTTCTTCTTAAAACACAATGAGAAATAAAAATACAGATGAGGCTGAATTAGTTCATCATCACTAACTTTCAGTATTTGCCACATTCACTAATCCTCTGAAAGATATGAGATCTAGAGTGATTCTTGGAATGACGATTTTTAATCTAGAATAATCTTAAAATTAGGATAAGAAGCTTTTGGGTTGCTCCAAAACTTTTGGAGAAGCAAAAGGAGTGCTAGAAAATAATGCTATGGTAAATCCCAGCCAAGCTGAAATGGCTAATTATCATCCCGTTAAAAAAGCACTGTTTGTTTTCTTTACCCAGTTGGTATGTTTTTACTCTGCTGGGTGAAAGAAAAAGGAAATGTCTTAAAATGCTCTGCTTGTGTATGCTCCGCTCACCGGCTATTTGCTTTCAGCATTATTTACCCTCATCTGGAAGATTTTTTCAAATTATGCTTTTACTTGCAGCACTGGTGTGATTATGATAATCCAGAAAATAGCTACTCTTAGGAGTAGCTGGGAAAAGGCACCTTCATATCTGAGGTGTTTTTAACAAGAAGCTGGGCCTTATGCGTTTAAGAGAAGCCGACAGACACGTTGCACATCCACACTCTGTCCTCTGTCCATCCAGCCTCTGCCGGGTACCACCTGCTCCCGGCACGCGTGGTCCCATCAGCGTAACTCCTCACCTGCGGTCCCCAGCCGTGGCACGGGTACAGGATTGCTGTGTGGTTCTCCTGCGGGCCCTGGTCAAGGCAGACGTCTTTTGCCTTGTTGTTTCGAAGCTGTAAGAAATAAAAAGTGCAGAGTTATACGGCCCCGTCTCTTCGGAGATAAGCAATAAACTGATGTGCAGCAATGTCTGCAGCGTCTCTTGCTATGGGGAGAATATACGGTGCTATATCCCTGGGCATAATCAGGCAGAGAAAGGTTTAGTGTGCCATATGTTTTCTTTAAATACAGGGCCTAATGATGACTGCTTTTATATAATAATCACCATTCAAAGGAGCCAACTTCCTAGAACACAGTTTTCTTTGTATTTGGTCATGTGTGGTGGTAACAAACATATTTTTAGACTGCTGTCACCACGTTGCCAGGAGCCTGAAATCAATGCAGAATCGCTCGTATTTCATTGAAATCTCAACATGCTCGACAAGGCGGGGAATGAAGTCCAGCTAGCACAAGGAGCCCCTTCGGACCGTTGCAGGGATGCAGGAGGGGACACAGGGATGGCAAACCAGCTGTCAGGTACTGGAGGACACGCTCCGGAGGGGAGTACCGAAGCACTGGGTTCATGCTGCAAAGCCCGACGGGTGCTGAACCCCAGCCACCCGGTCTGCTAAGGCAGAGCCGGCCCCTCTCCCATCTCCCCATGCAGGGCAACAGCAATAATGCCTTCGAAAAGAACTGCTTTTGGGGAGGTTTTAGCTTGAAGGCATTAAGTAACTTTGATAATAAATCTTTCTTAAAATTAATGCCCATCTGGGGTGCTCGGGCTGTGCTTCAAGAAGCCTTCTCAAACTGCCACCATTCCATGAGACCTACTGCAACAGAGTATTATTATTTCCCATAAATGCCGGGTTTTATATTCCCAGTACAGTCTCAAAGCCAGCAGAGATTGAATTAAGTCTCCTTACTTTATCTCGTCCTTAAGCTGTTGTGACAACGCACTGTATCCTACAGAGACCTTGTAAGGAATTAGGCTGAGTTTAAGTCAAAGGGTTTTATAAGACGACTATGTATTAAAAATATACATACAGTTGCTTAATCCATGGAGTCAATGGGTAATATAGATAATTTTCTGTCAATTCTGTAAATGAGGTATTAAAATATTTTACTGTATGTGGTCTCCAAGATCAGAAATAAATCCCAAAATAGGTTTTCAGAAGAAACTGTGAACAGATTTATACAAATTTATATAATTATACACAAATAGATGGTTTTGATTCACATTCCTCTCCTTTGAGGCTATTTCTCATCAGAGACTCACCGGCTGTAGATATTACCAGTCTGATCTAAGGGACTGCTCAGCCTTAATTACCTCGCCATAAGCGACGGTGTTGTTGTATCTTCTCATTTCCGGATAAACATGGTCCAGGTACCACTGGAAATTTTTACACTTCAGGCTCTTCCTTAAAGCTTTTCTCTCAGAAACATCCCCAATGTCAATACCTGGATTCTGAAAAATAAAGACACAGCACATCACTGAACGGTTACTCTTAAAAAAGATTAAAGATGAGCGTATTTCACTGATGTTTGATATCACTTCCAAGCCGCCTTGGAACTGCCAATGGCTGAGTAACTCCACGCAGAGGCCAGGCAGGGAATTCTGGCACATGTGTCCAAGCTGAAGTCATCCTCGCAGAAGTCCGAAGGAAGACTTGGGTTTCACAGCCACAGCGAGGAGGAGACGTGTACTTCTCTCACAGGCATCCTTGCAACAGCCACCAGACTGATGCTGGACACCTTTTGGTCCTGGGAGGTAGTTTAGAAAAGAGAACCCAAATGGAGAAGAAAAGAGTCTGGAGGAAATAGGAGCAGCGCAGTGTAACAGAAGTGACTCTTCCCACTGACTGCCCTGGGCTTTGGATCCATCTGAGAAAGACTGAATCTGTTAACGGGCACAGTGACAAAGTATTTTTAAAAGATCTCACCTCCCGGTTAGGTACTGATGTACAGGACTTCTAGAAGAGCTCAACAGCAAAGGTACATCGGGATTTGTGCTGACTCCTGGAAATGCAAACCCCTGCCTGTGCTCTGAGCACCAAAACCCTTCCCCTTACACACCAAGGCTGTGTGACCCTCCCAAGAGGCAAGGCGCAGGACAGCATGGTTAAAAGGTATGAAATAAGGGGGGAAAAGAAAAGAAGAAAAAAGAGAAAGGTTTAAGATTCACATATAATAGAGGCAGATAGCTAAGAATAAAGGATAAAAATTATAGAAGAAGAGAGGTTGAGGCTGAACCTCGGAAAAACCTCTTGACAATTTGGACAATTATGCGCTGAAATAGTCTCCCTGGAGACATAGAGGAACCCCACTGCTCGAGACGATTTAAACGCAGACAAAGTGACGATAGCTGTTCCCAGAGGAAAAATCCTACAGGAGCTGGGAGCAGGGGCTGAAGACAGCTGCCCCCCTTTCACCTTTTATTCCATTACAGAATTTGGGGAACTAATGCAGCAGCCAGGTGAAGGAAACCAAAGGCACAGTGCAGCCCCTTTTCCTCCTTCCTACAGGTGTCTGGGCTTCTACTCTGGTTTAGCTCCTGCTCTTGTCTTTTGCAGCAACCATTAAATACAGCTGGGAAAGCAATTTTCCATTACAACGCTTGTAATGATCTTCTAATGAATTATTCACTCTGCTTTAGAGAAGACACCATTTTAATGCACGACTGGTAGCTCATAGGTAAAAATAAAGATGATTCAGTGTAGCCAGGTAAGACAGGCTGAAATCTGAGTGGGTGAGATGGGATGCAGAGCAAAGCAGGACCACAAACCAGGCAGCACCTGAAACATTCAGTGCATGAGGTTTGGCTGGGTTTTGAATGTAGCGGCATCGCAAAAAAATTCCGTGTATATCCATAACCCCCTGCACAACACCACCTGTCGAACAAGGCTTCTCTAAAATTAAATCTCGATTTTACTGGTATGATCTACATAAAAATCCCAAATTGTTTTTAGGGTAACCCAAACCTGTGTCCCCAGACCCACTCCTGGTGCCGATTCGTGTGATGCTGCCTTCTCCGAGCTGTACAGAACCCGCGGCTTCATGCCGAATTTTCCTCCCTTTTTGCCATGCTCTAAAGTTGTTCCTGAGCAGAAGCACGGCGCCTCACATCTAAAAAGGAATCAGCCCAGGGACCGGGGCTGAACCCGCGGTAATTCATGATCCCTGCCCATGGGTGTTTGGATCTTGCAACCTATTTTGAAGTGACACCTGAAATCACTCAGTCCTCCAGGCAACTCTCTGCCTCTCCGAATGGTTGGAGCAGTGTCGTCACAGCCAGTGCCCTCCTGCAGCTCGCTGGGTAAACAGCATTTCTTTCCACCCCTATTCATCTGTTTCTCAATAACAAACCAACCCAGGACTCTCCACCACCCCCAGGACGACAAACCGGCAGCACCGGCAGCTCATCGACCCTTCCCAGGTCCCTGTTGTTCTCCAATGCAGTACCGAGTTGTGACCACCGTGGCTCCAAACGCCAGTAACTCTCCCCAGATGGGACCTTTCCTCAGAAAGCAGCAGCAGCAGCTGGTGTTTTCACATATGCCAAAATGTGCCGCCGCACAGCGCTGCCAGCCGGGGATGCTGCCACAGCGGGATCAGGACCACGGCAGCTCTTTGCAGGGGTCTGGTCGGCAAGGATTGAATATTTCGTGTTTATTTTTAGCACCAAAGGGCGGCTGTAAATATCTCCTCACACAGGATGTGGCTACTCACGGCAATGGTTTTTCCTCACACTTCAGCAGTGCAACCCAGCGCTCGTCCCAATGTACACTGCAAGTGTGTGCGGGGGGCTCTGCAGGGCACCCCGAATCCATGTCCCACCCATCACTGGAGAGCACCGCAGCCTCCCCCTCCCCACCACTCCTTCTCCTCTTCTGGCAGGACCAGAGGCAGGGGACTGGGGGGACTGGGGGGGCTGGGCCAGCCGGGGGTGCTCCAGGCAGCGATCGGAGCCGGGAGGCTGGAGGTGCTCTTGGGTTTCATGAGTAGACATAACCTGCAGAGAGACGAGAGCTCAAGCAGCAGCCTTGGACCTACTTAAAAGTCCTCCTGGACCCTATAGAGCTTTATGTAGGAGTGCAGGGAATCACCTAGAGGTCCACGTGCAAGATGTGTCCCCTGGGCATGGTCAGCCTGTCTTGCTGGTGGGAGCCCATGGTCTTCCAAAGATGCACTATGCTGCCACACAGCAGAATTTACATGAAAAATAAAGTGTCAGATCTAAGCAAATCTAACCGTTTCTGAACAGAAATAAATATAACCACCAAAGCTCTTTAAAGAGAGTGGGTTTGGTGCATTGGCATGTGGTGCTGCTGGCAAGGGATCTCCTTGTGTGAGCCACCAACCTCAAATCCTTTATCTCTGACAATGGTTTCTCAATGCTGACGGCTTTAACTTCCCCAATGCTGGGAAAACAAACGGCCCAGGCACCTGGACCACATGCCATCTGCAGTGAGCTCTGGGCAGCGACAGCATCTGTGAGCTCGGAAACCTGAGCTGGGCTGCACGTACCATGGACCTGCCCGAGCCGCGGGAAAAAACCTCATGCACTAACGATGCTGATATTCATCATCTTCTGCCAACCGACTTTACAGACAGACTCCATCTGTAGAGCAGTGTAATGACATAAACTCATGCTGTGTAAACACCTCAACGGGGAGATAAACACTACAATACAGGTTTAATTTTTAGAAACGAAAATAAAAAGGCTGATGCGAACCCTAGGAATTCCTCCAAAGTCTGCAGGTTTTGCAGCACCTCTGTCAAAGCTGAGGGAGCTCTGCTGACTTCCACAGCTGGGGATGTAACCCGGGGTATTTAAGGCTCTCCTTCATCCAGGGGCACTAAATGCTCTATAATTCAAATTTTTAACCCAATAAAGTGAAAACTTAGGATAGGGTGCAACGGCCGTACCTCCAGTGGCAGGTTCCACGCGATGTAGACGTGTGATTTGTAGTCGTCCATCCACACCTCGGCCACCCGCAGGGCGTTGCGCTTGGTGTAGAAACCGATGTTGTTGTTGTAGGGCTTCTTCTTGCGCTCGATGTGGGCAACCCTGGAGCAGGGCAGGACCTCCATGCTGCCGCCGCACAGCCACACCTGCAACAACCGCACCGCACTGTCAGCACGAGGCTCTGCCGTGATGCAAAAGGTCCATGGATAAATTAAAAGAGAAAGAAGTGGTGGGGTTTGAGTTTTCTATAATATCCCGGCAAGCTCAGAGCATCATGTCATCCAGGTGGGAAGTGGAAACCCGTGGCCAGGTTTGGCCTTTGCTCAATGGTGAGACACACAGGGAGAACTTAACCCGTGCCCAGAGAAAACACGTGTCGACTTTAGAAGGAACAGGTCTATATCCAGCACGTGGTATTACTGCATTGTAGTATGGAGTGCTGAGTTTACAGTGATGTTGCTACTAAATAAAAAGGATTAGCGACTGGAATAGTTGAAACAATTGTAAGATCCCCTCCTGCAGAAGGGATGACTCAGTGAAACATATGGCCAGGACAGATTTCTCCTACTTGAAAACATTTGTTCATTATTTTTCTTTCACATGCTGTTTAAAATTCCCTTAAATCACAGTTTACAAGTTAATAAAATTTTTGAGATCTTCCTTTTATCACACGGAAAGGGAATTCACAGAAAGACTTGCCATACCTGAGTTCTTCCCTCCCTGTTTGTCTTCACCAAGAAGTTATTTATCTTAAATTAAAGACGCATATCCAGGACGCCAGGCACCGGGCAATCGTTACAAACACATATGCCAAACAGGCCTAATAATCCCAGTTCCGCATATTTTGCAGTCTGCTTCGCATTACCATTTTGCACAGTTGTTATAACACCCATCGTTTCTGGGATCTCTTCCAGGCTCACCACCTTTTATCCCATCTGCGTTCCCTAAATTTTACCAACCCTGCTCAATCCGCTCTCCCGGCACCACGAGGAGCCTCCTGGCCGTATCAGCTGCACGGTTTAATCTCAAAGCAGTGGGTTTAGCACACCCAGTGTGTGGCACGGGCACGTCCCAAGCCCAGGCGACACGGGCAAACGACAGTACAGCAGGGAGACGTCATCCCTTGGGGTAATCTCGTGCTGTTCTCGCTTGGATTGCTGCAGAGTATGGGAGCCCACATCAAAAAATCAGAGCCCCGTTTATCAGCTAGTGCATAAACATGTAGCAAAAAAATCCCACCTTACTCCTGTTCCGCCATTTGACCGTTCTGAACACTTTGAAATACAATTTCCAGAGCGAATTCAGAGTTGATCTCTGAGACGAGGGACGTGCCCATCCCTCCTACCCAGCCTCAACCATGCTCACCTCTGGTTGCCAAACTCCACAAGGTCTGCTCGGAGCTCTGCAACAGGTCACAGGCTGGCAAAGCAAATTAGAAGTGAACAAGGTTGTTCTAAAGAAAAAAATACATATTTTTGAAGGAATATTCCCAAGGCAATAGCATGATAGAAACTGTCTGTGTTTCTTCCCTGCTCAGTTCTTTAGTTTCTCAATGTCTTGGTGAAACAGGAGCATCGAGCTCTGCCCTTGGGTGCTCCCAAAGCTGCTGGGTTCAACCACAACGCTGAATAAAACTGCCAGTCCTGGAAGATCCCCAGGAAGATCTTTTGCAGTTTTGGGGATTTGTTTGTCCTGATTTGAGGGTTTGTCCTGATTTGAGATCAGAATAATTATTTTTAAAATGTAAAAAAGGTGACATAATTAAAAAGTCATTTTCCAGCAAGCTTGCCTCTAGCAGTAAAGGTGCAATACCGTCTTTCCATGCTTTAGTTCATTAATTCACATGGCTTTATGCTAGACAGCTTTCCTAGATTTCTGGAATATCTGTAGAAACTATCTTGAAATGCATACATTGCAATAAGCTGAGAGAGAAAGAGTGTTGGGTGATGTGCAAAGGGCATTGGTTATTCACATATACACAAGCCGGTTCCAGAGAGACCAATAAAAAATTAATTCGAAAAGGTACTTACGCAAGGAAAGGCCATACTTCTATCTATCTCCTAAATAAGGCCTAAATTGTCATTATAAATAAAAAAATCTGTTTTTACAAGGCATTTATAACCATTTTTGTTGTCAACACCGGGAGCAAAGAGAACTGTTACACGGGAAACACCAAGTGACACCTGGCGTCGCTGTCCTCAGTGTACAGAGGAGTAAACCATGGCCCCGGGAAGACGTTGCTTGTTCCTGTGGCCTGGCAAGGACCTTCTGTTCCTGCTGACATCCAAACCCGTACATGAACAGGTCCACAGGTGACAGCACAGGGACTGTGATCCAGGAGACATCCTCCATGGCCATGAAGCACTGAGGTGTGTTTGCCCTACAAGCTCAGCACGATGCTTTATCCGTGCAACAACCATGACTGTGGAGTGGCGAACAGCTCCGAGAAAGGTCCCAGACTTTGTCCTCTTGGCACCAGCATGAGATGAGCTAGAAGACACCTCAACCAAAAGGTCTCAGTAGACTCTCCATCCTCCAGCAAGGCTGGAAGTGATCGCCTCACTGATGTCCTGATGTATCTGATGCATCTTGACCACTCGTGACCACGTGCCGCAGGCAAAGGCCACGCTCAGTCGTGCACACACGCGCAGAGGCAGCCGCCTCCGCTGAGTTCACTGGCACTTATGTTCCATCCTGCAGCAACTCCACCCCTGTGGCACTCCGACCCTGAGGCCAGAAGGTGCTTTGGGAACCTTCATTTCTGTCCCTATTGAGCAGCTATTTGTCCCAGCAAAGACCCTTAACAAATAGATTACCTTCCTGTGAAGCAGATTTTCCGTGTTAATAGCAAATAAACCTACAATCGCTTAAGATACTCTACTGCAACTAAAACCTTTAACAGGACGATCAGTCCAGCATGCTGTTTCTGCCAATTCCTTGAAGAATTACCTCTCAGTAGACGAGTAATCAAGAGCCAGCACAACATTAAGACCAATCAGAAAAATAAGGTATAGTCAAATTAATTCATATTTAGCCTATTTAACAAGGCAGAGTCTTTTATATTGCTTCCTACCGAGGATGAAATCATGATCACTTCATTTTATAAAACATGCACGGATGGCATGTAAAGCCATGTTTAAAGACTCAAGATAGAGTATGTAATACAGCAGGTTAAATATGATGAGCAAGTCTCAAGTTTCTCCCTTGTTTTCTGACATTCAAATTTCAACACGACTATTAGCTTGCCATTCATCCGCCTGTGAAGAGATGCAGAATTAAAAATAGAAGCATTCCCCTCCAGTAAATGACGGTGACTCAATAACTTCTCCATCAGTCTACACACAGGAGTAATCAAACATAAGGAAAGATGCTTGGATTTATAAATAACCAGTTAACACTAAATTCTAGTGAAGAAATCCCAGAGAAACAAACAGAAAACAAATCCATCACCCAGAGATCTTTGATGTGTTTTTCAGCAAGCTTGTGGGTAATATGCTTGCAATTCTTTTCCAAGAAAATCTCTCTGTCCTAAGAATTCAGTATGGAAAAGCAGAGATTCCTCTCAAGCAGTGAAATGTCCGAGTACAGCTGAAGCTCCATCGGCCATCTGCTTTCTAGAAGCTGTTCCACGTGTAGGAGGCAAAGGTTAGCAGGAGACTTCATCGCCACGCTCCAGTGATGGGGCAACCCAGCTTCACTTTCTAATCACCCTTCAGAAGCACGAAGGTGTCGTGGGTGTGAGAAAGTGTTTGTGAAAACGGGGAGCAGATTCGGTGTGATGCAATACGGCAGGAGAGCTTCAAGGCACGTCTCTTGTCCACGTGTACCTCCCAGCCAAGACACCAGCATCTCCTCTGCCATCAGCCTTCAGGCCTCCAGTTGCAAAATCAAAGTAGTTTTTACAGTGCTCTTGTAGAGCACTCTATGTGTCTTCATTCCTTGGAGACGTCCTTCATTCAGCTAGCACACGAGTAACCGCAGTGTTTGGGAGCATCCTAGGAAACAGCGGTGACCAGGCCTGTCAGACGGGACTGCGAGCAAGGTGTGGGAGGAGACACCCTGTCCTTTGCGCACGTAATAGAGACAGCGAAAAAACCCAGTTTCGCTTTACCAGCTCATTGCAGCAGCCACAGAAACAATTTTCCAAGTGTTAAGCAGTTAAGAACAATTACTGTCCATGATCCTCTTTGCCCTCACAAATATGCTACAGCTATCAATTTGCTTTGCTTCTGTCTGCCCGAGCCACCAATTAGTCCCAAGGAGCATTGTTTAAACAAAAGGGCTTTTGGCACTCTGCCTCATGTCAAAGGAGCCGGCCAGGCAGAAAAGGGTGACCCAGGGGAGATCTACCACCCAGGAGGCTGCCAAAAGCCCATCCCATGCCACGCTGGGCTTGGGGCATGGTCCAAGTTGAGCTCCACAGTCAAGCAGGGCTAGAAATATGTGTTGGAGTGGTTGGCCGAGCTCATGCCTTGAGGCTGGCGGTGCTGGTGCTATTAGTGCTCTACAGGTCTGGTTTGCCTGGGGGGAGCAACCCAGAAGACGTGTTTGGATACCACGTGGGGCAAGCAGGAGGACGCTGCTGAGCACTGGGGGCTGCTGCCTTGTCCCACCCCATCCTTTCTGGCAGGTCAGAGCTGTCTTCTCCACCGTGTGCTGTCCCCCTCCGCTCACCCCGTGGAGGTGCACCCTCAGGGGTCCCTCCCTTGGGTGCAGGGTGAAGTCCAGCCAGCACCCGCTGAGCAGCAAAGGACACACAGGGGAAGGCATGGCTGCAGCTCTAGCAGTAGAATGGGTGAAAAAAATTAACTTTGAAAACAGACGTTTAATGCATATATATTAATAAAACCTTGTTCTCCTCTCCAGCCTTCTGCAACCAGTCTTTGCTATGCCATGGTGCCCCCACTGGCAGGGAAGCAGAAGATAAAATTATAACTTAAGGAGAATATTTTCATCAGAAAATACTGACGCAGGGGCTGCTTCCCCTGGGATGGCAGAATAACTTGTATGTCCCGCTTCTCTTCACATGGCTGCAAGCCGTACAAGGGAATTCGGGCTCGCCATCTGTTCCTTGCACAAAGAAAGCCAACATCAGAAAAAATAGAGAAGGACTTCTGCAAGATCAGGGGCAAAATTGGGGCTGGCCCCTTGCTCCCTTCCAACCCACGGGGTGCCGGGACGATGCCCTGCCCCAGCCCAGCACCTTCTCCTCTCATCCATCAGCATCTCCAGATGAAAAACCATACTATTGCTGGGCTGCTGCCTTACATAGTGCTGTGCTTCCTCCTCATCCCTGGGATATTGTTAATAATAATAACAATAATAATAATAATTTAAAAAAATAAGAAGGAACAGGACTACCTTGGGTCCTGGACGCGGAGTTCTGGCTGGAGCTCAGTGTGACAGCCACGATGAACACTGACAGCTCCCATTAAAGGATCCTGACTTCCGTTGCTTATAACTTTGCAAAATCTAACTATTCAGACTGAAATATATCCTAAACCAGCTCGAGCCCGCCTGCAGTTAATGCAAAGAGACATTGTGTCTAATGGTGTCAAGATGAGTCTGCGAGGTAAACTTTTAATCTCTGAATGTATTGTGACAGAAGGAAATGGGGGGGTGAGGGGGAACCCGCTTCTAACTTTCATTACACCAACTCCAGGCTTTTTCAGCTGATAACTTCATTTCTAAGGTGATTAGCAAAACTGTGCCTTAATTAGCAATAGATTTCCCATTTAACAGCTTTGCCTTATCTTCACCCCCCTCCTTTCTTTTAAAAGTAACTTCCTAAGTTAAGGGAAAAACACAATTACCCAGGGCAGCTAAAATAATAAGGAATGTATCAGAACAAAGACCTAAATAATAAAACTAAGAAACAGCAAAAACGGCAAAGAAATAATCATTTCTCCACATGCTCCCTTGCATAGTTCTGAGAGACAGTATCTCTCCAAATTACTCCTTTTTTCAGAAGAAACACCACATACGGATACATTTCCAGCTACGTATATGAAGCAGTTTCTATCCTTTCTGTTCCCGCTTTGGCCGTGCTCCATCCCACGTCCCCGCAGGACGCAGCTCTTGCTGCCACCTCCTGCTCCCCAAGATGCCGGGTCAGGAACGGGCTGAAGAAGCCGCTTCCCCAAACCTCTGTAATCCCTCGCGCCCAAAGCACGGCCGCCGCTGCTCTTCGGCGCCCTGCGACACGGGGACGAGCCTCGAGCGGGCAATGCCGACGCGGGGCAGGGCAGCCCAAGACAAAGACCTCACCCCCAGGCAGTGACGGGTTGTGCAAGGAGAGGTAAAGATGCCACGGTTTCGGAGTAACCACCTCTTACACTTAAAATCCTTCTTGAGAAGAGAGGTAATGCAGTACCCGCTTGTTATTTAGAGGTAGTGTGTCAGTCCTGCCTGCTCTGGAAAGCCTTACGGTTTGGTACTTACACGTGTAACTTAGCAGTAGTGCCTTTATTCCCCGGGCACCAGGCTTGTGTAACACCGCGCTGAGACACACCAAGCAGGAAGCCTGTTAAATCCAAATTTTGGCAAATAAACACCTCCACTTGGTTAGCTGATGGCTGTTTATGGGTGACATTCAGAAGTCGCATACCCCTCACACACAGCAAGCTGGATAATATTTTATATTTTTATATATACATGTTATATCCTATATCATCATTGAAGTGCTCCGTCGAGCTATTGTGAATGCCACTGTCTCATGTAACAATCACAGCAAGTACTTCAGTAGAAATGTTGAGCTGAATTACATGAAGGTGAGTTAAGAAACCACATATAGAGGGGAAAAGAAAAAAAAAAAAAAAGGAAAATCAGCTCTCTTCAGGAACTTTTTACTTCCACCACAGTGGAATACAGTATTCATGATCTCTGCAGGGGGGCACCAGCTCTCCTTGAAGAGGATTGCTTTTTAATTTGGATATGTGGATTTCTACAGATCACATCAAGGGAGGACTGGTGGCATGAGAATTTATACAAAAGCAGTGAATGTACCACCTTAGAGGGCGTTTTGCTACAGATCCAGAAACCGCGTGGTGTTGTATCTACAGCCAAGACCAACAACCAGACCAACTGGATGGTGACACATTTCTACAAGGAGAAACATTTCTGCAAGGAGGGACAAACCCTCCGGTTACGTCGGCCTCAGGAGAAGGCAACGCCATGTGGGTAGGGACAAGGTCTGCTCTGATGGACCCAACAAAGACCCTCCTCTTGCTGGAAATCTTGACACAACTTTGTCCTGATCAACTAATAAATTACCTTGGAAATCTCTGTGAAGAAGTTAGAGTCAGCATCCTGCAGCTGAAAGGAATGGGAAAAGGAATTTTGTTGCTAAACCTGTAGATTTGTTTTCTCTCTCATGAGGCCACAGAAACCCTTTCCGAGAGGATCAGGGCAAAGCAGCCAGATCAGGTATGGTATTCACATCAAAAGATGATTTTTGAACAGATGTGTCCTAACCTGACCATCTCAGACCTTTTCCATTCAAGCAGAGAATGGAAGCGGGAGGAGAGGGCAATACTACACTTAGAACAATAAATGCTTTTTCTTTTTTGGCATTCCTTCTCTCACATTTTATCCTCATGGATGATACCACTTTGGACAGGTTCCTGCCTATGTTGTGCCAGGCCAACAACAGAAATGCCCAGACTGTCCAGTGTCCAAATGTCTTACCTTTCCTGCTGAGACTACTAAATTCATTCCTTTTCTAACGGCCACTTAAAAATGGCAAATAAGAGTGGAACTCAGGTGCACAATTCACTCCACAAATCCTAACCTACAGCAATACCGGGTAATAGCCACAGTCTTCATCCTCTTAACTCGGCGAGGAACATAAATAGTTTAACATTTGACATATTGGAGATGTTAGAATAAAGCAAGCTTCACGTCAATGCAAAGCAGTGATTTCTCCGTGCTGTCACAGTTCAAGGAGAATGATGCACACCGCAATTGTGTTTGCTCAAACTGGAGGCTTTTCCAATGAAAAATTTATGCTGTGCTTTTCCAACAAATGCAACACAACCTGTTCGAAATAGTGCATCGTTCCTGGCTACAATAGGTATTGATTTGACTTTATCACCAGATAAGATACATAAGAATGGGCTTGGTGGGAAGCTACATTTAAAAGACTCCAATCACAAAGCGCAGCACGGGGAGGATTAGCTGTAATGACAAGTGTCCGCATCCTCTTGGCTCGGAAAAACTGCTGAAAAGAAACATTTCGCTTCTCATTGCACCGGGACTGACATTTTAATTGCTGCAAAATTAAGCTATAGCAATCAGAGTGACTGTAGCTTTGTCATTTTACTGCTTCCAAAAGTTTGGTTTTTTTTTTTTAAAAAAAGAGGAAAAGAGTATTTTTAAATCCACATCTCACAAACACTTGGTGAAACCGGGGAGATGCTCTCACACTTGAATTCCCAGCCGTGGCTGGAGCAGGAGCCAAATCTGTATCACCAGGTCCCATAGGGCTGAGTCCCACATTCCTGCAGAGCGCAACGCTCCAGAGACACGCTCAAGTGGTTTGCAACCATCGTGGTATAAATCTGGGTCTCTCCTAATAAGTTTAGTACTAAAATTCCTCAGTACACTGATGGTATCTGATCAGCCTTGGCAGCATGACAAGGACCTGATTATGTTGTAATAGCATAATGCAAAGATTATTACAGACTCATAAAAGACAAGTGCCTCAAAAACAGCATCAACAATACCTGTAAGCCCTTTCAGGAGAAGAAGAACATGCTGGGCTTTATACGCTCGTAGTACAGAAATTACCAGCAGGCTTTGACCCTGAAGTACTTGGAGATTGCTCTTTTTTTTTTTTTTTTATTGCCAGTAATGTACCAAAAGCATCTTGATCTCATTTTCCTATTACCATTTCTGTCAAAGCTGTAAAAATAACATAGCGTAAATAGTTCAACACAATTTTGATCTATTTTTCATGCAAAAAAGCCTTTAGAGAAAATTATCCATAGACTGTTCTGCAGACTAACACGATTCCACGTGGGGAGTGGCAGGAGGAGGGGGGAAGGTGCCATGCATCATTTTAACCATAAGAGGCAGTTCTGAAACAGAATTATTTATGCAGAGAGAGGCAGGCGCGTGATAGAGCAGCTCCTGAGCTGACAGCACCCCAGCTCCACCGAGCTCTTTCCAGTCCTCATAACTCCAGCACATCACGACTGCGGCTTTTGTGATCTGTAATTATAGATACCCTCTCATCAGACGCTGATGGGGAAGGTACTGGAAGGAAGCCGAGCTCTCCGTAGATGTTCATAGATGGATAGGACTGAATGTGACTCAGCCTACCCTCTCTGCAGAAAACTGCTCAAGTAACTGATCAAAACGAGCAGCTAATGAGTTTAAAACAGGAGCACGCAAATATAGAGGAGGAAACGTATGCAGTCCCTACGTGTGTCTGTTATTTGGCGTGGGTGCTTACGAGTACGTACAGGCATGTACACGCACGAGGTATTTCACGCCTCAAAGCCAGACAGACAATGTTCCCTAAGCTCTCCGATGTTTTTGCCACAGTCTTTCTCATTCATTGTGCTTGGAAAGGATTCTGAACAACAGTGCTGAAACAAACTGTCGGGTTTATCTAAGGCTCTCTACCTTAGTCTTAGATCTTGTTCTAAACCTGCTTCCTTGGTCCTGCCAAAACCAGGAGCGATGCTGGTTTGCCACGGACACCCGGCTGTCGCTTCAGTAACGAGCTATGGGCAGGTCGGGCAGGGCGAGCAAAATGTGGAGCCCGGCTGTCGCCCGGCCCTTGTTTCAGAGAAGAAAACGTATCTGTCCGTGTTACGGACGTAAGTCATCCTCGTCCGCGGGCTGCCACGTGCTGCTGCCCCACGCGCTCTCCCTCCCAGCACCAAGTCTGCTACAGACGGACTTCATGAGTGCAAGTGTGAAATGTTAAACCAAGGTCCAAACCAGATGGTTAGAGACCAGGGCAGGTCTGTCATATTTTTGCCATTCACTCTGCCATCTGCTTATTTTCTCTGGCAGCGTTAAAATCCCCTCTTCAGCGGAGCTGTCTTGTACTTTGAAATAATGAATACTTTGCAACTCAAAGCAAGTATGAAAGTTTAAAGCCTGAGCAACTGCTGTGGCTCTGAAGCTATCATCAGCAAACCCACTGAAAACTGATTGTCACAACCAGCCGTCAACCTCCACGGAAAAACCATGTTAAAATTCTGGTACATGTGCAGGTAAAGCATTGTGCAAAGACTCTCTAAGATTAATAACCTACTAACAGCTGCTCATCTCAACATGGTAGGCACCATCATCTGTTGAACATCACTCCTTCAAGTCTGGCCAACTCCTTAAACATTTCCTGTCGGGACAGAACAGCTGCTGAGCTAGAGCTGATTTTGAATTTGGAAGCCCTGTCTTTGGAGGCAGTGTTTAGGGTGATAACTGTGGCACAGCTGCTTGATCTATCCACGAAACACTCCAAGACCATCGAATTACCATGGTGGCCATCCATCTGGACTCTCTCTTTCATCTTCAAAAGTTTCCAGAGCAAGCAGCCAGAGCTTGTACTCACCATTAGATGTTGGCTTCATAAAGACCACAGCATTCCCTTGATGTAGACATACTTTGGGTGCATGGACACTGACTTCAGAGGACTTGAACTTGCTCACAGCAGCCAGGAATTCAACCCTTCAGCTAGCACACAAAAGCAACAGCCCAGAGGACCGAGGCTGCGCAGTGAGTGGGGACAGATTTGGAAGGGATGGAAGCAAAAATGTGTCTGATGCAAAATGTTTTTTTTTTTCCTCCTGTTATTCACAGCACTGGTTAAAAACAGGGCTGCATTCCCATTTCTATTAATAACAGTATTAATACTGCTTCTGTACAATCTAATCTAGATCAAAGCCTTGTTTGGATATGAAGTCCTGACCGCACTGAGATGAGCAGCACAACTCCCGTTGTCTTTCCCAGAGCCAGGATTTCAGGCTCTCTCTTTAACCAGCACCAGCACCAGCTTTTTGTCAAATGCAGAAAGGATTCGCGCGGTTTTGATGAAGGCTGTTGTGGACACATCTGCATGCCCGGGTGTTACATCCTCCATGTTACAATGGGCCTTGTGTTGGTGGCATGAAAAAGGTAAATGTATCTTGGTCAATTCACACTCTCCCCTATCTACAGTGAACTTGCACGTTTGGATTATTTATAATTAAAGAATCACAGAGTACCTTAAGAGAATACTCCAGATCTGCTGGCAAATCTGCTTGCATTGGCTTTCCCTAAACTAATTCAACAAAACCCAAAGAAGACAGAACATATTTATTGTTTAGGGTGACCCAACCCACTGGAAGAAGAGCACCTTTGGTCACAGCTCCATTAGGAGATCTGAGATGACATTAATGTCCAGAGGAGCAGCAGTAACCCTTCCCCAGCACCCACATCTGCCTCTGCCTACCTCCAACAGGGCATCAGTGATGCTCATGTATCCTACCACTACAGTGGGAAAGTGTCCTTCAAGGCTGCCCAGAAAGCATCTTGCTTCACATTAAGTCCTCTTATAACCCACATTGCAAATTGCTCCTTAGATCCGTGGCATCAAACTACCAGGGTAGAGATCAAAGAGGTTTTGAAATCCTACCTCTGCCACCTGCAGACTCCATTAGCTTGTTAGAGCTGGCACCCCATTCCCAAGGAGCACGTTTCAATGCTCCTCTGCTCCCGAACGCCCAGGCAGAAAGCATCTCCTTCACTTCGTCCTGCTTACCTTGGGGTGTGGTCACAGCATGGACACCACTTTGCAGAGCATCACAACGAATGATTTTTCATGCAGCAAACGCCGGCTGGCTGTTGTGCTTGTTATATTGTACATCTTCAGTGCAATCTAACAGCAGCGAGACCCAAATGAAGCAGGAGCTCTGTGCTGTCCTCATCTTTCCCCGAAGGGACAGCTAGGAGCATCTTCACGATGGCACGGTGTCTGGCCGCTGCCCTGAACGCTGGATGAAGGTTAAGCTACGCACACAACATTGCTGTAAATCAATCCAACGTAAGGCTCCACTTGATGGATCCATGTGGGAGCTTTACGTAGAAGATAAAACACACTGACACATAACCACTTTGGCGTTTAGGTACTTGTTTGTGCTTATGGAAACCCTGAAATATCCCTAATTCCTTATTTTTCCCCTGCAGCTATATATATATATATATATGCAGTATGTAGTCCTAGCAGTACCTTGGGGAGCAGAGGCACAGCCCCTCCGCCCCTCCAGTGCCAGCTGGCTGGGTGCGTGGCTGTGAGCGCCCCAGGGCTGCCCTCCTCTGGGCACCTGACGGCGAGCTCTATTTCTGTAACTGTGACCAGGAAACCAAGCCTTCCCCATGCTCATCTCCTGCAGCCAGGATGCACAACAGGAGCATCCAGCACTGGGACCACGAGCGGTTGTGGAGCCTCTGTTCTTTATCCTCGACTGGACAAGTTCCGGGGAAAGCTGATCTGATCTTGAAGCTTGGCCATCTTTGTGCTGAAGTGGACTGCAGCCCTCCAAAAGTCCCCGCCAGCCTGAATTATTCTACAATTCCTGTGCAGAGATGCTTAAGACAGATGTTCGGAGGTCACAGTGAGGACACCACTGGGCTAGGGTAGAGAAAGCGTGAAATACTGTCTTGGTTCTTCCACGAGCATCCTGACAAGTTATTTCTGTGCTATCTGCCTTTGTTCTCTCCATTTACAACTTGTGTAGTCTAACTGAGATACAATCACAGGAGGATAGAGGCCACAACACATGCGGATTGTTCCTAGTGCCACGGCGGTCTAACCTCAGCTGGGGCCCGGCCAAGATCCTGGAATATAAGGAATGATCTTGTACAGTAGGACTCTGAGGGATATTTTAAACTTAAATGTCTACCATGGTGTTTTTCAGACGTTTCTAATCTCTGAGTCCTGTGAAATTCTCCAGTTGAGCAGACCCCTTCAGAAACTTCTCCAAGTTAGATTACAGTACAGCATATACAAAGGGTTTTTTTCTTACTCTCTTCACAGATGATGTAAAATAATTCCTGGACAGCCAGTGTCCACAGGTACCAGACTGAAAACCCGGTCTGAGCTGTTTTCTAGGTTCCTTAGAGCATGGAGGAGATGGGACCATCAATTGTGTGATTCTACTAGACTAGACAGCTAAACACAAGTGAGATGGATCCAGGTATATATTCCCTTTTGTCCACGTAGCAAATAGCACACAGGGACCTGAACTGCAGCTGGGGTCTGTAAGAACAACAGGTTGCTGGTCAAGGAAGACATGGTTAGGAGTCTTTTGAAGGTCAGTCTCTACTTCTACTAATCAAAGCTCTTCAATAAAGTTGTAACAGAGAAGCTGAATCAGGAGAAGAGAGTTGGACAACACAGGCGTATCGCCAAGTGTTGAAGGATAAACCTTATGGAATTCTGACGTGCAGTAAAAGTGCTGTTTTTCTGAACAGTCAAATCTCTCAAGTGAATTAAACTGCTGGAAGCTGGTGAGAACAGTCATTTCCCAAATGCTCTACAGCTCAGCTGCAGGAGCTTCATCTGAAGTCTTTGGATCAAAGCAAGGCAAACCACCTCTGAACGGGTCATGGACTCAGTTCGTTGATTTATTTAGAAAGTTTAGGAACTAATATTATTTATTTTGCATGAAATGTGCAGAACAGAGATAGTGGTAAAAACATACACTAACACTTTCATGTCTTCAATCTGACAGGATGCTGTTTATTCATTTGATACTACTGTGGCTACCACACTTCTGTGCTTCCCCTCGTCCTCTTATGTATAAAAGTCTCACTAAATATTTAACAGATTTTAAGAATTTCAATCCTAAATCCACAAATGCATAGTCATTGTTTAAGATCACCTAATATCCATTTACTTCTATTTTTATATTACATCCTTTTTAAAAATCACTAACCAATTTACTTCTCAAAAAAAAAAGAAAAACCCAACAAAAAACAAAAGAAAGGCCCTGCAGATTAATGATGCCCTCAATCCCTGCAAAAGGTACTGCAAGCCTGGTTAGCGGCGCTATGTTTCCCTCAGCACAGGCCAATTTCAAGATTGCATTTTAACAACAGGAGCACAGTCCTCATCTGTTCTTCCCTGACTCTTCTTGTCCTTGATTTGCCAATTAGAAATAACTGCGGTGGCAGCGATACAATCCCACAACGCTGGTTTCAGGCAGATTGTCACCTGACTAGCTATTAGACAGCCATAAGAAGAGCTCACAAGGAAATTTGTTTTTCCCAATGAAGCATGTTGATAAAAACAATGAATGTTTTTATTTATTTATATGTATACACACTCATGAACTCAGATATTTTACTCTAACACGAAGAAACCAATTACCATTCCCTGTAACTGAGAGCCTCAAAAAGCCCCAAGAAGTATGAAAATGGTGATTATATTCTAATCAGATATTTCCAGGAAGAATATTTCTACTTTTTCAGCCGAAGCCTGGAACAGCACACAAAACAGATTCTCACTGTAGAAATTTGTCTTTAAGTCAAAATCGCTGTTTTCCAAGTCTGCCAAAATTGGGCTGCGCTTTTGGCTACCCCACGTGGTGGCATCCGCCTCCCCCATGCATTCCCTCGCAGTCCGCACCGCTCTGGCTGTGCACATCTCGGAAGCGTTATGAATGCCCAGAGCACCGGGCATTCGAAAAGCCCGTGCCGGGCATCCTGCGAAGGCTGAAGGCAGCACGGGGAGGACCGCGCACATCTGATGAGACAGACAGCCAGCAACCACGAGGCCATGCAGTCTGACTGCACGTTTTCTCCCTTTTCCTATTTGATTGACTCCAGGCATCCTTATCAACTGGACTGTCCCACGACCGCAGGCTCCCATGGCCTCCCAGTGGGAAAATCCCATCTTCTGCACAGTGCTCTGCAGGGCGACATTCCTCATCTGCGCTGTGGGAAGGTTACGACACAAGCTGGCTTTGTTCACGCACTGAGGCTGGCCTCCACAATGGTGTCCACGGATGAGAATGAAGAACGGGGCAAGCACATGGTGACACCTGCGCCCAGGTCCTTCCCAGCTTCAGGCACTCTGTGACTTAAGACCTCCCTGAGAAAGAGGTGGAGTCTTTGTGTTCCATAACCCTCTGCAGAAAATGGACAAACAGGAGCCAGCGTGGTGTGGGTGCAGCTGGGATGGTACAGTATGACCTACACCATCACAGGGCTGTCCTGTTGTGTTTGGCCATGCTCTGCCTCTACAATGAAGCAATTCAGCAGAAGAGGACTTCCCGGGCTGGACTTTGGTGGCATCAACACCCAGAGGCAACAAGCACTTTGTTTTGGACCACGACAGAAACCCAGCAAAAGCACTGCTGCTTCTCAAGTACTCATTTCAGCTCCCAGCAAGGGGACAATAAGGTAGTCTTCCACCATCGGAAATTAACAGCCTGTATTACTCATGCTACGTTGTGGGGACAAAACAGTTTTTTCCACCAGATAGCATGCCCTCAAAAATCAGCAAGTTTAAGGTTCTTCATGATGCTGTCCACCCATTTGGCCAAGTTCCTGGTACAACTCTGCTTAGATACACATCTAAGTCAGGCCAAGGCACCACAGCTTCTGAGATGGCCCTGGTCCATGGAGGGGACGTTCCTGTTGAATATGACATTCCGTATTTCCATATGTTGAAAGTCACCTGTTACAACGTGCTGGCACAGCAGGGATGGGACGGGCAACGGGACCTGTTGTGCAGGGCCTTCTGGTGGCTCATGGACTTTTGCGAGGCACTGGTGAAGGACAAGAGCAAGTCCCAGAAGAGCCCACGCCCAGGTGGGACGGGTGGGTGCTTTTATAGCAGCGCTCTCACCAACATACTCAAGATGCGGTATCTGGAAAAAGGCTGTGCTGTGCAAACCGCAATTGCTGTCCTTCAGCAGGAGCGCAGAAGGATGAAAGACATCACCCGTTAACAGTAAACAACTAACGAGGCCAGACTGTTCTCAGTTATTTTGGTCTGAGAGACTGAAAAGATGGGTGCTCCTGATGTAACTGTCACCGAGCTAATTTATTCTGCCACATTTTCCGCCATGTATATGAAGTATTTCCCAAGCCATTTATCTAAATGAAGTGTCACGCACGTACAAACAAGTAAGCTTACGGTGGTTACCCGGCCACGTTCCAAATTCTGCCTCGTCTAAAGAAGAGATTCATCTTGCTTTGGAGCCCACTTCAAGCTTTACTCCTGCCTTTTCCAAGCACTCACAGTCACTTACACATCTTGAGCTGGCTTTCATTAAACTGAGATTAAAAGGACCTTCTCCACAGACAAAATCATAAAATGGAAAATGTCTCATTTCAGCTTTTGCCTCCAAATACGAGGCTTGCCATTCAAGGGCGCACCAGCACTAATAACTTTTCTGCTGAAGCAGCTACTTCTATTTTATTCCTTTCAAACGTGTGACAGAGGCTACAAACCCGAGAGCAGCAGCACAGGACACATTTTTAAGAATAGCTCTACGGCACGCGTGCATTACGTTTTGCCCCGGGGAGACTCTACTGCACCACGAATACAAAGGACATGGGTGTGAGGTGCCCTGCTCTGTTCTCACACTTTTACCTTACAGGTGTTTGCTGTGAAATCAGTATATAAAGCTCTGGCCACCTCTGAAAACAGACGAGTCAAAAGCATCTAAAAACTTTTTCTTTAAAAATTTGGAATATTTCAATGAAATTCCGCCAAAATGGTAATGTAGCATTTCAAGATAATGGATCAAGCCTCATTTAGAGCTCATCAGAATGAAGAGTGTCTGTGGGTTTGATTTTGCATTAAGTTCAAAATTTATAATAAATTATAATAAATATGAAAGCTGTGAATAGAGCAAAATTTCAGATTTAGCAAAACAAAACATTCTCATCAACCAGAGCATTTTTTAACTTCAGTTCTGGAAACTTTTCAGGCGTTTTTGAAACGCATTTCAAAACCCAAATGGAAATAATGAGTTTTGGAAACTGGAACGTATAAAGTGAATAATGCAGAAGAAAAGAGACAATGAGCAGCGCTGTGTCTTCAGGTCATGACGACATTATGACTCACTTCTCATTCATTTGTTTAGATTTCAACACCAATTGTTATTAGTGCCTAATTCATCAGCATTCCTGGGTATGGTACGATTTTAAAATGACAAATATAGCAATTCCCTGTAAACACACAAAACCACACAAGACGGAAACAAAGCATAAAATCAGAAGAGCCCACCTTGATTGCTCCCAGATTGCTGTCACCAAATTTTTTCAGAACCATCTGCTGGAAAACGTGCCCCTTGCTGCAGCCTCGGAGGCTGAGCAGCCGTTGCCTTTTCTGCATTCCTCTGCTCCAGCAAGGTCATGCAGGAGAAGGGCTGCTCCAATGCTGCTCATGGTTTTGCAAGTCATACCAGCATGCTAAGACATTTTATTTTACCTGTAAGTCACCAGGCAGCCTTGAAGTCACTGCAGACCTTAAAGCGATGAAAAGCCTTCAACCAAATTCCCTCTAAAATGAAGCCTGGGCCGTGTTCTGGCTCCACTTCAAATTACACTTGTAAAGTGTGAGCCAAGACCCTAAAGGAAAATGGAAATGCTTCCATCCACTTCGATAGGCTTTAAATCAGCCTCAAGCGTGGTCCCACATGCTGAACTCAGCAGCGGTTCGTTTGGGAGGAGCCAATGCCATCATTACCTACCAGGGCTGAGATTTCAATCAGAATATGCTGGTAAAACTTTCTTTTTTTTTTTTTTTAATTAAAAAGATGCATTCAGGTGCAAAAGGATGTGCTCCTCTGAGGCTCTGGGCCTGAAAAGTACCTCTCAGCTCTGCTTCATTAGTGTAACTAGAAGCCGCTCATTGATCTTTCCTGTAAGCGCACGAGCCCTAGCACGCCGTTAAGCACAGTTACGCACATCATGCCTGGCTGCTCGCATCCTCCTCATCGCCGTGGATAGCCCAGACAGGGAAAGGTTGGGGTTCTCCTCCTGCCTCCCTGCCATTTCTATGCATTTTTAGCTTTCTGTCTGAGGGTAGAGAGCAAGACTCTCCTTCCTTCATCAAACGGTTCCCCCGTATTTTTGACTAAGCGGTTTCCTGCGGAAGGCGCCAGGACGGAGCAGCTGCACAGCTATTTTTATCACTACCTAACCCAGCTCGGAGTCGACGAGGCTGCCCCAGCCTTCAGTGCTGCCAGGGAAAGGAAGGAGCAGGCTTGGTGTCACCAAACCTGCCCCGCGCCAGAGCACACGTTACGGGTCCGCACGCACAACGGTAAGGTGTGTATCAGTGCACCAGTGATAATGGGGCTTTGTATACACTCAAAAAGCATATAATAACTTACCTTGTTTTCATTTGCTACATTCTGTCTGTCATGGTTTGGGTGCTTTTCAATGTCTTTAGAGCTATTTAGAATTACTCATCCTTCTGCGGCATGAAATGAGAATCTGAACTCCAACTGCTGGTACAGAGCTTGTCGCTGACTGTTTTCATCTCGGTATAATTACTTTTGAGATAGATGCCTTCACCAGGGAGAGATGACTCAGCTTCCCAGAGACCAGCGTGCGCTCTACTTCTCCAAACCCTCTTGCTGTAAGAAAACCTTGCTGAAGGTGTTTGGGGAAATCCGCTGCCTAAACCCCAGCCTTGCCCTGGGCTTTGTGCTGGCCAGGAGTCCAAGCCCAGCCTGGCTTTGGCAAGAATGGGGCAGGCACAGCGGTCCCAGCAGAAATCCCATCGAGGAGCCACAGCCCAGTCAGGTCAGGCTTGCCAGGTACCAGGAACTCCATTTCCATGAAAAATACTGCAATTTAGAAATTCCTTTTTGTTCTCACCAGTCCCAGATACGAGCACCAGAGCAGAACAGAAACACAGACCCTGCTGTCATGGAACTTCTCAGGTTTGACCTGCAACTGCACTGATTTACTGGGAGAATATGCACACGACGTTTAATTATGGACCCGTACAACCACGCCAGCAATTAACCCCTCAGTCAGCAGTGTTGGTGGCCAGCCAGTCCAACAACAGCTGCTTTTTATTTCTCTTAAGCTCCATCCACGTAGGAGAGAGACAGCATTTCGTTTCCTCTGTGTTAAGATCACATATTACTGGGTCACACACGTGCTGCACAAAGCACAGCCGAAGCCTTGATGCTGCCAATGGCATCTGGTGATGATGGCAGAGGGACTTGGTTTTAGTCCCAGATCTGTAAAATCTCTTAAAATGAACTAATAGCAGCTGTTAAACAAATGTACGGTTTAAAGGTAGCAATTAATTTACATGTTGTCAGAGGCTGCACCCCACACTATCTGCGGATCAAAAATTAAGCAGTATTTAACTCCTTCCCAAAGGCAGCAACAATTACTTAGGACAATGGTATTGTAGTTGCTGTCTTTCTTGAAAGTGCTTTGCTTTGACCAAAACCCATTGTTGTATTTCATTTTCACACTGGTAGTTTCCCTTTTTGCGTTTTCTAAATGAAAACCAAACCCCAAAGTTTTCATACACCAAAAAAGGAAAAGAAAGCTGAAAACCATTCTTCTTCTGCTTTTCCCTTCCTGCTCTGGAAAGAAAGTATTGAAAAGCTTTTGACAAGTCAAATACTTTCATAACCAGTTTATAGCCTTTTTCTTTTTTTTTTTTTTTTTTTTTTTGGCATGGGCAAGAATAACACTGTTAATCTTCCCAAGCTGGAAGATCGGGACGCAGCGGAGATCTGGCGGCAGTTGGGAGGGGGAGGCTGAAGCCGACACCGTCGCCTGCCCAAGTTAGCAGAGGACTCACGGACAGCCGATCTCCATACCCGAGCTGTAAAGTGCTGCAGCTGCGAAGCAAAGGCACATCCCGCTCAACCACGGCTGCGGCAAGGGCCACGACGGCTGCGACAGCTTTAATCTAGCGCTGGATTTGAGTTAACAACCTAAACTGGGAGCCTTAACCCTGCAGTCACGGCTGTGCAAAGCCTAAAGCAGTCCTCAAGCCAACCAGCCTACTTGCACATGGTGTCCCATGAAATTCAAGGCCAGCCTATGCTGTTCTTATTTAGCTCCAGGCTTTCATCCTACATTTGGTTTTGCATTAAAGCAGGAAAAAAAGATTTTAGCATGGAGCATCTCTTCCCCTCGCAGACTCTCTAACCCAAGCTCATCACCTATGTTCTTCCCAGACCCACGCAGACAGAGGCACCTCCACAAAGAGCTTTACCCACCCACGTCAGGGTGGGATGGATCATCCCTCAAAACGTCCTCTTCTCCCTCTGATCTGCAGAGATAGCCCAGATGTGGGGCCAGACACAGAAAGACATTTCAAAGTAGGTGAGATGGATATTATACAGCTCATCCACACGTGGGATTATTTAGGAAGAGCTTTGCTCGGGGTTGGCATCCCCATGGCTCTTGGCTCTCTGGAGACCAGTGCACTTCTACGTGGGCCTGGATAGTGCAGCGTATTTTAGGCCTAAGGCAATGCCCATCAAAATCAATTAAAAAATTCCTACAAACCTCACCAGACATTGAATAAGGACTAAAATATTTAGCCACCAGAGAGAACCTCAAGCTGCTATTAGGTCTTTATTATGCAGAATAAAGAGAGTATCTTAAAAAGCAAAAATAAAAGGCCTTCACCTTTGCAGGGCGCACGCAGCCACGCTATGGCCGAGGACGTGCAGCCCGTCCCGTGCAGGACCACACGCGTGCTGCGCTCCCCCGGGATGCACGCGGGAGCAACGCGCCGCAGCAGCACCCTCGCTGGAGACCCCCTCCAGCCTACGCCTCCCTCCTCCTCCCCGCAACTACACCTCCTCTTTGCGAATTCCTTCCAAAACCAGTGATTTATTGGACTAAATTTTAAGCAAGGCTCACTTTGGTTTGCCGTTAGCTGCTCACAAGAAACGCACCTCGCCTGTGCTGGTCAGCCAGGCCTCCCATGCTGTCGATGGAGAGGGACGGGCAGCGTTGGAGGATGAACTGCACCCGCAGGAGTACTCAGCTCCCCTCCAGTGCTAATTAGGCTAATTAGGACTCAGTATCTAATTCCTACCCAACTCTGTTTCAGTGCAACAAATCCCACTTGCAGTGTCGCTATGCCATGGGAGAAAGAGACTTCTGTTTGCCGTCAGAGCGAGGAATTGAGCTGCAAATGTTGTTTGGCACGTGCAGTCCGAGGGCTGTTACTCACGTGTTACTATACCTCCAGTAACTACAGGAACAAACCCAAACACGGCACAGACACAGTCACGATGAGATTCATGCTCAGTGTCGTGGCCACTGCTGGCCAAATGATTATAAGGTTTCTGAGCTCATCTACACAATAAAATAAAATAAAATAAAATAAAATAAAATAAAATAAAATAAAATAAAATAAAATAAAATAAAATCTATAAACCAGCAGAAAACACGCAGGCTAAACTGGAAGAAAACATCTTTGAAAACTGAAGTGGTGACTCACTCGGGGATCACAAGAACTGGTAGGAACTGGGATAATCAGAGGATTTAAAAAAGCAGAATAATGAACACCAAGTCTTAAAGGACGAAGCGTTAATCCATGATTTGCTTTACTGGGTGCTTTCCTTCAGGCACCACTCGACTGAAACCCCCTTGCTGAGGTCTGCAGCTGAGAAGGGCAAATTGAGGGGCGGGCAGGGCACTTGGTGAGACCCTCCGGTGACAAGAGGCCACCAACACGGAGGAGGACTCGAAAACCTGGAGCTGGGCAGATCGCGTCTGGCAGTCTCTGCTCGGCCTCATGTGATTTCACTCCGCCTCTTAAATCTACTGGCTTCAAACCATGGTAAAAGGCATATCCAAAATGAAAGGCACATTCTTGGAAGGTTCTTCCGCTGCCATCTGCAAATCATTATTTCTCCGTCATAAAAATAATTAAGTGCAAATGGCTACAAGAGGGGGAAGAAATTCCTTAGCTCCTTCCATTTATACCAGCAGCTGAAAAGGAGGAGAAAAGACCTGTGTGCAGCAAGCGTCTGCCTATCCTTTCAACGGGGTGCCTCCAAAGCAGAGGGAAAGGAGAGCAAACGCGTCCTGCACCTTGCTGCAGAAACGTTCTGCACGAGCACAGCCCACGCGACACGTTCCCAAAGCACCGACTGCCGACACAGAGCTCTGCTCACACCCTGGGCCAGCCAGAAGGGCTTCAGGTCTAAAGTCAACTTCCAAAATTAATATATACAGCATTGCAAGAGGCAGCATGGGGCAAAATCGTGCCCCTGCCAGGAACCTCCTGTCCCGTCCCGTCCCCAGCAAGGCATGGGGTGCACGACCAGGGACCAACGGGGCTGCTCCACGGCTGAAGACAGCCAGCAAGAATTCATCTGGGAGGATGTCTGACCCACACCCACAGCTTCTGGACTGCAGCCTTTGGGGCTGGCGTGACAACTTGCGTCTTTGGCTTCATTTTATCCTGGGAATGAGGGGGAGAAGCTTGGCCCAAAGAAAGAAGCTGTTCAGTGGCTATCTCATATGATCTTTTAGACATATTTTTTTTTCCTTTCCAATGTGAGTCATGAGACTGGAACAAGTGAGATTGTAAGATTAAAGAAGTTATCAGCTCCCCGTCACTGGAAACATAAAATCCCTTTTTCTCTCCAGTCGCAATTAACAAGGCGCAAAAGCAGATAAAACTAGAGCCGGCTGCTTGCCATCTCTGCTTAATCTTCAGATAACTATTTTCTCAAACCTCCTCAGACTAGCTGTTCTACGTCTGCAGCACAGTGGACCCTGCAGATGAGGCTGTCTCAAGAAGAAGGATAAGGACATAAAGGAAAGAAAGAAGATAAAGAGATGGAGGAAATGCTTGGCATGCTAAAAAGGGTGAAAACCCACAAAGCTATTGCTCAGAAGCAACACAGGAACAGAGATGAAAGGGAAAAGATTAACTTCTGTTGTTCAATTTTATGAAGGCACTGTACACAGCTTGAGTTAATAGGGCTTCTTGCTGAAAATCATACAGGACAGAATTAGCAGCAGCTAAAGCAAATGGGGGGATTTGAAGATTAAATCTCAGTGCTACGTAACGCTCGTTTGCCAGCGTACTGCCACGCTGTTTTGAAATCTTTATTGCCAGAACTCAATCCAGCGGGGCTGGGTAGCATTGTCTGTCTGTCTTTACTGAGCGAAAGCTGCTGCTGAGCAGGGATGTACCACGGATGAGGCACGGCCGAGGTGAGGACTGTACCGACTTCCCTGTGTGATTCCATGTGTCTACCCTCAGAAAGCGCAGCTTTGGACAAAATGTATCTGTCTCACGACAATATACAATTTGACAGGATTTTTTTGTTCCTGTTTTTCACAGAATCACAGAGTTGTTGAGGTTGACAGTGACGTCTGGAGATCACCTAGTCCAACCACCCCACGCCCAGCCTAGAGCAAGCTGCTCAGGACTGTGTCAAGTTCTGAGTGTCTCCAAGGATGGAGACTCCACAACCTCTCTGGGCAACCTGTTCCAGCGTTTAACCAACCTTGCAGTGAAGAAAGCTTATTCTTCTGAGAACCTGCTGAGGGTACCCTCTGCCCCATCATCAATGAAAACATTAAACAGTTGACCAGGGGGGCACACCACTAGTGACTGGTCTCCAGCTGGACAAGTGCCCCTGATCACACTTGAGCCAGCACCTCACTGTTCATTGCTCTAATTTGTACCTCATCGGTCTGTCAATGAGAATGTTATGGGAGACAGTGTGCTAGTATCAAGATAAACATCTACTGCTATCCGCTCCTCCACTAAGCTAGCCACCTCCTATCAGGTTGGTCACGTATGATTTCCCCTTTGTAAATCCATGCAGACTACTCCTAGTTGCCTTTTTGTCCTTCAGATACTTGGAAACAACTTCCAGGACCAGTTGCTCCACCACCTTCCCAGGGATGGTGTTGAGGCTGACTGGTCTGTAATTGCCTGGATCCTCCTACTTGAAGACGAGAGTGACATTTGCACTGTTCCAGTCCTGAGGCTCCTCTTCCAGTTGCCGTGAGTTTTCAAAGATAATCAAGTGGCCTCACAATGCTGTCAAGACAGCTCCCTCAGCAACAGGTGCATCCCTCAGGCTCCGTGAACTTGTGTACGTCCACTTTGTTTACATGTTCCCGAACGTGATGCTCCTCCACTGAGGACAAGTCTTTCTTGCTCCAGACTTCCCTGCTGGTCTCAGGGGCCTGGGGTTCTTCAGGGCCAATCTGACCAAGATGAAGGTGGCATCGAGGACCTCCACCTTTTCCAGTTCCCCTGCCCCATTTAGCAGCAGACCCGTATTTTCCCTAGCCTTCCCCCACTGGAGATAGACCCATAGAAGCTTTTGTTGTTGCCCTCCATGTCTTTCACCAGATTCAACTCCAGGTAGGCTTTGGCCTTCCCAACCCCATCCTCCGACACTTCGATAGCATCTGGGTTGCCCCTGAGTGACCTGACTCTGCTTTCACCCACAGCACATTTCTTTTTTATATGGAAGTTTTGTCAGGAGCTCCTTGTTCATCCAGAGAGGCCTTCTGCCACGTTTGCTTGACTTCTTGCATGTTACAACGAACCCGTTCACCTCCACCTCTCTTTTATTTTTGTTCTTTTTGTTACAGAAAGGTCAAGTAATATAAAGTATGTTCTAGTCTTCTTGGATCTCCTCTCTGAGCTGAGAAGTCTCAGCAAGCTCTACCAAAGCCACACTTAGATACCACACTGATAAAATATTATAGATAAGACATCACAGAGGGATGATTTTGGCTTTGTTTTTCTTGAGCATAAAAGTGCTAGAAGCAATTTTCCTGTCTTTTATCCAAACCTGAAACATATTATTGAGCTCTCTAGATTCCATTAAAGCATCAAAGCTGTGTTCCACACTGCGGTTCTTTAAAAAAATATCAGTGTACTAAAAAAAAGTCCAAACTCCAAAGCCTGCTTTCAGTTTGAACTGTCAAAATATTTTCCGTACGCAGTGCAGGTACACACTTATGACTGCCAGTCATTCCAGATGTCTCCCCTGGTAAGGAGGATTTTACTTTCTTACTTGCTAACTTTTTAATCCATTTTGTGGAAACACATCATACTAATTGTCTATTAAAGGCAAGTAAACAAGACATGATTTCCAGCAGGACACCCACGTAACGCATGTGAGACTACACAGCGGACACAGCAACCAGGATTACTGCTTTGACACAAGCAACCAGAAGAATCTGGATTAATAAACACACCATCAGGGCTACGGCTTCACAGCAGTGCTCCAGGTATTAGGACCATCCAGGGTAGTATCCTTTTGAGCCAAAAATATCTGCCGCAATTAGCTTGAGCAGTTACAGAGAGCCTCTCCTGTAAGCACCGGCTGCCGTGCTGCTGCTTCTCCCTCTGCCCAGCTATAAGCATTAGGGTCTCTGCTCCGTTTCCTCCTTTCCCTTCTTTGTGGCTGGTCCCACCTGGGGCTCTCCCCTGCCATTTCATCCCCAAACACCATCAGATGAACAGACTAAAGCAGCCCAAAGGTTGGGGTTTTTTATAAACCAGCCAAACTCTTGTAAATCTGTGGCAATTTCACATCCTCCAAGGGTTTCTTCTACCTTCCAGATGATGACTTTGAGTAAGACTTAGACCACTTGTGACCAATTCCACCTCCGTGACAGTTTTTATGTGAAAGAACATGTTGAACCGTGGCATCTCAGCCCCTTCGAGACTCACCCGAAGCCAGGCAACCTGAGCTCAGTTCACTTTGACAAAGTTGCAGGATTACTAACGCTGCTTCAGAGACGAGCTGCTCACACCGGAGACGGCTGCGTTGTTTATGGGAGCCGGCAGCGTGATTGGCACCGGGAATTTCGGCACTCAGAGCTGGCAGCTTCCAGGCCAGAAGGTACCACGTCACCTTGACAATAAGTGTTTCCTCTTGCTCTCAAAGGTACTCCAGATTAGTTAAAAGTTATTTGTTACCTGAAACGCAGTGACAGCGTAACACCGAGAACACCCACGCCGACGACAGGCACGCTCGCTAGATTTGCTGCCAGTGTCAAGGGGACAGCGGGATTCACAACGGTCGGCTGCCCAAAACAAAACACTGCATTGTGCTCTTTAAACAAATGCCCTGTATCCAATTCCCCGATGCCTCTTTTACAAATTGAGCTGCTTAATTAGTCCATGATGAGTTATTGCATATATTAATAGGAAGCCCATGAATAAGCACGGTACTGCTGCCTAGCTCAGCAAACGGGCTCCCAGAGCTGCCGTGCACATCGACTCAAGCACGTGGACCCTGCAAATTAAAGTTGATGAGAAAATTCAATCTTCACAGGTTTGATTTTTTATCTTGCTTCTCGCCACGTAAAGGCTTCCCTGTGCCTGACAGCCTCTTGGTGACGGCAGCCTGAACAGCGGCTCAAGCTTACTTTGTCTTGTTTCCTTCAACATCCGTCTGATAACAGTATGAATACTCCAAATAAATCACAAACAGACCAAAATACCCTGCAGGCTGCACACACAATAGCGTCGGTGAGCTACCATCGCTGCACAGCTATTGCTGTGATGGCCCACGATGGCTTTTGGGGCAGTACTGGCTACAGCTGAGCACTTCAAAAAATCCTCATTCTCAGCCCAGCTGGAAGCTCAGCCTCACATAAAAATATCTAAAGTCCTCCTGAAATATATGCTGCTTATTTATCTTATAAATGCACGGTGAGTTCATTAGCTAGACAGCACCCTCAGCCCCTTGGAAGCGAATAGCCCAGGCAGTAACGTTGATGGGGCTGAGGCAGGATACGTGCAGCCCCAAGGTCTCTCAAATATGCTCTCGATGGCCCTTTGCTCTTATCATAGAATCATAGAATCTTAAGGTTGGAAAAGACCTCTAAGATCATCAAGTTCAACCATCAACGCAGCACCACCATGTCTACTAAACCATGTCCAGAAGTGCCACGTCTACGTTTTCTGAACACCTCCAGGGATGGTGACTCCACCACCTCTCTGGGCAGCCTGTTCCAGTGATTGACAACCCTTTGGGTGAAGAAATTTTTCCTAATATCCAATCTAAACCTTCCCTGATGCAACTTGAGACCATTTCCTCTTGTTCTTTCGCTAGTTACTTGGGAGAAGAGATCAACACCCACCTCACTACAACCTCCTCAGAGGTAGTTGTAGAGAGCGATCAGGTCTCTCCCCTCAGCCTCCTCTTCTCCAGGCTAAACAACCCCAGTTCCCTCAGCCGCTCCTCACCAGACTTGTGCTCCAGACTCTTCACCAGCTTCGTTGCCCTTCTCTGGACACGCTCCAGCACCTCAATGTACTTCTTGGAGTGAGGGGCCCAAAACTGAACACAGTCTTGCAGGTGCCACAGACGATTCAAGTGAAGGGCTTTTTCAGGAAGCCTGATTTGCAGAGGAGTGAAAGGAGAATTAAGAGCTTGGCAGCCAGCAGCAGAGTTTAGCTTGGCAAAAGTGCAACCAACACTCACGGTGGCCTTCAGCCAGGATTGCGGGGTGGGAAGCTCACCGGATCCTCCACGCTGACAGTATCATTAACACTAACAAGCCTGTAACAATCACACGGCGTTACGATAACCTTGCATATCATCATCTGATGGTGCCATGGGAGGCTGGGCAGTTCGGGGTGACACGTGGGTTTTTATTCTTTGAATTAGTGTCAATTAATTGGAAGCTGGATTTGCTGAGCGCCGTGTCCAAATAAATTCTCTGCTGCTCATACACTGGTGAAAAGGCACAATAAAAAGTTTTTTATTCCCATTTTAAAGATGAGGAACCAAAGGACAAAATAGTTACGTGACTCAGAATTACAGAAGGAGCCTGAACCAAAACTCAGGTGCTGGTTCTGTGCAAAGGACTGACCTTTCCGATGCACTGGAAATCGGTGAAATCTTACATTTACTGCAGAGAATAAGCAAGGATGGGAGGAATTGAGGGAAAAAAAGAAAAAATCTTGCTCTTTGCTTATTTATAGCCACTCTCTGTACTGCAGGAGAGTGTGTGCCTGCTCACACCCACGGGACTGTAAAGAACCACAGCCAGACGGGCAAATTCCCTACAAAAGGCTCGCAAGGGAGATGGAAATGGCTCTTTTCTCCTGATCAGGAGGCTCAAACTGACAACATTCAGTTTGCAGAAAAGTCAACAGCTTTGAGCCCTGCTTTGCAGCGAGCACAGTAAAATTCACGATGCCCCTGGAATGAAACACAAGCCTGGACCTGGCTGGGATGTCAAACTGCACTGAGTATCATCAGGAAAGAGAAAAGGCTGTAGTTTCAATTTACCCTCTGAACACATTACAGCTGCGAACAGGAGGAAAACCGAGACACAATAAGCCATCATGCCGGTTCAGCGTTTCTGCCGTCAGACTCCTAAATTTCAACATTTTCCAGCTCGTGCAAGACTTGGTCCACAGAGTCAGCCATTTTCAAAGAAATGCATGGCATTTATTTCCCCCTATAACAATTACTACTGTTTCCCCCATTTCCCTCTCCACCAACCAAAGCAGCCCTGCCTCTTACAACACCACGAAGCTCCGATATGTAATCACAAGTGTCACTCCAGGGGCGGCTGCCACGAGCACGACTGGCCCGGGGATGCTCGATCCCTCAGGTGTGATACAGCCCGGCTCTGCGTTCGCAGCAGCCCCAAAGGTTCCTCGCATACAGGAATTCAATTAAAGAACTGAAAGGTGGCCTCTCCTATTGCTTTGCCCAGACAGGCACATCAATTTCTGCCCACAATTAACTAGGGTGAAAAAAACAAAATGAAATTGGAGAGCAACCCTCATTCTCTATTGACTCAAATTCATACTTTGCTTTCAGATAAAGGTCACTGTCAATCCATCACCTTTGTCCAAACCAGTCTGAGTAAGCACTGAAAGTAGGAAATGCTGGAGCTGGTATTCAAACCAGGGAAAACCTCAAAGTGACAAGAGAGAAATAAAAAGACTGCGGGGAAGCGGCGTGACAGGAGGTTACACAACCGCCGAGAAGGAACGGGATTATCTAAACAACCTTGAAGACAAATACTCCTCATTGTGACGGGCTACATCATGAATTGGTTTCCTTGCCTTTTTTTTTTTTTTTTTTTAAATTCTCTTCAGCTATTAAGATTCCCTTTATTGTTCCATTTTTCAAGAAGTCCTCAAATCATTTTGACTTCAATGCAGACTTTGGAAACACATAACTGATGAAAGACAGAGGACTGTGGTCCTCACTGCTACCTTGCTGCTGCCTTGACAAACCCTTTCCTTTCGTTTCCTCTCCTATTTTAACTGCCCGTACTTAAAACTTATCAACTGTGATATTAAGAGAAAAGGTAAAGCAAGAGACAGGGCTCATTTATTCCTCTTGCTGCTTCACTTATGAGACGTCACCAGAGCCAAGACTGCTAATCAAAATGTTCTTTTAGACATGCGGTGGCTTTTTTTAATGTAGAATGTTGATTGAAGATTTAATTCAGATCATAAAACTAAATTTATTCAGTGCTTCCAAAAAAGTCTTGAAGTTTGGTGAGTCCCTCCTTCCTTATTTCAATATTTGCTGATAACTGACTGCCCCGAATTGCCCAGAAACGAACTCCATCACAGTGGCGTTATGTGCCACAGAATATGCAGCTTCTGGAAATACTGAAAAATCAACACCATAAATAGTTTGAATTCAGAGGCAAAGCAACAACAAATATGTTCGAGAAAAAATTCAGAAAATCGGCTATTCAAAAATTCATTTCCCCATTGGGATTTTAAATCAGAAAAATATTATCTTTGTGTGTTGGGTTTTTTTTTTTAAATTTTTGTATCATTTTGCCATTATTTGAAGCATTAAAATGGTTTATTGAAAAATATGCAAGAGAAGAGTCTGCTCTGGACACAAAGGTGTCTTGCTCAGTATTATGCGCAGGAACACTCCCATATCTCAGAGTAAAAGAGAAAAACAAAAAGTAGAATACAAGAACAGAGTACAATTTAACTGTAATGCAATACTGCAATATTAGCTTCAAAAGTCAGCTGCTATGACTTTCATGACCATGTACAAGTCATAAATATAAACCCGTTAAACCTAACACAATTCAATTTGAAATTAAATTCTGAAGCGCCCACAGTTTTTCAAGCTCATACTTCAAACACATAAAATCTGTTACCGCATGGATTTTCATTCAAATTTATGAAACTGCATGAAAATACAGACCTTGAAATGGATATTTCCAGCAAACGCCAGCTCAGACAACAACTCTCTGTCTCACCCTACTGCCACAGCAACCACTGCTAAGTCCTTGGTGGACCCCAACACCTCAGATATGTAGTATGATATATACGACATGTAATATAAAATATGGATTTGCACAGCCTCCCCACTCCTGCCATGTTTCGCAGGGATTTCAACACAGACTCCTCCCATGCCTTCAACATACCGGGGATAATTTAGTCTTGTCTGTTGGCTGCTTTGCAGTGAAAAAAAAGTGCTGGAAGTTATCTTTATTTGAAAGAGGTAGAATACTTTTGTGATGAAACACGTGCTGAATCAGCCATTAACTTTCCCTTTTCAACAGTCGTTACGGGGTTTCTTTTCAGCTAGGAAGAGATAAGCAATGTTCAGGGTACCCTTAGAAGGCAATGCCAAAGGCTGAAGATGGCAAAAGCATGGGCAAGCCCTTAAAGTCTCAGTTTGTAGAAGAGCCACACTATCATTAAGTCTATGAAAAAATCATAAAACAAAACATACCCACAATACGTCTCCATATTTCATCCTGGAACCAGCCATAATAAAACGTACCCCAATCAGACATGATTTTGTCCAACACAGAATCATCGAATCATGACAAAACCCTTAAGATGTGTTGGCTTGAAGAAGACAAGGTCAGTCTGAGACCAAAGCATTGACGTACTTCTTTCTTACTCTTTCTAAGGAACAAAATCTGAGGACTGTGGGCTCCGTCCTGCGCTGTGACGCGGCGGTGAAAAGAGGGAGAAAGAAGAGGAAGGTGAATGAAACACTTTGTTTCTCTGAAAAGAAGGCAGGCCGGAAAACCAGAGGAGCAGCAGTGTGCCTGAAGTGGTGAGCAACATTATGGGATTAAGAGCATATGCATGCAGAGTCATCAGAAAATACTGAATCAGCAAATCCAACCCCATTCCTGCAGCCACCTGAAGTGACAAGCTCAGGGACAGACATGGCCTTAAGGGCATCAGGCAGTTGGGACTTGGATCTTCCACCTCTGAGATGGGTGATCTAATCCGCCCTCCTCGGTCACTCTTGAAGCACACCTGCACCCTCCCGCTGTTCTCGAAACGATGAAAGCTTAGGGGGTCAAGGAAAGCCAGGTTGGTCGTGACTGGGAGTACCACACCTCCTACCCTCAGCCAGTGTCCCCAGGAGGAGCCCAGCCACCACCCGAACCCGTGCCCTTCCAGATGGCTCGTACCTGACCAGGATCATGCTGGGCTGTAGGATTTTTATTCCAAGCCAAATCCAATGATTTACACCAGCTATAAAAACAGCAAGCTGGCTGCATCTTCTCTTCCGTAGCAGCTTGCGCCCATCCAAGAGGCCACAATTTAGGCCAGATCTTTTTTATTTTTTTTTTACTGACCACTCTCTTTACAAGTTCAGCCGCTCAACAGGATGTGCCTGCTTTGCTGGCAAAAAATAAACCTAAAAGTCAACGGGAGTTCAGACCCATAACAAAACATTGGAAAAAATTGTAATAGAAGGAGCCAGAAAGCTTACTTCTTGGCTGCTGTAGAGTATGAAATAAATGCTGTTAGCTAGCTCAGCGTAAGAAGTCAATATTTTTCTGTACTAGTTTAAACTTCATAAAGATAATAAGGAGTAATCGCACTGCACAAACATTTCGGCTCTTTGCGTGGATTATTTTACAGGAGGAAAAAAAGAAAAAATAGCTTCAATAAAAGTTTTAAAGGAAAACTAACTTGGAAAAACTAGGCACTAGCAGCCAGTTAATGACACCTTTTGTTTTTGCTGGGCGAGATGCCTAGAATGCCTAAATCTCCCTTTATTTTCCCTGATCAAACTGGCAGTCATTCAAGTGCCCCAAAAGCCCAACCACAGGGGTTGGGAAGTGATTAATACCACACCAGCTGACCCGCTGCAGTCCTTAATGTGTTTTTCCAGATAAAATTAGAAAATACTTCATCCTCCCTTTAATTTGCATGATATTCACCTGCATTTTCAACACTTATTACCGCGTTCATAACAGAATAACTAGGCTAAAGACTGAATGTGAAACTGAGTTTCATTTCCCACACCATGTATTATATTTTAATTAATTCTAAAAACTGCTTATAGCTATTAGCACAGTGCCAAGTTGGGACTTGTATATATACATATGAAATTTCATGACAGCTGTTTCTGCAAGAGTATTTTTGCAGAGAAGTATTTTTCCAAGTCCCTGGTTTTGTTTGAAATTTGGAGACAATGAGTATCGTCTAGGTTGGCTGATCGAGAAGCCAGTCCCACCTAAGCTGAAGGAAAAGTGTGGAAGAGGGTCTCCCAGCTTGGAAGAGGGTCTCCCAGCTTGGAAGAGCATCTCCCAGCTTGGAAGAGGGTCTCCCAGCTTTGCATTTGTGGCTTTCTGCAGAGGAAAATTCACGCACTTTCATGCTTAGGAGATGCTTGCAATAAGTATTCAAAAGACTTTGCTCCCACAAACCCCAGCTCACTCTCCCCCTTGTCCTGGTGCCTAGAGATGCAGGGTGACACCTTCAGCGCTGAAGACCTCGGACCTTGGTCTGCAATGGTACCTCCTTACCCAGCTGGATCCAAATAATCCATATCCATGTGGGGGTTTCGGGGCTCTTACACAGAAAGAGGAGATTTCTTTAGGCTTTGAGCTGCTGGAAACTGTTTGACACTTGGAAGGGAAGGTGCATGGCCTGCGGAGGCAGATGGATCCAGCCCCCACCTCTGTTGGTGGTGGGAAGCAGGGAAGGACCACCAAGAAATCCCGGTGTCCCCTGAGCTACGGGACTACCACGCGCCATTCAAACAAAAGAGTTTGAGGCGCTGTAAAAATTCCATACTACATTCTCTTTTGAGGCAAGTAATCCATTACCGGCACAGTTTTCCATCACCCAAGAAACCGTGTGAAACCAATGAAAACATTTCCACACAGAGAAAGTTTCAGGGTATCCTTCCAAGTAACTTTGCAGCCAATTTAGTGAAACACGCAAAACTTGCCCAGAAACAAGCCTGCCTTCCAGCGAGCACAGACCGTGCCCTTCTGCTTTTTAACTAAGAAAAATGGTTCATTTTCTAAAAATGGTTTCCATTTCATAGTCAGGAAAATAATATTCCAAGTGTCCTCTCTTCTCAGTGAAACTATTTCACATAATTCCCGCAGCATCTGGTTTTATTTCAGGAATTTTATGTCTGGCTTTGCCAAGCAACGGTTGCAATTGAGACAAGGGATGTGAACTAAAATGGGGATAAAAATTTACAGTATGTTTATTCTAACTTCTGAAAAGCTTCATTAAGGTCCACAGTACCCCTTTGGACAGAGGGATACGATTCCCTCCTGAATTCAGCCCAAAGACAGAAATACCTAGAGAAACTAAGGGCTTTGTAGTCTCTTTTTTATCGAGCCTTAAATAATTATGCCTTTTTATGCATGGCACAATCTATATTTGAACAAGACAAGTGGGAAAGCACATGAAATCCAGTGATTTGTAACTGAAGACTGAGGAAAAAAAGAGATATTTTATGTGAGGTTTTAGGTTTTCACTGCGAAGGTGGCAGGAAAATAAAAAAAGTAAGTGAATTTATAAGCATGATCTTTCTTTAAATCCTTTCCAAAGAACCAGGAAATAATCAGGTCTGGGCAAAGTTTCAATACGCAGCTTTCCAGTGCGGAAAGAATATTTTTTGTGATAATGTTGGCCAGTGACAGAATAAAATGCCTGTTTGGGGCACTTCACTGCTACTGGGACGTGAAATTCCTTCTAGCAGGATCTTCTCAGAAAGCTTCACCCAAAGCCAGCTACCTGCAACACTCCAAAGTTCTCCACCACTTTTACTCCAAAGTCCTGACATACCTCCTTCAGGGATGGAGGAGTGGGTTACCACTGGTGAGGCTTTCCCTGATTTCCCAAACCGCGAGCATCCCTGTAAACACCAGGCTGATGGAGCTTTGCCCGGAGCAGAGGACTCCGATGCCTCCTGAACCACCATCTCTCTTTAGTACTTGTGCTATTATTATTACTCTCATCATCACCACCACCATTTTTACCCTCTGGTATTCTCTTTCCCAGCTGTGTTAAGAGCAGTTGTACACTCTTCCCTACGACGGCAAAGATCAGTTTGTTCACTCTTGCTGAGCTGGCAGGATGGCACGCTCTCGCTACAACGCAATCTCCAAAAGATGACCCCTTTGGGGAGTTTTCTTTAACTTTCTATTTTCCCAGCATGCTAATGCCTGGTATTAATAATCACTTGCTGCATCTCGTTACCTGTGCAACTTTTACCACTTAAAGGGATCTCACGTGTATCAGAACACACTTACACCGGCAAAGCATTTGATCCGGAGTAACGCGCGGTGCCCTAAATTGCGTAAAGCCAGACTGCACTAGCTCTCGGGGGCTTACGCCTAGTATATTGTAATTATATAGCTTTAAACATATCCACTTTTGATATCAAATCAGAGGAAGAATAATAAAATAATCCACCGAAGATGGGAGCTTGGGAAGATGCGGTGACTAAAAGCATCCTTTGTTTTGAGGCTAAGCTGGCTCTGAACCAGAGCTCCCTCACCAGAGACGGAGAAAGCAGTTAATTTGTTCTGCTACTAAAAAACAGATTAAAGTACAAGGCTAAAGCACAGTAAATAACATCGTGTTCCTTCCCAAAGCCAATCGAATGGTTGTATAAAACAAACAGAAAGATTTTATAATTCAAACAGAAGAGGAAAGGAGGTTGAATTTGCACAAGACAGACCCAGGCACAGTCTTTTTCAAAGTATTTTTCTCTCCAGGAGAGAAGCAGTAGCAACCTGTCTTCCATTCAGGAAACACTCGGCATGCTGGTAAGTAATCCATCATTTCAAGCTCTTTTTTTCCTTCAAGTAATTATTTAGAGTTCACAGTGTATTAATTTAACAGTAGATCTCGTCAACATAGCATGCTAAAAGCTCACATTTAATCAGAAATCAGCCTCACGCTTGCTAAGCACCTCCTCTCCCTCGTTTCTTTGATTTGCCAGGTTCTGGCAGCGATGATGAAGGACAAGGGTCTTCACTCACAGGCAGGCAGCGCAAGTTACCTGCGCCCCCGTAACTCATCTTGAACGACACGGTGGCCAGTTCCAGGGCTGGGCAAACAACGCACGCAGAGCAATTTATCCAGCTCAGACAACGATTTCAACCACCTTCTCTGCTTATTGCCAAAAGACTTGGATAGTTGGTAAGCACGTAACAGATTTACAGCTGCAGGATGAGCACGTTAATATAAACAGGTTGTGAGGCCACGGGACTCAGCAGTAACCCCGAAGCCCCACACAAATACCGCAACATGTTCCAAAAACCATACAGAAACTGGTGCTGGTTTCGAGGGACAGTGCGGGGACAGCAAAGCCAGTCTCAGGTATGTTTGGAGCTCCGTTAACCCGCATTCTATACATGCCACGTCGATGAGCAGAATGTATTATAGCAACCTCAGCAGTTCCTAGACTAGAATATAACCAATAATGATAACCGATGTCATACTCTGATCGAAGCCAGAGAGGGATCTGAGGATACAACCAATGATGAACGATAGGGTCTCTCAGCATTTACGAATCCTCCACACCTCTTTCACGAAAGGACGGCTCTCTAACGTATGACCCCCCCCTCCCTCCCCGACTAATGCAAACCCTGACCCGCCACTTTGCATTTCATTCGAATCACAAGAGACACTTCAGGAGGTAACAAATTGAAGGGATTCTTGCCCTATATATTTTCACAACAATAATTTGCTTTACTTTATGCAAAAAATGTCATGAATATGTATTCCAATAGCAGCACACATAAATCAGAGCTCAGGGTGAATACACAGCACGCAGCTCCTCAATTAGAAACCCGCCTTCCCCGGGGATTAAGCAGACTGTTTGCAGAAAAACACCAGGAGCCACTTTGTCCACAGCAGCAAGAGGTTTAAGTAATGTTTTGCCCCAGGCTATGTACACTCCACGCACAGGCTGCGGCTGCCCTTCCCGTCGCCAGGTTTGCTGCGCTTCCCTCTCGGACCTATTTTATAATGTACAATGTTTGCCGGACCACCCAGTCCCAGATATTCGCAGGTCACAGAAGTATCAGCCTGTAACACTCATCCTCAGCAAAAAGCACTCCTTTGAAACGCTCTGGCGTTGCTCTCAAGGACATCTGGCTCAACCACGGGATGTGCTGCAGAGGTACTGAGTCTCCGTTTCCCTTTAGCCTTTCCCAGGATGGAGCAACGCCAGGGAGGGAGATGATTTTTTCCTGTCGTTTTTACATAAACAAGCAATATTCGTTAATGTAGCATATTTTATCCGGAGACCAGATATAAACGATGACATGATGCTGGTGCAGGCCAAGTTCACGCAGGCAGGATTTGGTGCTGTGGGTATCCACATCAAACCGCACCAACTAACCTCTGCTACAGCCTGAGCAAAACCCTGCCTGAAGATTCAGCCTGGCTGATACAGGACTCACACACAGCTCTTGGAAATCACAATCTCTTACGACTGATGCATGTGGTTCTCACCCTGTGAAAACCCCCTCTGCCTGGACGTAGAAGCTCACTGGCCTTTTTTTCCTGCAAAAATAACTATAGCTGCATCTTCTCCTGCTTTTAGAAAACCTGCTCAGGCTGCGTTTCTGGAGCAGAAGGGAGCGGAAGGGCAGGGGAGCCCCAGTATGGGAGTGGGGGTGCTTGTGCTGCAGGGCGGTTTGGGGAGAGCCGCCTTCGCTGCGGTCCCACGGACTGACATCGGGCCGTGCATTTAATCCCTCTGCAAACCGCTCCCAAGCAGCCTCAAGAGCCTCAATAGCTCCTGGCCACCTGCAAAACCACAAAGCGTGGGTGCTCCAGCAACGCAGTGAGTCTGGAGAGGAGAGCTGGGGGTCCCGAGCGTGCCCCCAGATGGCGGCGGCAGCACCGCACCTCTGCACGGCCCCGATCCTCTGAAATGCACCGCTGGGATGACAGACCCCAATCAAACTTCACGGAAACCAGCAGGCACTGGAGACGAGCAAGCGCCAAGCCTAACCCAATTCCTTTATTGCATCCAGATCACAGGTTTGGAAAGCACTCTGCAAATCTCCCATGGAAAATATGACCTAGAGAAGTGCAAAGTGTTATTACTATTATCAGCATCAATCCCACACACTTAAAAGGAAGGTTCAGTTCCACCGGGACCAGTGGTTTGACTCAGATGCCATCCAGGAGCATTACTTCAATGCAGCAGCAATTATCAAAACAGGAAACTGATGAAACACTCTGGGAAAACACATTTTCAAATACGCTATTAAATCATCCTCAGCCAGGGGAATTATTTTCTATATCGTGAGCAGGCACAATCACACATCTTCCAAAGACCTTGAGAGCAGAGCAAGGCCAATGTTACACGACTCAATTTATTGAAAACATTTATATCACAACCAGTGGAAGGCCAGGACAACTCTGTCGAGGACGAGCCAACTGGATTATAAAGAAAACCATGTGCCTGTCCACATCTCCTTCTGCTGTCTGTTGAAGGCATCTAGAAAGGAGAAGAGCAGAGCAAAATGAAGGGGCTGGCATTGGGAGCAGCTCCCTGCCCTGGAAATGATGCCTATGAATGCGTTCTTGATGCCTAAAAGATTTCTTGCATGGCGTGAGGTCTTGTATTTCCTTGCTTAGGAATTCATCATGCTCATCGTTGCTGTTTCGTCACCACTTATTTCATCATCAAACAGGGTCTTGGCAATAAACTTGGGTTCTGCAGTTCCTTAAATTCAGCGATACTCCAATCTGAGGACATGCTGATGAGAACAATAAAGATGCCAGAGATCCAGACATCCTGTTTCAACAAAAAATTTCCACCTGCTGTGATGGTAACAAAGAGAAACATGAAAATGTCGGAATAAAGACTCCCTTTTTATACTTGCAAAATTCATAAAAACAGGTGGGCTTACTCTGTTTTATGCTTGAAGATTTCCCCTTAGCTAACACCAAGGAATTGCCATTTTCTTCCTACAGGGAATTTGTTGCAGAAAAGCATGAGAACAGGAAAATAGGCTTGTTTAAGTAACTTTAATTATTACTTGCTGCCTTGCACATGTTTATGGGGAAATACGTTAGCTCACTTCTTTAAGATCATGCCACTTCCAGGACATCACCATAATTTAAACAGCAATTCTTACGCAACATGCAGGAACCGCAAGGCAAGACATCGTGAAATATGCTTTGTATTTGTACATGTTTGGGAAGAACATTTGTTGCCTTTAAATAGCATTGCCTTTCAGAGAAACTGATATAGAAAAGAAAAAAAGTAGATAATGACAGTCGGGGAATGAGACTTTTACAGGCAGGTCCTCCCCCTGCACAGGGCAATCCCAAAACACTCGCTGAAGATTAGGGCCAGAGCTGGTTATCCGAAACAGGTGATGGATCAGTTACGGCACAGGATGGTCCAGCACTGGCTGAGCATTAGAAAGGAAAACTTACAGTTGAGATGATAAACGAGGAAGAAGCAGCGATCGGTTTTTGTAGGAGTGAAGTGTCTGGCTCTTACCCAGTGTGTTAGTAAGTATTTAAGATAAGTGGATTGACTGTCACGTTGTTCGCTGGAAGGCAAGAACTGCTTCACATTGATAGTTCAGGCTCGTGGTGTCATGTTTGCTGGCTGCAGACTTTTCATGTAGTGCTGGTGTTAAGGCCGCTGAGACCTGTCTTTCCTTGGCCCAGCCCCGGGACTGTAAGATATCAGCTGTTTCACTACACTTCAAGCATCCTCAAAATTTTTCCTTTTTCTCTTTTTAAAGCAACACTTCAATCACTGTTAGAAGAGAAACATCTTTCCTAAGGTGGGGACAATTTCTCAAAGCTGCTCTTCTGGAGAGTATAAATGTCTCCTGCAGTGATTTTTTTCACCTAAGCTCCAGTGACGCATTGATTCTGTTCGTCTTCTTTCTAACCTACTGTTCATGTGAAAAAACAAATTTTGGCAACAACGGCAGTTCCAGAAACCGCATTTGAGATGTCTACTCTGTCAGCTGCATCTCCACAACTCATCAATGCCAGCGTGCATGTCCCTGCTACCTGTGCATCAACTTTCAGACAGCACACATTTTTATGGCACATCTAAACCTGCCTAAAGCGCTTTAAAACGAAAGCGCTGATGCATCAGCCCTCGCTGCAGAACAGGATGGCAAATGCAGCATCCGCGCAAAAGGAAACGGATGCAATCTTCGAGCATCTCTACTAGTGATGTACGAGGAAGGGTCAAATGGGGAGCAACAGCAGGAAAAAAATCAAATAGAAAAATCTGTAATATCTGCCAATGCTGACTTTTAACTGGCTCAGATGGGCTGGCAAGTACAGCGGCGCCGAGCAGGATGAAGTCAGGCACGCTAATCTGATTAACAGCTGATTAAAGGACACGGATTGAGAAAGGAAGGGGGTAAAGGGTTAACAAATACCACACTCCCAACAGCAGAAGAGAGGACACTGTCTGCCTTGATGATGAAATGAGTGTAGTTTTGACAGATCTGGGTCTGCTGTGCTTAACCTCGCCTGCAAGGAGATTTTGAGCTGATTTGCTCTGTCAGAAGAAATCCTGCCTTGCTGCTGAGCGCTTCCCCTACACATTACGACGTAGCTGGCGGCGGGGCGCAGAAACAACTTGGAAATCACTTGCTGTAAACTTGTGTGCATCTTCTGTGCTTTATGGCTTTCCCAGCATTGTCCTATAAACACACACGAGTTGTGAAGCGAGGCCACACACACAGAGGTGAAATAAGGACTGTAAGACGCGTCTCTTCTCAGCGATCCAAACCGTAGGCATCCAGCCTCAGGCATTTATCCAAACTCCCACCGCAGGAGTTAAACTTAAGCAGGATGAATCATTCCAAGTGCCCAACTCTTTCTTCTCATTATAAAGGACACACAATCCCCTCCAGGATTTTTCAGTGAGAGATGCAAGAGGAGAAGCTTCAACTAAGAAGCCCGGCGCTGCAGCACCATCAACGGCCACAACCAGGTGGCCACATCCGAGGTGGCACCACTTCTGCATGCACCGGAAAACCAGGTGGAAATAGGTGGGGCAGAAGAGACTTGAATAAGCCGAGCAAGGATAACGTTCAGGAGTCAATCTCTGCTTTCAGCCAAATTCAGGCCAAGGTTTTGAGAAGTGAAGCTGGATGTGGCCAACAGCCGCTGCTTGGTGAAGAGGAGAAACGTGTGGTGCTGCTGTCCCAGAGCTCGCGCCCACCCTCAGGCAGAGATGTGGGGGACGTTTACAGCCAGAGACAGTCTCTCTAAATTTAATAGCCCTCACTGGATTTTTCATCCATTAATTAATCCAGGCACTTGCTGAGCAAGTGAAGTTTTAGCAGCCAAGTGCCCACAAACACCGTGAAGAAGCATCTTCTTCAGCATTTCCAAATGCCCCTGTGCTCCCTCCGGCACGTGTCCCTCTGAAAGAGCCCAAGAAAAAGCCGCTCTCCATTCACTTGCTCTGTGCCACTTCAGATTTTGCAGCTTTCCCACATCCTCCTCCGCTATCCATGCTCCAGGTGCCCTCTCCGCTGAGCACTTCCCCATGCAGGAGCCCTTTTGTACCCTCCATTACCCCCACTGCCCTCCTCCGAACCGTTTCCAACTCTAAGTCATCTTTTTTGACACTGAGGTCCAGGAGCTACACAGTGCAGTTCAGGGTGTGGGCAGCCACAGCAATGTCCCCGCCTTTATTCTCAGCTCCTTCCCTGACAAATCCCCGTGTTTTTGTTACCTTTTCAATTGCCGCCAACACAGAGATGATGTTTTCAGAAGCTGCTCGCAATGAGCCACTGTAACACCAATCCCCACCTCCCTGCACAGAGGACAGAGTTCCAGAAAGAAAAGGACGGACATCAGCAGACAAATCAGTGGGCCACGTATGACCCTACATCAAATATGGGTCAACCATACCAATACCTCTACATTTAAAGTACCAAACACCTCTGAAGTAATGCCAACAGAGACACCTGCACGTGTGTTTACTTCTGAAAGCTACGGACCCTTCCAGGTGATTATCAAGAGCATTTGTACAATAGGCTTTTCATGCTCGTCAGTCGACGTTATCAGATATTCTTTACAATCTATTCTGTTTACATGACACACATTTGCCAAGAGCTAAATGCTTTCAATGAGAATAATCTACTACACGCTCTCATTTAGAATAAATTTCTCCTTTTTCCTTTACAGTAATGCTTTCCAGTAATGAAAGCAGCTGGTCCCAAAATGCCCCAGGACTTACTCTTAACTGGAATTGAAATATGGAAATCCAGGGGGAAAAAAAAATAAAATCTCATTTGCACTTCTTGAGATGTGCTCTTAAGCCAGAAAAACTCAGCAGAAGCAATATCATTCCCTCAGTGCAATGCCTGGAGATCTTCAGCCTTGGGCCAGGTCTCCTGCAGCTATAAAAAAATATTGCTCTTCTCCCTCCATAAACCTACATGAATTTACAGCAGCAGGATAAGTACAACTGAACCCAAGCTCTACCAGATATAACTATTCATTTATCTACAGTTCGACTAACGTACCTAAGGTGTGTATATCTGCTTGAAAAGCACGTTCTGTGCGCTACTTCAAATGTTGCTATAAACCAAGGGGTTTTATGAATACCTGTTGTTTAGTTAATCATCGATTTATTTCTGAAACCTGCAGACTGGAAGTGAGATCAACTTAAGGAGAAAAAGGAAGAGAGATGCAATTTTATGAGAAGATAAAAAAAGAAGTTTATTGTATATTACCATTATAGTTCCTCCTTCAGATGTTTCAATGTCTAAAGAAATTTAAAGCACTCTCTGCATTTTCCTCCCTCCTCCACAGCGATGATTGCCTTTAGATATATACACCAGTTACAGTAATATAACCAAAAATGATGACATGCCATAGGTATTTTATTATACATTCAGTTTTTTAGGACTTGGATTATAACCGCATCGCAGAAGCCTGGTCAGTAAAGCTGAGAGAACTTCTGCAAAGATAGCAAAACTGACAATTTCCCATTTCATATCACATTTTCAGAAGCACTGAACATATCTGCCTTTTAAACGTTACAGGTCTTCTAAATTTGATACCAATAAACACATTTTTCCCTTTATACGTGTCACAGAAGAAGCCAAGCAAATCCATTAAACACGCAGACTGCCACACCGTGAAGGAGGCGTTCCCCCAGACCAAATGAAATCAAAGCACCCAGACACATGCTTCCCCAGGGTGCTCAGTTTTTACGTAGGTAGATCTCAATTTTATTGTTCAGAAAGATGCTGGCAAGAGGGGAGGAGAGGAGCAGTTCAGTGTTTAAGTGTCCCTCGCAAAAAAAATGGACATACAGTTGCCATAAATGTTTTTAAAGCCAACGGAGATTTTAAGAAACAAGAGGCACTTTCTGGCTGAAATCGAAGCAGAATATACAGCCAAGCTCCCTGGCCTGAGGTGCAAATCTCTACCAAGAGCAGCAGCTCTTGGAGGCAGAGAAGGCACGAATGAGACGGGCACACCTGCTCCATCTTCCACCCCATTGACAGACCTTTTCCTCAGAAGCATGTCCTTCCAAAGGGAGCTGGGGTCTGGCCCACAGCGTCCACAGCAGGACACTCCTGTCCCCCTCAGTCCCCGCCGTGGCCACGCTGCCCTCCATGGTGACATCCCCGTGTCACCAGGTCCTTACACCAAAACACCCCACCACACCAAACCTGCTCCACAGAGACTTCAAAACATGCTGAACCCGTATCTGCCTCTGGTCCCTCACCTTGCCTGGGCAGACAAAAAAGAACACTTTGCTCATCCGAAATTCTCCATGTGCTCCACCTTATACTGGGGACCAGAATCAACGCTGGATGCAGCTCTAGTTACTGTATACTGCACTTAGATGTCAGGAAAAAAAATAAAATCAATGGCAGATCCAGCTGAGGAGGTAACCACCCTGTTACTGTTCTTGAATGTTCTCCTTGTATCACACCAATGATAATCCCTGAACAACTGTTTGCTCCTGTGATATAATCTAAATAGACAACATAACTCTTGTGAAAATGAGACAAAAGACATGACAAGACACTCTTTCATGTATTTGACAAAAGCAGCAGATTATGTAAATGAACGGTTTTGAATGGCTTTTAAAATGGTTCACTTGACTGATTTTAGACTGTCATCAAAAATTACCATTAAGATGTCCTGCTTAAAAAGGTCTGTATGCTGTTCCTGCAGCTTGTACAAATCTGAGTAACTGAGACCTCGGAGGGAGTGATCAGACAGGTTTGCTTTCTTAATCATTTTAAAGTCTTCTGTATTTTGAACCTTGTGCTCCATGGCCTTGGAAGCACATGGAGACGCATCATCAGACAAGATGGGGGCCCTACACACAGACACGGGGGTTCAGCAAACCCGTGGTCAAGAGGCCAAGTCCAAGTAAAGCAGATATGGTCAGTAAGAGAGGCTATGCATGGTGTGGCAAGGAGAACGGCTGGGCAGGAAGCAGAGCCAGTGACCTGTCACCATGGCACGTCAACAACCTCAACAGTGGGCAGCGGTTCCTCCCTCTCTGGGCAGCAGAAACACAAGAAAACTACCGGGGACTCGGAGGCTGTGGTGAGCTTGGACTAGAAATGTGGTTGCAGCCCTCTAATAATGTAGGTAGTGAGAGCTGTGAAGGGGCTTGGGATGGACAATGTGGCTGGTCACCCTTTTGGGTGCTCTGGCAAAATGTGCTGGTCTCTGGGTCCCACAGCCACACACTGCCCCTTGCTTGTGGGTACGGCTGCAGGATGTCCCTGGTGGGAACAGAAGGGTTTGGGGGCTGTGAGGATAGCTCAGAGCGAGGGCTGCCTAGAAGATCAGAAATCCCTGCATTTTTTTCCAGCTCGGGGTTTTTCAGATTGTGTTGAACAGAGACATCTGTGCTGGCCATTAAAGCAGGCGAGAGAGGAACCCCTGGGGCAGGCAGCAATGTGTCACCTCCTGTGACTCACTACCTCTGAGCACCCACTGGAGATGCCACTGGAGCAAGAACAGATAAGGAGAAAACAAAGCTTGCCAAAATCCAAGTTCACCAGCACGGTGAGATATTATGGGATCTGGAGCTGGCTGAGCAGAAACCAAAGCTACAGGAATGGTTTTTCATGTTCACAGCCAAAGCCAAGGCTCCCGATCCTGGAAAAATCCAATAAGGAACATAAGCTTTTTGCAGACCCGCACTGAGTTTCAAGTACAAATGGCCAAAGCTAAGGTTTTGAATAGAAAACAGATGTAAATCTGTACATTTATATGGTTTTAAACCCAAAATCCCAGGAAAGAAGGAGAAAGGAAACATTTTACTTCTGGATGCAAACTTTCTTTGTGTTTGTTCATAATTCTCCAGCTGCCAAGCCAATCAACTCAGACCAAAAGAGGCCACAGCCGAGCCTCAGGTGTGGTTTTAGATTTACCCTCCTGGAGCTCACGGCTGCTCGGAGGGACTGAGAAGAGGGGGATGTGTCCTGCCAGCACAGGGGACCCAAGGAGAACCACAGAGCGATGTTTCAACCCGGGGATTTGGACCAATTCTCTCCATCCAGAGCTCCAGGGACAAAATGGGCAGGTACAGGGGGGCATATAGTGCCCGTAAGCAAAAGGAGAATATCAACAGTTACCTTTGGTGGCTGGATCAGCATCTCTGGATGGAAAAGATCACATAGCAAGGAGTTTCTTTACCATTCACAATGTCTTTGCCAGCAACGTTAATGCTTGCTCTTCTTAAACATTAAAGGCTACAGCACCTACCCACAGTCCTGATTCATCACGTAATAGCCAGCTTAGATCCTTCAATTGGAAAGCAAACAAAATGCATCCTCAGAAGCAATTATAAAAACACTGATATGCCCTTAGCAGAATCAATATTTGAATTACGCCAAAGCGACAAGTAAGATGAAAAAAGATACTGGAAGCAGGCTGCTGAGCTGAACAGGTCAGCAATGAGACCATCACCCAACCTTCTCCTGCAGGCAGGTACCCACCTCCCGTGAGAGGTTTGGGAGATGTGCAGGACACGGACACGCAAAGTGCTGGGCAAAGACCTGAAGCACTTGAGAGCTGACGTACTAGGAGCGCCCCCAGGGCCTCTGGCCAGGAGCTTGGGAGGTGCTGCTGGACCTGGTGCCCTGGCCGCTGGCACCCCGGGGGGTAGGAAGGGTGGCAACACTGAGGATCATCCACCTAAAGTCAGAACTTAGCAGGCCAACACGGGAAATCCTTTGTTCTCTATTGCTTTGAGTATTGCTATCACCTTGTGTCTTGGAAAAGCAGAACTATAGGCTTGAAACCTCTATTTTACATATTAAGTTAGATATATTTAGTCCAAATGTGAATTTATATCTAATTGTCTCTCTCCATTTAACTCTGTTGCTTTGACAGAATGAGCGAAGTACCTCCTACAAAAATAAACTTGGGTTCTTTGTGCCTGAGGCAGATCTAGACAGTTATCTCCTCTATGGGATTACATATGAATTCTTCATTATAAGCTGCATTATTTGCAGCAGTTTCTGCAGCGCTAGGAAATTCTGATTTTCTTTCTCTTTTTGGTCCTAGCACTGAGCTTCAAGGCACAGATCCGATATTAAGGAATTGCCGTCAGCACAAAGCAGTATTTCTTAATAAAGTAAAAAAAAGAAAGGGTGATCTTGGCTTGATTGATGCCACTTCATTTGCATATGCCCACTAGCAGTACTTTGGTTAATTAATACGTATTTTGTGTCTGTAGATGAATATGAAATAATGGGTTTGCTATTGAAGCTTGAGGTATAAATTTATTCAATGAACAGGTTAGTTTACTTCTTGGTGTCTTCTCCCAGTATTTTCTGTGCAAATAAGACATAATAACTCTCTAGAAGGTGGTGACACATGACAAAATCCAAGAAGGATGCACTTGTGTTTTAAAGCTAGATGAGTTAATTAGCTCATAAAATGGAAGAACTGTTTGGAGGGGGCAAGGAGGGAAGGATGAGAAACAACACCTTCTTCCAGTGAAAAAATTCGTTTGAGAATATTAACCCTTATGGCTCAAGTTCAGCTCTAGAGGCCTCAATCCAGAAATTCACTTAAAAACCACTTACATTTAAGCAGGCGCAATAGTGCCCCAGACATTAAGACAACTGCCCAGGTGCTTGAAAGTTAAGTGCTGTGCTGGATCGCAGCCTGGGTAGCCAAAGGTGGAATTTTATTCTCTGATCTGCCTCACCAGCTTCCTGGACCGGCTGCTTCTAACCAGCTCAGGGCACAACTGGATGCTGAAAATAGTCCTAAAATCCTGAGGGCAGAAAAACCCCTAATATATACTAATACAGGTTCATGGTATCTAATACCTCAGTGGACGAGATTTTGGGCAAAGCCAAGGAAGTTTTGGTCAACCACCCCAACTCTTACAGCACTTGAGGACGGGGTTTGGCTGGCTGGTTAATACCAGCGCGAGGAGGCAGCCCACGGTGTAGAGGCCGAGCTGTGACATCTTCCCTTGCCCTAGGACTCCTGGGAAAACCCTGAAGTCAAGGAGAGGAAGGAAAACTGTGTGCAGTGTTACTGGGGTTAACTACCTGTTATGCATTACGGCAGTAGTGCATCGTAGCGATTAGATCATCTATGAGGCAATAGTCCTGCTATGAATAATAAATGCACCACGGGGAAGCCAGAAAGTTCACTGCTGTGATAGTATTCACTTTACAGGGAGCTCTGACTGTGAACGCTGTTCAAAATGAGTCCCACAGAGCACCACCTCTGCAGTCTCCATCGAGTGTCACAAGGACACACTAGACTGAAGGATAAATGCACTGGGAAACATAAATCATGTCTAGTTATTTCCACTGTTATTCTCAATAATGCACAGGGCAAGTCTCAAGTGATACCACATCAAGGGACATGCATTCAGCGCCAGGCTCTTGCTAGTCCAAAAGGAGAGAGATTTTCCAGGATGACTGAAGGAGATAAATTATTAGTTCCCACTGAATTTTGCTGGGAATTTTCTCCTCCTTGTCACGCTGAAGATGTCACTCAAGTCTGCTGGTACTGAAAGAGCTGTGGAAGAAATGAGCCAACTAATTTGAGAAGATGACTGAACAAGCTGATACTTCCTATCACTGCCATTAATACTGGTTGAATCCAAAGACACCAACAACTTTTCCGAACACAAGACAATGCAATTCCTACCCCAACCAAGCTTCACGTATATTAAAACAAGCTCAAGCACAGAGGATTTCTTCAGATCAAAGTAAGCCACGGGCCGGATGCAGCACAATCTGCCAGAGGCAGAGATCTTCCAGGGCCTTCTGCAAAGCTTCAGCGCCGGGCATGAACGTGTACCAAGTGTTAACATCCTTATTAAGTGTTTTACATCTGCTTTGCACTCACCGCATGCTGGAGCTTGTGACAACACAACGGCAAACCATGCCCAGTAACACCGGAAAGCAAAAGGTCGGGAGGCAGGTGACTGGCACACAGACACGCTGGGCTGAGTTTCTTGGAGGAACGGGTGACTGTAACATGGCACGATCCACCAAACCTGGCCGTCAGCTGATAAAAAAGGAAGTGCTATAAAGCAATGCCAAAGAGTAGGATATCGGTCTCAAAAGGATTTGGATGTTCAAGGGGGAGTCCAGGAGGTGATCGAGGGTCTTCCAGCAAAACTGGGATGCTTGAAGGGCATGTTGTCCTGGTTTCAGCTGAGGTAGAGTTAATTTTCTTCATAGTAGCTAGTACGGGGCTACGTTTTGGATTTGGGCTGGAAACATGTTGATAATACAGAGATGGTTTTGTTATATAGAGATATTTTGGTTGTTATTGAGCAGTGCTTACACAGAGCCAAGGCCTTTTCTGCTTCTCGCACCGGCCCGCCAGCAGGATGGCTGGGGGTGCACGAGGAGTTGGGAGGGCACACAGCCAGGGCAGCTGACCCCAGTGACCAAAGGGATGTTCCATACCATATGACATCGTGCTCAGCATATACAGCTGGGGGAAGAAGAAGGAAGGGAGGGACGTTCGGAGTGATGGCGTTTGTCCTCCCAAGTCACGGTTATGCGTGATGGAGCCCTGCTTTCCTGGGGATGGCTGAGCACCTGCCTGCCCACGGGAAGTGGGGAATGAATTCCTTGTCTTGCTTTGCTTGTGCATGGCTTTTGCTTTACCTATTACTCTGTTTTTATCTCAACCCACGAGTTTTCTCACTTCCACTCTTCCGATTCTCTCCCCGATCCCGTCGGGGCAGGGAGCAGTGGGTGGCTGCGTGGGGCTGAGCTGCCGGCGGGGGTAAAACCACGACACATGTGCAGGAGGCAGGATGGAAAGGCCTACCTTAACTCGGGAGTGAAGCTGGCCTCGCTACAGGGCTGGGACAATATTTGGTCATGAATACTATTACTGTTTCTATAATTTTCTGCTGACTCGGCAGAGCTGGGATGGACGTACGCAGGGAAACGCAGATGGTCTCTGTTTCTTGCCATCAGCCGTCAGGCTGTCAGCTGCCTTTTAACTGCGTTCCGTGTTGGTGAGGAGTTCAGAGGAAAAAGAAATACAGCTTGAACAGTTCTCAGAGCCAAGGCTGCGATTGCAGCAGGGGCTCTTGGAAAATAGTGTTTGCATTTCTAAAAATGAACAGGTCTGACCTGACCTGTTGAGAGAGGATGACTGCAAAACCTTACACAGACACCGAACACACTAAAAGATGGTTGGGAATTTCTAACTACAAGCTTTTTTGGTTGAAAATCACAGGAGTGTAACAGCATTGATTACATTTTCACCAGGAACAATCCTCAGGCCTAGGAGAAATCTGTAGTTGATGAAGAGAGTGTCTTATCCTTGAAAAAACCCAACGCTCAGTGATTACGAGACAGGACCGCTCCGAGGTCTGAGGCTACCACCCTGCCTGAGTCACCGGAGGCTGGCGAGAGTGATAAAATCAACTTTGTGGCTCTGGATGAGGAAGAGAAGAGATCCCGGTGTCCCATAGCCCCAGCAAGTGCATTGCAAGTTCATCTTCTCTAAGACAGGACAGATGAAAAGACAAAAAAAAATAACCTTGCCTTTGCAGTCATGATGAACAGGGAGCTTTCTGCAAGCTTTATGAATATAATGGGATGGAAAAAACCTCATTCCTCATCTCAGTTTATTATGAGCCTCATTTATTGGTGCGTAATTTCAAGTCAAATTTTCTCTTGGCATTTCCCAAGCGTGCTTTCTGTAAGAAGACAAAGTTCAGTTTGGTTTTTAGGAAGACACAAGCCTATTTTTTGTTTTATAGGGTAATTTATATCCCAGACATCGTAGGCACATACACAGAGTAAATGTGCTGCTGCTCACCTTGTATAGTGATGAGTGAAAGGAGAAAGCAAATTTCAGAGGATTATTGTTTCAGATACCCAGAAATACTTTAAAGGACAGTTGTCCTCCAGGGAGTGATGCCATAAAACCAGCTTTCAGGGGGCCTAACTTCGCTACATCTGAGCAATTCCTGACCAAATTGCAGCCGCCAGGCACTTGGAGAGCCAGGACCGCTCCAGCTCATGCATCATCCCCACATTAATGAGTGCTCGGTGCTGGAAACGTGACCATGACCCAGGCAACGGGGGACGGGAAGGGATGTCCCAGGGCTGCTTCCACTCAGCAGGGCCCAGAGGGCCAATAAAGAAGCAAACCACTGTGCCTTGCAGTACAGAGGGAAATATGTCAGTTGAAACGACATGGGAATCCTCCCTCAGCTGCTCATACCCATCACTGCTGTTTAAGAGGACTTCAGTAATTTACTTCCCTGCAAGGCTTCCCAGCCCATCCAGTGCCACCCTTGCCATGGGCAGGGACACCCTCCACTAGCCCAGGTTGCCCAAAGCCCCATCCAACCTGGCCTTGAACACTGCCAGGGAGCCAGGGGCAGCCACAGCTTCTCTGGGCAACCTGTGCCAGGGCCTCACCACCCTCACAGGGAAGAATTTCTTCCTCAGATCTCATCTCAATCTCCCCTCCTTCAGCTTCAGGCCATTCCCCTTGTCCTGTCACTCCCTGCCCTTGTCACCAGTCCCTCTCCAGCTTTCCTGTAGCCCCTTCAGGGACTGGAAGGGGCTCTCAGGTCTCCCTGGAGCCTTCTCTTCTCCAGGCTGAACAACCCCAACTCTCTCAGCCTGTCTCCATAGCAAGGTGCTCCAGCACCATCAGTAACAAGCTGACACCTGCCAGAGTTTCAAGTGAAGATAAGGCATAGCTGAGTCCTGAAATGGATTTCTTCATCCACCAATGAATTTCAACCGCAGCACGCGGCCCGTTGCATTGCAAGAGTTATCATCTTTCCCAGCAAAGATGATCAGTGTCTTCCCGGCGTAAAAATCAACTTGTCAGTACAAACACTAGAATCCAGGGGGGTGAAAATAGCGGTCCCTTCCCCCCCTGTACCTGTCCCCATCTGTCAGCGGGTAACAGGCAGGGATGACAAATCATTTTCCATCAAGAGGAAAGAGAGAGACAGGAGCTCTGCAGCTGCCTGCCTGCAATTTCCTTTCCCGAGGAGGGACAGCTATAAACCGCCCAAGCACTGCAGCGGCAAGAGCAGAGCTGCTCCCCGGCTCCCAGCGCAGAGGTTACAGCCTGTTTAGAAAATAATCAAAACATGGCTCCATTTCCATGAAGGCGGTTGTGATGAAAAGCATTTTACCAGTTTGGAAAACTACACCGGAGCTTCTTATAAAGCATCTTCAAGCACCTACAGTAAATACTGAGCTGACAAGTAAAATGCCAAACATAGGATCTGAATTCATACTTGTACTGATTCCTGCTCTTAAAATAAATGCAGGCAGTGATTGGATATTGTTCAGTGGTGGAAATATTTCTTCCAACCACACAAGGATCACTCAGAAGAGCAGAATCAACTTCTCTAACAGGGGTACAGGTACAAATAGACTGTGGCCGCACACAAAGGTAATGTATTACCGGTGTATCACTATTTCTAAAGCTATATTTCTAAGACCTTTTCCAAGGTCAGTCCTACTCTCCCTCTTATTTTGTTCCAAGTCAACTTGATTTTTATTTGGAAACAGCCATAAGCCCCAATTTCTAAGTGGATTTTGGTGCCTGTCTGATAAAATACTTTTTAAAAGCAGGTCTGGAGTTTATATTGTGGGCAGATTTGGGTTGTGGGGGTTGGGTGTTTTTTGGGGTGGTGGTGGGTTTTCTTGTTTCCTAAACCGCAGGAGTCTCTGGGAAGCCATAGGCAGGTCTGTGACAGCCTGCACCAAACCCGCTGCTGCTACAGCTGCTCCGTGCTACAGGGAGGCTTTTTGTGCCTGGAGATAAAGGAGGGAGATGGGATCTGTGCCCAAGCAGCTTCGTCCTGCAGATCAGGCTGGGCCAACTCCAATGCCTGTTAAATAAAACTTGTCCCGCGCTTCGGTGGTTCCCTCGTTCCTTTTACCAAAGTTTAGCCCCTGGCTTTTCAAACAGGGTCTTGCTCTTGAGCAACCTGGTCTAGTTGAGGAGGGTGTCCCTGCCCATGGCAGGAGGTTGGAACTAGATGATCTTTAAGGTCCCTTCCAACCCGAACCGTTCTATGATTCTAACTCCAAAATTTCTTCCCCTGACAAGCGAGCCCAGCGTTTCATGCCCTTCCCTCCTGCCAACTGCCCCACTCGAGCATCCCCCACCACCAGCACTGACTTCTGCATCATCTTTGTGAAGACTGCAGTTCCTCCGTATAAATTCTCAGAAATGTCAAAAGGAGTGGATATTTGAACAGTATACACTCCCTGAAAAAGCAACTGATATCTGGTAATTTTACCCCAAAGCCTTCAACTAGTCAAAGACATGTTCCCTCCTACCTTGCAACCAGAAATGCGTGTCAGCAGATGCACCGGCACCTCCTGCAACCAACCGCAAAATAAAGCTTGGAAGATATCTCACAGCAAACCTTATCTGTGCTCCTCAAAGTCCTTCCCACAGAAGTTCTGGCTGATTTGTCCCCACATTTCCCAAAAAAACCCTCCACTGCTGCATATGTAATTTCATGACTAATTCAGTCTCAGCAAAGCTAGGTGCAGACAGGGAAAAAAAACCCGGCACATCACCAGAAACTTGATTCAACCCTAACTACCGCGTCTCAGCGAACCTTCACAAGCCTAATAAAGCCTTATGAATAAATTACATGCTTTTCGGCTTCCTATTTTTCAAAGTGATAAAAAATGTAACAACGCATCATCACAGATCTCCCGCATCCCACCACACGCCGCATCCTGCAAGCCTCGGCGCGCGCGTCGCACAGCGGCTGGTGAAGCCAGCAGACGTGACAGTCACCGGAGGAACGCTGGAATTCACACCCAGGCGCTGATGGACAGGGTGGTTAAAAAGGGATTTCAGGTGCTGCCTACCGTCAGCTATCTCTGCCTGCACCCAGACTTTAATATATTAATCAGAAGAACTGAGAGAGAGAGAGAGACATTTGAAGATGATCAAACAAAAAGCCCTGGCAAAACAACATTTCCAATGACAGCACTAACACACATCGCAGAGTCAAAAACGTGACACCTGATATTAGATGTCTGCACGTTTGGTTGACATTATAAAAATAAATTCCACCCTAACCAGGGATATTTTTATTTTGTTGACAGGCACTAACTATTTAGATATTAGGTTCATGCAAGTAGAAACCCGGCAAAATACCCATCCAGCAATGGTGTTTACGTGCTCCCCATTATGCTCGTGTCTATCACTCTCCATTTGAGACGTGCACAATAAAGACACAGGGTATCCGCACCGGAGCCTGTGCTTCCAATTGGGCTGGGAAAGCAAGCCTGTGCTAGCATATTTGTTTTTACAAAAAGAGAGGAAAATAAAAAACCCACCCAGCACCCCACGGGGGGGAATTTCTATCTCCCGTAGGGCTGGATACAGGCTGCCCATCCCTCGCCTCAGACCTGACAAAGCCACGGATGCTGAAAGAACTGCTTGCTCAAAATATCCTCACTGTATTCTTCTTAACAAAAAGATATAAGCTTAATTTTATGGAAAATGTATGCAGGAAGAGAAGGATTTGATTTTCTGGATGCAGAAAGAGCCAAGCTCCCTTATGGAATCTAAATACACCTATTTGATGGCTTTCCTTTTTTTTTTTTTTTTTTTTGCCTGACCCTCTCAACATTTCCCCATATGAATAATCGTACCCATATAAACAAAATGGGCTCCTTCATGGATGAAACGCGCGGAAGAGATTTGTACCATCAAAATGCTATTTAATCTATTTTAAGGGTTTCTGAAAGACTAAAGGGTACACAGGCGTGGTACCCTCTGGGAGAGGATCAATGTCACTGCCAGTGCAATGAGGTTACTTACGTGCCTAAGCGGCTGCGGGATGAGAGTCTGATGATTAAAGAAATCCCCACTAACGACAATACGCTCAATGCCCCCGTTGTACCCATTTGATTTTCAAAGCTCCATATTCCCATCCCTTACAGCTACGCACACGGATGCTACTCTGCCTGCTCCGTGCACATACCTGCTGGCTCGGCAGCTTGTATTGGGTTTGCATGGGAAGGTGTTGGTAGCCAGGGGGGCTACAGGGGCGGCTGCACTGAGAAGATGCCAGACGCTTCCCCCATGGCCAACAGTGCCAACACCAGCCGGCTCCAAGACAGACCCACCCCTGGCCAAGGCCGAGCCCATCAGCGACGGTGGCAGCGCCGCTGGGATAACAGAGTCAAGAAGGGGAAAAAACTGCTGTGGAGACGGCAGCCAGAGAGAGGGGTGAGAAGATGTGAGAGGACAACTCTGCAGACACCAAGGTCAGTGCAGAAGGAGGGGCAGGAGGTGCTCAAGGTGCCAGAGCAGAGATCCCCCTGCAGCCCATGCTGAAGACCATGGTGAAGCAGGCTGTCCCCCTGCAGCCCATGGAGGAAGGATGGTGGGGAGCAGAGATTCCACCTGCAGCCCGTGGAGGACCCCACCTCGGGGCAGGTGGAGGCACCTGAAGGAGGTGCAAAGCCCCCGTGGGAAGCCCACGCTGGAGCAGGCCCCTGGCAGGACCTGTGGCCCCATGGAGAAAGGAGCCCACACCAGAGCAGGTTTGCTGACAGGACTTGTGACCCCGTGGGGGACCCACACTGGAGCAGTCTGCTCCTGAAGGTCTGCACCCCGTGGAAGAGACCCACGCTGGAGCAGTTGGTGAAGGACTGCAGCCTGTGGGAAGGACTCACATTGGAGAAGTTGGGGGAGGACTGTCTCCCGTGGGAGGGGCCCCAGGCTGGAGCAGGGCAGAGTGTGAGGAGTCCTCCCCCTGAGGAGGAAGGAGCGGCAGAGACACCGTGTGATGAACTGACCACAACTCCCATTCCTCATCCCCCTGTGCCTCTGGGGGAGGAGGGAGAGAAATGGGGAGTGAAGTTGAGCCTGGGAAGAAGGGAGGGGTGGGGGGAAGGGGTTTAAAATTTGGGTTTAGTTCTCATTATCCAACTCTGATTTGATTGGTAATAAATTAATTTTCCCCGAGTTGAGTCTGTTTTGCCCATGATGGTGATTGCCGAGTGATCTCCCTGTCCTCATCTCGACTCACGAGCCTCTCGTCGTGTTTTCTCTCCCCTGTGCAGCTGAGGAGGGGGGTGACAGATCGGCTTTGGGGGCACCTGGTGTCCAGCCAGGGGCAACCCACCCCACAGCACCAGAAACCCAGCCTACTGATCCTAGATGATAAATTTGGGGGAAAAAATCTGGGATATTAAGAGGACATGCTGTGCTTTTCCTCTGGAAATCATTTAAAAAGATGCAACCCAAACTTCTGACAATTTAACATTCATAATAAAAAGTAACTCCAGTCAGTCATTAAACCTCAAAAGGATCCCTGAATTGTGCTTTTCTTAATGAATTCAATAATCGATTCTTACTACCCAAATAAGGTGTGGGATGGATCAGCTAATAAGCATTCTCAGTTAATTGCTTTCCTCGAATGACAATTTGTACAAATGATACCATCAAAGTAGTAATAATATCCTTATTGATTAAATTAATCTCTAAAAGACAACTCAAGTTTAATTAGCAATGCATGACAGAAACACAAAATACTCCAAAAACAACCTTGTAACCCATCCCAGACTTAGAAATCATGGCAACTGTCATGCAGTAGACTTTTGCATCTCTATTCAAATAGACACGCGCAATTTTATGGAGCATCTTTGGCAAATGTCCGTGACTATCCACAAAAGCCCATGAGGCCCGCCCTGCAGAGAAAAAACGAGACACGCAGCTAAACCAGTCTTCCCACTTAGTTACACAGTCACTAAGAGCCAGGGCCACAAACAGTTTTAAAATAAAATAAAAATTTTCAACGGAAGGAGCAGAGACGGTCAGAGAAGCAGCCGCGCCAAAATTCACACGTGGAGCTGGTGGGGACCCAGACAGCGCCCACACTTTCAAGCCGTGGAAACCTGGGAGCTTGGAGCAATACTCGCTCTCCCTATTCCTGCAGCAAGCCTGAGCCCAGGGAAGGGATGTCCCCACACACCCCAGCTCCAGCGGCTTCACCAGCACCGTCTGGTCACCAGCCGGGCACAAGGATGAGGTTTCCACCCCGGTCTGCCAGGGGGAGTTAATGCAGGGACAGACCAAAGCTTTGGTCCTTGTGGCTGACAAGACAGTAAGAAAGTCCTGGCGCTATTATAATTTGATAGCAAGGCACTCTTTGGGGGGGTCGGGGAGAGAAGAAAAAAAAAGCACGTTGAAAACCTCTCCGTTGAAATATTAGCTTAAACTGCTTTGCTTAGCAAACACTTCTCTGCTTTCTGCCAAGAAAAAGGGAATTAGACTCAATTCTGCCTGGGGAAGTGAAGTAGTGGACATCAGGGACAAGAGGAGTGAATAAGCACAACCTTCTGGAGACACTCCAGCGCGATAAAAGAAAACACAGTAACACAGAGAACAGCATGTTCCCCTTGTCAGGGCCAAAGCCACCCCGCAAGCAGAACAGGAATTTGCCTGGGGCAGCAACATACTTAATGGCTTTATTATTATTATCTGAGCGATCCGAGGATGCTTCGCAGCACGTACGGGAGAGCAGCGAGCCCAGAGCCACCTTTGTGAACGTGAGTAACGGGGGGTTTGGGTTTTTAAGTGGCTCATGCAGGAGCTTTCTCGTTTAGCTAACTGAATTCAGCCACCGAAAGAAACATATGGCCTGTCTCTTCCACCGCACATAGGTACAGTACAGCTTATTTTAGAATATTTGAAGCATATTAATAAAACCAGAGTCTTGTAGAGTATATGGTCTTCACCCTTCTAGGTTAGGACAGCCCATCCTTCTCAATTATTTATTTCATTTCATTATTCAGATTACTTGCATTTAATTTTACCATAATACAGTTAGCTTGTGCTTTTGCCTGAAACTGTAATTTTTCCATGTCCTCACAGCCTCAATAGGTTTATTAGCTCATTTTTGTTCTTTGAGCGCTTTTGGTAATACAAGCATATAATGTTTAAAAAATGCTACACGATTCTCAGAAAGATGATGTAATTTGCACCAGCATCAAAAGAAAAAGAAGTACTTTCTGTATTTATTTTCATCCAAGAATCACTGAAACAAATAAGAAACCACCAAATTACTTTTCTGACTACAGACACCCACTTATCAGGCAAAACGGCCAAACACCCTCAAAAAGCCTACTAATTTTCCATTAGAGTTGATCCTTTAAAACCATTTTATGAACAAAGAGTCCTACATAACCGGTAAAGTCATATGGCTGCCACGGAGCCCAGCCGCGGCAGGTTGGAGGCACGCGCAGAAGGGCTGGCAACCTCTGTACGTCAGGACTACTCCAAACAGAGAGATCCGTCTGAGAGCTGCCATCTGCCGCAATGCGTATCGAGACTCCTTACGCACCCAACCACTAGCCTTGGATAAACTATTTGCAACTGAAATCTTACTATGAAGTGGAACTCAAATATCTGGCGAGCGCCGACACGCCACGTCCAGGACCTCTCTCCGTGTGAGCTACCTGACCTGCATACACAACAGCCAACGAATATTAAACGATGTGCCATCAGCTCTTGGTCACTAAATACGACACTTGCACAGAGACTCATTTTTGGAGCTCGGGAATCTTTGAAAATCTACTTCCTACGTAGTCCTAAAAGGTGGACATCCTAAATATTTTGGCTCTCAAAACCACTGATATTTTTAAAAGCTTGACCAGAACACACAGCATATGAGTGCAAGCAGCAGGGAAACATATGGGTTGGAAAAGCAAGCCTGGGAAAGTCACTTGGGGAAGAGGGGGATTATTATTTTCCAAAAGATGTTTGTTAGCTTCAGAAAGAAGAGTTCAGCATGTGAAAAAGAGGACATATGCTCATCACTTGTCCCTGAGACATCCATCTTATTTTTCCAGTTAAGAAGCCAATCTTCGATGAAATCCCCCCAAGACCTAGCAGATAAGTTGAATTACTAATTGTGAAAAGATTACTTTCACAATGATATTATGAAAAAATCCCATCAACAAACAAATAAGGATAGCCACAAGAGAAGCTTGCTTTACAGTGGGATCTCTCTAGACTCAAGAAGCGAGCTGCATGATGATGTGCAATAATTACTTCAAATGGAGAAGAGCTATGTGGCGCATTTAAAGCCTTTAATTTCTATTCCCTTGTTTAAGTGAGATTATTGCTCCCCGTAGCCAATAACAATAGATTTCTTAAGTTTCTTCTGATTTACCAGCAAAGCAAATATCCTCTGGTAAATCTACGAACTGAACAATGATTTTTCATTTTTACAACAGCACAGTCAATTCAATTTTCCAGTTATAAGTCTCAAGCCTCTCCCTATCAGCTTGTTAACGTACAAATGCTGTACTCTCAAACACGCCTGGAAGAATCTCCATAGACTTTGCCATCCCAAGTTGCTTCTGAACATTGAATTCGTTGCTTATGAATCACTTCATTGTATGTAAACACTTGAATCACTAAGCCACATCTAATATTGTACATAGTAATCAAAGGATGCTGTCACAGTGGATTCCGTAACGACAAACGCCTGTGCGGATGCACTGAGGCAGCTCTAAACCCACGGCTATTAGGGTTTCACTTTTAAAAGCAGTTTTTGCGAACATATTTTATTTGCAGACGCTAAATGCCCGTAAAATACTTTCTTCTTAAGATACTCACAGGAGTCCCACCTGCCTCCCTAAGGACTGCTCACATGACGAAAGCGGCACTGTATTTTTTTTGGTATTTAAGATACCTATAATTTACAGTAACAGTGTGATGTGACCAGGGCCTGTATACGTTGGCACGGCATTTCATATCAGTAGGTTTGTGCATCAGGTCAGACAGATAAGCGTCCAGGAAAGAAAAAATTGCACTCACCCCTAAAAGCAAATAATTCTCCCCCTTAAAATTAAATTAAAATGCTATAAAACACATTAATGCTCAATTCCCCTGAAGCATTCTAATAACTGTTTATGTTAACTCGTTAAAGTGTTGCTTTGGGTTCCTTAAATACCGTTAGGTGCAATTTTTCTCACGAATGTGTCACAAACCTTGATGCCGAGCTCTATGTTCTCCCCTCCGTACACATCCATCCCAGGATCAAGAAGCCCAATCTCTCCAAAGAACTTTCTGTGCACAACAAATGAGCAACCGATCATCGCTGGCGTCCTGTACAAACAGAAAAACAACACAAATGCACAATTATTGACATTTTCCAATCTTTAATGGACCAAGGGCTGATTTCTGCAAAGCTCCCGTTGGCTTCAGATGCCTCCTGCCATCAGTTATCCCAGAGCCATCGCAGACAGAGTGAGCTCTGTGCCTCTGAAGACATTATTTTACCACTGCAATGAAATTGTCCAAAGTTCAGGTTCATTTCACTGTGTATAGACTGGAGAAAGAGTTCTCCTGGGATTCAATTACTGAAAAGCTTTCAGGTCTTGGCTCCGTCTCAAACACCTTGGTGTGTCTACAGGCAAGGGCACAACTTCTTTGGGTTTCCATTCCTCCTAAGTGAAAGAAATATAACAATGGTGTTTCCTTTCTCTTACTTTCTTCTAGCACGTCTAGTAATAGCGTAGACTTCAGGACAGACACTAGCTTTTACAGTGCCTCGTGAAACGGCGTTTCCGATTGGGATCTTCATAATATCTCACAAAGGAGTCCTCACGAACCGGTGACAAGAAGCTAAATTGCAAATTTGCAGAAGCAAATCCTTTAAAAACCTCAGGACAACTGTTTGCAGAAACATCTGCTGTGTCATTCGCCCAGTTCCACCAGTACAGACAGGGCTCTGGGTTAGAGATCAAGTTGTCACGTTCACCCTGCGAAACCTCGAGCAGCCAAGCACAGCGTCCGGTCAGGGAAAACAACAGAGAAAAATGAGAGCAGTACTAACACTACTGACATCAATAGAATAGAGGAAAGACTGAGGAAAAACTCAGTGTCAGGGGTTAATTTATAATAACTATGCAATTTCAAGGATGTAATAGATGGTTGTGTTTGCTAACGACGCTGGCTGCCACATGCACACGCACCGTCCCTCCTTCGTTACCTTGCAAAACACGGGACCAGATCTCCCTCTGATAGAGCTTCCCTGAGATGAGGATGCTGCTCTGATTCGTGCAAGCCGAGATCACGTTGGAGGGTATTTTTTGAGCGGTTAAACGCTTGTGACCCTCTCCATAAAATTACACTTTGCCACAGAGCATGGCACTGAACAAAACCGTATCATTATGCTCTTGCTGCTTGGGGATACACTAATCTGTTGCGGTTATGGTATGTGGAAAGTTTACCCCCTGGGTTTTTTCTGTACTGAAATAGAAATATAAAAACTGTTCTCCCCTTTAACTTGCTTTCATTTGAATCCATGCTGTAAAGAAAAAAAAAAACAAACAAGGAACCACTTAGGGGACTCCGCAGGGAGGAGACAATGAATTTTACAGCTAAGCCATGCCAAGGTACTGCCAGGGTCTGCTCTTATGGGGAGGTGCGGGACGCCCCCCGCCCCCCCCGAGCTCCCCACCTTGGGGGAAGCTCCACCACGCTGGATGGGATGGCCATCACCTCTGCAGCTCCTCGCCTGGGCATAGGGGACACTTGCTTGTGCTGCCTGGAGAAGACTTGCGGGGCGCAACGGCAATGGTAGCCCGTGGAAACCTCACACCACTCAGAAACACCCGTTCTCCAGAGGGAACCTGCTCTGGAGGTAGGAATGGGCAATGGGATCACGTATTTTAATGCAGCCCCAGAGTCCCGGCTCAAAGCACGTTTCAACGCATGTCCGTGCTGTGGAGCACGTTCAAGGCTGAACTAAGCAGTTACGGCTCGCAGAGGAGGAATGCACCCTCGAATATACCCCGACGCAGCTTACAGATCCAGATCCTCGCAGACAGCGAGGATCAGGCCCGTGCTCAACCTCTCATCCCCACCGCACAAACTGCCCGTCTCTGCCCGTCGAGCATCTGGGGTCCCCGGTGCTCCCCAGGCAGCAGAGGGCTCAGTAACCCCCCCAGGACCTTACAGCTCGGCTCTGCCAACAGCCGCCCAAATTAATCTCTGTGAAACCCTTGAGCTCCTTGGATGAAGAGTTCTAGCCACTTAAGTATTATTATTTATAGACATTTTAATACTTTTAATAGACTGGTAGAACAGCTGACTGCTGCTGCCATATTAAATTAGTAACAATTGGAATCCATCAGAGGATTTTTTCAATAGATTTCTTCCCTGACAGCCAGCTCAGCCTTCCTTCCAATAAGCAGGATAATGTTTCATGGTTTGCTGCCACTCTAGTACTTAAGATTTCAATTCTATTGCTTTATTTGTAGCAAGTTAACTGCCATTAGCAGAAACAATTCTTTCTGAAATGATAACCACCTTAGAGATGCCAAATCTAATAGCTCCACTATCCTAGAATACCTCCTGGAATTAAATAGAAGGGTAAGTTGCTCCGGTTTTACACGGAGCATGAACAACCCAGTTCATCTCCTCCACTGGGAACTGGTGTGGGGGAGCATGGGAACCTCTGACTTCTCCAGTCAAAACCTGTTAGATCTGTTAAAGGCACTCAGAGACCAGCTAAAGCCAGAAAAAAAAATCAGGGAAAAGTTTCAGACACATGAAACTGCATTTCTGATCCAGCAACGTGGAGGACTGGGAACTCACCACCAGCAACGCAAGGTTTTCTGAACTGGAAGCCGCTCAACAGCCATGCACCGGGAGTTGTACCCCAAGAAAGCTTTTTTGATTGTTATTTTGCAGCGTGACTTCACTTTCTAGACCACAGAGTCACCGATCCTTTCCAAAAAGCTCTTGGAAACAGCCTGATGGGGATTTTGTAACTTCACCTTCAAATTTTCCTCTTCCCCGTTTTGCTGCACATTCTGGTTCCAGCGCGCGATACGGTGAAGCATGCAAAGCAGCGCTCCCGAGCGGGTCTGAGGTCCCTCAAGCAATACAAATTAAGTGCTACATTCTTCTTGGTAACAATGCCTCCATATTAAATAAATGAGGAATCAAGCGGCGCTCAACAATTTAAATAAAAACACCATTTGATTTTGTAGTAAATCCTTCAAAAAGGTGGACGTTTACAATAATAGATAGCCCATCCACAATGAAATAATGGCCTGCAGACAAAGCGCTGATAAAGCCTCTTGTTCCTCTGCCCCTTAATTAAAAGCATTAACACAGTTTGTTTTTAAAAATCACACAGCTCAGCTCAGCTAAATGCATTTTTATTTGTCCCGATAGCTATTCTTTCTTTAATGAGAAAGGAAAAGCGGAATTTGGCAGAAAAGAATGAACAGAGATGTTTAGCAGAATTATTGGGTTTGTATCCAGAAATCCACAGCCTTAGTTCCTCGCCATTATTTCCGTTGGCTCCTCTATACAACAAGTGACGAAAGGTCAAGAAGAGCAGCTTTTATGAAATATCCTCAGCATGAATCTCTAAATAAAGATGAAGAAGATACAGGGAAAAGCGTTTATCCTAGTCTATTAAGTTACTTTAATGGTCTTCCTTTCTTTAGTGCACAGTTACCATCTAATGATTAAAAAGTCTCAAGTAAATTGCTTCTTCAATTCCAGGAAATTAATTTTCCTACACAATTGGATTTTGCTTCCAATTTTATACTAAAGTGCAAGTTATAAAATATGTAGAAAAAAAGATATTAAAAAAATAATTAGCGGTCATACCGCTGAGCGCGGGAAGGCTGCGAATATACTTTAAGAACTGCTGGGGTGTCCAGTTTCCATTAAACCGCTGTTGTTTTTAATAAACTTCAATCACGGAGTTGCTCTACCTTCAACAGCACGTTCCCACTGCTGTAGGAGCCACAGGACTACACTGAGCACACCTGGGATGGTCCTTACCTGCCCAGAAAGGGGTTATTCGTCCCTCTCCCAAATTTGCCGTTCCGAATTTAACACACCAAACTCAAACATCTTCTTTTCCACTTTGACATTTCAGACTTGTCCAAAACACGCACAATTTCCCACTTCTGCTGCCCGTCTGCACCTCCGTGGTACAGCTGGGGGTCACCGGGGGGAGCAGGAAACACTGGGAAACTCTGAGCTTTATCCTCTAAATTTACCAAACTCAGAATATGTCGAAAATTTCAGGTCAACTATTGAATTTAGTCAAATTAAATGTGTGGATTTAAATAGTGGTCTAGCAATTATTTCCCTAACTATGCCAGGGTCAGGGAGAACATCATCGTTATTTTTACATGGCACTCTGTGATAAAACACTTGATTTTCTTTTGGCCAGAGACGAAATTAAGGACTCAAATTTGCAAACAGAAACAGCCATCAGTGCCGTCACCTCTGTGCTTCTCCATTTGTGGCACAATGAACATATTGCAGAATAAATAAAGACCGGGATGTGTAACACAGGTTTATAGCAAGAGAATACGTGTGTGGAAATTAAATACAAGCATGTGGCACCTGGGATTGACCCCTCTGGTCTTAAGATGGGGTTAACCAGACCCGGCCATGGGCAGTAGACCTCCATGGGGCAGAGACCATGCAAACTCCTTTGCTCCACTGGCAACAAGCTGTGTCCCGCGGGCTCGGGGACCCCTTGGGCTCATGAAGGGACTCCGGGCTGGAGCCGTCCTGCTCCGGCTGCCTGCCTGGCCAGAAGAACCAAATTAATTACAAATTTGGAAAACAACAAGCCCGTTTTTCAATTGTACTTGGCTTGGTGACCATCTGCATCCTTGGGAACTGCCCTCTGGAGCCTGACCGGGCCAGTGGAGTTCAGGTTCAGGCAGAGTCCAGAGCTGGAAGAGACCCTGTTCTTTGAAACGAGATTACGCCGGGGCAGGACAACTCTCCGTGCAGGGGAATGGGGCCAGGCAGGGTGAGCCAAGGCCAAAGGCACACCTGGCCCTGCCCGCCTCGCCTGGAGTCTTCATCAGCCCTACCCCACCGCCGCTTTGCTGCCCTTCCTCTGTCCTCGGTGTTCGGCCAATCCAGGAGGCACCAGTGAGGGTGAGGATGAGGATGAAGATGAGGACAAGATGAGGACAGGATGAGGAGAAGGATGAGGCAGCACCATTCCGCCCAGTCCCGGCAGCCCTCCTTCCCCACAAGCTCTTCAGGCGCAACGGCAAACGCATGGTGCCCCATCCCAGCTTCTCCCGAAAGCAAACATGCAGGGCAGAGAGGGCCTGGATGCGTGCTGTGGAGCGGTATTTGCTTTAAAAGTGAACTTCAGCTCATTAATTTAAGAAGTTTCAGTAACGGAAGAGTGTTTGAGCAGCAGGGCAGCCGCGGCAGGCGGCTAATGGCAGTGCAGAAGCGCGAGGGCAGGATGCTGATCACAACAGCCCAAAAACTAATGTCACACACGGGGCGCATCTCCAAAGGAGAAATAAATATGGCTTCTGCCTCCTACAGCGGGGCATCTACATGCAGATGCGGAGTCAGGCAGGAGCCGCGCTCTCAGCCTCCCTTCACTGCCTGCGTAATGGCTTGGGCAGATAAAAGCCGGATGTCTTTCACGAGAATGTAATAAAATTTCTACGAAGGAACGGCATTTTAGCCCACAGCAGCGTACCTTGCTTAATATTATCCCCAGGATGGCATCTGCAATAGTTGTTTCTTGAATAACTCTAGCTTCCCTGCCCCAGTGACCTTGGTTAATTGTCTGTTTCAAATGGGTTTATTTTCCCACTGTTGCTAAGTACTACAGAATCTGCGAAACAAATTAAAAATAAGAGATACCACATAAAAGAGATGCTAGATTGAATGTCTTTTCTGAATTTACTGGAGATTAATACGACTTAAACTTTTAATGGCACAGAAGCTGTGAAAACTATGTGTTTTTTAAAATACCTATTATGTCTACCCATGTCTGTGACCTTGCTCAAGCCAGATTTGACTTTGTCGCTGTTGTGTGCCTGCTCCGATTTCCACGTCTAGAAGAGACTCACTCTGGGACCTCAGGCAAAGCCTTTAACTTCTTTGTACCTCTGTTTCTTCATCTGTCAGAGGACTATAATACCTAGATGCTCTTGAGAAAAAGCATTTATAAATCACTTCAGTGACTTCCACATTGGGGCTGCTGAATTAACTACCGATATTGTTATGTACGCCAGAAACCCTCCCCAGTTTAAGTCATCTACGGTGAGAAAAGCACTGGTTAATAACCTTGTAAGCGAGGAATCACGCACACAATTTGCTGTTTCTCGCCTTGCTTTAAGCCACCAGCAGCAAGGAGAGCTGTGTGCACACCCTTATGGCACCCACGGGTGCTAAAATGCAGCGTGTGAACCTGAAGCAGATCTCTATTTACATGTACAAGCTTCAGGACTGTAACTCAACTGTAAAATTTCCCCTCTAGGATAAAAACTGCTGCCAAGGTCACTGCCTAAAAGCATTTTCCTTCCTCGTATATTCTGGAAAATCCAAGGATGTCCCAGCACTGAAAATCACCGGGTGTCTGAACGCCCACCTCCATGCTCCTGTTTTCTTTGGCACTTTTAGCAGGAGGTTTTTGTACAGATGTGGGCTGCTATTGGCTGTCAAAATGCTCATGTGCAGGTAGTCATAGTCCCCAACTGTACGTATTTTGTCAGCTGAAGTAAAACTCCAGCCTCAAAGATCTCCATTACATGGATCCGGACTTACCCGGTTTTGGCAGCTGCTTGGAAGCAGAAGACACTTAGGCCAACGTGCCAATGGCCCGACCATCTCCCACAGCCATCTTGTTGGGAATCAGCAAAAGACACCAGCTTCAAGAAACCCTTCCAGACCAACAGCTGTAAGATGGGAGCGAGCCTCGCTCACGGTCACGAGAATTCGCACACACAAAGGCGTTTTGGGCTTTTCTCCATCATTTCCCCGAGCGCCGGCAATGGTGCAAGGTGCTAACTCCAATGGTCCCGGCCCTGCGCTCTCTGTGCACACGGGGGAGCAGTGCTGCAGCACAGCGTTTGAGGTTTGCAGTTTTGTGTCTAAAAACGGTAACTCAGAGTACAAGACCTGAAGAAGTCACCTTGGAGAAAGTAAATTTGATAATTACCCTTCAAATGGGACTCAGTCTCTGTTCAGGTTTTGAGGAAATAGTTGCAATTACAGCATTCTCCCTTGGGATATACTTAAAAGATGGCTCTTCATTTTCACTAATTTGATGGTAGCTGCAGAGCTATTCCTGGTGGCAGCGCAGAGACAGGCACTCAGGGGAAACCTGGTCTTTCACACTTGGTGCGAAGCCTTTGGCCCGCGGCGATGAGCCCACGGGGGAAAGAGGCTCCTTCCCACTGCGTAACTGCCTGTTGACAAACATCGGCACGCCCTTAATGGTGTCCCATTAATTCACAAAGGCAGAATTGGGGGAAATAATAGCGACTGCTCATAGTGATGCATTAGGGAGAGTCCTACAGGAGAGGCAACACAGTGTCTCAGCTTCGGAGGCTGAGATAGAACAGAACACGATTTTCATATATGCATTGGCTCACACTGGAAACCACCGAAAAATTCATAAAAGATAGCAAGAAAAATACTTTCCCTGCCTGGAAAGCTATTGTTCAGCAAGACAGAATGCAAAGGGGAGCACAGATTAGCATGGATGAAGAGCCAGAAAGGCACGGTATTTAGTTAACCTGGTTTTACTTCTCCTCTATGACTGGTCCCCTAAAGGTCTTACACTCAAAGCAGATCTGGTAAGTGCTGTTACATCTTACTTGCACGGAAATTATCCAGCCGGAGCACATCTTGTAATCAAACCCAGGAGCTAAGCTACAAAGCCTTGTCTCCGCTAGGAAAATAGATGTTTTCTTATATCTCATTAGTTAAAACACGTTAACCAACATGAGATAAAATTCTAGCAAAACAAAGTAGTTTGCAATTTTAATCTGAGCCGGGGGGTGAGAGTAAACCGGAGTCTGTTCCCCACGCTGTGTATCACCACGCCACCCGCGCACGGGGAAGCTGCAGTGACTTAACGCCACGTAGGTAAGGAGAGCGCACACCTTTAAAAATTAATTGACAGAAGGTCACGGTCTCCTACTACTATTGACTATCAGTCGCCTCTTCAACGCAAGTGGCAAGTCCCCTCCCGGGCAGCTTGTTCAGGCGTTTTCAATCCCGCATGAACTTTTCATTCTAAGGGCAGTGTTTGTCTATGCAAATCAGACCTATTTACTCCACGTTAGAGATGCAGAACTTCCCAGGGCAACGACAGGGACTGGCTTCAAAGTTTTGCCAGAAGTAGTTTAAAACCTCATTTCTGTTCATTGGCAGTGACTGAAATCCACTTCCCTGGGCAGCTCCGAGCAGAACGGAGGTGCCTTCACCCGTCTTCCTGGATGCTTGGATTTCACACACACAGCCAGGCAGCCGACACCTTCAAACCCTGTCCCAGCCCCTCAAGAAGACAATGTTTTTATACAGCCCTAGATTTGAGGATTTGCATTTGTACCCAGTGACACGACAGCAGGTGAATGCTAGGATTTCACCTCTATGAAGGTGAAAGATTTCTCGTACTTTACTTCCTCTAACGCATGATCTTTTGGCACTTCCGACCCCTGACTTACAACAAAACGTTTAGTGCAGGAAAAGGGAAAGATAAAAAAAAAAACCAACCCAGACCAAATGCTTATCCTTAGAAATACCCAGGATGGAAACCAGAGTTTGGGTGTTAAAGACCTCACGTGCCCATCTGATCTAATATTGAACCCCAATCCAAATCCCACTGGTTTTCAAATGGGACTGGACCAAGTAGATACCGATTACGGAAAACCTGCAGCGGGGACATTCTGGTACCACCTCTGGGTCCTGCCATCCCGCTCACTGCAGCCCCCAGCCCCGGGGCTTTGGCTTCGCGGGGCTGCTCACCCTCGCCGATGTGCCGGTCCAAATCGCTTCTGCAGGAATTGCTGCATCAGGAATACGGCCCTTCGCTTGCTATCAGTAATAAATGTGATGTAACTGTAACTTCATCTCCTTCCACTGTTGCCAGACTGCTAATTAAATGATAATTACTTTTAGATGTAATATGTATAACTAACAGGCACTTAACAGGAACATGTTATTTACTGTTCTTTTTTTAATGTGAATATGTTTTTTCTCAAGGGCAGCAAAGCGGCTGACTTGCAGTCATGTTCCTCCTCTCCACCTAGCATAAAAATCACAGCGAACAAATGTCACAGGCAAACAAACTTCTCTCTGCCTCGGACACAAGTCTCAGCCCAGCGCGGCAACAAGCCGTGCCCCGGGTAAAGTGCCAAGCCGGAGCTGAAGGATTCAGGATTCAACCACCCCGATCCTTCACTCTGCTCCGAGCTGCCAAAGACCCTGCAGTACCCAAAATGGGACTTGGGCAGCGTGTTGGGTCCTAGAACAGGAAAATCAGCATCCCTGTTTCATTTCCTTTCTTCCCAAAACCCCAGCTGGGGGAGGCTGTGCCCCCAGCCCGTCTGTTGCACAAAGCACACATCCGCGCTGACACACATCTGCACAGACCAGTCCCAGGCGGGGCTTCGAGAGGCAGATACCACGCGCTGCCTGCGTCCCATCCCCACCGCGCGGCTCCTTCTCACCCTTCTGGGATGTAGATGTGCGACATTGCAACGAACACATTCGTGTTTAATCACACAACCCCCAAAAGCATCTCTCCAATGCAGAGCTTACACCAAATTACTCCTCCAGCTTCTAAACTTGGCTCAATCACCTGCAAAATGAAAGAAACTGCAATATTACAGTTAAATTGACTTTTTAAAGGTGGTGACGGTATGAAGATGGGCTCTGAGGGCGATGCATGTGAGCATCACTCTAGAACAAACCTGCTCTGTTTAGGGCTGAAATGTTATTTTTATTCTCTGAACGCTCCAGCCAAACCCCAGAAATCAACAGAGAAACCTCTCTTGGTGAATTATTGCCTATAACAAAGATGCTGCAAGCCAAAACCACGCGTCTGGGGACAAACACGGAAATGAAACTGTGCGCTATCACAAAGTAGAGTTAAAAAGTAATTTCCTTGACAGGTAGGAACAGAGCTGAAGTCCCTGTCGGCTCAGCTGGCCCCTAAGAAACAACATGAATAAAAGCAGCGAGAGATTAATGCCATCGTTACGCCGAGCTGTGCTGGTGAATGCGGCCACACAGCACCTCTTCCACGACAGCGTTATTTCACACTTTCAAACCTACGGCGTAGCCAGAACTCACCAGCCGGCCCTAGTTTCCTTCAAACACTCAGAAGTACCCCCTGAACCTAAATTCCTCCTAAATACTAAATTCAAGGTACTGTCAGAAATACCTTGCATTGGCTGACGACTGACCTCGTGATTAGTTTTGCACAGCCCCGTGTTGCTCTCTGATATATCGCTGTAATGGGTGTTGAAGTTAAAGATTCAGGAGGCTGAAGTGACTGGGAATTTCACGGATATTTCTGCAGACAGAATTTAGGCGAACGCGTTTGCGTTCACGATAGGCTGGTACTAAGAATAGGGACGTGAGTAATGGTTATTGACAGATGGAGCAGTTTCACTTTGTGGGTAAATGAGAGCACACTGAAATAGCCCTGTAAGCACCTCAGAGAAGCTGAGTAATGCATTTATTTTGACAACTACTTGATACGAGCCTATTCGGAGGGAGGGCAGCTCTCAGGTTTATCTTACCCTTCACGCATCCATAGCACGGGAGCACAATTCCTGAGAAATATAACAGATACGTTTTGTGCCTCCAGCGTTTAATAGTAAATGTCATTCTCATTTCTCAGGGTTTGGGGTTTATTTTATTTTAAACACTGAGCGAAACAGATAGAAAAGAAAAATGTATATGGGAAGAACTGTATCAAAATGGAAAAGCAAACTTGGTAAAGATGATTGCCAGGTAAGGAAACTCAGAGGTGGAGAGGCAGTTTTGGATTCACCTCCATGCGGATTAGAGCAGATCTACCCCACCACAAATCAGATGTCCCAATATTTACAAAGGGATTTAACCAAACTGCCTGTTTAAGAGCCAGACAACTTAGGGCCAACAGCTTCAACAGCAGAAATCACAAACCATCCAGGAACATTTATCCCACCAAAAGACCTATCAAAATTTTAAGGCTCTGTGCGTTTCCTCCCAGGCATGTGCACAGGTCAGGGACCAGTGCTTCTGATGCCAGAGCTCTTCGAAAAGGTGGCGTAAAGCAACACTGATCACAGTGCACGCAACAAAATTGTTATAAATATCCACAGACTTCAAGGCGGTACAAAGCTCAAAGCCCGAGCACAACAGCCTAGCATCGGCCTGACTTCTGCTGGATGGAACCCAACATGAACCCACTCAGCCAGTTTCTTCTGGGTTTTTTAGGTAGGGTTTTTTATTTTTTTGTTGGGTTTGGGGGTTTTGGTTGTGTTGGTTTGGTTTTGTTTTTTTTAAATGTATTGATTTTCTAAATGGAGAACTTGGATTCAAGGCCCTCTTAAAGTTGTTGGCAAAACTCTCAGCAAGCTCCTTGGTGGCATGAGTTCACCTTCTTCAATGTTTAGAGAAAAAAAAAAAAAAAAGTGCTTGCATTACAGGCCGCTCACATCAGCAGGCAGTGCACATCACCAGCCAGCTTGCGCCCTCTGGCATCCGATAATTAGGCAACTGCGCAAGTTGGGATGAACGGGCTTAACCATGTGTAAAGGCAGCATCAGCCCAGGAAGAACTGGACCTGATGAAGAGCTGGGATTTCACTCACACACTTACCGTGACAGGAGCTCATTTGAAGTCAGCATCCTCAGGGAGCAAAGGAAATGCGGAAAACAGAACCTTTTTCCCCTTCAAATTGTCATCCTAAGGAATATAACGTCATTCACTGACTACGCCCAGTCAAACTGGAGAAGTCAGCGCCAATGTTCGTTTAGTTGCATTTGCAGGTGCTTTCTTGCAATTCACAACCAATTTGGCAGCGAGGTTCCCAGGACACAAGGGGAAGGTCAAGGGAAGGCTGGTTCCTCGCACCCCGGGCTTGGCATGGGCACAGGCTCCTCGCCGGCAGGCGGAGGGGACTGTTCGTCACTCACCACGCTGGGGGTGTGCAGAGGGGTATTGGAGATGGTTGGGTCTTTCAGCTCTGCAACACGGTTTTGTAGCTTGATGCCCAAAAATGCAGCAGAGAGCAGAGAGGGAGCCGCTTCCGTTTTCTAGAGAAAGGTGACATTTTTACACAGGGAATCCCAAGTGCTTTGCCATTCTCGTTTTGCTAACAAAGCGTTTGTCCCTCGCCATAATACGCTTGTGGCCAAAAGGCTGACTCTTTTATTTGTGTTTTGCCTAGAAGTGAAGCAGCACCAGCTTCCTTGGGGGAAAGGATCTGCAGTTTGCCCTGGCAGACATCCAACGCGCTGCAGGCTTTAAACAAATCAAGACTTTGTGATTGAATCCATGGTCTGGAAAAAACTGGAGAGTGGATGTCAGTGTCTGAACTCCTAGAGAAGAAGTCAGACTCGTGAGGAAACCTTTATCAGTGGATCATCTGCAAACTCCTACAGATCCAAGATGATTCCAAAGACTGTTGAACCAAACCAAGAGTTGCAATGAGTTCATATCATAAGGACACGCTCCACGCCTTCTAATCCAAACTGCTTTCTGATTCTTGGACAAATAAGTATTAATTTAAATTGCATTTTTAAAGTGCCTTTGCAGAGGCTTCTTGCTTCTGCAAAATTACCAGTGGGAAGGAAAGACAAAAATTAAAGGCATGTGGAAGGAATCACTGCCAGTTTTACTACACGGAATAACAATTATGCCCTCTCTTTCTACAAAGCACCGCGTGCCAAAAGAGCCAAAAGCACTTCCACTCCACTTTTGCCTTTAATCAGAAAAACACATGTGTTGATTTTAACGGTCTAAGGACGGAGCGCAGAATAGCAAATTGGTTGCCAGAGCCAAGTGCAGGAGGCTGCTCTTTAGCAGCAGGCTGCGATGTTCAGGAGTCGATCAGAAATGGAGAGTGAACAGCAAAGCCAAACTCTCCTGAAACCACGGGGTAAACCTGTACATAACCGGCGCAGGACAAGTGCTATAATGAAAAGGTTCATAATCTGCACGACACGCATCCGAACACTTCAGCGTGAACACTACGCTGAAGAACCTCTTTATTGAGGTCCCACTTTACCATCCCTGCTTTAATTGAGAGGCGAGAATCTGACATTTTAACAGTTGAGAGACTAAATTGTGGATGGCACGCTCTCGCTGAAGCATTTACTCTGAATTAAGAAAACCATTTAAACCCATATTGATGGCTTGTGATACATTGTAGAGATTCTTGCCTAGCAATTTTCAAAAAGTTAAAGAATGCTGTCATACAAAACACTGCAGAGCATACACATTTTTAGAAATTGCTGCTTTATGCCTGCAGATGTGCAGCATTAACAGGGAAGTAGCGTAGAACAAAAGACCCTGTGGAAGCAAGCTGTCCTGCTGGCGGCACCTCCAAACTGGAGAAGAAAAAAAACAACAAGCCAAAACTTTGCTCTCATACATACGTATCTATCTATGTATCCATCCATCAGAATTTAGCAATACTGGTTTTGGTCTAAATCTTGCAAATTTTGGTCTAAATCTTGCAAACGTTACCTACTTTAATAACATGTTTTCAATTAAAAGATGACTAAATGAAAGGAGCCCAGAATATGTATTTTCCATAGGATCAGTGCTTGATCCTGATCTTCACAGAGGCTCCAACTCAGCCAAACTCTGAACACGTCCTTGGCATCAACCACGGGTAGCTCCAACAGCTTCACATCCCCGACGCCACATGTTTCACTCTTATCCTGATCGGGAGCCTCAGCTTTCACAGAGGCCAAACCACAGCTCATTATAATTAATACTGATAAACTCCTTCCATCCACCTGAAGGTTTGTGAAACTCCCCTCACCCTCCAACAGTTCTTACAAGAAAAGGCCGATCTGTGCACACAGCATCACTTATGCAAAACCCCCAGTGGCACCATGAGACTCCAGCCCTAAATCTGGAGCGTGCGAGAGCATCCTCTGTAACCCAGTTGTCCTGGTAGCCAAAAAGAAAAGGAAAGAAAGTGCTGAAAGAGGCGCTACGATAGCAGAGCACGTGCTATCGGAGAGGTGCAATAATGGCAGGAGAAGGTCTGAGCTGCCTATAAAGAGCCAAATCAAAGACAAAAGTTGATCTGGGTTCTTAGATATGGTTAAAGCCAAAAGCCTGTTTCACTCTTCCCCTGATTCTTCTCCCTACTTGAAAACACAACGAGAAAAAGCAAGGAGATGGCTGGTGCCGTGCTGCAACTGTCGCAACCTTTGCTGCAATAATTCCCCTGCACAAAACCCATATCTGCAGCCCCAGGACACGACGGTTCTGCCCTTCAGCAGCTGCAGCAGCTCATGCCGGTGCATTTGGGACTGGGGCCATTGGATCTGGAGCTATTCTCCAAGTCCTGTGCTGGCTGTGAAGAGTTACGGGGCAAAGAGAAGACTTCAAATGATCTTGGAAAAATCAAATTGCTCCAAAAAAAGCCAAATTGCCAAAGCACATGCACTGTGCAAGCAGCTGGGTTTCCACCTCTGTCTCTCCCAGGTGGTTTGCTGGAATCAGGGAGCTGCAGATCACACTGACAGAAGCTTCCTAAAAAATTTTTTACACAATTATTTTAAGAAAAAAGCTCACCTGGCCAATATAGTCGATGGAAAACTCCTGTGCATTGCCCACTGCAAATGAGCCCCCTCATACACGCACGCATATGCAGAAAGAGATCACAGACAAACCCAGGATTTGATTCTACATCTCACCTTCCAGAATGGGATGAAAAATTCAACTCTCAATTTAAACACAAAATTTGTTGCTCCTGTGCCATTTTGAGTGCCCCGAGTGTCTCCAGAGCTGCTTTTGAACCACGCTGAGAATCAGATGCAAAGAGCCAAAACTCTGCAGTATTAGCCTGGGATTTAGAGCATCTGTGTGGTTGTTTTTTCTCCCCATTAATTTAATTTGACAGAAAAGAGCAGGAAGGCTTCTGGCTCCCGTGTGGGCAAAGTGGATAAACAGCAGGAATTTTAAGGGAAGCTGAAACTAAACAGAAAAGAAAGAGGTTGGTGCTCTAACAGCCTTTTGTGTTTCCTTCTCCCCCACCCCATTCTCCGTGCCCTGCATGTTATAATGAGACTATTTTCATGCTTACCGCTCGCCCGCTTCAACCTATCCTTTGCATTTGATTTACACCATTTTGATTGGAAAAATAACACAAAGTGCTCTTCAAGGAAGATCATTTCCCATGATGGATCCTGTGATGGAGGAGGAGAGACAGCGTCCCACCACTGCCCGACTGCCCCCCACATCCACCGGATTCGGGCTCGAGAGCAGCAAATCCTAATCCTCCTGCTTCAGACAAATCTGCAGGAGTGAGTAATTCCTAAATGGGAAAACATTTGTGTAGCTCTGTGGTCAGAACTGCATGGATTTAGCATTACAACTATTCTTGCGGAGGAGATCTTAAAACCTTGTTTGTTTTTATTATTTTCCTGAATGTTTTTCAGTGCGGGCAGATACGCTGTACAAGCCGTAGCAGGCGACACACAAAGCAGAGCATCTTATTCGCCACACCTACTCTTGGTCACAGTAAGACATGTTTAAGCAACGGTTGCTGACACCAGCTCATTTACACCCTGTGCAGCAGCAACGGGTTCAATCTGAACGTGAACATCTCTGACCTCCCAGCAGCGTATTTGAGCACAAGTTCTTCCAAGCTGCAACGCTCCTTTATTTCTTTATAAACGTCTCAGCCAAACTGAAATGCATCCAGACTGGAAGGAGGCTTGAGGTCTAATCTCAGTGCTGGTTTGGAAGCTCACTGCTTCCAAGTGGGGAAGGGACAAGGTGACTTTCTCTGCCAACTGAAACTGCGCGTAGGAGTTCTAACTTGGGTATATGCAAATGAAAACAGGGAACTCAAACTTTTCCTTCTGCAAAGCACATCCCATAGCAGAGCTCTTGCAACAATAAATCACACCAGGCCTAAATCCTCCCCCCTCCCTCTTCAATAAACGGAAAATCTTGGCTGAAGAGGAGAAAGAGTTTTGCAATCAGCTTCAGCAGGGGAAAGGGCTTTAGCCATGACCTTCAGGATTTTGAGAGAGTAGTTTTGGTGTCTGCCCCACCTCTCCTAGCAACTGCACGTTTTAATTAAAGCAGAAACGTATGACGCTAATTCATGTTCTCAGTTACACAACCCCAGCAAACGTCCAGCACAACCAAGTGAACGACTCTGGATTGAGCCCAGTCACAGTGAGATCCGAGGGTGGCCAATCAGCCACGTAAGGAACATGCGAATTAAACACCAGCTGCTCCACAAGTTTCTGCAGTGAGAGATGGCAAACGGTCTACGGCGAAAAGAGGATGGTGCCCTGTGAGAAAAAGCCAACACAACCTCTTCGTGAGGGACTAACCGCACTGAGTCAAACAAGAGAGACGTGCACAGACACCACGTGTCTGTGGTTATACTGTGATCTCTGGTGGCTTTGAGAGAAGGTGGGATCCAGAGATACACTACGAAACCCTCAACCAGCTGCCAGTTTAATTTCATCGTACCCACTGCCCTACAAGCACTGTGACCATAACTACTTGCCTGTTGCTCTGTTAGTGCATTACCTCTCCATCTCGCATCATCTAGTAGCAGACGCCTTCTATGTGAAGTCAACAGCAAAAGGCAAGTGCCAGGTGGACTTTATGGACAGAGATGGGCAACCATTTTCACAAAAAAAGATCTTAATCGAAAGAAATATATTTTGTTCAACCAAAAGACCCAACTTCTTTAACTTTTCAACTAAAGAAGGCCACCCAGAGTCTCCTTAGTTATTTTCTCAGATGTGGAAACTTTGATTTTAGATTAGATTAACCCCCAAAATCCCCAAAGTGACATTTTTGTTTCAGATGACAGCCTGGTTTTCATTCAGCTGCATTCATGTGAGGACACGGGCAGGTCATAATGACAGAAACAAGAATCTCTGACAAACACAAGTCACCGAGAATGTAACACCAGGCTTTGTGTGATGATGCAGACATTAAAATTACCACTTCATGACTGCCAGCAGCAGTTACCCTGCCCATAGTGATCTATGCAGCCAGGGAAAGCTGAACCGCACTTTCCCAGAGCAGGGAGACCCGTCCCCGAGGTTCCCATGCCACCCACACCAGGAGTTACCGGCTCGAGGACTCTTTCACAAGCATCACGTAACTGCTTAGCATGCATTAAAAAGACAGTGAGGTTGGAGGGGACTGCCTTTGGGGTTGGGCTATTTTTCCGCCAACACACAGAGTAATTCACTGCGGGAATGACCTACACGGAGGCACCAGGGATTCCGCACCCAGCCAACCCCCAACAAGACGCACGTCAAGGCGACCCTCAGACCTGCAGTTGCTTCACGTAAAACAGGTCACGAACCAAAGCCTCCAGAGAAGTTTCAGTCTCCAGTTCAAGTATCTTTCTCTTTAAAGGATCTTAACATTGCACACCGATGCATGCTTACCTCCATGCAAATACCAGTTTGCAAAACAACTAGAGACATTCAATTGCATTTTTAAAAGAAGATATTTCCATTTATACAAACATGGAATGCACTTTAATACAGTACTTCAGAAAATTAAAAGTAGTGGTGTAAGAGTTCTTTCCATCAATCTCCCATGCCCAAGAAAGGGATTTGAAATTACTTGGAATTTTTTATGGAATATGAGAACGGCCAGCAAATTCTACTGTCTCAGTTCTGTATTCCCAAGCAACAAAGAAAAGAAGGAAAAAACTAGCAGGTCAAGTGCAATACTGTGAAGTGAACTGGAAGATTAGAAGGTTCATCAGGGAATAGTTTACCTGGTATTTCTTACAGAGAAGATGCTAGAAGGCAGGAACGTGCTACAAGGAATTAGAAAAAGAAAAGGTTATTGGAATTAAAAGCGATGCTGGGGATGCACTGCCACAGAGCACAGGGAAAAGCTGAATATTCAGGAGTTCTGGAGGGTAAGTCCAGCGGCACATTTTCAACGCTCAGGTCCAGGCACAAATTGATGCCAAGTCCAATGTCACTCATAGCCCAAGGCAGGAGGAAAAGGAGCACCCTGGGCCTGTCGTACTCTTGCTTTTCACAGGTACCCCGTCACCTGCTCACAGAGGCTGAACACTAAGCTGCATGGGGTTTTCATTACATTAAATATGATTATTCTTATAAAACTTCATAATTTAGGCAACTAATTTCCTTATCTATTTTTAAAGGTAAGGTTTCATGCAGTATCCTCGATGCATCAACAATCAATACATTCAACGTTACGGTGGCTCATAAAAAGACAGAAGCAGCGTATTTTCCAATACTGTTTGCTTGAAAAGGACCCTGCCTTCATTTTCCATGAAACGCAACATTTCAGAAAAAACCCGGCATCAAAATTCTGACTTCTGACATTTCCAACCAACACAAGAGCTCTGTGCTGCTCCATGCACGACTGAACTAAAAAGAAAGCACGTTTCAGATGAACCGGCAATCTGCACAAGGAATTTCAGCATCACTCGTGAGATTAATTCAGGAGAGCAACGCTATCCCAATCACACATCGTTTCTGCTTTCCTTTGATACCATTTCCCATTAGATGTGCATTAGCACAGTAGCAATAACTCCACTCCGCCAGTTAAAAGCTAGGTACGATCGGGACCTCGAGAACAAAGAGGCAAAATTTTCAAAATAATTCAGCCTCGCTGACAGCCCCCATCCCAGGCAGGCTGGATCCAGGGTCACGTACAGTCAATACATTTACTACATCTTTGGAAAACAGAGTGCGCCGTTCCCCTTGTCGTCACAGAATCACGTACACGCAAACCAGACTCCTGTCCCAGGATGACCAGAAAACATTATTCAATGTATGGGCAACAGCCGACACGACTGCATAAAGCTGCTCGCTCCAGACTACTGACCTAAAAATCACATCTGCCTTCTTAACAAATACATACAGTACACAGCATTTCTATGACCAAAAATTTCATGTTTGCCACACTGTGCTTGAAACAGATGCTTGACAAAACTAGAGGGATATAAATAGGGCAGTCATTGACTAAGGCCATATGTTGGAAGCATGTAAGATGGACTTGCTTAACTGAAGAGCCTTCAAAAAACAGTAATGATAAAAATAGGACTTGAACAGATCTCAGATCTAATATTCTTTGGAGCTTTTTGGTTTGGGGCATTGTTCCCTAGCAGCTGAAATGACCTCTAAATAGCTTTCCTTTACCCTCTCTGCCAAACCTCTCCAGTACTGCTGGCCAGCTACAAGGTCTGACTGAGCAGGTCATGGGTCCAGAGGTCCCTGTGGAGAACGGAGCTTGGCTCACCAGTCATGACAGCAGCCAGGAAACAACCCTCCTGTGATGCTTGCAGCATAGATGTCCTCACTGCCTAGAGTGGTCTCAGAGTACTTGAAGACGCTACAAATGCAACAGCACACTTCTCTGACTGCCCATCCCAAAATTTCTTGCTTGGTTAACACCAAGGTGACTCCTCCAGCAACACTCCTGCAGCAAATCACCACTCTGAGGGACCTGGATGAGAGGAATGGACCAGCAGGAGCTTCAGGAAATTCAGTACAGACAAATGCCAAGTCCTGCAGCTGAAGCAGCTAACCCTCTGCATGAAGACAGGCTGGGGGTAGCACAGCTGAGAAGGACCTGGGCATCCTGGGGGATAACAGGACAACTAGCCGGCAGCGTGCCCCAACAGCAACCCAGGCTTGGAGACTAGGAGACTATTCCCCTTCACTTGGCACTTGTTAGGTCACATCTAGAAGATCATCCAGTGTTGGGTGAGAGCAGGACCGACCCATGGGGAAGGGAGTTCAGCAGAGGTCCCCAAGGTGGTGGAGAAGAGGCTGTGAGAACAGGGCTGGCTCTGCCCAGGGATGAAAAGGCTTTGGTGACACACACCTGCTAATGCCTCCCATACCTGCAAGGCATTTACCAAGACACTAGAGCCTCTTCCATTCCCTCGCCCAGATGTTCGAAGTTACCATGATTAAACACACAGCTCTTCAAAGAGCTCCATCCAGATACTGCTCACTGCTGCAACAGGACGCGTTACAGACAGATTTTTTTGTTATTTCCTGGGTAGAATCCCCTTCCCTTTCAGTAGTCTTCCTATTTTGATATTCCTAATTTCACTGTTATGTTTTGTGAAACATTAAATATTTCCTGGGTTTGGTTTTTAATATACAGGAAATTATGTGCACCATATGCGAGGGGGAGCAGAACATGCTGACTGCACGAGTGGGTGGAAAAGTCTGGGGGGAGTAGCAGCAGAAGGAAGAGAAGACACTGCATTAAATATTAGTGCTTCAAAGTTGCTGAGCAAAGGAGGAAGATTATGGTAGCCAGGTTTGAGATACACCCTTGCTCCATCACTCCAGTCCCCAGCGGCAAGGGAGAGAGAGTGCAAAGCCTGATGTCCAAATGTGAAACATATGGTGAATAATTCAGAACTCATCCATTTTTCTGATGAAATCTCAGGAAGAAGATAAATATGCCAGTATTTCTCTGATCCTTATTACTGCATAAAGGGCCAAATCCTGCCCCCAAATCAGATCATCAGCGACCTTTTCAAGACACATCCACAGAGTTTGATCTCATGGGCAATGAGGATGCTCAGTACCTCTTGTCCATCAGCAGCCCAGCTCGACTGCTGGGAGAGTTTAGCTCTCCTTGTCCTTGTCAAGCTGCGTTTTCAGCTTCACTGCCTCACTTATTTCCCCCTCTCTTGTTTCAGAGGCTGAATATTCAGTAGCACTCAGAAAAGGCTCTGATGTTGGAGGAGAACTTACTGACCTCTGTAAGAAAACCAAGGGATATGGCTTAAAGTTTAGGGGCAGGAGTAGTTGTCTAAAGACAAGTTCATTTTCTATAAATGTTGTTTTCATTTACAGTGAATGACAGTTTACAACAGTTCACAAAGTTTTGGTTCACAGTGAATAGTAATTGCATCCTAAAACCTCAACTGTTTCACTGAAGCAAATCGCTCAACAGTGCTTAGAGGTCTTCAGAACCAAAATCCAGTTTTCAAAGGTGACTTGGATGCCTACAACCCCGAACCTCATCGATTTGGGGCAGATTCCCTCTTTTCTCTTACTGCTGTGAGAAATGAGGAAAGCGGTTCTGCAACGCCATTAGCTTCCAGAATACTGCAGGAGAGGTTCAATGCTAATGTGATTTAGCTGGTCAACTATTTCTTCTCAGCAATGCAACAAGAAGCTTTTTCACCAAAATATCTTAAGAGATATCGGTAGCAACCTGGATTTTCAGGTTTCTTCCTGCTGTTTGTGCATTTGGGGCTGGACCCTGATATAACACACTCAAAAGCCCCTCCGACCAGCTCTGCAGCCCAGCATCAAGACTGATGAACCACCCGTTCAGGAGCTCCCAACGATGACAACGAGGCCACCCAGGCCTGCCTCGTCCTTAGGGCCATGGAGATATCCCACAATATGGCCCCTCCATGTTCACCCCACCCTCACAAGCCCTTCCGAAACCACTCTTAAATCCCAAAGATGTGTTCAACCAACAGCTAGCCCTAGGTGCACCGGGACAAACGCCAAACCACTGACTTTGGAGCCATTACAAGCATTACACCACCACAACCCTGCAGCTGATAAGTAGACATTTATTCCACAGCCCTCCCAAAGACAGACTTTTTTTTGGAAGACCGTGTTGTTGTTCTCCTCTTTCAAAGCCACACTGTATTCGGGGCTGCCCAGCAGCCTTTGATTCGGATGAAATTGGTACAAACTCACTACACTTCGCCACAACTTCTTAAAACCTCTCCGCTCCGCAGCTGGATTCCTTCGGTCCCTCAGGGGCAAAAGGTGGGAAACACCAACTCCCCCGGATGCCTTGCACTAGCATTTACACGTGCTTTGCAGCTGATTGCTACCAGATCAGAAAACCGTCCCATTCATTACATTCACAGCTTCTCTTTTAGCAGCAGGGTAGAGTTCAGCTCTGCAAAACCCCGTACGGGCTCCCTGGAGCTGGCTCACGCCACGACAGCCCCAGGGATCTGGCTCCGGAGTGACAGGGATGTCCTTCAAACTGTCACAACACGAGCCTCATGAATTATACACACAGAGCGGGCTTAGCGGCTTCGAATTCATCACCCTGCTGCTGTCAGCGCCCTGCCACAAAGAGCAGGATGACGCCATGCCATCATCAGGGGTGCTTAGCTGCCAAGCCACACTGGCGGTGGGGGTCAGCCCAGGGGACTGCCATCATTTACTGGCGGTGCTGAGGCATTTTTGGACTATCCAGCGCCTGCATCACTCTTCAGGGTTGATTCAGGTTTTAGGACATTAAAGGTGGTGGTCTCGGACGTGCTAGGATGATGCATCACACCCTGGCAGATTTTTCATGGGATGGCATATAATACAACGTGCTTTTTCTCAGTAGGATCATTTGTTTTCTGCTTCACCCTGTGCAAGATGGAGCAAATGCACCACCTTACAAAAGAGCTTAGTTTAAAGGAGACAGGTACAGTAAATAAATGTCCTGAGAGAAGATGTGAATTAGTGTTTTGCCCTGGGGGTACAGGCCTATGGCTCTATTCCTGTTCTCCTTACAGCTTGCTGCGTGGCCTTGGGTCAGCCACTTCCACTTGTACGCTTCACTCCACCTGTAAACATCTTTCTCTAGCCATTCAGACTCCAAGGCCTTTGCAACATGGATTCCTTCTGCTATGTATTTGACACATGCCTATGAAACGCTTCATCTTGTTTGGGACCTGCATGGGAAGTACCGTGATGCAGAGGAAAAACATCCACCACAGTATCAAGGGGTCGAGGAGGGAACCACCAGCACACGTGTTACCTACAGGAGTGAATGCTGAACACTCCGCCTTCCTCCCAGGGCACAAACAGAACGGAGCGGGAGAAGGAGATAGATCTTGCTGACCAAAATGAGATTCAGCTGGTCAAGCTGACGATAAAGGCCTGTAATTCCCATCAGTAAATTAAACTGCGACCATTTATACACCCGATGTGATGCTTTTATGAACCATCTGCTGCTGGCTTACTTTTGCTGTTAGATGTAGCTAATGTTTGCAGTTGTTAAACTTTGTCATTTTAAGATAGTTTGATGTTGCTATAAATTAATTTTAGCTTCTATGACTCACACTGCTGTTAGCAGGATACTTCTTTGAGACAGAAAAGGTAGCTCAGCCAGCCCCCTTCAATCCTTCTGCCTTCTTCCAGTTCCACCTTGTTCCCTGCCACGTCTAAGAGGCGGCCAACAGGTTCTACGATCTGCTGGTTAAACCTAATAAGCCAAACCCTGCAGTGGAAAACCCCAGATCCCACACACGGTGCTTTCCACAAAGATCGCTTCCAGTGGCTAACAGTTTGCATGACTTTTGAAAGAGCGTTTGCAAGTAATTACTATTCCTTTGCCTCTTTTTCTCTCCCACCCAGAACCACGCAAAAAAATCTGTCCTTCATAAACTGCAGGGTACACGCCAAGCAGGGTATTTAACGGGCCACTGCACTTATATACAGGGAAGATTCCTCTTTCCAGGGAGCATCCTTGATGTTGGATGTTAATGAGAGACAATCTTTCAGAGCCGAAGAGCTCTTTAGAGATTTTAAATATCTCCATTTCTCGGGATTTCAGAACTCAATCAACATTTCACATCTAGAGGGGATGAAAGAAGAGCTCGTGGGAGCTCTGCAATCCGGCTTCCAGCTTCCCACTCCTGTGCTCTATCCTCTTAGAAATATTTCTGTAAGGCAACTGCAGTGGCAAAATGCAGGTGGTGTCATAATTCAGAATACGAATTCTCTACCACGGGTCATCAACGCAGTCTCAGCACTCCCGAAGACTGTCACACTGACCTTCCTGGGCTGCCCCTGCTATGCACAACAGTGTACAACGGGGCACCGCAGCATCCTTCGCCTTCGTCACCTGGGCGGAGGAGAGAACCGAACAGGCATTCAGCGTTTAGGCTGCGGGATGAAGATGTTGATCATCTTGTTGAAGCCACCTCCCAAATATTAAGTCACCAGGGAAGAGCGAGCTGAAAAATTCATTCTGCAATTAACAAGCCGTTCAGTAATACAGGTTCCCATCCAGTATTAAGCTCGTCATACAGAAGACCTTTGGAAGTAGTTTTTAAAGCTTGGTCTGAAGTACGCTACAGATTATTTCTTGTCATCTCTCCCATTTCTTGCAGGGAACAGAGGTAGATCTGTTAGAGTCCAGACCACAACATGTAAGCGTGGGGAACGGGGAAGGAGGAAGAGGAGAGAAAAGGGTTTAACGAGGAGAGAAAAGGGTTTAACGAGGAGTTACTGCGCAGAGGAAACTCTGGAGGTTTTCTTGTACTGGACAGTGCAGTTCTCTGACAGAGGCCAGAAGCCGGGATACACACAGCAATTCCATTCCAGTTAGCTTCATTTTCTGTTTAACTCCAAGGTAAGCTCTGCCCTACTTCCCAGCCCCTCAGCACGGGCACACATCTCCTCTGCCAGAAATCCGAACCTGCGCAGTCAGCAAATCACCAGCTGGAGTTACTCCAGATTGTCTCCCTGCTTGAAAAGCAGCACAAGCAACAACCTGCGTTGAGGACATGCCGCACCTCCAGGTATCACCGAGGCAATGCGTGAGATGCTGCCTGTGCATCCCGAGGCTTCTTTTAGTCTCTATTTTGAACTCACTTAAAGAGAAGCCAAAGGCTGAAGAAAGCACTTCTATCACACGAGGTGTGCCTCCATCATTTATCACAGACACGTGTGCCTGCTCCGTCCCTGCCCTGCGCTCAGCTCGCACAGCCCACCGCTCCCCCGGGAGCTGATGAGCCCACGTACGGCTCCACAAAAGTCACTGCAGAGCTTTTAGCTGGCTCCAAGCAGAAAAAGAGCAAACTTGGCTCTGCCCACCATCTTATCCAAACTAGTGGGACAGCCCTTGCCGCAAAAATCCACGGTGGATCGTCAGCCACGATGCAAACCAAAAGGCTCAAGCAGAGCGATGTTACTACCCCTTGTCATCAGAGACCAAGTGCGCTGCTCCTCAGAGCCAAGCCCTGAACTCTCTTCTTAGTCTAAACCACAATCACAAGAGGTTGCTCTTGGGAAAATAAATAATTTAAAAAAAAAAAGAAAAAGAAGGTTATTTTCTGTTTGCTTGTACACAGCAAGAAAGATAATGCCGGTTTGTTTTAGAATAAAAATGCCACTAGTTATTTATCCAGGTGAAGAATTAGGTATAGCGCACTAGCTAGCAAAAGCTCAATGAAAAAGGATGGAGCGCACAGGGGAAAAAAAAGATTAATTGATTTGTGACTACAAGGAGGTTTATTCAGAACCATATTTATCACTACAGTTTTTGAATTCAGTAGAAACTCTACTCAATTTTCTTCTGCAACCTTTCTTTGCTGGTAAAGGAAATATATCAGCAAGAAAAGAGAAATGACACTTAATTTTAAGGAGCATCACCTTGCTTTAGAAAATAAACTAGACTCGAAGCTACCCGGATATCTACCCACCGTTCCCTCCCAGGCGGGATTTGGCATTTCTCAGCTGACAAAAACAAGAGCATTGTCGCTACGGTGGAGGAGCCGAAGATTTACATTCCAATTTTATTCACTTTTCACCCCAAGGTGCTGGTGTTGACAAGTTGCTTGGAGTAGAAGATGGGGGGGGAAGGGAAGATGTATATTTTTCTCTCTGCACTAACTTGTGCCTCACTCCCAGTTCTGCTGCTCTACACGCCCAGGGTCAAGCCGTCTCTGCAGGCTTCAACTCAGCGGCAGAGCTTGTCCGTGTCTTTAAATGCACTATTTGGAGGCTGTGCAGTGACACAGGGTCTCACGCAGCTGAGAGTTTACTCACATTTCAACAAAACAGACCAATTCGCCCCGTGCCCGAGGTCCAGCGCCCGTTGGCATATGTCAGCGCTGTTGCCTTCTACACCAAAGGAAAGAACCGGTCAGCTCTTGCATTTCTCTGCATTCAGAAATCTTGCTCTGCAGAACAGACCGGTCTTGAGAAAACTTCCAGCTAGTGCAACTTCCGTGCATGCCCTGAAAGTCACCTTGCAAGCGCATGTGAACCCCACCCAGAACAGGGCTGTTCTCCCCGTACCGCAGAGAAACTCTGCCACCAGAAATAGAGATAACTAACCCCAGCGCAGGGAGCCAGGCAAATCCTGAGCTGGTGAACTCCCACGGATTCTGGCATCAAATCCGCTGATTTTCGTGTCATTCTTATATTGCATGTTCAAATATGCATTTGCTCGTATTTATCCACTATGGCAAATGGGGCTGCGTTAAAATACATAGAGATTTCAATACTATAAAGATAGGTTAATTATTTATTTATTGTTCGCTGCTTATTTCAGAAGCCTGAATTACACCATAATTACTTGAAGAGAGGCTATAAAGAGCCAAGCTGTTTGTCTAGTGGCCTCATTTATTTTTTGCATGGCAAAGAAATTATTCCCCCAAAAATCAGAAAAATAAGAAAAATACCCTTGAGTGCTTCATCCAATTTTAAAGAAAGCGATGTGTTAGTTCACACAACAGTGAGCGATTTAATTCTCAATTAAAGGATTAGATCAAACAATAACTCTGGACCATTTGGCATACCGCAAGCAACTTGGAAAGGAACAGGCACATTTCTGCAACTGCAAGAAACTCTTTTCTCGCAGAAACCTGCCGCAGACACCTGAGGTTTCCTTTGCAGGCCAAAAGAGAACGACAGAGAGCGAGGAGAGAAAAGCATGCAGAAAGAAACTGGGCTGCCAAAGACTTGAAAGGCCCAAACTGGGGGGAACGGTGGGGTCCTGCGCAGGAGCCGGGTTTCCCAAGAGCCAGGGCGAAGCCGGCCAGACCGCGGGAGCTTCGTCTGACCTCATCCCGTGCCGGCCCTGGAGAGCTGCCGTCAGGAGGAGGAAGGAGAACAAATTCGGCAGCGCATGAAAGCTGCAGAGCCCCGTTACAGATGTGCTTTCGGCTGCCTTCTCCCAACAAAGTACTTACGACTCGCAACATTTGCGTATTAAGCCATCCCTGCGCAGACCCAGATGTGTCTTGCTGCAAACATTTAAAGACGTTTTTTCTTAATTCCTGGTCTTCTCCGCTTCTTCTGGAAAATGAGCCATGACACACAAGCCATTTGCAACGCCCTGCAACTATGACATTGGTGGTTATTTCCATGGCAACTCTCCCCCCGCTCTCCTCAACTTATAGATATGCCTTCCCGGCAGAGTTCGGTTGCAGACACAGATCATTATATTTAATCTGAACGAGCGTGTACCTGAGTTGACTTTATTTCACGAAACTGCATAAGAAATCAAATTTCTCTCACTATTTCCTTCTCTTACGTCCCAGTGTCATTACTCGCAGTGCTGTGCCATTACATGTTGGCATTTTGCATCAGTACATAATGATCCAATATCAGATAATGTTCAGATGCAAAAACCACTCAAAACACCAGACAGCAATTTTCTGCTCAGTTTCCCAATTTAACCTGAATTGATACTACATTGTAAGTTCGGATGAGGTTCAGGGACTACTCTAATTATAATAGCATCTTGGGCAGCAGCAGTCACTTGCATCCTGCCTTTTTGATACTGGCCTTGATAGTGCAATTAAGAGGCAAAAGGGAGAACTTCTTTCCAAGATTTGTCCTAATGAACAGTAAGAGGCTCTGATGTTAAACCTCTTCCTTTGATCAGGCTGCTGCCTCCAGCCCAAGGTAGCCCTCAACTCTAATGAAACTCGTTATGTTTTATAAATACCCACTTCAAGTGCACACGTTCAACTTCCTCTTCCAAGAAGAAAGCAGTGTGATGATAAGCTCATCTGGCAGGACGCAACATCCGCTGTCTCCCTGCAACTCCTGCAGCAAAGCCTGTTCAGTTTATAAGTTAAAAAGCGGTTTTCCCCCCACTTCTAACCTCTAGCACTGAAAATCTTCTCCCATCAAGTCAACTCTGGTCTCTTCCATCCCAGAGGCCACCGAAAAGAGACACCCAGCAGGTAAAGCAGGATGGCAGCAACCCAGCCCGAGCTGGGGATTTACCCGCTGCCCTGAGGATAACACAACAGCGATGCGGATGGACGTAACCAAAGGAAGCTTTTTTCCTGCTGGCAGAGCAAAGGGCAGGATGGAAGGTGTGCTGACCCCGCCGGACATTCCCCTTGGAATTCCTCTTGCGCGCTGGCAAGAGGGGCCCTGCCCGTGCGTAGGGGAGGGCAGCAAATCCTCAGCCCGCAGGGACTGATGCAGGAGCTGCTCTGTGGATAAATCCTTCTGCCACATACATCACAGAGATCCACTGATGAGGATCAGGATCAGTAAAACGCCTTCTTTGCTCCTCACTGCCCTCTCTCCCCTAAAAGTGGGCATTAGCTCAGAAAATGGCACAGTGCTATAGCGAAACCCCGTACCCCAGCACACAGTGCTGAGCGTGCGCACGACCCCCCTGCTTATACGGATTTGAACCCAAAGCACTTACATTAACGGCTCACGTGGTGTGTGACAAAAAGCATTGGGCAGACATTTCCTAAAGGAAACTTGGAAGTATTCTTCACTGGCAGGAGCTGCCTCACGCGCGCAGGGCTGGTGCACGGAAGACAGCACGACTATTCAGAGTTAGCGTTTTATGCTGCCTTCATCTGAACTCAGGTGGTGGCGATTTCTGCATTCCTAGTAACCCCTTTTATTTGGTACCTGGGGATAGCAGTTTCTGCATTTTTAGCCAAGTCTATAAAGATAATAGAAAATACACCCATCGCGTTCGGTTAAAACTGCCCCATCTTGCAAAAACGAAGCCTAAACGAGACAAAGCCAGGATGAGATGAAAATGAAATAAAACCAGGATTTGCTAGTCTAAGATATGTTATTTCTTTGATGCTATCAGAGATGCATCTTACATCTTTCCTCAGAAACGGTTCTCCAAGCTCACAGAAGATGCCAATGACAGACGAAAAAAATCCATTTGGAAAACACGTAAGTTTAAACTGATGTATTAAAACAAAAGCCACAACACTATTTTGTCACACATTGTGCATGCTCAATCAGGACGACACGTGGCGTACGCCGTGGTTAGGACTATTACCCACACAGACATTCTGTTATGCTTATTTATCAGATAGGAGGCAATCTGAGAATCTGAATCAGAAATGTCCCCATCACAAGCACAGTCAAGTGCCAAACCCCAACCACCACATGAGATCGTATCCAGATTTTAAGCAGCTACCTCCCACCACACACACGCATATTACCACACACCCCATATTACCAATTACTGGGGATAGTCAAGAAAGTAAATTCTTTCAAAATTCTTTCAAAAGAGGAGAAAAATAAAGATTTCAGCATTTGTTTTTATTCTGCACTGGGATTTTATTTTTTTTTTTCTGGGGGGGGGGAAAGATAATCAAAGGACAATACTATCCCAGAGCAAACACGCTGAATATCTTCTGGTTCAGAATATTCAGCCAGGACATCAAAAAGGGAAAGCCGCAGCTGAATGCAGAACATGCCCTGTGCATCCTCACCGTAGCATCAGTTACTGCATTTTGCTTCCAACCCCTTCTCACGTTTGATGAATTATACAGACTGGAAGAGCTCTAACAAAGGGCCTGGTGGCCCATCCCAAAGTGCTGGACACTCACCTGCGACTACGCAAGCTTTGGTTCCCCATTTTTCAGGTCACCGCTCTGAACTGAACCAGGCTGCATCTTGCCGCCAGTTAAGAGGTTTCATACAGCTCTCAAAAACCAAACCCAAAAGCTCTAGGCAAGTTTGGCCAGATGTGCTACGCCGCCACTGAAATTTCATTTTTGAAAAATAGCAAAAAGAAGGAATTTGACCCAATGCTTGCCCACCTGTGCTCCAGAGAAGCCCTCTCGGGTTCTGCTGCTGGGGCAAGTGCATCCCCACTGCTTTCTGGGGCACCAAACCTGGGCTTCCAACATTAAACCCCTTTTTCTTTCATCTCTGCAGCCTGCCTTTAATAAATCACTTTCCGTTAAAATAAACTGCTCCAGTGCAGTGTTCACTCATGCATAGGAAATTAAACTGTGTTATAAAACTAATTTATGCGCCGTGTTGGCCACAGCGCCTGCGGAATATGCCTCCCTGGACACAGACTCTGGGAGCATTTGGACACGTTTGATCTGAGGTTTGCTAAACAGCGTTAGAAACAGCTGAGAAGTTTTTAACTTTTTTTTTTTTTCCCCACATGAAAAACTTCATCGAAATGGACATATACACAAGGCTGGGGCAGGGCAGGGGAGGTACCACTAAATATTCCACCCCTGAAGAATCTCACATCATTCTCATTTTTTTAATAGTGAGGGTGCAAATTGGCCCAATTTCTTTTCATTAGGACTTGTTATATTGTTCTTGCTTTCTCTGAAAAATTTCACAGGAGAAAAAGAATTCCCAACAAGCTTTAATTTTAATTGATTCATATTCAATCGAATGAGGTCATGCATGTTTAATTATCATCATCTTTATTACAGATGGAAAATCAACTTCCTCTGATGTTGCTATGCTAATTATCATCTCATTTGTTTAGCAATGGCATCTACACAACTGATCGAGATTACGGCAAACAAACAGCAAAAAGACCTGCACAGAAGCCATTACAAACAGTGGCCAGGACTCAGCCCAGCCTTTTGCCATGTATCCCATTTACACCATTTAAACATTCCCAGTTTAGCTCTCCGAGTTAAAAACATGCTCGAGTATTTGGCCACATTGCACTTCAGTAAAAGAAAGCGGAAAAACGGGAAGCAAATATCACTGCATTCATTTAACCGATGGGAATGGAGGTGCAGTGTAATTAAAGATCAGCCTCTGACAGGGACAAAATGTTTCTGAGATGCGAGGCTGCTAGAAACACCGGCTCAGGTCTCCTGGGTTAGACTGATTGTGAGGAATAAAACATACTCTGGACAGATTTTTATAAATCCCCTACAGCACCGGTAAATCATCGGGCACCTATATACTTTTGCCAATTTGTCCCTTAGGACCGTTAAGTGCCAAGTTCCCTGTTAGCAGTGGTAAGTTTTCCTCCTAATGATGTTGTCATTCACCACCTGTAAAAAGCGAGCCAGGGGACAGATCTGAGAGTAAACAAGATCAACCAAAAAACTGCCGATAGACCAAAACCGCTTCCTTTTCTTCCGCTGCTTTACAGAGAAGATAGGTAGACTTGATGTTAATCTCTGCTCCGAGCAAGCGTAATTCTTTTGCATCCAAATAAATTGTGGCATCTAGGAGTACAGTTATAGCACATTAGTGCAATGATGCGCGTGACCCAAAATAAGAACATGAGGACCAGGAGACTGCTCTTCAAAGCAGCTGGGTGTACATATCTTTGAAATGGTTATTAAGTTCATTTAAGTACCAAATTAAGCAAAGAGTGGGAGGAAAGACTGATGAAACTATAATCTGATCTCCTGATCCAAGTTTAACCTTGGCTTGGCAGCCCTGTCTGGTTTTATACTTATTTTTAATTTAGTAATGCTCTGATGATTTATTTCTATATTAAAGTCTATTTTACAAAAGCACAAAAAGAAACTACTGTATAAAAAGAAAATGCTCCCTCGCAGTTAAAAATGAACCCATTTTACTAGGCATGCAGGAATTTCTTGACTAAGCTAGCCATAAATCAGCAAGAGGAGGACCGCGCACTGGAAAAAAAGCAGTCATACTACATTGTCTTTCGGCAAGGCTATTCCTCGCTAAAATGGAAAATGTGCCTCTGCTGTACAGCCCGGATAACTAATAGGTCTGCAACGCTCCAGGCCTCCCCAGAAATCTCGACCGTAAGTCTTTTACCGCATGCAGCATTCAGAGCCCCTTCCGCTCACGGCTTTACTGTCCCGGATGCAAAGGGGCCATCAGCCTGGTGCCACAGTCCAGTAAAACTATTAATCCTTTATTACACCTGTCTTCATGAATTCCCAAGTGATTTTCCTCGGCAATAACTGCAAGTCCCCATCCCAAAACCAGCTGGAACAATCCACGGTGGCTAGCAGCAAGCCAGCCATCTGCTTCCCCCATCTCCTAATTTCTGTTCCAAAAGTAATCGGAATCTCTCCTCTCCTTCCACTTTCCATTTTATTTTTAGAGCATCCTTCAGTCAGAGCTCAGTTCCCCATCAGTAAGTAACACTGCATATTCTGTGCTTCTCTCTCCTTGCAACCACATTTTCTTCCAGCAGAAATATTATAGCAGAAACATTACATTTGTTGACCAGCGGACAGAGCGCTTTACGACGCGAAGAAAACAAAACATCATGGAGACTAGACAGACCTTCCACTCAGAGGAAGGTGAAATACCTTCATCAAACCTTGTCACCTAAAAGAAAAACAGATTATCTTTTTTGCTGTCTGAAAAAAGTCATGACCAAGCTCACGACTGCCCACAGACAAGTGCAGATGCCTACAGACAAAGAGAACAGACAAACCCCAGCGCTCACGCAGTTTATTTCTTCTCTGTATTTTCAGCCTGCTTCTGAGATGATACCAACACAGCTGTCTACCGCAGCAAAAGGCTGAGCCTCAACACTGGGTTGATACCACATTGGTCGGTCAGCGTTCACGTCCCTTTCCTTCACCAAAAACAGGAGGAAATGCAGCGAGACATCCCAAAGTCATTGTGAAAGTCGCAGCTATACTGAGAAGAGAGAAGAATATTCCGGGGAACTGCTCTCAGCCACCTCATCCTCCACCTTAAACCAAATTAACTCCCGCTTTTCAAGCTGATATAATTAACACTATCATGGTAGCACTCGCTCTTACGACCAACCATTTGATCCCTCTATGAAATGCAAACACACGCAGGTAAGAGCAGTTTTTAACGCATCCATTTTGCTGCACGAATTACTCTGAACAGCTTCGTGTCCAAATCTGTCTTATTGTCTCTCCCCGTGCACAGAGCCCACCGAGCACCAGGGAACTTCCAAATTCCCTCTAAACTTAGAGAAAAATATAACAAGCTGCATCCCCAAACCCTTTCTTAGTGCTAGCCTTTGCTTCTGCCTCTGCTTCGGCCGCAAACCTTCTCGCCACTGCCCGTGGTTGAACTCCAGTCCCGCGCAGGACTGCCACCAGGCTCCGAGCCCCCGGCGGCATCTGAGCCTGTGGTTCTCCAACTCTTCTGTTTTTCTATCTGCGTAAAGTTCATACCGCGAGGATTTCACAATACTGCTTCTTGGCACTCTGCCTTAGCAGGCTACCCACACCTAAAGAAAGATTTCTGTCATTGTAATAGGAAAAATAAAACCCAACCAAAACTCCTTTCCCCTAAAAAAAGAAGCCAGAAACATGAAATCACATGGTCATTCAATCCCACGTGGATGCTGCATTTATGGAGAATCTCTGCCGAGCTCTGGGAAACCTGTCAGATGCTCTTTTCTCCCAGGGCTGGACTTGACAAGAACATTGACGCTAAACAGGGAGCAAGAGAAGGCAATTATAAGGTGCACATTTGTGAAAATGATTGATGGCTTTTCTAATTGCAAAGAAAAATCGAGCGGTGGTGGTGGTGCAGCGATGGTAACTGAACGGACTGTTGCCTTTGCAGACATCAATCTAATGCTTAGCAGAGGAAAGAGCTCTTTCAGAACACCTCCACGCAGTGACCTGGGGAAGGATTTACAAAGACAAGCAAACCTGAGCCTCCCTCTCTCCGGGGAGTGACGAACCTCTCCGGAGGCTCATCCGGATGCAGGACACCCACCGTGGAGGAGCCCACCCCTCTGCCTGACCTGTGTGACAGCCAGGACACCCACCTTCTCCCAGCGCCGAAACCTCCTCCTCAGCCCAGTTCTCCCATTCGGGCAACTACAAAAATTTGAGATCTTTTGGCACCACACAAAGCTACTGACAGCTGTTCACTTAAATATTTCATGGAGGTTTTTGGGGGGATTTTTTGTGGTTTTTTTTTTTTTTTCCCCCAAAACTATTTTTTTCCTGAAAGGAAACCACAGAGAGAGACAGAAATGAGAAAGAAGGAGAAGGACACGCTACGCTGGCATCGAGCCGCGTTGTTATGCTATCAGGAGTGCTACAGGCTGCTCTGGGTTAATAGAGATGCCATGCCAGACTATTACTGCTGCCTCCACGCTTGCAAATTTAAAGGCAGGACTAACGAAGGGAGGGGATGGGCTGTGGGACAGGGGACGAGCTGCCCCCCCCAGGGCAGACAAGCCTGGTGCAGAGCCCAGCCTCCAGCCCTCCTTGCAGACAGCCGATTTCTTGCTTCAATGCGGCATGCTTGGGCCAGTTCCCCCCAAAAAGAGGTGAGCTTGCCCAGGCATTAATCAGAGCAAAACGAGCGCTAGTCAGATCAAGCTAAGAACAACCCCAACCTGACTGCTCATTAGCAAGTACCTGCTCATCTCCTAAGGAGCGGAGCAGCTACAAGGCAACCGGGATCTGAGAAAGGTGTTCATTAAACACCACGGTGCCCAGCACGGAGAAACCAGCCTTCCTCAGCCGTCGTGTCGAGGGAGAGACTCAGCCAGAGAGCTCATCAGAGCAAATTCTGCTCCCAGCCTCCCGTTTCTCTGAAACAGCCTTTTGCTCTCCCCGGATCCTCTTGGAACTCTAAGTACAACAGGTTTATGATTTGGGGAATCCAAAAATCTTAACAACTCCTCCCCACCCCACCCTGCCTCCGCACGGGATTCAAATACATGAGCCAAAGCTGCAGGACTCGTAGCAGCGGAAGCAGGAGCAGCGATGACCCAGCACCTCACCCAGCGCTTTAGGATCAGCACAGCTGATCTTCCTCCATAAAGCTTCTACAAATGCCGTTGTGCAGCAGGGCTTAGCAAGCCAGCAGCGCTTCTGCAGGTAGGCAGCACAAAGCCAGACACGGCAGTCACTACACACCATCATTTAGAGGCGCTGATGAGAGCTGCATTCTGGAACCTCAAAAACCAGCGACTAAACCACGTTTGAATGTTTTCATTTACATATGAATGAAAAAATTCACCGGCAACAATAGTGTCTGCCAGTCCTCAAGCTGTTCTTTGAAGAAGCCCCATGCTCCTGAAGACCAGGAGATGGTGGGTACATCCGTGTGTACGGGGGTGGGGGATCACCACCCTGGAGTACCGTGTCTCCAGAACCCAACAGCCAGCCTCTTGTCAAAGCCTGAAACACTCTCCTTAATCCCAACCTGTGATGCTCAGTTTGAAGTTTGAGCTTCTCTGATGTGTCACTTCCCGTGACAAATGATGGGGCCATGGGGACTGTGTTCTGGAGACAAGCTATCTCTTTCAAAGCAGTGATTCTTCCATCCGTAGGATGCGTGTGCACGGCCCACTGCGGAGAACAGTGGTGCCTGCTTGAGACCAAATCTGCACCTAACGAATAGTGCTCTCGCAGCTACTGCTTGATCCAGGCACAAACTGACTGTAAAACAAATCCTGCCAGGAAAGTCCCGCCCTCAGAGGGAGCGGAGTTTGACTGGAGAGAGCTGGCAGCCAGGACACCCATCACGCATGCCGGGCCATCTGCAGTCACTGCTCTGCTGCCACCACATCAGACCCTACCCACAGCCACGCTCTGCCACCTTGTCCACTCCGCTCACTCTCGAGGTGACTTTTACCTTATCGGATGTCCTTCCACAGGACCGAAGTCCTCAAGATTCCATGACATTCACTTCTGGAGCTGCTGGTCCACACCAGCCCACTAGCCTGGACCCACTCCAAGGCAGCGGCCAGGGGCCTGCTGCCCCGCAGAAGGAGGTATGTGGTCTTGATCCTACCCCATTGCAAAGCAAAAAGCCACCACACAGCCTAACTGGCAACGTTCCCTCCAACTTCCCAGAGAAGCTCTAAGAAATCAAATTGAAATGCCAGAATTTTAAAATATGCCAAGAGCTAAATTTTCAGAAAAGCACACATGGACAGGCTCAGCAGTGACCTGAACAAGTGACAGCAGCAGAACCTTCAGGAACTTGTAAAGTGGCCCTTCCCCAGCTTCTGCCACTTGCAGATTTCCAAACCTGCGTGTTTGCCCTGGAAACCTCAGATGAAGAGAGACTCCACCAGCACGGAGATTGGGCACTTGCAACTGCCACAGATGGCCAAAGCGAGCACGCTGAGACACGACCGCAGCCTTCTGCTCCAGCCCGCTGAGCCCGGGTTTAATGGCCAACCCCCCCAGATAGGTTTTGCCCATGAAACGCACGGTGTGCAAGCCTGCTGCTCACACCCATGTGTACATGCTCTACAAGCACCGGGAAAGCATTTAGAGATTTAACCTGGAGAAGGTTTCACTTAGACTATCCAACACGGAGCAACAAGTCAGTGCTCCGGGCAGGGACAGAGCGGGATGGTTTAGAAAATTATCCTGTGCTCCCAAGCAGAAGCAGCTGGGAGCTCCCAATGCATCAAACACTTACTGCTTCAATCCATGGGTATGATAGTAAGGATCTATTTTTCCTTTAATTTAAACTATGCCTATTCATGCGCCTATTATGACTGAAAAGGACAGTGAATTAAAGTGCACATGAAAGAAAATCATAGCCCTCAGCACTTGCTCTCAAACACTCTTTTAAGTCTGTTTGATGAAGGGCTGCTATGTTTTGTCACCGAGCGCAATCGGCTCGATTATCACTTCTTTGTTTTGAATGCCCACCTTGGAAGTCATTAAATACTCGCTTCTTAATGAGAATAGATTGGGTTTGGCCAATAAATCACTTAAGTGCCATCTGCCAAAGAAAAAAAGAAATTCAAAGCACCAAATTCCCCCAACTCCTTTTTGCATATTTTCCCCTAGGTTTCAGATTTAGAGAGAAAAGATGTTTGTATAATCCATCAACGGCAGCTTTCTCCTAGGGGAAGTGTGAACAGACCACAGAAAAGGCTCCGTTTGGCTTTGACTTGCAAAACCACTTCACGGGCTACTTTGAAACAATTCAGTCAGCGGGATATGAGCTCTGTATATTGGTGTTGCCCCAGATTGTTTTGTTTTTATTCATAAGATTATTTCAGTGAAAACAGGCTGACTGAAGCTTAATTTTACAAGCAATTGTTAAATAATTCAATACCCATCTTTTCTGTCTCTTTAATGCCTCTGAAAAATCAAAACCCTTCACAAATTAAAGGCCAAATCCTGTTTACTCTTCCCTTTTCTAAAGCAACTTTGACATCAATAAAGGCTGTTTTTGTGACTTGGGCTCAGATGAAAAGTTCTGTCAGTGCGACTATTTTTTTTTTTTTTTTTTTTTAAAATCAGGAGCATGCTTCCCCCCAACACTTTTTAATCAAAATACTTCTCTTATGCAAAGCTTTAAAAATACAAAGACAAATGCTTCCAGTATGGCCAGCTTGCTTTCTTTATAGAAATGGACTACATTAACATTTTATACCAATAAACTACGACTCCTTTCAGGAAGGAGGATTTGCTCCCTTCCCTGCACCCTCTGTTCACCTCCCGCAGGCTACTTGTCCCTCGCCCAGTTTTAAAGGCTCTTCAGGAAGAAGTCTTGCTGACTTTGGTGCTTGAAGACAGACTTGAAGTTTTACTTGCAATTATGCCTCCAGTTTGGCAAAGAGCAGTGGTTTCGATGAAAACGAGCCCCTACTTGAGGTTGTGAAGGGCTCCTGGCTGCAAAGGGGGTCAAATCTGCACCCAGCTGGCCTGAAGGCTCAGGGCTCAAGGGATGGGTCTCCTCCGTCCCAGGAGAAACAGCCTTCTCTGGGGGAGCTTAATATTGCACCCAAATCCCACTCCGTGCTCCAGAGTGGTCTAGCTAAAAAGTGCACAAGTGCTGCCTTTTCAAGGTGACTTGGCCAAACCAGCCCATTCAGGTCCCTCTGTTGTGTCCATACCATGACACACTGGCGTCTATGATGATAACGCTGGCCACGAGGCTCAGAAGCTGCAGAAATACTGATCCTTCGCTCCAGCAGCTTTTCTCTAGTTTACGAGAAAAATCACATGGCATGTCCACTCCCAGACCCTGGAGTCTGGTGGGAACCTTGCCCTGTTTCGCTGAGGTTTGGATCAACCCCAGCTTCTGGATGCGGCCAAAATTCGCAATCCCAAGGACAGTCTTACATAAATCCAAAGATCTGAAACAAGACGCGGCACTAACGTACGTGGAGATAGCTGGTCATCGCATGGGCTGCTGCTAAACCAGCTACATATGCTTAAATCTCAGGTACACCCTCAGTGGAGGCTTTATAGTCTTTCAGGCAGCGACATAAATCTGTTCATCTTGTAAAACCTGACGCTATTACAAATTATTAGACGCACTTCTTTTATGCTTTGCACTAAATTTTGTAACATTAAAAAATGACCTGACGAAGAATTCATAATAAAAAGGCATGACGCAGGCAATCTGAGCTGCGAGCCGTCCAAAGCTCACGGCAGGTTTCTTACACCACAGGGAATCTCTGTGAAGTTTAAGATCTTAAAATTAGCACACCAGTGAGTGAAAGGCACTTTGTACAGTGAGTTGGGGTTCACTTCTCCCCAGTACCTTTAAAATAAAAATCAGGGAAGTCAATTCAATTTTTTTTTTTTTTCCCTCTGTGGTCTCATGGCTGAAAGGAAAACCCAAACTGAGAAAACTGAAAAGGTTCTCGTCACAGTACTTTGTAAACTGGCAAAGCACTTGATGGTTGTAAATTAATCTGAAGAATGGATGACAACGTTTACGGAAGTCATGATTCTGACCCAAATATTCCCTCTCCCAGAATCTGAGCCCAAACAAGACTGCCCCAAATTAAACAATCATGAAAAAAATCCCTCCGTTTCTTCATCTGTTAGCTTATTTTCAAGTCTTCAGAGACCTCTGTTCTGACCTGTGCCAGCCAGGAGTGACCAGACCTTACATTTAAGAGCCACATACTTGGAAGCAACGAGTGTCCAGCAACGCTAAGGATGGCTGGGGTTTGATTTATTCAGATGTTTACATGAGAAGATGCTTGTAGAAGGTCTCCTTCCAGAAGCACTAACCAAACCTTGCCTGTGGATAAATGTCCATGTTGTTCTCATGCTGGACCAAGGTCCGGTCCAACGTACTTCTAAGCCACGGGGATTTTTGCTATAAACCTGGCAGTAGAACATTGACCCCCTGGACATGCAACTGCAGTGAGTGTAGGGCTTGGAGGGGAATCAGACTTCAAAGAACAGAAAAAGTGTTTGGACAGTCACCACAGAGCTTTATTTTCTTCGAGCTGCTTACGAAAAGGGGCTTTAGAGACTGAGACGGATCGCCAGTATCATTATTTTATCTTTGTGTTTGATTAAAATTTTATAGGAAGCCATTAAAGAACTCCGTAAAGGGTCTGCAGCTGTTGTGACATTCACACACATCCGATCCCTCTAAGCAAACACCTGCACACAAGTATCGTCTCAGATGTACCAGGTGAGGCTTCCAAACACACGTTATCATTTTCACCTCACGGCCGGCTCCTATGGAAATCAGCTTTCCCCTTGACTTCCAAAGCAGCTACACTAGAAGAGCGAGAACATCTTACAACTGTCTTCATATAGAAAGGGGCATTTTCCTGCAGTTCGTAGATGCTAGTTAAAGTCAGGAAGCACTGATTTTAAAAATATTAAGCATTTTGTATGAACAGTTTTCTAGGAAGTTTGGGATTTTTCAAAACAAACCAAAAGAAACCAAGGAAATAATCCTTAAAATTCTGCCCTGTCCTCACATGTCACCTATGGTTAACAGTCTGCAACATCTCTGAGTTGCTGGATGCCTTCTGATAAACTGTACTCAAATGTTGGTGAAAATATTTATAATAGTTTAAGCAAGTCTGTCTAAACCTATTTATTGAGGTTTTGATGTGCTGCTGTAACATGCTTATCCCTGCAAAGGTGTGGATGCACTGCAGGAACATGCTTGTCCCTGCAAAGGTGTGGACGCACTGCAGGAACAACTTGTCCCAGGCATGGAGATCTACTTGCATCATTCTGCGTGGCTGTAGAGGTTATTCCTGAGAACTAGGTTACTCCAATGGCTGTTTCAAGGTTTGTGCATATCCTCAGTGGACAAAAATTTTGGGGTCTGACAGTTGCCTGGAGGAAGTCTCAGTGGTTAGACTACAACAGGAAAGAACACACCATTTATTAAGAAGACATCAAGGTTTTGTGCTTTTGAAAGCCATCATGGGATGATGACTGCTGGAAGTACCAAGGAAAAACAATAGCTAGTGGTTTCTAGAATTTTTATATATATATACACATGTACACACACACACACAAATATCAATATATATAAATATATATAATAATAATATCACCACAAATCCCTATGGTCGTACTGCAAGTGAAATGCACAGCAACCAAAGCGGGAGACCTCAACACCATTTGCAGTCTATGACTGAGAGAACAGTTTATATTAAACACCGCAAGCATTTTGTTAAGTAGTAGAATTGGATATCTTCTCTCCACTCACATGTTGTGTTCAATAACCTAAAACCTCTCGTTTTTTTCCATCTCAACCTCTGCATCATTTACACAATGGGGATGTGCGTTTGCTCTTTCATAAGTACGTTGCAAGAGCAAATCCATTAGCATTTGTGAGGCTGAGATAACAGGTAATTGGGTGGGTTAATTCAAATTATTTTCATCTTTAATAAACCCCAAACCTAACAGCCTTTCTATTCTTTTACAATCCATAACTCTCAAAACTGATTTCCTCCTCACAGTGATCTTAATACTAATTAAATGAGCTTTTGTCTTCCAACACCAGTAAAGATTAAGTACCACATAAAACAGCTGCGGAAAGGCTCCATCCAAAGTGCAATTTAACCTGCTAGCTGGTTCCCAGCTGGCACCCTGTGCATCCCAGGCTTGGAAAGAGGCTTCTTTCTCATCTATGGAGTCACCCAAGGACTTCTCCTCCAGCCCTGAGACATGACCGGGCGTTGCTAACTACTGGAGCTATTCCGCAGTGCTTTTGTCTCTTGAACTCAACTGATCTGCCCAGCCCAGTGTGGAAAACACAAAGAGAAAGTCAGGAAATGCATTATATTCTAAATAATCTATCGTTTGGGACTAGTGAGGTCACAGTGCTGTCGATGGACTCGCCAACCGAGCAGCAAAGATTCAAGTTTCTTTTCTATCTGGTGGGTTATAGGAACTACTGCCAGCAGAAAAGCGCAACGACCCCAATTTCCACGCTCAGGTAAGTGTCCCTCATCCTCAAGGCTGCTTAATACGCACTATCTACTTGCTTGGCTTCTTGAAGAGACACAGATGCAAGAGTGCATTTAATTGTTTTCCTGAATCAGACCCCTGGAGCCATCAATATCTCACATATGTAATTATAAATCACGAGTCTTGCAACTGAAACGCAATCAGCACATCCAGCCATAAATCTTCCAGATATCAGCAATTCCTCCAAAGCTGCTTTTTGACAAAACCTGATGCAGCATGAACTAACTAAGTCAGGCAGAAGAAACCGCTGGCATTGAGGTTTGCAGTCCACCAGAGCTGCTGCAACAACAGGCTCTGGACCCCAGGAAGCCCAAAAGCCCTCACGCTCTGCCAGGTGGGAAATGAACCGTTCCTGGAGATCAGGAGAATGCAGATCTCACCCTGGGTCAATCTGCAATTTCAGAGCATTTCCAAAGGCCTTTTTTGGACTTCCTATAGCAAGTTTGCTGACGACACCAAGCTGTGTGGTGGGTCAACACGCTGGACGGAAGGGATGCCATCCAGAGGGACCTGGACAGGCTGGAGAGGTGGGCCCATGCAAACTGCATGGAGTTCAACAAGGCCAAGTGCAAGGTCCTGCACATGGGTCGGCACAATCCCAAGCATGACTATACGCTGGGCAAGGAATGGATTGAAAGCAGCCCTGAGGAGAAGGACTTTGGGGTGTTGGGGGACAAGAAGCCCAGCATGAGCCAGCAGTGTGCGCTTGCAACCCAGAAAGCCAACGGTGTCCTGGGCTGCATCCCCAACAGCATGACCAGCAGGTCGAGGGAGGGGATTCTCCCCCTCTACTCTGCTCTTGTGAGACCCCACCTGCAGTACTGCATCCAGCTCTGGGGTCCCCAGCACAAGGAGGACATGGAGTTGTTGGAGCGAGTCCAGAGGAGGCCATGGAGATGATCGGAGGGCTGGAGCACCTCTGCTATGGAGACAGGCTGAGAGAGTTGGGGTTGTTCAGCCTGGAGAAGAGAAGGCTCCGGGGAGACCTGAGAGCCCCTTCCAGTCCCTGAAGGGGCTACAGGAAAGCTGGAGAGGGACTGGTGACAAGGGCAGGGAGTGACAGGACAAGGGGAATGGCCTGAAGCTGAAGGAGGGGAGATGAAGATGAGATGTGAGGAAGAAATTCTTCCCTGTGAGGGTGGTGAGGCCCTAGCACAGGCTGCCCAGAGAAGCTGTGGCTGCCCCTGGCTCCCTGGCAGTGTTCAAGGCCAGGTTGGATGGGGCTTTGGGCAACCTGGGCTAGTGGAGGGTGTCCCTGCCCATGGCAGGGGGGTTGGAACAAGATGGGCTTTGAGGTCGCTTCCAACCCAAACCATTGTATGATTCTATGATATGGAACGCATCAGTTTTCTTCCATTTTTGGTCGACGCAGAAGTTTTCTGGTCTCTTGGTAAACTCTGATCAATGTCTATCATTAATAACCTCAATATGTTATTAATGAACGGGATAAATCCTGGCTACATCTCCTAGAGCAAAGTGTGTCCAGATATGTATGCAGCCATGTATTCATTAATACACACACATTAGCACTATTTGGACTAGGAAATCAAAACATCTCTGCAAGAGCTCGCGCTGATGAAGATCAGGATCTATATGATGACCGTTTCAAATGTCATTTACTCTCTGCCTCTTCTGTGAGTACTAATTTAGACATGACACATTATGCTGTAATCACAATTTTATCTTCTGGGCAGAGGTAGTGAGAGGAAGTCTGTAAGCCTGGCAAGGAAAGTCTAGCTGTGAAATGCACGCACAACTGAGTGCGAAGATGAAAGGCATCTTTGTGTATCAGGATTTTAAATGTTAATGGAAAAAAAATACAAAAGAAGATGTATTACAGAATACAGGTATTATACCAGCATCCCTCCTAGGCACTAAGAGAGACTATTTCTTGTACGGAAATTATTGGATAAAGCAGGAGCCTGGAGCCAGTTTGAGACTGGGCCATATTTTAGATGGGTTTCATGCCATCAGCTCTCTTTGCCTGGATAATTATATCTTGTGAATTATCCATGAGAGAAAATTGCCTCCAAACGTATTCACACAGCTGTCTGTCTCCAGTCTCCGCTGCCGAGAATTTGGTAGGGGCTGACACACCGCGGCTCAGCAGCACGCTGGAGCACCCCTCACGGGCAGGGGAACTTCTCTTGGGGCTGCCATCATCCCCATGCGTCAAGAGAGTAAAACCAAAAAAAAAAGGAATAAACTGCCTTACTTCACTCCCACTCTTTTGTCCTAAAAATTCTCTAAAAAACTAATGTACCTCTGTATACTATAATTTCAGAATTTCCTCTAATTCCATGCATAATTACATGGAGCACTGCACTGGTATCCCTTTCATGCAAATATTTCCATAAAGTGCAGAGTTTTCATAGCATTATATGACAAAAAAATAACCATAGTCATTTATTTCAGGTCTGTATGTGGTTATGCAACATAATGCAATGAGACAGTATTTTTCATTAGCTTTTTGTTGTGGACACTACCCATTTATCTTTCTCATAATCCTTACCCCAGTGCATGTTAACAATGTTATTTTAGTAAGTTGTTTAATAATTTAGCATCGCTGGGAGGCTACTGAGTTTGTTAGAGAAGCCCTTTCCCAGAGCGTGCTCCAGAGGCAGTGCCCTTCCACCCTGGCTCCCTTTAGCCCCCGCGCCCCGATTCCCACACGCCGTGGCCTCAAGCAGCAGCATCCGCATTACAGATGCCTTTAACAACGTCAAAGCAGACGATCACAATGTGCATCTTTGCTGCTGCCAGCCGCGTGTCTCCATAAGCCTTCTCCGATCTCTAATTCATCGGTGGGTCAGCTCAGCAGCGCTCAAGAGCTGAGCAAGCAGAGCTTGGGATCACAAGGCTGCAGATGCCGTGGGGCTCAGGGCATCGCCTGCTCCCGGGTTGTATCCGAAAACGGAGCAGAAAGTTGCAGGAACCCCAGAGCGGACTGATAAACCTGCCAACTCCACCTAAGCAGTAACTGTTTGCACTCTGCTTAAACGTAGAAATACGATGCTCAATATCCTGCCCACATTTTAGCAATATCTTTTTTTTTAAAGGCAAAACAAGGACCAGAACAACCTAACATGCCATTCTGCCCAACAGAAGACAGCTCTCATGGCAAACCCTTCATTTCTGTGGCAGCAGATCAGAAATACACGAACACCAAAGCTGCACTGACTCAAAGCTCAGCAGTACCGGCTGGCTCTCAGCACTAAGCCAAGGAAAAAAAGCCTGTTGGTAGATCTGGAGATGCACGGAAGTGTCCAACACCCGTGTGACCCCTTTTACACTCCTGGCCTTGGCGGCCGCCTCTATAAACTGATTCATGTCTGGGGAGCCTGGGGCAAAGCTACATCCTAAAAACCTGACGTCCTCCTTGCATTAGGCACTGACCTCCCCGCTCCGCTCCTCACAGCCATCCAGCCCTTCGGCTGCCCATAGGTCTCTTCCTCCTCCTCCTCACTCACTCTTCCCTGCCTCTTTCCCTTCTCAGCTCCCCTGCCATCAAACACCAGCTTCCACAAAGAAGCCTGTCCCTCCCCATCTCTCTGCCACAGCTTAACCGCTCTCCTAAGCACACTGAAACTGAACTTAAAACCAAAATTCTCGTAGGGCAATATAACAGAAGGCCATGCCACATATTGGAATGCCCCATTTGGGTGGGTCCAGTGTCCTCAGTGCACCCTGCCTGCTGGTGTTTGAACCGGAGCAAGCTCCCGGGCTCACGTCGCAGCCACAGGGGACATCCCATACGCCCAAACCTGGCTGTTTCTCCCAACTACAGCAGTTCAGTCAAATAAAAGAGGCTGCTCTTCCCAGCAAAACTTTCTTGACTTTCACACCCACGGGCTGAGAGGCTTGTCCCAACAGAGAGGGTCCCCTTTTATCATCCTCCAGAGGCACCGGAGTCACGCGCCCGTAGGGACTGCAGCACCCAGTGCTCACGCCTCACTTGCAAAGGCTTTTGAATTCCTCAGCTTCACCTTCTGTACACCCCAGCCATTCAGCCCCTCCTTTAACCAGTCCAGCAGCTTGCGCTGGGTTAAAATAACCGTTTATTCCTCAAAGACTTGATTGCTGTCCAGAATAAACTGTCAATTCCTCCACTGATGGCTGAATATGCTGTCTGGAGCAAGGGAGCCCACAGGAATAAAAAGGTCTCTGTAAATGGGAATAGACCTAATTTCAGTTTCCAGGGACTGTATCATTGACCGAAGCACAGATACTTTGGTTCAGGATTCAGATCAGGCATGGATTTGCACATATGCATTTGTTATACGCCCGAGGACAAGCCTTCTCCATATTAACCCACTTAGGAGCAACATATCCTATTCACCTGGGCAGAAAACCACTCCTGGTCATAGCAGCACTTCTGATATTCAGGGGCCGTCAAGGGAAAATCATCGACCTCCACATACAGAGCAGCACAGTCTCCCTCCCACACCGAGCTATTCCCTCCTCTCCTGCTTTGGTTTTGTCCGAAGGGGCTTGTCCCACACCTTAAGTCTGGAGGGGCTGGGGGCAACATTTCAGAGCTAAAGTGTTAGAACAACCTAAGATACATTTTTACAGTTTGCCCTTAGAGGAGACGTACTTTTTATTCAAGAAAAAACAGCCTTGTATTTCATGAATTCATGCTCAGTTCATTACACAGGAATAATCACCTCATTCCTTATGATTTGCAAAAACTTAATGCTGTAATTAAGGTAAAATTACTTTGTTATATATGCAGTTAAATGTAAGACTCTGCAAATCTACACAGTTCCTATACTTCCTCAGTGTTTCTGTGTATTGTTACCAAATAAACCCCCTTTCCAAATCCCTTCACGCTAGCAAAACCCTTCCTGGCTTGCGTACAGCCTCTCTGAGCTGGCTCGTGTTAGGATATTTTACATCCACCCCACCGAGCTGGCTTCCTCGCCTTCTCTTTCTGCATTTTGTCTCACTGCACCTCGCTGACGGACAGCGAGCGGCCCCGGGCTCTGCGACATACCTGATGGGCAGCGAGGGGTCTCCGGCATCCCACCAGTCCTTGGGGGGGCTGATGTACATGCACCACAGCTCCCAGCTGTACCCGTGGGCAGAGTTCTCGTAACGCTGCACCTCGAAGTTGTCCTGCTTGATGTTGTCTATCGAGGGAAGAATGACCCTTCTCCGATTTTCCTGAATTCGTGAAAGTACCGGCTCAGCCCTGAGCGGTAAAAAAGAAAAAAGCGCAGCAAAAGATGGTTAATTTCTCCCATAATTTGCAGATGGACACTGTAGCTTTCGTAAAGCTTGTGCACTTAAATGAGGGTAAGAAAACAGACGTTCTTGTCACCATTCGGTAAACCAAAGGGAAGAACGTGGACTCCTCTCTGCTCCCATTCACACGTGGCGTCGTGTCTTCAGACAGACACAGCAAAACCCTGTCTGAGGAGCCCGGCGACGTCACGAGGCTCCTCGCAGGGTCAGCAAGTGCCCCCAGATTGCGATGCACAGGCCTCTGCCTCACCCTTCCACTCGCCCGTGCTTTTATCAGCACACAAACCGCAAAGAGGCAAAGCGTTCGCGCTGCCAAGTTTAAAAGGTTATTTCTGAAAGGCTTGCCAAGCTTTGTCAGCCACAAGGGAGATGCTACACGACGCTTCAGCGCTTCCACTTGATGGGATTTCCCACCCGGACATGTTCCTGGCGTGGAGCTGCCATCGGAATGCAGGGGCCAGCCACTGCGCACAGAGCTCAGGTCCTGCGGCCCTGCAGGTTTGGGGAGTTTTAGGGCTCTCCTGCACAACTGACTACACAAATTCATGGACCAGCTGGAGCTATCAGCACAAGGAAAGGACTATTTCCACAAACTAAGGTGTTAAGCTGTGGGAATGAATTAAAGCCTCTGAAACTGGACCTTATACTTTCCCACAGAGCTAGCACACCATGCTTCTTTAAAAAGCATTATTAAATAATAATTTTGTACGCTGAACTTTCTAATTTTCAAAATTTCCATGTTTTTAACATGAGCTTTCCTGACCTCTTTACTAAGGTAACAATGAAATCAGACAATCCATTAACTAGGCGCCAGTTTTGCCACACGGGCCGACTGTACAACCAGGAGCTGCTCAGCTGTCTCCACCTGGAGACTCCTTCCATACAAGAACTAAGGACCACCCAAAGAAACAGGCTCAAGATGGACAACAAGGAGTTAGCTCTTTCCACAGCAGGCAGTTAAGCTGTGGAGCACCTTGCCCAAGAACGTGTGTGCTAGCCCTACCCATGCATGCCTTCCCAGGCTTCCAGCTACGGTTAGTGGCACAACAGGAGGCTGGACAGGCCCTGGGTTTGCTGTGACACGGCCGCTCTCAAGTGCTTCTGTTCCGCCTGGACAGTTATCCTGTGCAAAGCCCTGACGTGCACCTGCAGGGTAACTGCACAGACGTTCCCGTGCTGTCATGCACAGGTGGACATCCTGCATGAAAACACGATCCACAGGCTGGGAAGCCTGGCTCAAACACTACCCTTCGGTAAAGCAAGGCCATGAAGGACGTGTTTTGTTTAAACCATGCTTTAACTAGTCCGGACTTCCCCCAAATCCAAAAAAAACATGGCCCTGGGCAGAACAGGGTAAATTGGTGAAAGCAGGACTATCTGAAGGGTGTTTTTTAACTTGGAACACAGTTTGAGGAATCATATATGGACTCTGTAGCTACAAAATTCAGCTCTGGGACATTCAGGGGGTGTGCACAGCCTCGCCTCTGCAGCCCAAGAGCCACTGATCGGCCTGGGCTCAGCCTACCAACACAAGGAGTAACTTGCACTCTTGGTGCCTTCAGTGACAGCAGCGGGTACGTAACACCAGGGTGAGTCAAGCCCATGCTGCAGAAAAGCTCACTCTCTACCCCTAGAAATGATATTTCAAGAGCTCAGTAAATGGGAGCTTCCTCTGTTTTATATCTGTATTGATATACATCAATAAAATCAGGTGTGAGGACTTAATGACCCGAAGAGAGGAATGTTTATTTGGGAATACAGGTATCAACATAAGAAACAGCTCCTAAACACACCCTTCAGCTGCATTGTCGTTACAAAGAATTCAGTAACCGCGCAGAACTCTGTTTGCAGCTGCTAAAGCATTTTTCTGGTGGATGTTACTCTGTTCAAATTAGACGCAAGTTAGTTTCTTCTACCTCCGCTTTTCTAAACATGGACCATTTACTTTTTACACCTGGTTAGAGGAAAAAAAAAAACTGTATTGCTCTCAGGCTCTTCTCATGATCTAGACACAAGTTTAAGCCACTTGAACTCAAATGTTTTGAATCTCTCTGAAAAAATCCTTATGAAACACCTTCCGCTGCTTCTGCACCTCTGCACTTATTCCTAGCTGCAGAAGAAACAAATCAATAGAAAGCACCTAAGCCTTTCCCAGTGGGATCCAGCTGCGCAGGCCAAGGAAGCAGGAAACACTTTCTCTTTCAATCTCTTGCTGCCTGGGCTTTTTTTAACCTTACAGAAATTGCTTGGGGCTAAGGGAACGGGAAATCAACCTGAAAAATATAAACAGGGGGCGGGGGGGGGTGCGCAAGCATAAAAGGAGGGCATAGAAAATGATTACAGAAATCAAGGGCACGGACAGATTTCCCGTGTATCCTCCCATCACATCTCATCAGTGGCCGTTCAATACAGAAGGAAGACAGGATTGATAAACCAGTGGACTTGTTTGCAAATGCATCCTTGCAAAACGATGCCCCTTGTTTAACACATCACACACACACACACTCTGACCGAGACCTTGAGGTTGAGCACCTACCAGCCAGCGGTGAACTCCACGTGAGCATCAAAAAATCCAGTGATCTGGCCAGTGGCAGCTTTCCAGCCTTCAATACGAGCGCGGATCAGGCCTTCCCTCTTCTGGTTGCGCACCACTTTCACGAGCCCCCGGTATCGTTTATTGACGTATTCTTCTAACGGCGCCTTCAGTTCCTCTAGAGAAGAAGTGCCAGAAAAGCCATTGAAAAGGTGCAACAGTTTTCACCTAAAATAAACCCACTTCCTCGATGGATACGAGCATAACTTACTGGAGCCACACATCTCTCAACACCACTGGGAGGGATGTAATTATTTAGGGTCAATCAATATGGATTTGCTAAAGACCACCTGATGGTGGACTGACTGCAACACTTAGAAAAGAAATTCAAGGTTGACAAACACATTGCTGTTGGACAACTAAGGAGCCCATCTTTAGAGGCAAAGGGCAGCAAGAGGCCAGCCAGATACCCAGCCTTGCAATACCTGGGTATCACCTCGCTGAAAGACAAGAACAGAAAGTAGTCACCTGTGGATACCAAACACCAGCGCTCTGCGTTTCTGATGGAGATTTTAACCGAATGGATTGCCAGAAATGCTGCAAAATCCATCTGAAGTAACTTAAACTGCATCAAACTGCGTATGAGCTTCACTGTCCTTTTTATTCAGCCTCACTACTAGAGCCTTGGAATTTGCTGTATGTTTTCCAAGCTTTACCACTAGAAAAGTTGAAATTCCCCCTGCTTTTATGATAGGATGAAAGAGATTTTTGGCTTCATTCAGAAGATGCTCATACCATGTATCTTTTATTCATTGGAAACCGCAGATCATTTAATTATGTTGTCTAAGCATGTGTATGTGCTGCGACTGAGAACATAATGGATCTGTCAGTCTGCAGTCATTACCGGCATTAAACTTTCTGATAGTTGCAAGTATTGAGTATAAAAGACACACAGGACTTTGAACGTGGAAACACGGGTAAGGTTACAAGAAGGGGTAAGTACTAGTATGTTTTTTCAGCAATTTGGAAAAGTGCTAGTGCTCCGCCAGAAACCTGAGTCCTTTTACTTCCTGGTGCACCAGTTAAGTGCACAAAGATCTACTGATGAGATGTGCTCCATAAAAGCTAAACAATACCATGTGTACCAACATGGACTCTTACCACGACGAAAGCAGTTCCTGAGAAGGTCTTTTATCCCTATGAGGCTCCAGGAGAGCAGAAAATTAAGATATGGTCTGTGACCCCAAAAAGGTCACCATTGATATAATCCACAGGGGAAAATACTTGAGACCTACAATGAGTACACATGGGTTCCTATGTGAAGGAATTACGGCGATGGAGAGCAAAAGAGTAAATACCAAGTCCCATCTGCTGGGCTCAGCCCAAGAAATCATCAAAGGAAAAGGGATTATCTGTTCCCTTCCCTTCCACGCCTTCTTCCAAGCACATAAAATGTGCTTTCTTGAGGCTGCCTTTCTGGGATGGTTCCCCTCACATATCAATTTCCCAAAAGTCTCATTTCTCTTTTATGCTGAAGTGGGAATAAAAAGAATAAAGCAAATGAGCCCCTTCCTCAATTCAAAGCATCTGCATCACATACATACATAACTCAGCAACTTCCATTTCATGCTGAGCCACTCGGAGAAAAACCAATATTTTATGGAGACAACAACTCTGCAGAATGGTTTTAAGGAGACAGAGACACAGATTTTTTGACAGATGAAACCCCACAAGCATAGCATCGGCATCTCACATGGTTTGTCAGAAGGTAAGTCATTAATGCTGCAGAGCACAGCATCACAGGTTAGACTGAACAATTTAAACAACTTTCAAATTGGAGTTTTAATCTCAGTTGAAGGAAAACAGGAAAAATCTTCATGGGAATTGTTCGAGCAGCTCAAAGGAGAGGACAGCTGTAGGGAAACAGGGAGGAATCGTAACGTCATGTCTCAAACGCAGTGAGGGGTGAAGCCCCAGAGATTCCCACGCCCGCTGTGCTGTGTCACACACGGCTTGGCAGAAACTCCCCAAGGAGCCACAGCCACGTCCTCCTGCTTTCTGAAAGGATGCTGGGTGCCAACAGGTGAAGAACCGATCTGCAGAGAGCACAAAGGCCAGTACGGCACACCCGTGCGCCTGCGAGATGGCACGAGGTGACCACGGAGAGCCGGTGGAGAAGATGCTCATGATTAGCGTCATTCTAACCCAGCACCACATTCATAAGCAGAGGCCAGAGTGCCCCTCTCCTGCCCATGGCGCGTGCTACGAGCATCCCTAATGGGCTGCTACTCTTGAGACAAAAGCATTAACCTGACATGGGAAACATGGTTCCAGACCCCCTCTCTGCCAAAGGCTCCCTGTACAACTTGCGCAGAGTTCCAGGCTTTGCTCCCTGCCTTCCCTCCCAGGCTGGCTCAGCCCACAGCACGCACCTTTTGGGCGAGAATTCACTTTTCTTACGTGCCTGTGCAAGCCCTAACAAAGAGCATGGCTGCACATCTGTGCTGGCCTTTGCCAGTCTCTCGCCCTTCTGAGCTGGTTTGCAGCTCTGCAGGAGGAGGGGATGGTGCACAGCGGCTGCTGAGCGCTATTTGGTATGATGAGCCACACACTTGGCACTCAGCTGGGCGTCCAGCCAGCCGGCACAGCGATGGGGTGGGCTTTGCATTTCATTTCTCAGCACATCCAGAAGTGCAGGTGTGAAAAATCCAGTATTAGGTAACAAAAATGAACTGCCAGTCTTCAGGATTGCTCTGCAAAACTCCCGTTCAAGTATCAAGCGAGCTTTGGCCCAGGTCTCCCCTTGCCAACGAGCAGGACTGACGTGGCCACGTCGAAAAGCATCAGTGGAAACCCCAGCACCGGCACAGCCGTGCTGTCAGAGCTCCCCTGGTCCTGCAGATGCTGATCCTGCGGGACCAGACGTGCTCAGCTCCCTCCACGTGAACTCCGGCGGGCTGGAAATCATAACTCAGTCACAAATCTAATCTTAATCCAAGTCATTTGAAGTCATTCCTAATTTTACCCTGCGTTTTCCTTCACTCAGCAGTGGCTTCATTGAGTGCCATTAGCGTAACAAGAAAACAACTGGCGGTGGCTCTGACGTGTGCTGTCAGAACGCTTGGCTCCAGGCTGAGCATGCAGAGAGCTGTTGCATTAAGGTCGGTAGCAGCAAAGCTTTTCGTCTGTCATATTAACTTAAGAAATGTTTCATCCCCAACTGTTGTACCTTTGCAGCACGTCCCAGAGCTGTAATAGGAGGGTTGGGAGGTCTGAAGTGGTACGCCAGCAATTAAATGACTTGCACTAATGGACAATAGCAGATACTCTCGCTTAAGGGAGTCAGCTTTCACGCAAACTGGCGACCTGGCCTTTGGATCTGCTATTTTCAGGACTTCATGCAAACTACAGCAGGGGAGAAAGCATCTCGCAGCTCAGATAAGTTGCTGCCATTCTCCTCCCCTCTGCCTTGCACAGGGCCATAGCAGTGCTTTCGCCCCTTCAGCTCATTGCTGAAAATGAGAACATCCACCAGACACTGAGCCGATGATAATTTTAGCATGATTACCAGCCCAGTGTTCATAAACTGAAACTCTGGATGCAAAGTAATGGCAAAGTCAGGAGCCAAGACGGGAGCAGAGCAGCGGCCCCCCAGCTCACCTTCATCCTCCCTAACGAAAGGAGCACTCATTTGGGCCACGCACTCGTGAGGTACCTGAGTGGGTGGATCTACACCACCAGGGACCGGACCCAAACTAAGCACCGCCAAGGAACCTAGGGACTCCTTTCTCTCCTGTACCCCATGGCACTCTTTCCCCCCACTCACGCATCCTTTGAGGAAGCCCACCGGACCATCCTTCAGAGCACACTCACGTCATTCCAAGTCACGTTTAGTAAGGATGCAATCAGTATTTGCATGCAGAGGTATTTGTGAAGGTTTGATCTCTGCCATTGCACGAGCTGCCTCCAGGGAAGATCTGCAGAGGGAAACCCTACTGAAAGTGCCAGCGGGTTCCATTTCAGTCCTGCCTTTTGTTCTCCACCGTCCGTATTGATCTTCACTGAAGGGCATGTCCAAGGAACTAGAATCCAATAGACCCGCTGCTCTATTAAAAAACCCATCTGCCAGCTGCAATGACTTATGTTATCTATTGCAAAGTATTTTGTCACCTACATGAGCTTTCTGGGAAATAGGCCTGCCAGAGAAATTGAACCACCTGACGCCACTAAAAGTAACCGTGTCACGGACATCGGCCCAGAAGCAACTGCAGGAACACCCACTGCTCAGTGGTCCACATCACAAATCCTGCCCAAACCTCCCCAAATCCTGCTGAAGTCCCCAGAACTAAATGTGGGAACTGTCTGGTGCCGCACAAAGCAAGGAGCAAAGACCAAGGGCACCAGAGGAGCTCAAGGAACTACCAACAGCAGAAAATCTCTCGTACGACCATGCCAAGGTGGCCCTCGGGAGCGGACCGCACCTCCTCTACACCCCTAAAGAAAACATAGTTGTGTTTGCCAGGCTGAGCTGGGTGGGAAAAGTCTACAGAGCCCAAGGCTGTTATCAGAAACGCTGAAAGCTGGAGGACCCAGGAGTCGGGGCTGGGACTGCTCCAGTGCCACGGGGGACACCAGCACTCCCTTGTCCCACGTTCTCGCCTCCCTGAAGCACCAAAGCCATCGCGGGCTGGATTTCTGCAGAATGGGCTTACAAAAGACACTCCTTCAACAGGCGACAAATGACTATGAGAATTTTTGCAGCGAGACTCAGAACCAGGTGAGTCCTGAAGCTTTTAATGTTTGCTTGCAAATATTGAAGAGGAAACTGTGAAAAGGGGAGCAGGTGCATGGATCAGTTCTCAGCCAGGATTACAGGCAAAGCTGGTCCCAGAAGGTGCGTTTGGCTGCAAGTCTCAGGTTCATTTGGTTCACCAAAAGCCAAACACAGACAACCCGAGGTTTGCTGCTCTCCTCCACGCCCTGGCAGGGCCTGAAAGCCTCGGACCTGAACACCAGTGGGACAGCACCAGGTCAGCGACAATTGAGCAACCTGTCTTTAGCTTGAGCAACTGGATTAATGAGGTGCTTGGGTTGGACCAGCACCTAGAACAAGCTGTGATACGACTCAGCTTCTTGCAACTCTGCTAAAACCCTCCTCTAAACACAAACACGCGAAACGCAAGCGAGCCAGCTCCCGGGAGAGCGTGCATGAACCGCTGTTGTTGCTGTTGAAATGAGCTGCAAAACAAGACAGCGATATATCAAGTCACAGCTAATACGTTACACCGAGGTAAATTACAACCCATAGCATGTCTCCCTGAGCGTAGCCAGCTCCTTTAAGCAGTTTTTTATCCAAAGGTTTTCTTTTATACTGAGAGGTTTGCTTTTCAAAGAGATATTATCCCAGATTAAAAACACTAAAAGACAGACAGCAAAAAAAAGCAGGTGATGATTAAGCAACAGAGTCAGACAAAGTGTGCAGCTGCGAGATAACGAACATCTCAGGGGCACATAGCTGCATCCCTCCAACAACCCAGGAATCATGTTATCACTCAGAAACACAACCTGCGCACCGGCTTTGTAATTACACCCCTGCAACAAACACAAACAAAAGCAGCCTCCAAAAAAGTCTTTACGAAGTACAACGTACAGCTCGAGGGAGAAAGGGGTTCAAACTACAACTCCCCAAGCTTTTTCCTTCAAGGAGGCTTTTTTTTCCCCCCTATTACAAGACATTGGGATCTTTTATCTATTTACAGCTCAGATGTAAAGAATCAGAATGACCGTGTTTATTAACTTTTAATCTCACATTGCATACTTTTATAGTGCAGTGTTGTTGTACATACCGCGGTACAACAAAGATAGAGCAAGAAGTGTCTAATAAGGCTTCAGAAGCAGTTTGTTCCAGTCTGAAAACTACAAAACACCAAAAGGTTTTGATCATGGCTGTGTAAGTAGTCAGTGGTCTACCTGAAGGGCAAATAACAGCCAGAGGTGCCAGGGTGTGCGGTTCTTACCTCCATCCCTGGGACTAATTTTAACACTTGAAGTTGACTTGCAAATCCCAGAGGTCTTTTAAGATTCGGTTTGTTCTTCACTTACCCATACAGGCCTTTTTTCCTCTTCACGTTGGTGTAAAGTGATCCTTGACAAAATCTACACAGAAACCCCTCTGCGTGCAGCCCCGAGCCAAGGACTTCCATCAGCCTTTAGCAACTTCCCTTGAAGGTGCTTCTGGTGACACTCCAGGGCGCAGTTACCGGTTTTGAGCCCCTAAGGTCAGCCTTCTTTCTTGGTATAAACCTGAGCCCAAAGGCTTTGCTCAGGCTCCAGCAACAAGCTGTACACCCATAGAAATTGTCCCTCAAACACACATGGCTGCTCACAAAGAGTCTAAAGTAATTCCTCCTCTTGTTCCATCATAGCCACCAAAGTCGCACCCACGCAACCCCATCCGCTGCTCAACACCAGCCACTTGATTCTCCAGGATTCATCTCTAAATCTTCGAGCTCACCAGAAACTGTTTTCATGTAATTATTTTCCTGTAGAAGCCAAATCCATATATTGCAACGACTTTGTTTGTAATATCCAAAGCATCAACTATATGATGCTGCTATTGCTGCTCACAATTATTTCCTACCATTAGTGGGAACTATACGACAACGTTATTGCCATTAATAATTCTTTGCTGTCATTGAAGCTCCTTGACGATGCAGAGAGTGAATGCGTGGGTCCCAGAAATATGTTCTGGTTTGTATCATTTCTTTTACATGAGAAAACTAGATTATTACACGCTTGGGAGGAGCTCTCCATAAACATCTGCCAAGTTACCTCATTATCTTCCTTCAAATCCCTCCTTAAAAATCTCATTTGTCATGATGCCTACAAAGACTCAACTGCATAGCACTGACATTACTAACTAACCCCACTGGCAAACAGCATCGCCTCGTTCCCTACACCCGCTCTCCCCGTGTACTTCCATCGCATAGTTTTTGAGGACAGAGTCACCTTGGTGTACAGGTGTTGTACAACCCTCAGGACAACCTTGGCCCACCGCTAAGGACCCTGGCTGCTCGCGTTCCCGACACAATCAGCACATCTTCTCGGTGGGATGCAGAGTGCCCGTTGCCTAGGTGCGCGAGGAAGTTGGGATTTTCCCACCTCCTGCACATGATGTATGAATTTGTCCCTCAGTTTAGGTCATCTACCTGCATCTGCCTCCCTGGATAGGTGGCTGCCACCAGACACTCCAACACAACCCCGGCAGCTTGGTCAGTCTGCAAAAACAGGCACAAAGAGGAAATCCCAGAGCTGGAAGTGCTCGAGCATGCTACAAGCTTGGCCACCCATCTTGCTGCCCTGTCAACAGCCTGCCACCAGCCAGCCCCACCACCAGACCCCACCAGCACCGGCCCAGCCCTCACAGCAAACAGCCAGGGAAGCCGGTGCCTTGCAATCTCAGCGGCAGATAAAGAGATTTCATTCTGCATCCTCGCTGCCAGCTGCAGTCTCAGCTTCTTGGGGGGGGGGGGGGGGGGCGATGCTTTTTGAAAGGATTCATTTCGTTGTCCTATGCCTTTCAACAGTGTCTCCAGAGTACTTGACTCAATATTAGCCTTGGTGCTGCATACTGAATGATGGGTGGAGGCTGTTTAGAAACATATTTCTTTGTGTGTGGCAAGGGGTAGAGCAGCTCAGTAATTATTACCAATGGGTTCTCTTGTAAAGTGTGCTTCTCTTCACCCCATTGATATGGTAAAATCGGGAGAAGCAGCATCTCATTTTGGCATTTCAAACCCTCTAAGTACTGGGCAATGCTAAATACTGCAGCGACAATCACCTGCACTTTCTCTTCACTAGCCAAATAGTTCTAGCTCTAAAATCCCATGGCTACGCTGGTGCACGTCACCCTAGCTTTTGCACTAGAGCTGCTGTGATTTCCATCAGCTGAGGAGCTGCCCTCCTGTTTTTTTTACTGGTAATTATAATTCATCAGCTTTCTATGGTGCTCATTACTGTGGTATTTGAGTGCCTATTTTTACAGGCTTGAGTGGCTTGCTGTATACCATCTCATCTCATTGCAGACAGACGAGCAACCTCTCAGGCTCCCTCTGGAATGAGCTCTCCATGTCCTGCACCCTCCCTGTTCTTCCCTTTTGATCACAGCATCCACAGCACAGGTCTATTCTTTTTAAAAATAATATTAAAATCATGCAGCACAAATAAAGAAGGCAGTAATCAAAGCAACTTAACCATTTGCTGGTCTACATGAAGATTTTAACTACCCTAATGACATTATCCAACCGTATACTGGGAAAAACAAATCTTGGAAGAATCAGAGTCTGAAAACGCTTCCACGTGAAACCACCTCCTGCGGCTTTATGATGTGAAAAGCCAGAAGGGATGATATTGCAACAGTGACCGAGAGCAGGTTGAACCAAACGACACATGAGTGTAACACGGAAAACCTAACATCCCCCTCCACACTTTGTCATGGCCTGACGTGAGCAGGTTGAGGGTGTTCGTTTCCTCCTCTTCCTCTTCACTTATACTTCTTGTACAGAAAACACACTGTAAGAGGAAGGAGAGCCTCTACAGGGTCCCAGTTATTTATAAAGCCCAGGAAGTTATTTTGCAGACAGGGAAACTGAGGCACACATGGAGAAAACGTGTCGTGTAACACCACTGCAAGGGGCCAAAGCAGAGTAGCTCACAAGCGCCAGGGTCTCGTCCCCCAACTCTGTGGTAAGTATTGAGAGGTGCATCTCTGCGACAAAGTGTTATTAGAAACAAGGATACACCTGGAACCAGAACTTCTGGGTGCTATGTGGAGAGAAAGCTAAGATAGCTTTCTGGTTTCCTTTAGCCGCCCAGATTTCAGCTACACTTTCAATCAATAATTATCTCTGATTTTAACTTTGGTTTGATCCTGTTTCTTTTCTGCTACAGAAGTTGGAGAAAACCGGAGTGCCAGCCAGCACACCTGCCACCTCACACCACGTGTCTCCCAGCAGTGGCACCGCTCCCAAAGGAGCACGACTCCTTCGTGAGATTTTAAGAATTAAACGCCCTCCTGGTGTTTTGGAGATCCGAGATCCCAGCGCTGCTAACCTTCATCACTGTTGTCATCCACAAGGATAATCTCCTTCAGGAGGTGAGCCGGTGTATGATTAACAGCGCTGTGCACCGATCGCAGGATAACCGACAGCGCTTCGTTCACGAAGATGAAGATGATGGAGATCTGGGGTAGGTCCTTGCCGTATTTCAGCTCTTTGCACCTGTAGCACGAAGGGCAGAGAGAGAGAGACAGGGTTAGCAGAGCACACAGAGCAGTGCTGCGAGTCGGGCACACATTTAATTCACAGCACAAGAGGACGGCTGACATCCCGCAGCTTTGCACAGCCACGTATTACAGCTGCCTGCGCCTAATTTCAGCAGTGCTGTCTAGGAAGGGATGGCAGCGATGGAGAGTGTCCTCCGGGCTCAGAGAGCACCAGGGGCAGGGGGCAAATCCAGAGTTCGCTTAGGTGAGGTTGCGTTTGCATGTCTGCGGGCATGCAACAAAAAGCAGCCTCCAGAACTGAGAAAATGGCTTTACCATTTAAAGTGAAACTCCACATTCCTATTCTGGTTTAAGATTAATAGGTGCTCAGAAATGAGCTTTGTTCTTAAATGGCACTTGTGAATTTTCTTCCCGTTTGCTTTGGAACGAAATGAATATGAAATGACCCTTGGTTAAATAGTCTTAATAAATGTTTTAGCTCTCTTTGCAGATACTTCTGAACACATTCCTGTCTCTGAAGTACCCCAGCAGAGCCTTGCCATGAACCGGTGTCTTTGTATTTCACAGCCAGGATAGGTTAAAACCAAAAACATGCAACCACCTCTCCGGGTTTCAGGAGTAATTGCTTGACTGGAGCTGGTTTTATCTGCTTACACACATTTCTGCGTATGAGAGCGGGACAGAGGTGGAAGGAGCTCCCAGGTCGCCTACCAGCCAGCATCATCCCTGGCAAGCAGCATGTTCCCGTTACATCGATACACCAGACTTTGAGGCCAAGGACACCCATGGCGCAGAACTGGGGTAGCTCTAAGTGGAAGAGGTTCTTCCAGGTAACCCACAGCTCTCCAAGGAGCACACATCGTTTCCAAAGAGATGCAGATGTTGTTTAAATGCCACACTTTATCCTACCCAGAAACCTGATCTTAATAAAGTACTTGCAGAAAGCAAACAGGTGATCTTTAACTGCGTCAAACAATTTAATCAAACTCTCCAGCCTTCCCTACAATAAATACGTGCGAGGGAAGAAGAAAACGAGCCTCCTCGCTCCCTCTCCACATTCATGACAGATTAGACATGCAACATTAGCAGTGTTCGCAGAATTACAATGAGCGTTTACCAAGTAAATCCTGCCCAGATAAGCAAAGAAAGACTGAACGCACGAATGACATCCCAGCGTCGCTTCAAGCTCATTGACTCCCCAACAATGACTCCGTATTTAATTGTACTGGGTGTTTCTCAGGCAACAGCAGGCATTCTTCAGACTCCAAAATGAGACTTGGGAGACAAAGATTTTCACAGAAACACAGTACTTTATGAATCTTCTTTAGTTAAACAAGTATGCTGGATAAAAACAAGGTTGTATTTCTTGATTTAACTGTTGCCTCGCCTAAAGCAAGCCAAGCTCTCTACAAAAGGGAACGTACTGAATGCCAAAAAGGCTCTTCCAAAGGGAAGCGCTCTCTTTAAAATGAACAGTCGTGATGGGGTAAAGTGACAATTGACCCTGAAATCCTGCCATGAAAGTCAAACTAAACTGACTCTGAGATTAAAAACCTGCTTTTGATATATGTCAATACCTGCTAGGGTGAGGAGAAGGTGGTCACAGGAGCAGAGCACTTCCTTTTAATCATTGCACCCCTCTGGGCAGCCTTCCCCCGGGGCACGCTTCGGGGGGGATAAAGAGCTCAGCTTGTGATCAAAGAGGTTTGGAGGAAAATCCAAACTGAGTCCTTTGAGGTTCATCTCCTGCTCATTCCCATTCGCCCTGCACCACTCTTATCACAGTTCTCCTTCCCCGATTGCTGAGGACAGGCGAACAAAGATACAGGGAGAAGAGATAAGTCCGGGGAAGGAGCGGGCATGCCAAATACCCGCATTGTTCATACGCACAGAGCTGCAATTCTCCAAAGGCAGGCGGGGGGAGGACACGGGACGGACGGTGGCTTTGGTTGCAACCACAGGAGCGGGGAAGGCAGCGATTTAAAACCAAATTAACCTCAAGTTTGTCAGTCTTCCTCACGAGCTCTCCCCAGTTGCTGGTGCAAAAAACAGCTGGGCTGAGCGACGCTCTCTGCCCACAGCCACGTGCCATCGGACTTCAGCCCTCCGGGCTCTACCGTAGCAGTTTATTAGTGACAAGCTGACGTGTCAACAGATATTCATGCATGCGTGCAGGAAAACACCTGGTGCTCCTGGGCTCTCCTGGGGCAGGGGAGGGGGGAAAGGGGGGAAAAAACCCAACAAACCAACCAATAATGCTTGAGCTCAAATATAACTAGAGGGACTAGTGGAGAACTTGTCAGAAACAGCAGGAATAATAAGTACGTGAGCTGGAAGGTGGTGGGGTTTGGTTTAGTCATTTATTTAAAGCATTTTATATGGACTGAACTGGCCTCTGTGGTTCGGCCTTATCATTCAGACCATTTACAGGTGGAGGCAGACAGGTTTGACTGTTTCACTCCCACAAACATTTCAGACAGCAGTTTGGGCAGGATTTGCCGTCTGGCAGTGGGTCAGCAGGTCAGGACCGTGCTGGCTCCCGCGGGCAGGCAAGGCTGCCGGGATGCCCATCGCTCCGGCTCACGGAGCTCCATCCTCTATCTCCCTCCCTGTACCCCAAAGCACAAACACCTTTTCAACCCTAAGGGGCTGCATTTTCTTCTAACAGTGTAAGGTGGAAAGACACATGATGTAGTGAAATTTCTGCTGCCTTCAGCGTTGCAAGTGCAACCCAGAGGAATGGCACAGAAAAGCCAGCACCAACCGTGGGTCCCAGCAGGAGCAACGACGAGGGGCTCGGGGATGAGCCCCAAGCAAGGCACGGGTTATCAAACCACACCTGAGACACATCTTCCCCCTCTGCCCACAGTTTTGCCCTCAGGCAAGAAGCACCTGCAAAATTCAGATCCTAGGTCAAAATACTTCTAAAGTCAGAATTCCAGTCTCATTAATTACCCAAAAAGGGACGCACAGGGCCAGAACTGGATTCTAGCACAGCTGTGGTCCTCAGCTCAGACTGTGGGCTGGTCTTTTTGGGGATTAGCAATTAATGAGATAAATGTGATATTCGAGAAGGTTCTCAGGGGAGCTCGAGGCTAAGCAGCACATGGGAGACAAGATGCTCTAGGAATAAACACATTGTGCTGAGATTCTTCTAAATCTTTTCCAGAACCTGAAATAACAGCAAAGCAAATCCATTTCTTAGGTAGGCTGGAAAACCTTTGCAGCCCCTAACATCTTCTAGGAGAATCTCAAGAACACTCAGTTCACACTGTATCTGGTCTGCCCACAAGCAAGTCTCAGTCCTGTAAGTTGGATTTCCAAGGGAACACTCCATACATTTGAAAACTGTTAAATTTAAATGAAATACAATAGAAAACCCCCACAATACATTCCTGTCAGTGTCAGTGATTAGTTACCCATCGGGTTAAAGACCAACACCTCATTTTAAATTTAAATTTGCTCACTTTCGGTTTTCCATCATTACCAAAAGGCTAAGAAACTTTTTCCTGCCCCCGTATCATCAGCCAAGCGCCCATCCGCACGCGGACCCAAGGCAGAGCTGCACGACAGAGGCGCTCCACCAGTTGACCAAAGGGTGATACCCGGCCTTCTATATCTGAAGATGTTTCTGGCTGGAGAAAACCGAAGCAGGCTGCAGCTGATCCCTCGCAATCCCCCTTTGCTAGAGGAGAAACACTCGACTGGTGCAGCACGGAACGCTACTTACTTCCCAACGCCTGTAAACTAATTACTGCGAGTTACACATCGACATTTTCCCCACTAAATCCTTCTCTCTTCACTTAAATGTAGGCTGGCACCTGCTTGCAGGATCTATATCAAAGTATCATGAATCAAGAGCAAAGAGAAACAGATCCCTTACAGTTCTGTCTCTCATTTAGATCAATGGGATATCAGAGTAAGAGGCATTTTATGACCCATTAAATCATGCTTGACTACGTCCCATTAAATCACGCTCACAAAACTCTCCGTAAGTTCTGAGAGGCTGGAGAAAACCTCCTAATGTATAGCATTGGGTTTAATTTAAGGACCTCGCTGAGCTCTCATTGAGAAGCATCACTTGTCCTGAAACAGGGGAGAGAAGGGGTTTACTCCATCCTTGGTCCGAGGCTCAGACATGTCTTTTTTCACTCCAGAAACAGACTGATGGACCAACCAGAGACACCAGACCCAGCAGAAACCTCTGCCCGGCTCATCCATGGACCAAATCCCCACATCCCCTCCACCTGCCCCACAAGGGAACCAGGCAGGCGGACAGGGCAGTGGCCAGAGCACTACTGGACTGTGGACACTGTCACCTTTCTCGGGCCCAAGATCTTTATTGTACGTGAAGCCCAAGCCTACAATCAGGAGAACGTGCAAAGAAACATATGGAATAAAATATACTTATGGAGGATATTTTTTACTGTGAATTCTTCGCGGTTACTCCTTTATGTAAGAAGCCAATTCAGAAACAAATGAAGGATGAGAAGGGGAGATGGAGGAAGGGGAAATATGGCTGAGTTTATGCTGAACAGCTTGGCATACATCAGGCCACATTAATCAAGTCAGCCAATTTGAAAACACAAATAAGTAAATTTAAAAAAAAAATCAAGTTTTGCTACTACGTATGTTTGTCTGCTGCAGGAGTCTGTCTTGCATCCTCTGATCCTTTGTTTTATGCTCACCACACAGCTGTAAATCTACTCTTCAGCACAGCGAGTGAGATGAGGCTGTTTAATGGCTGTCTCCGTAACAGCAAAGGGATATCATATCATTACTGCTTCGTGATCCCACAGCAGAAAAATAACCTGGAATCACAGCAAGCACTCCTGGAGCACAAAGAGGCCACAAAATGGCAAGTCACATTTAAAAAACACTTCTTACTGCTCAGTGATTTAACGTGATCCACTCTATTACTCGATTAATACATATCAACTGTCATCTGGGGCACAAAGCTATTTCCATCACCCGCCTAGAGTCACGCTGCCCAGTACCGGGCAACCGAGAGCCAAACTCCGACGGTTTCCACACCTTCACTACCCAAACACAAGCCATTTATCAGCACTAATCAGTGCATCTTATGAAAAGCTGGAAGAGGACTATTTCAGGACAAAACAGGCCCCCTCTTGTCTGATCCTTCAGATCAAACCTTGCTTGCACAGAGCTGACGCTGGACTTTTCTGCCAACGGTGTGACTCGGTGCATCTTCTCCTATGGATGACAGGTGCTGTCAGGGAGCACCTTACACAAAAATGAAACCAATTTAATGAGAGACAATAATGCATTATATTCTTTCAAAGTCCATAACCACAGACAACAGGTCCATTATACTCTGGAAAAAATGAGCAACACTGTTCAGGTGTTAGTCCAGAGAAGAGCTGGACAGACAGACCTGCAGCTTGCTTTCCTCCCCAGATCACAAAGCAAAAATACTATTACTGAGAGATCCAGTAATCGCTACTCCCAAATCCTGCATCAAAGATTATATTCATCACTGGCTCTAGAAATTATCTTCCACCTTCCACGATACGCCTCGCTCAGGCCATCCGCTCCTGACAGCACACGCATCTATTCTGCACAGAACCCCCAATCTTCAAGCCCATCACCTTTTTCCTAATTTGTGCCTTTTGTACTGCCTCCTTCCCCCCAATTCCAACATAAATATGCCTACCAAAGTTTTCAGTGGAGGTTAAATACCATTACGCAGAAAGTATAGCTGTCCTCATTTCCAGTGGGGAGGCAGAACTCCATAAATTTGAACAGCCTGCTTTGGTCAGATGTGCCCTGGTTGTCAAATATGTCCAATGGTTTAAAGGTAATGCTTGGATCTAGATAAAAAACAGGCTGCAACAGGCTATCTGAAAACGATCCATCAGTAACCTGATTTTCCTAATGATATCTTTCTAATAAATCATACTTAATGCCTACTATCCGGCCTGGAGCTCTCTCTCCAAATGAGGGATGGGAGTGCAACAACACGCAGAGGTAGTCCATCAAGATCCAGAGAGAGACAAACTGGGAGGAGTATCAAGGTGGTCAAGAGGGATCAGAAAAACACCGCTGAAGGAAAAGGATCCGCTACTGCAGACTCAGAACACTGATGATGTTTTTCACTCACAGTTTTAAGCAAGGTAGAGAAAAATCTCACCTCACACCCGCTGTGGGGTAAAGCAGTCTCACCATCTGTTTTGAGAGACATTTCTGCATTGTATGGAACCACACAGACACAACATTTTGCCACGAGCTGTTTTCCTCCAGGCTGGTGCCACCGAGGCACTACCCGAGGCACAGTCTGGAGCACAAGCAGAGGTTCTGCTTGCAGATTTGGCCATCCGCCCTTCGGACTGCAAATGAGTGCCCCAAAGCTGATCTCCACCTTCTGCAAAGGTCACTTCCAACTCTACACTCAAGTCAGTTCCTTCTGTCTGAGATACCAACACAACATCAAGTGAAGCCAAAGAGAAAGCTCAAGAAATGTCAAAAACAAACCCTTCTCATGAAAGGAAGCACTCAAACATGCCCTACAGCACAAGGGTAGAAGCAACGCGCAGGGGTCCTGGACAAGAGCACGGCCTGAGCCAGAGAGCAGAAGCCACCTCAGAGCCTGGAGAGAGGACAACCATCTTCCCCCAAGCTGCATTTTTATTTTTAAACACAGATCTAACCAGTAACTGAAGAACAAAGATTGAGGGAAAGCGAAAGACAGTGCAGTTATATCGGGGGGGGGGGGGGGGGGGGAGTGGGTGTCTTAAAATATGAGAGGAAAGATTCGCCTCCCCCAGCCCCCCATCACTCGCCTGCCCTTGGTTTAAAGCCGTTCCCAAACAAGCTGTAGCTGAGGCCCCCACTCTGACACAAACAGGTCAGCCTGCCTGACGGGCACGCGATGATCTGGTAGGAGCAAAATCGGACATCATGCCTCCAGCACAGACGATCAGCAAGGCAGGTCAGCCGCTCGCCTCGGCAGCGAAACCTTCCTCAGTCAGCAGCAAAAGGAGAGGTCCCGAGGGGCTCTGCCGAAACCACTGCCAGCTGCCACGGCAGCTCCCGCGCTCCTCTCCCGGACGCAGACACAGAGCAGGAGCGAGCTCTGACCTCCGGGCAGCTCGCTCTGGGTAACAGCGTCAGCACTCCCTTCGCTCCACTGCTCCAGGACTCAGGACGCTGTTTTCAAGATAAATATATGCAAGTGCAGAACGGCAGCAAAGGCAAATCAGCCACTGCAGGCCAGGCTCAGGTTCCATCCCTGCAAACAGCAGAGGAAATCATCTCCTGAGCCCGTGTCACAGTCCGAGCCGAGCTTGTCCTGGCAGGCACAGCAGGCAGGCGCAGGCAGAGTTCAGACTTACGCTGCAACTTGTTCACCTTGTAACGCAGCACGCATCCCTGCCCCGTACCACCGAGATGGCCAGCAGAGCACAGGGGTACCTTGTGCGCACACATCCTTGATTGGAAGGAAAGAACCTCTGTTTAGTGCTCCACGAAGCACAGGAGAATTTTATCAGTAATCAAGAAGAGCTAGCAAAACCTTCTATATGCTGCAACACAGCAGGAAAGGTCGCTAGAATGCTGAAAATCCCCCAAACACAAAGTCCCACCCAATTAGACCAATTCCTACTCATTTTGAACATCAGTACAAGGTAACCATTGACGTTACAAGAAAAATAGCACGTCCTATTTGGAGACTTCAGCGTGGCGCAGGCTTTCAGTTTCCCGCTTCCACCAGTGCAGGAATGGTCACTACTTGACAGCCGAAGAGGTGATGCAGGATAACACACACAACTGCCCAAAAGTGAATTCCTGGCAGACCAGGAATGTAGAACTCTACTGTAAAACCTTGGTATCACATCAGATGAAGATTTTCTTTCTTTCTCCCTGCCAACATTCAGCCATCCCTGGCCTACCCATTGCTTTGTGTCCTTCCTCCAGCATGAAGCTGCTAAGATTCCCCATCCTTCTAACCCACCGTAGGAAGGACACTGTGTATAGTGTCCGTGCTATAAGTGGGATGGCCAGGCTCTACTCTGCTTTGGATGGATGTCAAGTGTGAAAAATACACACAGGAGAAAAGGTCGAAAAAAGAAGAGTAGGCTGCTTTTTTTCAGCCATTGGAACAATTTAACTGGTCTATCGCCTGGATCAGGTGGGGATTAGGCAGCACCACGTGAGATAATTTTTGGAAGTACACAGCACTGTGCTATGCTCTTAAATTAGAGAACACATGCGGGTGTTGGACCCACTGCTGCGGGGGCCACATGGCCGAGGCTCTCGGGAGCAGAAGCCCTCTGTGCTAGCCCTGACGGCTGCTCAGGCTGATTGATGACCAGTGTATCTAAGAGCTACATCACCATTAGCTTTGGCCCTATGCTATTACTCATCTTTGCAAGAACGCCCTTTAGAGCTGTTCAGGACACAATTTTCCCCCACTGCATGAAGGTGACATCCCTGCTACATGCCCTTTTGAAATGCCAACAGCTGGAACTGCCATGGAGAAGGGTGACCACCCATGGCCTGCAGAATGCCCCAGGTCTTTAGGGCTCTACGTTACTGCCACATCCTAGAAAGCTACCCCTGTAGCTACTAATGGGGGTCTTACTGGACCCCTCTCCATCTTTTTTCTGTGATCAGTCATAATAAACACTCATGAACCAGGCAGAAATAAATAGTTGGGTGTCAAAATCTGCACCAGTTGTATGGTGGCGCAAAATGGACAGAGGAAGCCAGATCCTACGTGGAAGAAGACAGGGTAGACAAAGACTTTGGTGATTCTGATTGTGGAGATCACACATCTTCACGAAAGATCCTGATGATGGGTTTTCAAAGATCTCTTCCTCTGCTACATATTAGAGTGGCTAGATTTCCACACACACACACATTTTTTATTTTTAATTCTGAGCATCCACCAGTTCCCCAATCTTGCTCCTGAAGTATAGTTATTAATCACTTCTTTGCTGGCCATCACACAAAATAAATCCAACTAACGTGCTTATCAGGAGCTTATCCCTTCCTGACATTTCATTCTTGCATAAGGCTTGAGGGTTTGAATATTTAAATAGGCAAATATTCTTTTGATTAGTAGAATAAATGATTCTTGTTACTTACTGTCCTTAAAAACACTGTTAGCGTCATGAAAGTGCTCAACTATGTTGGCACAGCTGTTACAGGATTTTGTAGATTTTCCTATAAAACGTGGTTCAGCAGCAGAGAGAGAGTTCAACTTAATAAGCTCATACATTTTTAAATGCCTTTCCTACAATGATATATGGAACTGCAACGTTAAAGCTAAGGGTGCATAAGAGACAGCTTGGTTAGAATTTCTGCACATTAAGTGGAATTCTCCCCAAAATTACTATCATACAGATTACTGTTTCACTAAGCTCTTATAAAGCCAAGCTGGAGCAAACATTATCTTGCAACTAAAAGAATTATCAGTACATCTCAGCGTCTAGAGAGCTCTGAGCCTTTGGCTCCCAGAACTGCACTTTCAGAGCACTCCCCAAATATGACGTACCAACAATTTTACCCCGTGATAGAGACAGAACGTCAGGACTCGTTTGGAGCAGCGGCGTCCCGAGAGCAGGTTAACACACAATGTGTTTATAATCCCACAGCTATCCTATGGGTGCCTATCACCAGGTACACGCTTTGCAGCATAGCACAAGTAATGATGTCCACTGTATCAGCGTCTTGCACAGAGGTAGAGCCTCCCGGCTCTTTGCCGGCTCCTCATCAGTCCCACCGTGACAAAATAGAGCGTGACAAGGTAGGGCTAGACACAGACCAGTGCCTTTGCCCTGCATGGCCACGTTGCAAGGAGGCAAATGTGCCTTCCTCAGGGTCACACCTGGACATACCTGGACAGCATGGACATCCACAGTGAGCTGAGGACTCTCAGTCTGTCAAGAGTCTTCAGGAGACGGAGGCTGCTCGCCCCTTAACTAAGGCATCAGTGATTTAAGCACCACATGATGTCCTTCAAAGTTAAGATTACAGTCATCACTCCAAATGAGGGAATGCAGAAATTAAGTGCCAACCCCAAGATGACAGGAGGTCAGTGGGGCTCAGGAACCAAACCCACAGGTCCTGCTGCAACGGCTCTGCCGGTCTGTTGGCCTATTCATCATCCCAGGCAAAGCACACCTGACAGGGAGAAAATTTAGGAGCACATTTTGTCTGTGTGTTTTAAAACAGTCCCCTCTGCATGCTGAAGAATGTCAAAACAGGCATGGACTGAAGGAACAGGCCTTGAAAAAGGCTGTCTGTGGCATTTTGCAAAGACGGGCATCATTGCATCAAAGCCAGAAGCACCCTGACCTCCTGTGTGGTGCAGATCCTGAGCTATCAGGCTGTGATGCAAGGTCTGCTCTTGACTTCATCGCCAAACTGCTGAGCAGATCCTGTGCTTCCACGGAGGAAGGACGGGCACCGCGCCAGCCGGCGCCATCAAGCAGAGGAACGCTGACTCTGCCACACAGGGCAACCAAATCCTCAACAATTACAAGCTTGTAAGTGCTCAGAGATCACGGGATGAAAGGCAGTAATGTAAAATTGTAAATTAATGCTGTATGTTTTGACATCTTCTATTAGAGGTGTCTGCTACTCATGTAGCTGATCGTGTAGACACAATACTGGATAGGGCTAATTAAAAGACATCTAGTCTAAGCTAGAAGTCAAAGCTCCCTTTGAGGTCAATGGAGACACTGACTCTGCCAAAGGACAGTTTATTCCACCTCTCTAGCTGAGGCACAAGCATATTGCTGTCTGGTGTATCAGACAGACACAGCTATTTTTTGGGTAGGTAGAAACGCCTTTTTCTCCCTTGATCACCAGCAGACCCAGGCTGAATGTTCCGAGGGGCACGTCCCCTGCAGTGAACCCATCCCCTCCCAGCAGAACCTCCAGGTCGGTGACTTCGGGGCAGCAATCACACCAGCCAGCTCTACCAACAGGTTCACAGCTCTGCTCAGGTAGGTTGGTATAAAACTGTCCCTGCTGGAAGTCTTACCTGCTACATTTAAAATTAAATCCTTGGTATATAGCCATACCTTAGGAGCATCATACTAGAATAGATCTCATGGGAACTCAAGATTTTGACATGCTCAGTACGTACTTAGGACAATGAATAAGAAAAGTGGCCGGTGCTTGTGCTGTCTGGAAGATCGGGTGGAACGATGCCATGGCTGGAAGAGGTAGTATAAAAATGATGAACTTAAAAGGCACAACTGATTTTTAGAGACAGCTGCTTTTTTTTTTTTTTTTTTTTGTAATAACAGATCCACTCTGCTGACACGTTTATGAAGTGGGAAGATGAAGAGGTTTTTAAACCTTTCCTGTTATGTACAGAAATCACTGTATAAGTTTACCTAACCTCTGTCAGAATGAGATCGGCCTCGGCAGAGGGGTGTTGCTCAGCCCCATCTGGCAGATTGCTGCACGGTGGAAGTCACACCGGGAGAGCTCCCCAGCCCAGCATCAGCCTGCCGGAGCCGGCACCGCCGCAACCCACCCACGCATCCACGCAGCACGGGCTGCCCACCGAGCTCATGACAACACATCATTTGGTAAAAGAGACGTACTGCTTCGTTTGGGGGGAAAAAAAAGGAAACAAGTCACAAGCAATTTCGAAAGCATCAAAAAACAGGATGGGGTTGATTTTAATTTGCATTTCTACTGGTATTCCTATTTCAGGTACTAGTTAACTGAATGCAATTAACTGGTTATAAATACTGGTGCCCCCTTAACAGTAGGGGACAATTAAGTATGGAGAGGTTAATAAACTTGAAGACAACATTGGTGTTCAGTGATAGAGTTCAAAAGCAACGACTGGCCACAATGTCTGTCTGTACTCTAGTTTTTCGTGCAAGAGATTTTTTCTGATGCAATAGATGCAAAAGGCCAAGCGTTCGCTCCAGTGTGCCAGAAGTTTCCCTTTATTCCACAGATGAAGATCCACGCCACCACTGCTGTTCTGTGGTTAAACTTGCTCCCATATGACTTCCGCACTGTTATGGGTTACACGCTCCACCTCTGCATAAATAGAATACAACAGAGGTAAAACTGGGAGGCAAAACTGGCCAACTCTGAGCCCAAGCATACCAAAGAGAGGTCATCCAGTTTACCCCACTGCAAAACAGTAACACCATTTACATATCTACGAGGCGGGGTAGGGAGGGATCCAGCCCGATGCAACCAGTCAAACAAGAGCTGAGTTGCTACAGGGTTAAGAATAAACCACTACTGTAATTTTTAGCGATGAGTTGGAGATGCCCCAGGAATCGGCTATCAGAATTTTTTGCTCTGCCTGTTCAATGCCTGACTTGATCTGCAGAGATCCAAACGGCAACGGATACACAGGTACCGAGCACAGACACTTTAGAAAGTCTTTTACTATTACTTAAACCCAGAAAACATGATTTAAGGCTATAGATTTGTTCGCTGCCGCAACAGACACTAACAGGAGTATCTAAAGCCTGACACACTTGAAGTCAGCTCCTGTCTCGCCCTGCCAGCACCAACGGCCCCAAAGGAGATGGATGCACACTGCAGCTTCCGGTTGTAAATACAGACTGCCTTATTAGACACATTTTTAGGCACCACTGGTCATGATATACTTGATGTGAGTAGAAACAAAGCACAAACATCAAACTTGTACCGAAACACATAAAATGACACATGGTCTACACCTTCCCAATACATACTTGTCATTTACCTATACACACCAGAGGTTTGGGTCTCCACCTGATTTACTTGCTTCCCACGAGACCTAACGCAAAACCTAACACAAAAGTCTTCTCCCACCTGCACAGCCAAACTTAACACATTACACACAACCAAGATTTGGCAGCTGTTCACCGACCCCCTCCTGGCCCAGCACATGCTCTTCTTTGCCACAGAAAACCAGTACGTACTTTGTATTGATGCAGCTGAAAACCTGGGAGGTAAATTCTTGTATCTCAATGGTGCACTGATTGGATTGAATGATTTACTCGTGATCAGGCTGCAAAGCACCGTGGCTGAAGTACAATACGTTATAAATCACGTTACAATCTTCGGCTGTCTACACACACCTCGCGTGTGCGAATACACAGAGGCAGGTTCAAGCTTGCTCAAGTTTCCTTACTCCGGTCACATAGGCTGCTTCTCAGCGGTTACTTACACATCTGTATTGCTTTGTGGCTTTACATCTCAGTAGGAAAGGAAAAACTTTGCGCATCCTTCTGAACTGGTGAAAAGTAATTCCACAAACTAAAGCTATTGATTTCAAACAAGCTTCATTCATTTTGGCCCCACAAAAATAAAGCTTCACTAGGAAATGAATTGATCTTCATTTGGCTTTTGTAAAGATTACGAACAGGCTTAAAAGAAAGCAAGTGTTCAGGCTGCTATTCATATTGCCACTTCCTAATCATGCTGCATTCATTGATTGCTTATTTTAGTTTGTATTTTGCTGATTCAGTTGCACATGTCTTCTTGCAAAAGAGATTATCAATATTAAATCAATTGTGTCTACCCTATGAAGTAAACGGAAAAGCAAACCATTTTCTATTAGCCAAGCATCTTGTAAGACCTAATGCTGTCTGGTACGCTTTAGTGTTTACAGACTCGGAACACTAGATTCTCATAAACTATTTCTGATCATTAAAGCTCTAAAACTCCCCACATTTCCCCACAAAATTTGTTTTTTAAAGCACCTACCTTATTTTCATTAAGTATTTTTCAAGAAATGTTATGCTTTATATTTTAGAATTAGGGTATCAAAAATATGTATTACACTTTAAATATTTAGGGATATATAGGCATTTCTAAATGCACATTACTTACTCAGCAAGTTCTAACAAGAAATCATCTACCGAGTTGTAAAAACAGAACGTGCAGAACAGGATTTATTTTTGTGAGGGGCTCTTGTAATGAAGTTATTAGGTTCAGATATATCTAAGGAAGTAAAAGCCAGAGCAATTACAAGCGCCACATCCACTTACCCATCTCTCCCCATGCAGATATGAGAAAAGAGAGTCAGTGGGAGATCCTTGGATGGGATTTATCAAACAGCCACAATTTGGGGACAACAGGGAGGAAAAGAGGAGAAAAGTTGAGTAGTGAACTCTAAAATTATTTCAAAGGATTCACGCTTTTTGTGCTTTGAAACACGCCACTGACGGTGGGACGGGCTCACCCACCGCCTGGGTCACCCGTCCCCCTGCGCTCCCAGCGAGCTGCGCACGTTCAGACAGGCACCTCAAGGCAACAAGGTGCCCGGCCAAGCGAGCCAACACACCAGCGTGCTGTGGATGCTGGAAAACCAAATAAATCACTTTGGGACCAACGCTGTCAGACACCCGTGTTTGAGTCGTGCCTCTGCCTGGGTTGGCTGTGAACATGCACCCCAGGCAAATGCTCCCGTGGCAGCGGAAAAGCTCCCTGCAATCCACGGAAGCGGATCAGTAGCACAAACACACAAGCTTTGATTTCTTTGGAAGCCAACTTAAAAGTGTATCCAAAGCTTAATTTGGTTCATTTATTTTCATAAGTATAATTTAGTCAGAAGTATTCACGATAACGCAGGTATTTTTCAGCACCGGAGCTCAGAAGAGCACAAAAGCAAGTTGTTAAATTATACTAATCCCATCCTCTGCCAAAGTGTGCATTTCATACTTATGTTTATATTAGTAAATGCTTTATAGCACACTTCATAGATAGAACTCTTCCCTGAAGCATCATGTTCCAAACTTCTAAGAACAGGGAATAATTTTGTAGTCAGGAAGAGAAAATTGACAATTAGTGGAATCTATTGCATTAAAAAAAATTAGGTACCGTGTATATAAATCCACGGTCACAGCGTTTCATTATTACACTGTGCAGCATAACGATAGTAAGAGAATCTCATAACAGCCACTAAACAAACTCTAGAGTTACTTCCCACTTTCTTACTGACTGAGTTTGAAGAAGATATTGGGAGTTCTGAGCACCAAAGCCTTTTGACACAGAGTCAGACAAAGTATACTTCAACGATCTTCACTTCAAAAGAAAAAAGAAATCTGTCCTGTGTCCCTCTCTAAATCCAGAATCAAAGTAAAAAATAAACCCCTAAACTTTTCAGCAGGAAGCCAGATACTTTCAGTTCTAGGGTGACTTTTCGCAGGTCTCAGCGGAGCCAGCCCTACCTGCGCCACGGAGCCGGCTGCCTCTGAGAGGTCACAGCAGTAGGCATAAAAAATAAACAGCAAATACCAAGCGCAGCTGGAAAAGCGTGTCTTCAGAGACTTTACTTGCTCAGTTTTCAAGAAAAAGAATTACTGGAAGTCCAATAACAATCGCTCCGTACACACATATCGGTATGCGCCGAGGAATCGAGATCAATACCAGTGTTTATTCAATAGCACGCTGGTTTGTATTAGCACTGGAAAAGCAACGCAGCAATAAAGCAGCTTTTTCCTCTTGTGCAAATCATTCAGAAATCACCAAAAGTTGCAGCACCGTCCCTGGGGAGACAGGTGGTGCACGTGGCTTCCCCGGCGCCGGGCAGTGCTCTTCAGATCCCAAGTGCCTTGATGATGCCAGAGAAAGAAAAAACAAATTGTTTCAGGTCTGAAGCTGGTTTGCAAGTACCCTCCTACCCTCACGATCTTCAGAGCAGAGAGGGGACAGATTCAGCACAACCTCCAGCGCTCCTCTGGAGAGCACGAGGAACACGTGCAGCCTGGCAGAGTGAAAATGCCTGAAGCCACACAGAGACCGGGCAGGATGGCACGGACAGAAAATATCCAGCAACCTGTCTCCGAACTGCAAAACCAATCTAGTTTTGGTGAGCCTTGTTCTGAGGCACGTTTGCTTTATGCCAGAGCTTGGACAGCAATATTCACTGCTTGATTTCTTTACTTGCTGTCCCAGAAAATTTTCAGGTGGCATCTTTCCAAGTATTGGAAAATATTACTTTTCCTTTTCTATGGCTTAAGCCATAAAAAGCCAAGGGCAAGAGTGTTTTTCACACAATGCTGGACCAGACCACAACTATCTAGTAGGAGAGAAGATACACAACCAGTTCTGACTTTTTCCTAGAGATGAAAGTATCTTTTAATACACTCCCACATGCTATTCAAACAGAATTTCACATCTGAAACAGTCTTTTTTTTTTTTTTCTCCTTCTTATACTGTCTTGATTCCTCAATAGTTTTTCCTTCAGGTATTTGATGAAGAAAAATCACTATGTCTTGCCTCTCTTTTCCTTGCTGTTGTTTGTACGTAGGATTGCAAAATAAACCAAAACAAAACCCTCTTTGCAGAAGGTAAAATAATGTATCATGCATGCAAGAGAGAAAGCTCTTTTGACCTCCTTTGTTTGCAATAAACAGCAATGACAACAAATAAACAGTCATGAAACTGTTTCCCAGCAAATATCACCAGCATAATTCAAGTAATTTGTTTTTGTCTTCTTAAGCACTGTCCTTCTCCTCAGACTCATTTCATCAAGCCTAGCTAAACACCCTAGGGCAGGATGTAACTCAGGAACTGGCATAATATCACAAATGTGCCACTCCAGGAATGTTCCGGCTCCTAAAAACTTGAGGAAACCACCAATAAAGAGCGCTCTCACTTGCTGCAATAATATTTGGAGTTCTCAGCCATGTCTACCAAAAAGAATATGTTTGGTTGCAGGGGGTGGGGAGGCAAAAAGCATTTTGCTTCAAGCAAAGCTTGAAGGAGGTTTTATGCCTTCTATTTTGGGGAAGAAATGAGACACTAAGACAAATGGGATGCCAGATGTATAAAGCAGCGTACAGGGCAGTCTGCCCAAGTCATGACATGTGCTGAGAAGGTATCTCCTCTCACTATCTTGGTACAAGAGAAAATTGAGACAAAGGCACCTGCAAAGCCCAGTCTTTGTAGTTATTTCTGTAGTGGAAGAGATTTGCTCTTCTTCACAAGAAAACAAATAAATATGATAGCACATGAACCCTACAGAGACTTTCTGGAGACCCATCAGAGCCAACCACAGGGCACAGGATGAGCCTCATGGCACAAAACATTGCCAGTCTTGGAGTCTGCTGGGGAAGCCCCTGAGGGCCGAAACGGCCGGTGCAGGACAAGAACATCTTGGGTCCAGCACCAGGGAGTTGTGAAGGCAGGCGTGATCTCATAGGCAGGAGACTGAACTACAGTCTCCGAGGCCCATCCTCCTGGACAGTCCTGACGTATCGAAGTCACCTCCACATTCATGACTTTCCAAAGGCATATTCAGTTTTGATTATAGAAACCAAAATGTAATTCTTTGGCCCAGGAACCCGAGTGAAGGCTGAGACCCCAAGGCAGCCCCATGGCAGAGGGCAAGGGGCTCTCCAGGGGTGGGGAGGGACCCCAAAGGCAGCACTGCCTCCCACCACAGCTTGCTCCCTGCACCCCAGAGTATGTTCTAGCACCCACTATGCACATGCTGAGAGCCCCCAAGGGGCACACACAGACCACTTTAAACAAAACTAAAATCAAGAATGGATTTAGTACTTAGTTGTCAAAGAACAACCCAAAGTCTTCTCTAAAACTCTCTTTTCCTCTATATCCCAAAGAAAGACTTTCAACTAGCAGCTACACAGACATCTCTGGTAATAAAACCAGCTAAAGCCAGATGGTGCTAAAAAGCCCAATTGCTCCCAGGCTCCCAAGGAAGGCAGCTACGGAAATAACGGGTGATTCAGCCACTTGAGACACTTGAGTGTAATGACTCTGACTCAACCCCCAAACACGCCACTGGGAAAAATTAAAATCAAGTCAGTGATATGTAACTGTTGAATCTTTAGCGATGGCTTCCAGGTGATGGTATAGCTCCACCCCGGACGGTGCTCTGAGGCCATGTGGTCCAGCTAGCAAATGCAATCCTTTTACCAGGTGCACGCTGCAAAAGCACAAACCAGATCAAGCTCCCGATACACACTGCCAAAGCTCTTCCACGCTTTGCCGGACCGATGCGCAGGACCTGCAAGGCAGGCAGGAGGACGGGTAGGGTCTCCTGGCTGGGAAGCCCTCAAAACCTCGGAAAAATCCAGCTGTGGAAGTTGCTTATCACTTACACCATTTTTCCTCTTCACTTTTGTATCTTGAAGCTTGCCTGCATGAGAACAGCTGTGGAGAGGTTCGCAGCAGCAGGAATATGTCATCTTCACCCAATGATTCAATAGTCCTAACAATTGTGGGTATTATTTTTCTTAAATCTACTCCTTAATCCCATAATGCCATAAAATACCACTGAATCAGAGCTTAGCAGGATTCCAGAAAGGAACAGACTTTTAAAGAGATAATGAGAACTCCACATTTATATTAGATAGGATTGAAAAGAGAGAATAGAGAAGACAGAACGTACCAGATGGGCAGATTATTTCATAGTTTTCCTTAATATGATTTCTTCAACCTGAAGCATCTGGTAATTCCACTATCGGAGATTAGATACTGGATAAAATGGACAGGCAGACTGATCTAACACAGCAATTTTTATTTTCCTGCTACATGTAGGAGGGGTTCCCATTAGATCATACATCACAGAATATAATAGAGGTGCATAAAATCTAGCATCAAAGCGGGGAATGTTAGCGGCCCCTAGGATCCCATGTAAATATGCTTCACTTTCAATAAAGAAAACAACATATCTTCTTAAACCCCCCCATCCTTCACAGGCAAGCAGAAATGCTGTGAATTGATCAACAATAAAACTCACAGATCAGCCTTGTCCTTCGCAGTTTTTGCAGAAAATTGAAGAAAATCTCTCCAGCTCATTTTTTTGGAGATTTGTGTAGAAGTCCTGCAGTCTGCGGGCAGCACCTTGGGTACTTCCAATCTAGAAGCAGTAATTGTTTTCCAGAACACGCAGGAATCTCATCTTAAAGTCCAAAAACCTAATCGAGCAAGATAGAAATGTGTTGCCCATGCCTATTTCATTATGCCTCTGTTCCGCAGCAAGACTTGAAATAAGGTCCCTTGCACCAAAATACTACTCCTCCCTTATTTTCGCCAAAAGAGTAGCTTTCTCAGTCATCCAAAATGTAATACCATTATCTGATTCAGCCTAAAAGCACATCATATTGCACACCCAGCACAACCTTTCCTACTCAGCAGAAGGCCAGGATCAGAAACATCAGTATTAACAAGCTCAAGACTAAGGTCTCACAGGCACAGCTCCCTTATGGTATCGGCACCACACACCTATTTCATGTATCCGTATGATCAGCAGCACTTTTTTTGGGAATCACTCCAGTGTAAAGCCCAATACTGCTCAAGTGGGCTTTCTACCTTCCAGTCTAGGCAAGCAGGAAGAGAAGAGAGAAATCTCTCAAATAAACTGCATTTTATAACCAAAATGAAGATGATAATCGAAACTACCAAAAAGAATCACCACAATTCCCCAAATCAAGCAAGATACTCTGCTCCCACTCCTGGCCCTGGGAAAGACCTTACATTCTCCTAAGCGCCATCCTGTATCCACCTCTTGGACACTTTCTCCAGGGAACGTCGCCTCCATCCTTTCTGCTGCCCCTGGGCAGGGATTCGAAAGGCCATCAGCTGGGATCGCAATGCCTCCTCATTGCCAACATCTGCCTGCAAATGACTCTGAGCAGAGACACCTGCATCTCTGAACCCTTAGTGATGCTGACCACGCTGAGGTGCAGGGAGTCCAAATACAGAAAGATTCCTCGTGCCAAATTTCCCCTGATCTCCCCTCGGCTTTGGCCACGCTCACAAAGAGGGGGCAGGAAAAGGACTAAGAGATCTGATTCAGCATAGCACAGCATCCGGGAGAGTGACACTTGATCATGTTAATCTTTTTCTTTAAAAAAAAGATAAAATTAAAAGGAAAGAACGCATGAGTGACAGCCATTGCTAGGAACAGTCCAAGTCCATCGGCATTCCAGAAGCTGAACAGCCTTTAGTTGAACCAAACGGGCTTCACTATTATATTTAAAACTAATACGGGCTTTGTAATGCTTATCAGCTGGAGGGTTTTCAACATTTTTTCCCCACAAATGCCGCAATTTCAAAACCATTTAGGCTAATTTCCTTTGACTTGAATCTATTTTAATCAGAGACCAGGATACTTGACTTAAATGGTTTGTATTAAACCCTTCATAAAATCAGCCATAAAATTGCACGCACAAAATAGCGAATGGATCTTGAAGTCACAAGTAGAAAAAGGTGAAACTTTTCAAATCCTCCAGCAAGATCAAGGCTATTTCATAACCAAGCCAACCGCTCTCTTACAATACCAAAACAATTGATTCCTAAAAAAAAAAAAAAAAAAAAGCAATGACCAACACACACTCCTGAAGTTACTACATAGATAAAAGACACTAAGTTATGCAGCTGCAGTCAGTACCCACAAATTCTCTCCAAAGCATTAGCCCAGCTCCAAAACGATGCATATTTAATAAATTGCTCTGTCTGCTCTGTCCTCTCCACCACCCTCCCATGAAATGACAGATAGTGGCACTGAGGAAGAATACAATGAAAACCTAAAACTGTCAGAATTAATCCTTTTCTTCCCCCCAAGATCTGAAAAAAAAAAAACCAAAAAACCCCAACATTACTTGTGAAATTAATTCTCACAAAGTAATACTGGCTCTGCTAGAAGTCAGAGTTCTGGATGAGAAATGAAAATAAGGAGCTCAGACTCAGGTAACTGCTAGAGAAGGTCTCACTTCAAGGATTTGTCATTGTAGTGGGATTTGCATATCATATAGCCAAAGGTGCAATTTGTACCTGTAATTCATTTTGTCCAGATGAACTGTACCAGCAGAATTGGAGGCTGGGCCTCCAATTCCTTTGAAAACTCATCCAAATATTTCTGTTGTAAGTGGTTGACAGCCTTGGAAACTCTGAGTGGCTGCTTGAAATTCATGCAGCATGCAGAGAAGTGAAGGAACAAAAGCTCTCCATGCTCTCACATCCTTAACAATTTGCCAGTACGCCAGAGACATGTAGCCGCATCCCCTTGCTGCATGATTGTCAATGGTTTGCAGATGCCAAGCAATGGCTTTGTCACTGTCCTAATGACACCGGCATTGGACATGTATCTTTCAGAATCTAAATCTCTCTTAGCTCATTTTTTTTTTATCAGGGATTTCACTCCAGGCCTGGACAAATTGTCACTTTCCTATTTTGGGGAACACTCTGCTAGCCATATCTAAAATTAACTTTCATAAAGATAAACTTACAGCATGTCTTGTCTCACACTCTTAACAAAATGATTTGGCATCTCATTTAAAGTCTATTTTTCTGCGGTGCTTAGCAGGCAAACATCATCACTGCCATCATCTTAAAAGTTCGTTCTGGAAAAATAGCGGAGCAAGGATATTGCCACCTGAGGCACTGGGCTCCCTTCAAAGGCGCCTGCACACATCTCCAACGGGAGATCCCACGGCAGCGTCCCAGGAGGACGCCTGGGCTGGGAGGAGCACGAGGGCAGCCAGAGAGTCCCGCAGGTCTTGTGGGGACATGAAGGAGCTGACAAGGGAGGAGAGGGGGACAGTCTTTGTGCACATTTACAGGGTAATAAGCACCAAAGGCCAATAGCTCAGTGAACAGCCCTTTGCTGACAAAAGCAGATGTGAGCATTACTACCACCCAAAATAATGAATTGCTTCAGGAAAATAAAAAGCAAGCAAGAGTGGGAAGAAACTCGCTTTCTTTTTCTGATAAATCCTTTTTATGAACTAGCTCTGTTTTCAGCCAAACTACATTGGCTGCTCATCAATGAGCATGGCCCTGTGAATGTTCAGGAGAGAGGAGCGAACAGCATCACACGAGAGTGTGAATGCAACCATCACTCCTGGCTCTCGGATGACACCGAAACACGTGCACTCCTTCACGGAGCAATTGGTACTTACTTGGTTGGACGATAATCTGGTATGGAACGATCCAGTGAAATTTTCTCACTGAGGTAGGAGTTGTAGCCGTATTTCTCATGCGGTCCCTTTGCTTTCTCCTCCTCCTCAGGGGACAGGGTGGCTGGAAGCCCACCTTTACCACGTCCACCATAGCCTTCAATGAGACCAAGTGACTTGGACAGACCTTAAGAGAAAAAAAAAACCCATCATTACTGTTAAAATTCATCACTGTTATTTCCAAGCTATCAGAGAAACAAAAACCATCTGAAAACCCAGGGTGGTTTATTTTGGTTTTCTGAAAACATTTCAAATGCTAGTTCTTTGGCCCAGTGCTGGAAAGAAAACGACTCAAATTTTGAAACTCTTCATGGCTCAAACACACTGTTCCTGATAGCTCTGCCACCAGCATCCAACTGATAACCTGTCCCAGGGATCTGTGCATTTATTTAGTTGTTAGGAAGGTTATTTAGGCCTCCTTCCCACTCTCAGAGAGGTAATTACATATAAGGTTAGATGTCCCCAGGAGAAGGACAGGTTGAACACAGAATAAGAATAAAATAGGGTTGGTTAACTGCCAACTGAATGAATTTTTGCTCAGTATGAACAGCGAACAGCATACAAATGTTATGGATTTAAAAACAATTTCCCCTCAAAGCTTTCTTATCTTTTTAAGTATAGCATTCCCAGAGCTTTATCAAGCAGAATTATTTATTTATATCTGCATAGCTGAAGGAACTAGGCAAAGTTCAAAATGAGCCATGTTGATGATTTGGTGGGAAGCCAAAGTTTATGCTTATGTTATTATTTATTATATAGGACACCTGGAATTTTAATATTTTTCATTACCAGAGACTCACGCTCTTCCTTTCAGCAGGAACAAAAAAAAATTTGATGGATTATTTTTTGATGGATTATTGATTTTTTTAATTTTTTTTTTTAATAAAGACACCAGGGTATATTCCCCTTTGTTTTAATGGCAGAGCCCTGACTCTGAGAGAACAGACTGTCGTCACCACTGACGCTTAGGAAGGGACAATAACCTGTGCACCTAATAAGCCATGCACAGGGCTTCATGATCCAAGGGTATGGTCCAGCTCCCAGACCTACCATGGATTTCCTTTGCCCTGGACAAAACACTCTGCCTCCCCATCTACAAGACACAGATTTAAACACTTTTTTCCTCAAAAAGTAGTATTGGGAGGCAGTAAGAAAATCACCTATAAATGTAAATCACAGTTTGAAGCACTTGAATAGAAATTATTATTATTATTATTCCTTCTGACAAGGAACTTCTAAACAGCCTTCCCTGCTAGGAAGCCTCTGAGGGTTGATGGAGTCCCTCTGACTGCACTGGGCTTGATTAGATTTTATCCGAGGACAATAATAACAAATCAACTGCAAGGAGCAGCTGCTGTGATGTGGGGATGGATTAGATACCCAGGCTGCCTTTTTCCATCTCCAGGCTCAGTAACAGCCGGAGGAGTAAGTCAAGAAAGCTGGGAAAGGTGAAACTTCACCCTGCGGACCTCCTAACCCCAAACGGCTGGAGGGACAAGGTTCAGCTTGCTTGTGAAGACAAGAGATACCAATTTCGTTTCAGACACAGACTCCAACGGAATTCAAACAGTATGAAGAGATAATTCTTCTCAAAATGTCTCTTTATGAAAATCAGATCTTTTCTACTCAAGACCAGTGCACCTGTAGATACATAAATTTCCTCAGGGTACCCTACATCATATCTTGCTTCTTGTTACACCAAAAAGACAAAACAGCTTCCTCAGTTCATCAGCTGAGGGTTTTACCATTATAACAGACACATTCTAAGAGAAATTCAGTTTATCGTTTTAATTCCTTCTTCTTCACCTTTCCCATGAAATGTTTCCACCAAAATCCATACGAAATTGTCTTACTGTATCAATGCTGGTTCGTGGTCAGACAGGCTGTAATATGGAGCTAGGAAGCCCTTCCACGGCACCTAGTATACTCATCCTTCTACTGTAGGTGTCCTCAGGATCTACCAGTTTGCTTTTAAAGCTTGGTTTTGCTTTTCTTCATTCGTTTTAACACATTTCTCACTTCCTCAATGCTTTTGCTGTCGGTGCTTTGAATCTACACATCTGTAAGAAGGGCTGAAGTGGGAACTTTCAGAGCTGGGTTAGGGCTGGCAGAGGCTCCGTCGCCAGAGGACCTTGGTGCTGGGCAGTGGGAACCCCAGGTCCCCATCAGAATCACTAACATCACAGCACCTTGCTCTGTTTAAAGCAGGTTTTAAAAAACTCAACTTCGGGTTATTATCAGCAGATTATAATTGTTTAACTCAGACACCCAAGGCAGCATTTCTCCCAGAGCTCCGCACTTGAAGTCAACAGGGAAAGACTCATCCCTCCAAGGCTAACTCATTCACCACGAGATCCGAATCAGTCCCCAGAGGTGCTTATCTCTGTCTTGACTAAGGTATTTGGGCTCCCAACTACAGCATCTCGGTAAAGTATCTGAAATTAGAGGCGAGGAATCTAGTGTTCTCTCAGTGTTCAAAATACCAACCACCACAGGAAGTAGCTACACCAGCCTCTTCCATGTTGCTCAGCCTGGTGGACCTGAGCTGGTGTTGGCAGCAGTCGGAGATGCCTGGAGCAAGGATATCTTTGCCAAGGAATTCAGCTGGCTGCACCCAAACTGCAGGCTGGGTGGACTCTACTGTCAAACCTTCAATCCTCATCGACCAGCGATGCAGGCTGGGGAGAGCAGGGCGGGAGCTGCTGGGGAGCACAAGGACACCTTCCTTACTCGCCCATCTGTGGGTTTATTACAGAATAAAGACGCACAAGGGGATGGTGCACACTCCATCTCTCCCAAAATACAGTCAAGACGTGGGCAGAGCCAGCATAGACCCATCTGTGCCCCCATGCCCTCAGCTGTCGCAATGTAGCAGGCTCCGCTGTGAGAAGGCAAAATGAAGGTCTTGGCGAAATGGAGCCCCTCTGTTGACTGCAGAGGCACCAGAGAAATGCCATGACGTGATTTTATATTCAGCAGCTTTGACTGACGAGCCTATAATGCCATTAACTGCTTTATTCCAAGACCATAATCGTGACAACCAGACACACACACGCCAGCATACATTCCTCTCTCCTCACTAAGTATATTCCCTCATTTCTGCATGTGAACTTTTCAGTCCTTTTACCTCTTTAAACCCTGTCTCCGTAAGTACAGATAAATCCGTGTCATTTCACCAAAGGGATCAATTAAGGTGATCGATTCGTATGTGTTGGGCAGGCCACCACTGTGAGACCATCATCCTCCTTCAATGCCACCCAGGATAGGAAACACACCCGCAGGGATAGTCACAAAGATGAATATTCCCAGGTGCGATGTGACAGGGAGGATCTCCATGCCTGTCTCTGTGCCGATGAAACATTTCATCCTCCAGCCCAGGCTGTCAGGAGGGTTCATCCGTGCAGCTGGGATGTCACTTTGGTGTACGGTACTTCGAAGCAAGACTCAAGTAGCATTTGGCAAGAATGATAATTCGTGTCCAAACAGAAGAGGAAGAAATTTGCTTCCCACTGGCTAAAAAGATGTCTCAGGAGAGGCAGGGCTGAAAACAAATGGTTACAGCAGAACCAGCCAATCCATTAGTTAATTCATTCACTTTTATTAGCCCCATTTTAGGGCTGCACAAAGAAGGGCACAGTTCTGCAAGGTTTTCCTGTAACTGCAGAAATTATCCTCAGTCCAGCCCGTGTGGTTCATTCACCGGGGCAGGAACCCAGGGAAAGGTCCTTCTCAGCCGGGAACTCCCTGGGCTTCGCGCTAACCCACGTTCGGGTGCACATACACCCACACGTTTCCCAAGCCGAAGGGAGCACGAGCCCAGCAGCCCATCTTCTGGAGAGGACTGCATGGGCAACTGTGGGAGCGCTCTGCTCCCCCTCCTCCCACCCGATTTCCGAATTGCCTTTTTCCATCCCTGCTCACACCACTGTCACCGCAGCAGGGCCCCGGCCCACGTCAGGAGCCGAGAGCTACAGGCTGCAGGTTTCTGGAGGTAGCACATACACCTTCTTCCATATTCTGTTTGCCCTTCACAGCCTGCATCGAAATGCCGTTTGGGTCTCAAAGGACAAGTGATTTCTCTTACCGTGTTCCAACGGCATAACGCTGCCAACAAATGATTAAGTGATGCAGCAGCAGAAAGGGGACGTGGCCTCTGAAGCCCCTCGTTGCCCACACACGACCATCCAGTGCTGGTTCCAGCACAGCTTCCTGCTGTGGCCCCATACTAGCACATGCTTGTAGCACCTTCACACTTTGAAAACCTCCAGCCCTTCGCCAAACCTGCTTGAAATTGGCCCAGAAGGGCCAGAAGTTTCACACAGGGACACAACAAACAAGAAAGAGCAAGAGCATGATCCCATCAGCTTATTGCCTTGAAGAACTGGGCTAAAAAGTAAGGAGTGGGAACCGTTCCCAAGTCACAGACCAAATCCTTTATCATTCTGGGCAGGCACTAAAGCAGAGTGAACCGCTGCCAAAAAGTCTTTCCTGATGCCTGCTCCAGCCTATCTATAGCGATGAACAGCACTAATCCCTCAGAAAAAAAGCTTGATCTTTGGAGTGAATTCACTCCCTAGTGAATTTTGCAAGCTCATGAGATGGTAATGGGCTGCATCAAGATTAGATGTTCAGTGTAGATCAGAGCTCTGAAAAGTTCTGAGCTTCGCTCATCCTTAAGCCACATTCACCCGACAAGTTATTTAGAAATGAAAACAGGATTTTTTTTTCAGAATCTCCTAAAACATCTGAACCTTGGGACAAAAGGAGTGTATTGCTCTCACATTGCAGGAACAGAAGGAAAAAAAACCACCACTTAGAGCTGCTAAGATCTGAGACGCTCCTGCTGAAACAGCCAGACACCAGATCCCCCGGGGACTGACAAAGAGGTGGTTTTCTTCAAGATGATATAAAAATTTAATCTCTACAGCAAAATTATTCCTCGACTGAGTACAGTTTTAGTAAATAGATTATTCTCTCCTTAAACTACCAGTATATTTCATACGGAGACAGGAGTTTTCTAGGATAGAGAAAACCTTTGGTAAAATACAATACAATGCGATACTCAGCCGTCATTTATAAAGCACCCAGCCAACCAGGCCTGTTGGAAAAGCAGTTTGCTACATGTCAGCCTAGACGAAGGACAACGTTAACCCTACCGACACAAACCTTAGCCGAGGAAACCTCTTTCGTTAAGAAAGCGAGGGAAGAGGGAAGAGTATCTGAAATTGAAAGGCGTTTCTGAGAAACAGGGGTCCTGAGCCTTAACACTGGGGATGGAGGAGGAAAAAGAACCAGAGGAAATAGTTTAGGAAAGATTTCCGGGAAAGTAAGGGGGTTTTTTAGCTGCATCCTTCCGTATTTGTTTACGTCATCCTGCCGCATGAGTTACAGAGTATGAAAAGCACATTCCTATAGGAAAGAAGAACACAAAGCCCTCAAGAAGAAATAGATAATACTGAAATGGTACTGAAAAATAAGGGAAGCGTAATGAGAAAATTAAAGTAGATGTCTTTGATAAGTACAGCTCTTATTAAGCCAAGCACCATGGATGTTCCAGCACAAACAGCCCTCCTAGGGACGTGCGCTTCTGGCCTCACTTCAGTTAGAGATTTGAAGGCTAACAAGGAATTTCTGACTTGGGAAGAAAAAAAAAGCAAAAGCCATGAGGTAAACGGCCCGATACGTGCCGTGTGTTACACTGCAGCTATCGCCTCGGTGGGACCTCGCCATGAAGGTGGCAGGAGAGGATACAACAGATAGGCTTTTAGGGGTATTTTATGAGAAACCAGAATAGATACCAAAGGGCAAAATGTCATAGGTAATGCTAGAAATTATGGAAAACTGCTGAAGTTTTTAGTGTTGTCCTGCTGATCGCTGCAAATACAGACTATTAAAGGGAGGACTCATTAACACTAAGGGTAATTGGCAGACTAACAGGCACCAATTTTCCTTTGCAGCTTTGGTGGAACCTGAGACCTTGGATTTTCTCTTTTCTCCCTGCAGCAGTTTTTACATAATTTTTACCCAGTCTTTGCTCAGAGCTTTTGTTTATTTGAATAAATAACCCAAGTTCCTCCGACTGTAGGTTACACCTATGTCACATGCAACCATGGGGCTATGGAAGTTGTCTAGGGACTACCAAATACAACTGGCTTTGTCAGCTTCCTTTGCTCTTGCTGTGCCCTCAAACCCTCCTCGTGCTCTTGCAAAGGAAACCAAAAGGAGTAGCAAAGGGATTAGATGATAAGAGATCACTTTCTTGGGGGAAAATAAAAAAAAAAATACAAATTTTATAAGTGAGCTTAAATACTAGAGTCTAGAGGAAAAATCAGTATTCCCCCTGAACCCTGGACAATTTTATTCAGCGTACATGCTATGGTATGTTTTTCCCAGGGCTGACCACTTACCAAAAGGCAGCATCTCCCCAAAACCAGATGCTGCAGCAGGCCTCCAGCAACCATCCCTTGCTAAAGGACCACCGCTATCACCTTCCACTTGGACCGAGCTGTCGTTTAACGTATCTGAACATCTCCTCCAGCTGCAAGGATCCACCGAGCTGTTTGGTGTCCTTTGCCATGCAAATGATTTGTTGGTTTACTGCAGAGCGAACACGAACACAATGACTGGCGAAAGGTGATTTCAAGAAAATTTCAAACCTTTGGCTTCACGCCGAATGACAAATGTGAACTTAAAAAAAGCAGCAAATGAATGCTGCTGGGCCTATGCTTGGCAAGCAGGGATTTTAGCCACACAGATGAACCGAAAATTTAGCGTATTTTACCTGTAATCCAACACATTTCATCTCTAAAAAAGCTCCTGTTTATGTAAAATTATTTGAATAATTCTCATTAAAATGAATTTTCCAACAGACCGTTGTGACAGGTGGATGTGCGAGAATCGTACACATTTTCTCACAGCCCGGCCAGGCAAGCACCAAAACAGGCTGCCCAGGATGAGCACAGCTCCTCATTATTAAATATATTTAAGGACAGATTAGATGAACATCTGTATCAAGAATGATTTAAGCACAGCTGCGCTTACATCATTATGGGAACAGTCAGACTATGTCAAGGTTTCTTCCCACCTTGTACTCTACGAAAAAGATGGGAGAAGAGAGCACAGCCAAACTGCATGGAGTTCGAAGTCTTGTTTGAAATGTTTTAACATAAATATACATTTATACCCATATATATGTATATATGTACACACATACACATATTCAGAATTGAAGTTTTCTTATCTATATGGAAATGGAAACATGGAGAAATTACCTTCAGAGCCAGAGGGAAGATCAGCACCCGTTGCAAGGGGAATATAGCCATCAGGAGAATTTCAAAGCCAGTCTCGCCCTGTTTAGGCCATTACACTACCAAGTTCTGGTTCCAAATGATAATTTCCCGATCAAGATTCACCTCAGGCACAAAATAACAGAAATCTTTCAACTGGCTGAGGCTGTTTAGTTCAGAGGAATGATTTAGTTGACTCTAAAACCTGGGACTAGTAGAAGGGCTTGGACATAGATCTATGCTCACCGAAAGTCTGAAGATATTAGCGCCTACCATTCTGCTTCACATTTTTAAAATAACTTGTTGAAAAAAAGGCAGGACTCAGCAACAGAACTGGTTTAGAGTCAGAAAACTGTAGGCTAGGAAAAGCTCTTTGCAGCTCAGCAGGGAGAACAGGCAGTGCTTCGATTGGAGACTTACGCAGAGTTATCTTGTTCAGATCCAAAAGACAAGACTGAAGGTGATTTATATCCCAAGGAAAACCCTGGACAGGCGCGAAGCATTCCTAGCAATTTAATTAGAGCAATGCTCTTCCCAAGCATGTACTGACACAACCACCCCAGGAGATGCCCTGCTGCTGGGAGCTCCCCCTTTCCAAAGAGAAATTCAAACCAAGCGGCCAGTCGCTTACGGTTGTTAAAGGATTGTCTCAAAATGACCAATTCCACTCTGCTGCCCTGAGCGGCTCCACGGTTTCATACGGAGATGGCTTTCCATGCTCTTCCCACCTCGTGCCCCCCTGCGCGTGGTGTTCAGCAGCTGGTGTTTGCACCCCAAAGCATCCCTGTATCAGCAGTGGGAAAAGGGGCCCCTGCGACCGGTATGCAGTTCATAGTGCTTTGGGGGATGAAATATGCTGTAATAAGCCACATCATTACATCAGCAGGTGCAAGATACATGCGTTGTGAGAAAGGAGATATATTTTGCAGGCAAGGCATTGATATATTTGAGGCAGTTGCCAAGTAATGGAGTGACATATGCAGCACCAGCAGCTGACTCTCAAATCCAGATAACAGACTCGGATCTATCTGCGAGGGGGGATGGATGAAGTGTATTTGCAGGAAAGGCAAAGAAAAGAATGTGTCGTAGCAATCTCACTTGCACATTATGACACAAATACAAATTTATATCTCTGACTAACATATGGGACCGTCATATTCTGGAAATATCTGTGTTATTTACTGGAGAGAAAGGGGGGGGGAAAGGCAAAAAGTAGTAGATCACAATGTATAACAAAAAGGGAAATCAGGGTCAAAAACATCACTAAGATCATTTAGCGAGATGTCTGACTCCAGGCACACTGCATCCATGTTCGAGATGTTGAAGAGCTCCAGAGAGCTCACTTAATAGGCCTGCCTGCTTTCCAGGATTCAGTCTCACGGGGATGCAGGCAGAACCATTTCCCCACCAACACAGAGCAACATATTTCCATGAAGTGTTTAGAACAGTCTAAAGCAATCTCCTCGTTGTTATTTTAAGTTGGCATAAACCATCATGAAGAACCACCATGCCCAAGTAGCAATAAGAAAGCAAAGAATACTCAGAGAGGGGAGGGGAGAATCGACAGAAGAGCACCCAACGCACCAGACACAAGTGATGAGAACTAATTAGAGAGAGAGCAGATGCCCAGCACAGCAGAGCAAGTCCCCCCCCAGCACAGCACGGCATCCGGGGGCACGCCAGCTTGATTCAGAGGCAATACGACTGGATTTGTACCGTTTAAAACCACCTTCTTGGTGAGACACTCTAGCATCAGCAATCTGCATTCAATTTATTTCAAGGACCCTTTCTCTCCACCGTTGGTCGCTCAAGCGGCTGCAGACAAAATGTTCCCCAGGCTGCTCCCCTGTTTTGCCTTTTTCCCCTCTGAAGACAGACTAGTGACACATAGGCAGCGATGGTTGCTCCTCTACGAGGGGCACGTATTCCATCCATCTGGGAGTTACCTGCCGAGGCTCCAGGACAAGAGGGGGACTCTAGGCACACAACTGCTACTGCGGATGCTCTGCGAGAGGTGAATTCTCTGTACAGGCGCGAGATAGCACAGCTTCTCTTCACATTGACAGCAGCGAGGTTAAAGAGCAACACTAAAAGCTTTGTCCAGCAATACATCTGCTATGAGTTAACATACGGCTATCTAAAAACTGATGAAGTATCATAAGAAGAGCCTGTATTAGTAGCCTACCATTGCAATATAACATAAACCGTGGCAGGACTACACATTAAAAATCTGATGCTGTTCCAGTAACTTCAAAGATCAATTTGGGGTGCATCACCATTCAAAAGAAAGACAAGGTCCCTGGTCCATGCACCTAATGGTGTATTGATTCAGCAAACACCTAAGTGCTGGCTCTGCACTTCAAGGGCTTTGCTGAAGCACCCAAGCTATTCCCTCACCCACCGACTGACTGTTGGATAGCTTGGGACACGAGAGCTTGAATGAGAAAGGCCAAGGGTAGAAGCAATCTTGCATATTTATGCTGGTCAGCCGTGAGCCCGTTTGGGTGATGAATTAAGCAATTGTCTGCAGCTTTATTTTTAGAAGGTAGATTGCAATTCAAGCAAGTACAAACTATCTTGCTTTCCTATTTGAGCTGCCTGGAAATCAGTCTGGCAGGACACATGGCTACGTGCGAGACCTGCTCAGAGAAGATGGCAGGAGCAGTACAGATGGCAAGAGCGGCTCTTTTGCCCAGAGAAGCTGTGGATGCCCCATATCTGGAAGTGTTCAAGGTCAGGTTGGATGGGGCTTTGGGCAACTGTTGGAAGTAGATGATCTTTAACAGTCCCTCCCAACCCAAACCATTCCGTAATTCCGTGAATCTGCACTGAGGTCTCCTCATTTATTTTGAGACCAAATCCAAGCATCAGAAAGCACAAAGGAAAATTATGACACATTGCTCATTATAACATCTTCTGTAGCATTGGCAGTTTAAGAAGTTCCCAAAGTCTTCTGCCTGCAGCAGAAAAACATCTCCCCTCTCATTTGTGTGATGCAGTGATTTGTGCGGCCATTCTGCAAACTATTCATCCTCAGGCGGTCACTCCTGCCAGTCCCTGTCAGAACCCCACGGTCAGATGAACCTTTTGTTTGACTCCACATTGCTGCTTTTATGCTCCAGTGTACAATTTACCTTTACTGCAGTCCATTCTCACCCCCATCACAACCCTTTTGCATCCAGGCACAGCTGCTGCTTGGGCACACCACCGAGGTGCTGAGCTGCAGGGCCAGCACAGGACCACGCACCAAAGGTGGGGAAGCAAGAATTTCTTAAACCCGTCTTGCCTCCAGAGAAACTGCGACTGGAGTTACACCTGCAGCAGGGCAGGACTACCCTGGGAGCCGGAGCAGAACCACAGGAACTAGCATGGAAACAGGAAGAGAACAGAACCCGAAAAAACCGCAAGTCAACATTTTCAAACCCTACTGAAAGTTTAAAAATAATATTTTGCACTTTTATTTTCACAAAGAATCTGTTATTTCCAGATCGTGTTTCTATAACAAGCTGTTAGTGTTTGTGGTTTCTTTTAATGTACGTTCTTGTTTTCCTTTCTGTAAAACATTTCCTCTCTATATAGATTAGCCTCTTGGAAAGGGAAAAAAAACTTGCCATTTGGTGCGAAAGGAAATGAAGAAACATCGCACTTCAGCACAGACATCAGAAACACAAAGCTGGCTACTCCATTTGGGGATTTTTGGTTACGTGATAGGTTACACCTTAGCACACAAACTGTGTCAGCCCCACGCACAGGGCATCTCCTCCATGGAGCCACTGGGAGCCAGGGAAGGGGAAAGGGCTGAAAACCGGAGACGGCCACCAAACCGCTGCACCAGGTTGGGCTATAAAACCCTACCGAGGGTGAGGAAGCCAACCGAGGAGCTCTCTCCTTCTTCCCTAGTTCCTCTCCTGAAGCTGGGGAAAGGAGGCAAGCATGAAGGGTATTTTGAACTCGTGGCCCCAAGCAGAGTACCGTGTCACTGAGACAACAAGCCAAAAAGTCGGGAATCAGTGGACAAAAAAAGGTATGAGGGACTGTTCCCTGAGAAATAATCGCTTTTCAGACAGGTCCTCAGCATGCTTCCAAGTTTCTCTACAGGGGCCCTTTGATGCGTATTATCCCTCCCTGGGCCACCCCTAAATCGGTTCATTAAGCTCTTCTTTAAAGACCAACATATTGGAGAAGGCCTGACATTGCCCACAATGGCCTTTCCCAAAAGAAGAAGGAACACCTTGAAGCCAACATGTAATTATGACGTTAATGCAGCTGCAGAAAGAGAAACTCAGAGTTGAAATGTGCAAGCGTGTTCATGCTTCTCCCTGCTCATTGTGTTTTACTGAGCTGTGAACTTACTACTTACTTTTTAAGGTCAAGAAAGTGTATTTTACAGGGTTTTGCTTAGTGCATTTAATTTCTTTTATAATACTTGCTCTGGCTGTGCTCAGATGCTATTCTCACTCAGCGACCGAGCCAATTTGTTGCTGGTTTACTGGTGTGCATTCAGTGCTCTCAGACACACAGGACGCCCCAGAGAGTGCTTTTCCTCTTCAAATTTCTTCCCATCTGTTTGTGCTTTGCAAATAGGTCATAGGGGTGACACACCATGACTTGCAACATCTAAGGACAGAAATAAAGGCGCTAATTTGGTCATCAGAGAGAAATATTCTCCACTGCAATGCCTTTATTCTTGTTCACATCTGCCTTCTCCAAAAACACCCACTATTAATGGATCCAAGGTGGTTTACGTAATATACGTATTATTGTAACAAACATACAAGCACAATAGATACCTCTCAGATAAAAACCTCTTAGTCTCTATACGGTGAAGGCAGAGCTTTGTTTAAGTTCAAGTGCTTTGCTACTAAACCCAAGTTACTGAACTCAGTGAAAATATTCAAGTGTTTAAGTAAAGCATAAGCTTAAATGCTTTGTCAGACTGGGGTCTCAAGGAAGGAGAAACGGAGCTTGCTCTCTACCGTCAATGCAAATTTATGAATGGTTATGCTGTACAGCATTGGGAACAATTCCTAAGAGGCCACAGATCTGTGACTGTTTAACTCTGTGCTGCTATAGAGAGCTTCTGATGATAGGCACTAAGTGCTTTAAAAACATAATTAATGCTCAAAGCACTCCTGAGAGGGAGCTAAATATATGACTCAGATTTTTAAGCTACCTGAAGTAGGACTGTCCTTGTTCTTTTCGAAAAACGCTTGGTACAACAGGGTACACGGTACAACAGAGGCTCGGTCGTGTTTGGTGCTCCAAGAGAACACAAGAGAAAACATACCTCACTCCTTCGCTAGATGGTCAAACACGGAAAATAATTTGTCCAAGGTGACTTAGCCAGAAAAGATCAGTGTTTAGAGATAGCATCTGAGGCCCTATGAAATTAAAGAGCTTGCTGCCTCCAGAACAAAAATCTGGGCTACGTTAGAGCAGAAAAAGCTGCTCAAATCCTAAAGCGAGTCCTGCAGAAGTCAGTCTGTTCAAGGAATAAGGAATTTGACTCAGGACAGGCCACCATGGCAGGGTGGCTTCCTCCAGCAGCCCTCCCTCTTGAGTGACCAACACCAAATGACGGGAAGTGCCCAAGCACCGATCGCACGGCCGCAGGACTCTGACCACCTCGCCCCAAGAGCCAACCCCCCGGTTGCATGGCTGATTTTGAAGGACCAGATCAATCCAGTGCACCAGTTTCAACTGCTACAGTGCTTGACAGGATTTTGGGTTTTGCAAAAGCAGCAGGATTGCAGTCTTTTTTTGAGAGCAAAGCATTCAATCAAAATGATGACAAGAAGCTCAGAGATGGAGCAAGTGCTGCAGCGCATGGTGTGTCCATAGACCAGCCTCCGCAAGCCTCCTGCCCCGTGGCAGAGATTCCCACACAGCCCGGGAAAGTGTCCAGCGCCAGCAACGTCGGAACAGTGCACACTTGCCACTTTGCTGTCTGGTCCCCAAGCAGAAAATAAGAGGTCTCACACAGCGTGGCCTTTGTCAAACATCCTCTCTGGGAAGAACTGCTCTGCATTTGCCATATGGCATCATGACTTCCCATGCAGACACAATCCTCATCTCCGTTTTCTCTCCCGCCCTCCCAGCCCTCTAGCACATACACTTTCCATACTGCTCCATCCTACCTTCACCTTATTTCTGTCCCTTAAAGCCCCTGCTGATCAGGGCAGTCTCCCTTCTACACCACATCCCTTGAACCACAGCCCCTGCGCCCCACCAGCCACCTCCTGTCCCACACCCTGTGCCAAGTCATGGCCGGATCCTGCCCTGGAGGAGCCAAGAGCAGGCCAGAGACTCCCACCCAGATTCCCATGAAATAAATGAACTCACTGTTAAAAACCGTGCTAATGAGCAACCCTGTAGCTCCCCAGCATACAGGAATCAAATGTTCTTTTTGTGTCGATACTTACAGTTGAAAAAAAAATAAATTAAATACCTTGACATTGCTTGTTCTAGACATGCAAGGAAGAAGAGATGTTGTTAAGGCTATATTTTAATTAATCCCTAAATTAATCATCTTAAGGAATCTGGGAAGTATCCTGCAACCGCTCTAACAGCGTGTTATATCTCCCTCTCGCTCTTCTACCTAGCTAGGGAGGAATGCAATGCACACCCACCTTGCAGAGCCTGCCCTCTTCACCCTTCAGCAGATTAAAGGACTTAAGGGGGAAAAAAGGTTGTTGTACGATACTCAGGGTCACCACCCTCATCGAGCAGCTCCTTGCCTTTCCAGGTTGGGTTTACCAGAGAATCAGATTCCCAATGGAAAACGCAGCCACAGTGGACATCAAGCTGCCAAATCCTGAGCCCCATCCCTTCACCGCTCGAGCAGGTTCTGGAGACGTTGTGGAAAAGATGCCCTAAAAAGATGCTTTTTTCAGAAAAGGAGGGTATTGCTTTACAATCCCCAAAACAATTACAAATCCAATGCTTACAGCAGAGAATGAAAACCAGACTTTACGAGGAGCTCAGGGTAGACAAAGGGAGCTGAGGACCTAACCTGGGGACACCTTCCTCAAGCAGGACAGGGTCACACTCTCCCGACTCACACGAGGACTGAAGAGGATCGTTTCTTTTCCCCCACTCTTTCCGAAAGACATCCTTCCAGGATCTGCTATACTTTTTTTTCTTCCTGCCTGTCATGACAAAGCTTCACACACCCCAAGATTGCAGAGATTGCATTCTCCTTGGGGAAATTATTTATTTATAAGCAAAACACAGCTCCTGCTACAGATGCGGGTCAAGAGAAAAAACAAAAGCATTACATTCATTTCTCCATGTTTACTTATCAAGAATATACCACCTTCTGACAACACCCGAGAGCAACTTGGATCTACAATTCAAAGAGAATAAGAAATGTTCAGCAGGAAGCAAAGAGAGGCAGGGAGAGCAGTGAGCCGCTCTCCCAACCCATCTTTTGGGCTTAAATTTTTAGTTTACAGTACACACTCTCAAAGTGCAACATGGAAGACTAAAGTATTTTAAGCACTTGCTCTTCAGTGCTGCTTTTCCGGCGTCAAGTTTTCATCATGCCAGAAGTTCACACCTCTGCTCCCGCTTTGACCATCAGACACTTCTACAATAACCCTGCGCTCATGGTCCTCCTCGCATCTCCACGGTCAAGTGGCCTTCCAGACCACAGCCCCAGATTCCCACCCACAAACGCTACCTGTGCGCCACCCAGCCCTTCCCTTCCCTTCCCTTTTCCTGTGCTTTCTATACCACGATCTACCCCTCATCTCAGGCATCTCACCCCTACACATGTTCCAGGTGTTTAGAACCATCCTCCAGTGACACCCGGCATGCTGAAGCACCTTCTTTCTATCAGAGAGGGAAATACTGGGGTTCGTTGCTATCAAAGCATCTAATGGCTGACAGCATCCATCCCTCTTTTCTCCAAACTGATCCTTCTCACTTGAATCTGCCACATGAGTTTATCAGCAGACAACCCTGGCTACCAAAACCCTTTTATTCTAGGTAGCCATGCTAAGCGTAATGTCAGGCTGCTCTGGATTTACTCCTCTGGGTATAAAACTCTTACTCAGTTTTCAAATTATTGACAGAAACGTACTATTACCATCAGAACTCCAGCCTCCACACTACCAAGTTAAACATGTTCAGAGGCTCGTGCTGATTTGGCATCAATCCACAATTCAGGTATGCACTCGGGCTTGAAACAAAGACTGCAGAACTTTTAAACTGGAAATGTGGACTTCACCTGCATAACTCTGTGAGAGCTTTCCCTGGAGGAAGCACAGAAGGGACCCGTGAACCCAACACGCTGCCGGCGCCTTGCTGCGCTCCACATGAACTTAAAAGCAAGCCATTAGATTAATTTGCATGAGTAAAAGTAAGTTACATGCCTCACAAACCAAAGTCACAGTCCCTGGGTGGAAGGGCACACGGCTTGCAACCTGCATTGCAGCACCTGAAGGCATTGCAATATTGGCAATTACTCTCCATACCTTCTTCTACAGATTAAAACAAGTATCTGAACTACTGAACCTAAGTTGCTAATGGGTTCGTAGCAGTCTGACTTCACAGGAGTCCTTCGCCTTATTTCAGTAAGCCTCAAGACAGATTCCTTTCTATCTAAAACTGACCAATTTGCTGAGGGTCACTACCATTTGCAACTGAATACTTACTGAATCTAATTTCAGATGCAGGAAAAGTTTTCTCTGTGACACATCACCCCCATTACGTACTTGTACCTGTCATCACTTCTTGAAGGTACAAACCTCATTTTGGTCCCAGGCAGATAAGTAGCAGTTTGAAGGCTTTTTTTTAGGCACATGCAGATACTTAACGAACTATGCTGGGGGGGAGAAAGGGAGGAATAAGACACACAAAAATACAGCACAAAAATAATTAATATGTAATTGTGCTGCTCAAGGTTTCAGCTCCAAACTGGGTAGAGTTACGGGGCTGGCAAGCAAGGTGCATACAGCTTGAGCTACTAGAAAATAACAACAAAAAATCCTTTTTAAAAGGTCAGATTCCTAAGAGGATACATTTAGAAGGACAGTATCACGTCCCTTAGGGGAAATAATTTGTCATAGTTTCAATACATGCACTCTTGTAAGAAATGTGGTGCTCATTTCAACTAGGCTAGCCTCAAAAAAATCAATCCTTCCCGGACCAAGTCTTTTGAAAGAGCGAAACAGCGCACGTGCTATACAGCCAACGTGCTCCACACCCCCTAAAATAACCCTCAGCCTCCTACCAGCCAACATGAGCCGATTCCCTGCAAGTCCAAAGAGACACCACTGCGCCCCGGTCGCTGCCAGCGCACTGCCTGCCTGGGGAGCCAAGCACCACCGGGTACTTTGAGAACGTAAGGGCAGTACACGGACACCGGTGGCTTCGCTTTGACGTCCCAGCACCGCTGTTCTTGTGCTCCCAAATGATGGAGAGCAGAGATAAAAACCTCAGGATGAGAGTATCTGACAGAAAAAGGGACAATATATGTTTACTAATTTTTCAAAAGGTCTCCGGGCAAATTCTCAAGTTTTTGCACAGATTAATTGGAGTAATTAGTTAAGTCATTAACTGTAAGGTCTGTGAAGCAGTGTGTCATTTTATTATTTATTTGTACTGAGCCTAACTCAATGAGATCTTGATACATGACTGGGTTTCCTAAACACTACCTAGGTACAAATAACTAATGACAACACCAGTAAATGCAATATATTTAAGGTGATCGCAAGACTCCAGGAAGATGACGTTAATCGGTACAAATCTATCACCTCAGTACGTGCCTGAGCAGGGATCTGACCCTGGACTGAGGGCTCTGCATGTTAGTGCCAAACAAAAAGAGATGGTAACCACAAACTCCGCTGAATTCAAGACTGGTAAAGTGTATGGGATTTGATGACTGCATTGGTTAGACTTCAGGCACTAAACAGAATTTTAACAAATCTGGTTTTATCTTTTGCAACGTCGAAACTCCCATCTCCAGCCAACACTGGCTGCCACTCCACTGACTTATTTTTAAACACTTGCCTGTGTTTTGTAAAATGATCATCCCTCCCCTCTCAAGGCTGGAAAGAAGAGCTGCATCTCATTTGGGAGCAAAAATCCCATCTGCTGACTGCTGCTGGGCTACACGATGTAAAGGGGGAAGGAAAGGCAAGCGCATCACGAATTAACAGCAGGAAACTTTTATTAGTGTCTGAGGAGCATCACGTACCTATGTCTTGGTATCGCTGTCACAGAAGCTCATGTGACTTCCCAGGGTAAGTTGACCAGACTCAGTGGTTTTAATTACAATTTTCTCTTATTCTTCAACCTTAACACCTATAAAGCCAACATTGCCAAGCATCGTCTACCTCCTTCCATACAAGGAGTTCACAAGGCAATGAAATCGCCACTCTGAAAGCCCTCATGGAAATAATTTTCCAATCCGGGGCTGTGTGTGGGCTGCGTCAGTCGGGGCGGCACGGCGGCCCCAAAGGACGCTTGGCGTCCGTGCCAAAGAGCAGCTTGCACAGGAATGTCTGTCCACAAAGAAACAGGATAAATGCTTCCCATATGAACTTTGAAACAAATACAGGGCAATTGCAGCCCTCATCCCGTAATTCCCCATATGTTACATGCCTGTAATTGTCTGCAGAAAGCAACTTGCTCTTTATGTTAAAAAAAAAAACCAAAACAAATCCAAAGCGCTGCTGTGCATATTTCTGGCATTTATTAAAACCGCCTTTGTGAATTCTGCATTAGTCTATGCATTAAGTCAAATGAAATAATAAACAGCTGCAAATCATTACATATACATGAAGTCTAATATGATGATATCCTAGACTTAGTAATCAAGTACTAAGTCCTATTTCCTATTATTAGCAACAGAAGAAATTCTGAGAGTCCAGTAAAATTTTTCAGGTAATCCTAACGAATGGCCAGGAAAAAATTCAGTAACTTTTCTTCTCAGGTTTCATCCCATATGCAGACTAATGTAGTCACTGTTCCCATGTCTAAAATAAGCACATCATATTTCTATTCACATGACTCGCTATTATGTTAAATTTAAACAAGATCCATACGTTGGCATCAGATACCTCATGGCCCAAACTACCAACTCCAGAAAGCTAATTTTTTGCTCCTTCCAGCACAGCATTCTTTCAAGCAATCTGCTTCATAAAGCCACACTGAAGTAACAACATGCGGTTGCAAAATCCTAGTGACAAAGAAGGAAGGGAAATAAATCCCGAATGACACTGCATCCAGGTTTAGGTAGAAAATCTGCTATTTGAGTGCAGCCAGCTGAGCTGATACCAGGTTCCTGGAAGAGCCCAAAGCTCTTTAGCAGTCACAGAGGATCAGGACCACAGATTAAAACTCTCTCAAAGTTCAATCACCAGCAACAGCTCCACGCAGACACCGGCGTGCTGCCAACTCCAAGCTCTCTGACACCACGGGCATCCCCGCTGCCCCCTCTCCATGGCTGCCGACCAGGCGACACCTCGGCTTAGTCCTACTGAGCTGATAAACTAGTCATGTCAACTAACCAAAACACTAACACAAAGAGAAAAGAAAAGGAAAGAAGAGCAGCAGGATAGTAAATGAAGATAGATGAGTTTGTGTTAGCATGCGGCTATTGAACTGCGGTGTTATCTAACCCATTAGAGCTGTCTCAGCTCCTGAGAAGGAAGACAGTCTAATCACCCCTTGCCTTCCATCAGGGCTGCACAGAGCCCACGAACACTCCTCTCTGCATCCCACCCAACGGCCCGGGATCCTTTGGTGACATTTAACCTCCCAAAGTGCTGAGCAGCCTCAAAAGTCTTACACCATAGTGGGTTGAGCTTATTTCTATTTTCCAATGATTTGAGCTAAAGGTAGAACAAGAATCCCACCCCCTGCCCCACAGCAGGGACACAGGCAAGTACTCAATGACCTTTTTCCAGTCATTTCTGCACCTCGTATTATTGCTACAGAAATACAGACGAGTTGGGTAAATCACTTTCAGATTGGAGACTCACTAAATCTGCTTATGCCTGAAAAAATAGTCCACAGGCATACATATACATAAATTAACTAAACACAGTCCAGCGCAAGTCTAGGGAATTTCAGCCTCAAAAGCCACAGCTTTAGGAAGCTGTGAACGTCCGACCGCAGCCGCTCTGCAAACAGTCAGGTTATTCAAGTGCTGCTGCTCACCAGCGTGTCAGCCAGGCAGACCAGTAAGACAGGGGCCCAACTTATTCCCATCTAATGCGGCATCAATCGTACCCCAAAAAGTCCAAAGATAGGCATTTTCAGTTCCCTAATCGCTGGAGAAAGAGCGCTTACAGGAACCGGGAATACATAGAGAAACAGAAGTCTCAGAGGCAGCAGCCAAGCGTTGAAGGCGGCAGCCAGACGGAGGGGCGAGCAACAGCGAGATGGAGAGACAAGCGGAGGAACCACAGATTTCTCACTTCTTTCTGTGCGTCTGACTTGGGCTTGGCTATAAAACATTTTCAAGTGTTGAGACACTGCAAAATAAAGGATGTTCTTTAATCTCGAGGTGGCGACCACTCAACTGCAGGAAGATGAGCTGCCTACAGCCTGGCGTTACAGCAGCGATACCAGCCCTGCTTTGCTGTTGCCATCCCTTGCAACACCAGACTGACGACAGAGCGGAGAAACGACAGCACCGGGACTCAAGCGCTTGGTCCATAACAAATAACGATAGCAATTAAAGGCAGGCAAAGGCAAGAACACTGCTGTTAATTCCTCTTTGCATTTAGTTTTTGGATTCTTTTGCCGGAAAAGGAGCGGGCAAGCACGCAGGGCTCGTGCTCAGCGGCCAGGGTGGAGGCTGAAGAGAGTCATCCATGCAGGAGCCCAACACGTGCCTTCCTGAGCTCCCTGGCATTGCTCTCGTTTTTATGTTATCTCAACAATAAATATAGATGCAGACTTCTTGAGTTTTTTTGAGGCACGAACATTTCAGAACTTCCAATGCAAGTATAAACACAACATAGGAAAAGGCAAAAGAAGAACAGCCTTTGCTTTAAAATGCATAAAACTAAGTGATACTTCAATGGATCCGAATGAAAATTAGCAATTTCGCAGGGTGAATTTCCCCCTGGGAAAACTGCTATTTTTCTAATATCTCAATACGTCTGTGCACCCCTTGAAAAATCAAACCATACAACAGATCTAGCTGGCAGAATGCTAGCATGCTAGCACAAATACTAAATAAAATACCAATAATATCAGAGTACTGCCTTTCAAAGGCAGCAAGACGTGATTAAGATAAGAAAGGTGAAGAATGTGCAAAGATTAAAGAAAAGGCGCTGCAGAAGCGAGAAGGCATGTTTGCTGGAGCGGATCCAAGCACCATTACTACATCCCCAGTTATCTTCCATGTCATCACCTCATCAGATTGCTGAAGCACATCACGACCTGTTACACACCCCGGCCTTGTTCACAGCACGAGCCGCACACTTCTAAACCGGTGTACACCAGCAAATTTGTCATCTTGGGAGCTCTTAACTCATTTCCACTCCATCTTACGTCGGTGCGTGATGCTTACACGTGCCACAGCAAACTGCAGAAGCTTATGTCTTTGAAGCAACTGATTTTCCTTCTCACTGAGGCAGCACAAATGTGTTTGTTACCTTGAATGGAACTCACTGCAAACAGCAAAAATCCCAGCCGTACTGAATCATGCTGCATATAAAATACATATAACGCAGAATCATCTGGTGGCTATAGGGGTTGACAAGAAAAAAAAATTATCTAATATGTCTCCTCTTACTAACCATTTCTTTTACAGACTGGATGTTTCCAGCTGTGATATAGAAAGATATAAAAAACGTTTTACATCCTCTGGCCAAATGAGAGCTCTATTTTAGGCATCTGACACACAATTTGCATACCTTGTGAGATTTTTCAGACAAGCACCTATAGCCAGGTGTTTAAGGGTATTTAGAGTCCAATTTTCACCAATTTCATTACATGTGAAATCATATTTGGAAATACAAATGATCTATGAGGGTCTGAGCCAAAGGAGCTGCCTGAGGTCACTCTGGAAAGAGCCAGAACCTCTCAATTTGTCCAGCAGCAAACTTAACTAGTTTTAATCTTTCCTCCCGGTACATCAGGGACCTTGAGGGCACAACAGGAGATGCTTTGGACACCATCAGTGTCCCCATTCCCACTGGGGCCCTGGCTGCTCCTGTAGCTCCTGACCCTGCAGCTGTGGATGCATTTACCACCCCGGTGATGAGTAAGGCTAACGATCTCCTCCCAGCACGGCACAGCATCTTCCTCACCAGGGTGCAAAACTAGTTTCAGTGCAATGGCACAAGCACAGCACCAGTGCTATCATGGCCGTTGGTCACCCAGCACCTTCCCAACGCGGTGTGACCATGCACCAAGTAACTTGTCCCAGGCTCCAGTACTGCAGGGACCTCAACGTGGATCTCGCAGATCAAGGTTTGGGGTCCTAAGTGCTGGTGCAACCCCTCCTTTTCTCCCCACGGCATCCCACAAGCACGGGGGTAAGCAAGCACCTTCACCCACGCTACCCTACAACCTGAACGGCCTGTCTGAAAAATGCCTTCGACTGATAAAAACCAGACAACTCTGATGCACAAAGCCCATCCCACTGGCACTGGGGAGAAAATTCATACTGCTGACAACGTGCACTTAACTCAGGGTAAAGCTTTGTGACACACTCTTGGTTTTCAAGAAACATTTGGGTTTGGGAGAACAACAGCAATATAAAACTCCAAATTATAGTTAAGGAGAGGTAAAGGGGCAGTTAGTGGTTTTGGTAGCCCAACGTGCTTTTCCCTATGCATGTGAACAGTCCCATTAACTTGCAGCTATTAACGAAGTTAAAGCTAAAGATGTGCTTAAGTGGATCTGGGTCTTAAAACACCTCTATGGGTCAATGAAACAAATAAATAGTGAGGCAGATCTATACAGGCAAGAAAGGAAACCTGATGCCTGGCTAAAATACAGCTCCATGGGATTGGTACCTGCTGCCATTTGTACCTGGAAAAAGATACCCACTCCTCTCAGTAAGGACTGACAATTTTTTCACGGGAGAACACAATCCGTCCCAGCTTTGCTTAATATTCACACCAAATTTGCCTGGACACATGACAATGTCTGGCATTGAAGAAAACTACCTGGGCTTAGCATCCTTGCAAATCAAGCCAAGTATCTAAGTGCTGGCATGGAAATATCTGCAGGTTTGTGATATATGGTGTCATAGTATCTTCTAGTCTGGAAATAGATCATCCACTTAATGTATGTACCAAAGAGATGAATGCTAAAGGGGTTTAATAGTGCCCTTGATAATAGGGCCTGTAATGGATTTTTAAAGTGAATTTAAGTCTGAGGGAAGGTACTGCACTGACGCTTTTGGAAACCTAAATCCCGACAAGTACTGTCCCAGGAGCCGTACTCGGTGTGGAAGCGAGCACTTGAAAGAAGAGCACTGTATAATTCACGAATGAGGGAGCAAAGCAAAGGCACAGGTGGGCTGTACATGCTTCCTCCCAGCTCACACGCAAAATGCCCGCTTGTGTGGAAGTGCTTTTCATTGCATCTGCACCGTTTTCTGCTTCTGGTCAAGGGAAAAAGGAGAGGAGAGAAAACCCAAGAGCGGTAAGTCTGTGAGGCACTGGTAAATTTTTTGAGGTTTGTGGTCTAAAAGGATGCAAGGCTTTCACGAAGGCTGCAGGAGACCCTTGCCAAGGCCACGCTTGTGTCCTTCATCACCCCAGGCGTCACCCTTGATCCTCTCTCTCTGCTCTTCCTCTCTAACCTAACTAAAACTACCTTTCCCCACTCCCTGAGCTCCTGTCCTGCCAGTCCTGATGGATCCCACATGTCCAGCTGACTTCCATGGGGATGCAGGAGCCAGTGCACAGAGATCCTCTGCAGGACCAGAGCCAGAAGCACAGGTCCAGCAACTACTTATATCTACTTCTTTGTACTTAATTTTAAAAACATGAGTATTCCCATCGCGTGCAACACAGCATCTTTCCCTGGACTTCAATTGCAAAATAAAAAAAAAATTAAAAAAAGAAAAAAGCCCCCAAGCCCCCACCTGTATGTTCAAGGGAACACAGATGCCTTGTTGGACAAAAGCCATTAAGCATTTGCTTAAACTCAAACACATACGTACCAGCCAGGATTAACACCACACAGAAACAAACAAGCAAGCAAAAACCTCAAATTGTAATGGGGTCAAATGAGAAAACAGGTAATAATTTAACAGGAAGGACAGCAAAGGAAAAAATGTGGCCTTTAACAAGGTATCACGGATAAGATGGGAAAGGTGGACAAAGTAGAAGTATCCTCTTCAGTGACCGCTGCTTGAAAAATTGTGGTTTTGCTTCAGTGTTCTGTACCTCTGTCACACGGCCGCAGATGTAATATGGTGCAAAAGTAGACATGAATATGCTTAAATAATTCAGGGCAAAATTCTAAAGGATATGGGCTGCCTTAGGTACTCCCTGACACTCATCTTCAAGACACAGAAGAGGCCTCACAACTCATGACTGGCGTAGTTGGGCTTATCGAATCTTCTTCCTCTCTCACACAGATTAAGGTCACAGAAGATCCAGACCATCATGTATTATCCCCCTCGCTCTTGCGGAGCTGTGCCAGTACCAAGCTGTCAGCATTTCCGTTAAAATCTCTATCTTCAAGTTGAAAATGGGAATGTGCTCCAGGGTGAAACTTGACATACAAGCTTCTGCCTTGGAGCAACTGTTTTAGAAAATGTATTAAGATCCTCCTGTGATAGAAAAGAGCAATAGAAAAAAAAAAAATCTGAGATTTATTATTATTAATTATAATTACTATAACCTTCGGTCTTGGTACAGTAAAACGGCCTTGCTTTCTGGGAGGAAAGAAGTATGCTTCAGACACAGAGGCCAAGATTTTTAGTACTGTGTACCTAAAGCTAGGCTTTTCACGCTATGTCTTGAGATTAAAGAAGAGATTTCCAAAGACAAATATGAAAGTTAAATGCTTTGATTTTTCCAAAGGTGGCTAGAATTGCAATCCTACAGAATCTTAGGTATCTTTTTATCTTAACACAGCAGCTCTACTGATGAACTTAATTTAAGCACATGCAACTGTCTAAGCCTAACTTCTGTAAAAGACTAAGTCTTACTGATTTCTGATAAAATTTGGCCTTCGGTCCACATAGATTCTTTTGCAAAACACAGCCTTTGATTCCTCTTGACGTCTTCTAATGCCATGCGCTTGGAAATCTTCTCCTTACACAGAAAGCAGGATTCAGGATCGTTTGCTCTGGAAGACGTATCTGAAAGACTGACATGGTTCTTGCTCTAGCATGAGTTATCTTACTCCTTATCAGCTACACTTTCAACATCTTTGGGGGTTTTTAATAAGAATGTAAGTGAAGATTAACAGGGACATCATGAAAAAAGACTGGGCAACGTGGAGATGTGAGACAGGATAAGGAGGTGAAAGTGGTTTTTTTATCTTGCAATGACTTTAATATAAATATTTTGTTTATGTTAATGTAATTATGTTAATGTAAACAGTGCAACATTAGCATTAACAACAGCACAACAAATCAGGAGGTGTGACGTGCCAGGCGCCCCGACACCGCTAACCGCGGCACCGCAGCGCATCTGACTGCAGTCTCTGCTGCTGCTCGGGCAGCGGGAGCTGCACGTGGCCGAGGTACCCGTGCACAGATCGGCTTGGCAGGTACATGGAGTCCAAAATGAACCCTGGGCATGGAACACGCAGTCGATCTGTGCCCAGTTACAAGCTGTTGTCCAGCATTTCTGAACATTAGGTGGCCCAGACAGGATTTAAACTGTGGGTCCAACAACTTAATCCGGCTACAGCCCCATCTGGGAAACCAGTGACACACAAGCCTTCCTCTGTGCGTGACTCTTGCTCCTCAAGGTCTAAACAATGCAAAAGTATCAACGTAGTTCCTTATTCCAAAACTTTACCCCAAATTCAGCCTCAGAGAGGGGTTCACATCCCCATCATGGTGCTTTCCTTACACAGGGTCTCCGTCCCGTTAGGGCTGGCTGCCAGCACATCCCTCTGGTTGCAGACCTCTCCAGGAGATGGCCTCAGGAAAGCTGAGAGGGTTCACAGGGTACAGAGAAGCCAGGCAAAAGATGCTCATGGCTGAAACATTGAAGACAGCATTTTCCTGGTGAGCCAGGAATCAAAGCCTACAGATTTAACGCGATAACGATCATTCGGCACATCATCTCCTGTGGGTTGAAAAATCCTCCCCTCCTTCACAGGATAAAGATGTGAGGCCATTAAGCAGTGAAGAAGGGAAAAGCTCTCGGGAAAAGTTAGCATGCAAGTTAATACGAACAGATTAAGCCTTTCGGCAGCCACTCTGCCTGTCTGTCCCAATGCGCACCCGTAACCAAAACCTGAATATGAAACTGCTGGACTGACAGTAGCTGCCTGCCGCCTCCTCCTCTCCTTCCCAACAAGGAAGGAAGACAGTTCAAATGCTACGCTCCATGAACATGGGCAATAAGATGATTTCCCTCCTGAAAATAAAGACAAAAACAATTCCTAATTGCCCCAAAAGGTCCTGGGCATTTAGTATAAAGACAGCCAAGGTTTAGCTACTGGCAGAGGCTGATATAAATCAGGCTCCAGACTCACCCATGGGATTGCTGCCTCATCTAACTACCACACCTGCCTATAACATCTTCCTTAACCACTATCATTAACCATCCCCTTTTGTGCAGCTCTGCATTCATTCACCAGTTGTTAAATGGAAAAGAAATACATTGATCTCCAGGATTTACAATTATAGCACAACACGCCGCTGGGTTTATTAGGTGCATCAAGCCCGCACGCACACACAAAAAACGAGCCTCTGTGAGCTACGCTTATGAAAGCCATCCATTTCCTTGGGAAGCTCGCACAGTTACAGACCACGCAATGCTGCTTCTGTGCATTATTTAAAGAGGGCTTTGAGCCTCCAGCGCCATCAGTTTGCCCTGATGGAGAGGTCCTATCCAGTGTCACCAAATGAGGTTTATTGACCCATTCTGCAGAACTCAGGAGAGCCATGTCCCCTCCTCGGTTCAAAACCCAGACAGAAAGGCTCCCACTCACAGCCATGCACTGCAGGTTTCCAGGCACAGTGGTTTCAACCACAAGCTTATTAAATTTCTCTGCAAACAGTACTATATTACCACAGTTAAGTTCTGTGGTTGTATTTTTAAAGCAGACTATTAATTTTACTATAAAGCACGCATCTAAAACCATTAGACTGTGACGAAAAGTCTAAACCAAAGAAGCTTCTTACCATTTTTCATAAACATAAGCCTGTATCAAGGAAAGAAAACAAAACCCCAAAACAGTGAAGCGAAAGCCTCGCAGACACCTCCCTGTGCACTACTGCTCACTACACCGGGACTTCTGCAGGTCTATCCTAGGGAAAAATTAAATGCGCCTTTCTCAAATGGAAGTCATCTGTCATCTAACGATGGCCAAACCTCCCACGTGGCACTGAAAAAACTTCCTCTTGAGTTTACGTTAAAGGACAAGGAAGTACGGTGCTACTACTCGAGGGCAAATTGATCAGAACCTGTCAGGATAAATAAATAAATAAATAACCTGGGGTTTAATGCACTCTATGAAAAAATGCAGGCTATGTAAATTCAGGTTTTTTGCCTTTGCGTGTTCGCAGCAAACTCTGCAGAATTCTGGCATTCATGAATTACAAGACACAAACTGCCAAAAAGACACTAAATTTAAATGGTCAGAAATTTTGCATATTATTAACAATTACGTGTACGTAATCGGTAACCAGGCCCAGAAATGCCACCCCACCATTGCAGTGGCCCTGGGCCCACCACCCTGTTGGTGCACAGGCAGATATCTCTCCATCTACTCAGTCATTGCCATATATTATGTTGTCTGGTACCCAAAAAAGCCCACATTTCAGCAGAAGGTTAAATGAGGGATGGGTCGGAAGCTAACTGGGAGATAGTTACTGAGCTGCTGTTTCTGCCAGCACTGACCCAACAAATAATGTTGAAAAAAACCTGCAAACATAATAGCATCAGGAAGTGAGGGGAATATAAAAATGTTGAAATGCTGCATAACGCCAGTGAGGAGGCTCAACTCAACAACCCTGCTACAGAGTGCACTGAGGAGAACAAACCGGGACGCAGGGGGATGGCACTCTTGAAAATGCTCTTTCATGAGCCCCTTGCAAGTGGCTGCTGTGCTGGTAAAGCCCTGCAAGAGCTGTTTCTCCCCAGAACACCCAGGACAACTTGAAGAAGTTTTAAATTGGGTTTCACTCAACAGCAGCAGAACAGGGGGTCAAGCGTAGAAAACGGCAGCTGGAGGATAAACAACTCAGTTGTTTTCAACGCACAAAGGCAGAGAAGGTCAAGGATGAAATGGCAGCACAAAAATACAAAGACCACCACATGCCACATGGAAAGCAAACCCGCCTCCAGATGAACACCCACGGACACAAATCCAATGTTTTGAAGACATAAGAGCCAATCTCACAACTCTGTAGAACAGTCCCTGGTAAGAGATCAGATGGCAGGAGGATCTATGTTAAACAGTTTTCAGAGCCTACTGGAAGCCACCGAACAAATGCTTGATAAAGCTATTTTCTCAACAGAAAATCATATAGAACTGTGATTTAAAATTTAAAAGAACAACCTTAAAAGAACTGCCAGGTACCCTTCCTACGGGTCTCATGTGAGCAGCCGTGTTCTGCAATCACTGAAGAAGCTCTTAGAGCTGATCAAGCATGCCTGAAATGCACAGCAAGGCAAAAAAGGCCACATCAGTGCTGCAACAAAAGAAAAAATTACTTTTCCTCCATCTCTCCCCCATCGCTAGCTTAGATTTATTTGTTCCTGGCAGACACTTACTGAGGGTGACAGTTAAGGAGCTGATGGCACAGAACAACCCCATTTTTCCCCACGCATGACAAACGCAGCAAGAAGCCACCGCCAAAAACAGCAGGCGAGGTGTCTCCAGGATGGCGAGAGGTCAGCCGTACCCATATTATCTGTATCTAACGTTTTGATGGAGAAAAGCATCGTTTAGGCGATTTCTAACACCTTATGGTAGAAGAGCAGGTAGCACTGCTCGGTCCCAGCCCCGTGTCGATGTGGCACAGCATGGAGAGCACCTGCTGCTGGGGACCATGGTCGGGGGGATGCAGGGGAGGCATGACACAGCTGAGGGATGAAGAGCGGCTAGAGCAGGAGGCAATGCTGTCACCGCCACTGCAAGGTGCCATCCCTCACACCATCTTCAAACAGGGGAGCAGGCGAAGCAGATTTGAAGCATCCCAAGGGTTAATGTCACCTATCTGTGACACAGGAAGTCTGAAGAGGGGAAAGGGTTCATCTCAAATAGTACAGTTGGAAGAAGGACACGCTTACAACAGCAGAAGAGAGGTACAGTTTGTGTTGAATTGATAACTCAACTAGCCTTGGCTAAAAAGATGATACATTTTTTGCGAGTTCCAGGCACTCTCCCAGGAAAACTGATGCAGCTTCTTGGTATGAATCCAAGGGAGTTATCTCTCAGTCATTCTGCCTTGTTGTTAAAGATAGGAAGAAAAATGTCTTTTGTGAGTAATTCCAAATTGTTCTCCAACTGATTTATCCAAGGATCTTACAGAGATCCACAGTGAACTACAGAATCTTCTCTTCCAGAAAGAGAGGTGAGGTTATTTTAGAAAATACATGTAGTCCTAAATTTTTAGCCCCATGAACCTACCTTACAAGAAGTTGTACACTCCTGTTCTGCCATTTTTCAGTGTCAATAGTACCTGCCTTTTGGCAGATCCATACACCAAAGCACAGAAATGACCACTAAAACACTTTGTACCCTTCTTCTGATGTCAACCTTTTTTTGTTTCCTATAGTTGCTACTGAGCTTGGGTTTCTTCTCTAAAATTCCTTAAATCTGACATTAAAAATTTTGATGTTTTCTCAAGACCTCCTCTGCATTTTTCTGAACTCCCTTCCATTAGTAACCATCTTCCTTCCCATGCTCCTTCCCGTCTTGTAGTACCGAACACACATGAAACGAGTTGCAAGATCCTAACACCTTGCAAGCTCACCACTTGCAGTACTACTTTCTTTTCTCAAAGCCTCATCATCCCTCTAGCACAGCAGAGAAGTGCTGTGGATAAAAGTCTGCAAAGCAGCCACAGTAGTGATGGCAACTGGGTCTGAGCTGAGTAACGTACCATCACCTTGGACACTCGTAGGTTGAAGCCAGCAAGGGCTGTAACTGGAGGTGGTGCCTTAACGAGCCCTTTGGCAGCAATGGTTGATTTTCCATACGCAGCTTGGACACTGGTCATCAAACCAGCACGAGCTGCGAGCCATCAGCTTCTCACCCTCGCCCAAACGCTGCTCTGAGCTGCAAGGGAAACACGTGCTCTCCAGTGGGAGACAAGGGAGAAGGATAGGGGGCCAGAGGCAGGACAGCTGCGTGTCGGTGTGTGGATTTAACCTCAGGTTTTATCCACATATGGCAATAAAAATCAGGAAACTGCAAAACTTTCCAGGACTCACTTGGGCATTAATTCCACATAACACCTGCCAGTTTCAGTTCATCCAGCTCAGCTGTCTGGGGAAAGGAGGAAGGTGGGACATCTACAAAAGAAAGTTTTATATAAGGGCTTTAATTTATAAGGGTTAGGGACTCTGAAGTAACAAGAAACGTCCTCCCAAGCTAACGAACATCCGTCCTTGACTACAAGCTTCAAGGGAAACAGCCTCATCACGTGCACACAGCGTGCTCTCCACATTTGGCATGGACATCTCTCTCTGTAATAATCAATCAAGACTTGTGAGCGCACCAGGAAAAAATGTAAGTCAAACCTGGTGGAACATGCTTTACCAGAGGAAGAACCAGGAGTCACGTTGGATACCTCAGAGATTTTTCTGGCCGCATCTAAGCTGAACATTTTACAGTGCTGGCTGTGTCTGCGCACCCGGAGCAGAGATTTCTCATTTCATACATCATTTACTCCTGCAGTGATTCCACAAAGTCACAACACGTCCTTAATACACAGAAGAGGAGAAATCCATTCTTCTCATGATAATGGTTAAGGCTGGAGATATCAAGCATAGATTTCTCTGCACAGCAATGCCACTTGCTACAGGATAATCGTATGTCCTTAATAGAGAAATACAAGGCAAACACAGGAAAGCGTCAACACCTTGCAATCAGAGGATGATGGTTACAACAGGAGGTTTCCCACAGCTCTCAACAAGTTATTTATGTGCAAAGCTCCAGCCATAAGCAGAACATAATTCTCGCTGGAAGCTAACGACAACATTTTTAGAGAAGAACAGGTGCCTGTGGGTGGTCAATAGATGGTAACGTTAAGCATCTAGACCTTTTTACATAACTTGGAGTACCAACACCAGTTAAACCAGTGAAAAGAATTATGACATTTGTTGGCAAATTCAGCTTTGGCTTAAATGTCCTCCTGTCTGGATCTAGATGTCTTCTACTTGACCTCTGCCATCACCTTCCTCTTCTCCCTCCTCCCCTACAGACAGTTACAGCTCCCTAATAGTGCAGGATGGGTACCCTTGTCCGTTTGCTAAGGTTTAAGCCCTACTGCAGACTGGTGCTGAAGCACAACTCCAACAATCACTGGGAAAAAGGGGAGAACCATTAAAAAAAAAAAAGAAAAATACATTAAAAAAAAGAGCCAGAGAAGTAGGAAGGAAAAGGAAGAAAACATGAAGAGTGAAGAAGAAAAAAAACCAAAACAACATTAAAAGTGTAACATTGTTAGTCAAGGTCGCATGGGTGTTGATCATTAGAGCTGCCAGGCTGGGTCACACGTGTGGTCCAAATAAGCCGGTGACAGACCTCTGGAGGAAAAGCAGAGAAAACAGGGCAAACACAGCACCATGCATCACCCATAACAAGTGACTGCAGTGAGTCAGCGAGGCTTAGGAAGGTGTAAAGCCTCACCAATTAAAGCCACCAGCTGAAATTTAACACAGGCCAACAAAACTTCTGCTGTCCGATGGGTCCCTGACAGCTGCCCTCGAATAAAAATCAGAGGTTACAGGGAATTTTATATCCAAGAAGGCAGCACTAGCATAAGGATGAAGTGGTTACTCCAAATCTCACAAGAGATACCCTGGTCAGAGCTGGTAGGAAGATCGCTAAGCAAATTGTCTCAGGGCAGTGGTAAAAGTTCACTGACTTGCATTAGAAATGTGTTTCAATCTTCTGGAAAAAGTCAGAATTTTCTTTAGAGGGTATGGGGGGGAAAAGAACACCAAATTTAATCAGATGCTTAATGTTCCGTCCCAAATCTATTTGGAAAAGTCTGGCAAAGGAAGTACACTTTAAAATGTTACCCAAAGAGAGGGGACTGGCAGAAGGACAGAGTATGTTGAAGTGAAAAAATGAAATGAAGGGCTCAAGGAGAATTTATTAAAAGCCTATTATTATGAGATTTTTCATGTGCCTCTCTTCTTTCCCAAAACACTGATTTACTAGAGATTAGCAAAGATGGGAAAGGACGTACTGAAAGAATACACAAACTAATATATGTATCATATAATTTATACAAGATCGCTCTGCCTGGTGTCCTGAGGGCCAAGAACAGAGCCAGCAGCCTGGAATTACTCTGGGCTGCTTCAGCAAACAAACAAGACTCCAATTATCTTCACCAGACACAGAGCTCAACAAAAACGCCGTGTCTTGCCTTACGCGCACCCTACCTAAACACAGCCCTGGACCAGCAATCTGTGTCTTGGGGTGTTTGATGCCAAGCAACAGATCAATTATCCCAAGCCGGTGCGAGGCATCGCTGACTTTCTGCCCTGGCCCCGCATTCCTAAGCCAAGCTAGCAGCCAACAGCACTTGGTCTGGGGGTCCTTCCAGTGACTAGGTACAAAAGCAACATCTACGTCTGGGTGCTCCACCTGCTGTAACCTGAACCTAAAGATTCTGAAATATTTAGGGCAAAATCTCCCATGTGTGCTACAAAAAAGCATCCCTTAGTTGACCTCCTAGAAACACCTCCTAGTACCTTTTAATCTGCAACTCCTTTGCATGCATATTTGCTCTTTCCAATTGGGACCGTGTCCAGGTGGATCCAAAACTTGAGCCTCCAAGATGCCTTTCTTCATACAGATGTCAGCCCTGTACAGGTTCTGAGATTACAGCAAAGGGCAAACATGGGGGCTCAGGCAGTGCGAGCGGCTGATCCAACACCAGCAGCACGGCGAGGAGCGGGAGCCATGCAAAGCCCCTCCAACAAATCACCCATCTGCAGAGGCTTGGAACACGCACCCTCGCCTGCTCCGTACTAAACGCTGCCGTTTGACAGGGCTTCCAACAAACGCTCATTACAAATTCACGGCTGCAGCTGACCCCCATTAGAAAGTGTTTTATTAAATTAAAACATCAATCCCAGGAATAGATGTTTGCTTAACGGACATAAATGATTTGGGGACCTCATGCTGCAAAGCCGTAAAATAAAATCAAACTGTGGCAAAGCCCAAGAAATTAAGCCATAAAGAGAAAGCAGTGGGAGGAACACAGAGACCTCTTGCCAAAAGGAAGCTGCTTATCACAGGCTTGGTAGAGTCTGAAAGCTCTCAGGTATGCTGCATCCACACAAAAAATTACAGTAAGTGAAAGCAATTATCAAGATATACTTGGACAACAGGTACTAAGGATATTTGAAAATATAAAAAGCCTGATTGTACAGACCTTAAGCGTGTCTCTTCTTTCTGACAGTTTTTTACATTTGCCTCTGTATAGAATTGGCCACATCATTTATCATTATGAATGGCTGGTTGGTTTTTCTTTTTTTTTTTTTTTTTGCAGGGAGACTGCACTGGTTCCAGGAAGTTCAGCTGAGAGTCAAATCCCACCTGCCCTGCACCACCGCTGTTGCATTCCCTTTATCAGCAGTGCTGTGCTGGGGTTGCAAAAACCCAAAACACCAACAGCTACAAAACCACTAAAACCCAAACAAGCAAACAAAAAAAATCAAACCCCAACCAAAAAACCCAACACACTCTATCACTTCACCTCCAAAACCAGAGAGGATTTTGGACACTGCTGCATTAGATTTGCCTGGCAAGGTGCTGGTAGCCAGGGGGGCTACAGGGCTCTGAGAAGCTGCCAGAGGCTTCCCCCATGGCCAACAGCGCCAACACCAGCCGGCTCCAAGACAGACCCACCCCTGGCCAAGGCCAAGCCCATCAGCGACGGTGGCAGCTCCGCTGGGATAACAGAGTCAAGAAGGGGAAAAAACTGCTGTGGAGACAGCAGCCAGAGAGAGAGGGGTGAGAAGATGTGAGAGAACAACTCTGCAGACACCAAGGTCAGTGCAGAAGGAGGGGCAGGAGGTGCTCAAGGTGCCAGAGCAGAGATCCCCCTGCAGCCCATGCTGAAGACCATGGTGAGGCAGGCTGTCCCCCTGCAGCCCATGGAGGAAGGATGGTGGGGAGCAGAGATTCCACCTGCAGCCCGTGGAGGACCCCACCTCGGGGCAGGTGGAGGCACCTGAAGGAGGTGCAAAGCCCCCGTGGGAAGCCCACGCTGGAGCAGGCCCCTGGCAGGACCTGTAGATCCATGGAGAAAGGAGCCCACACCAGAGCAGGTTTGCTGGCAGGACTTGTGACCCCGTGGGGGACCCACGCTGGAGCAGTCTGCTCCTGAAGGTCTGCACCCCGTGGGAGAGACCCACGCTGGAGCAGTTGGTGAAGGACTGCAGCCTGTGGGAAGGACTCACATTGGAGAAGTTGGGGGAGGACTGTCTCCCGTGGGAGGGGCCCCAGGCTGGAGCAGGGCAGAGTGTGAGGAGTCCTCCCCTGAGGAGGAAGGAGCGGCAGAGACACCGTGTGATGAACTGACCACAACCCCCATTCCTCGTCCCCCTGTGCCTCTGGGGGAGGAGGGAGAGAAATGGGGAGTGAAGTTGAGCTTGGGAAGAAGGGAGGGGTGGGGGGAAGGGGTTTAAAATTTGGGTTTAGTTCTCATTACGCTACTCTGATTTGATTGGTAATAAATTAATTTTCCCGAGTTGAGTCTGTTTTGCCCGTGACGGTAACTGCCGAGTGATCTCCCTGTCCTCATCTCGACCCACGAGCCTCTCGTCGTGTTTTCTCTCCCCTGCCCGACTGAGGAGGGGGGTGACAGAGTGGCTTTGGCCTGGTGTCCAGCCAGGGCCAACCCACCACACCAATGTTCCACTTCCTTTCCACTTCGAGGTCACATGTCGCAGCATTCAGGTTTTTACCCTTCAGGAAGGCCCAACAGCAACAAGCTACTTGGAGGACTTGCCCCTTGCATGCCTGCGCAGGAGGCAGAGAACTGGTATCACACCCCTCTTCTGGCTCCGAGATCTGTTGGGAACACCAGTCCCAGCATCTCTCTGGAAAGCCACGTCAGCAAGGTCTCACATCACAAGCTGCACAAAGTGCATTTCAGATGGTTTTAAGGGCAGAAACATGATACAAGAATTTCTCTTCAAAATCCAAACCCGCTCCCTCCTCCTGTCCCTAAGAGAGATGTCTCTCCAACCTCAGTTGATGGCAGCTATCAGCCCTTAAAACCACCGTCCTCTCTCTTCCAGAGGTGCAGATGAGAGACCTCTGCTCAGAGGCATCCCAGCTGCCACTCGCCAACCCTTCCAAAGTGGCTGCATCCATCCAAGATAAGATCTCTAAGTCCTATTGTGTTTATTTATCCATTCCACTGCTCCAGAAAGTTGCTACATCTCTTTAGTGCGTAGGCAAGGAAAGCGGCACGTGTTCCTGCAGGCAGGCAGAGGTTAGAGGCAGCAGCCCGCAGGCAGGAGGACGGTGGTGTCACTGCCCTTTGGCACAAGGGAATCGCAGGAGCAAGCGGGAAGAAATCAGAAGGCGCAGTGATGCAGAACCTCCATATGTAACAGCACAAGTTGTCAGTCTACATGTATTAGAAAAAACAACTAGTTAATTAATTTTCTCAAGAAAATATGATTTTTCCAGGGCTTTTACAGGGTCTGGCATTATTAGAGCTCCACTCCTACAACAGACGCACTGGCTGCTGTGCCAGCGAACGCGGAACACGCTCTGTTTGCACACAAGGGCCCATCTGTTCCATCTCTCACAACTGGATCCAAGAGCTCCACTGTTTTTATTTGTATTGCCATACCCACGGGAACGTCTTTATCCTATGCCATGGACAAGCGTGTCTGAAAAAGGACACTGTCATCATCACTGTTCAACTATTTTTGCGCTCTCCCGCCCTGGAGCTGAACTCTGCCAGCCACCCAACACTGAGGACAGCAACTCTGGGGCATTTATCGTCAGGCTTCAGCCCAGTTTGTCCACTGCCATCCACATGGAGCAACCGATAACAGAAACACTTTAGGTTTCAAAGCATAAGGCTTAATCCTTGTGTTTTATAACCTCACCACAGAGCAAAACGACTGAATTGAAAGATGGTGAGAAGCAGAGAGTCTGCTGACCCAAAGCAAGTGTTAAGACATGGGGAGACTTATTCTTCATCTAGTTGTGTATCAAGGATTAAATCACATCCCTAGGAGACATCGCACCAATGCCTCAGCCTTCAGCTTCGAAATGAAACCAGCTCGCAGTGTCCCATAACACCCCTGCTACCTTTGATTTCAGATTAATGTTCTGGGCACCACAAGAGATGGTCACTGCCGCTCTAGGACCCCAGAGACCCTGAAAATGGCTTGCCGGCCATCTGAAGCCATTACCCATAACAAACTGCCTTCGGCTAAAGGCGAGAGGCTACAATACTAAAATCCAAGACTTCATTTACCAGTTATTTGAAGACAGATATATAACAACAAACAATAGCACAGCTTTGATTTTGGATTCCCTTTCTGGGTATCTTCCAGTTTGTACCAATCCCCAAGTCCTGCTTTCAGGCCAGCCTTTCCCAGAGTTAATCCTGGCATGAGCCAGAGGCACTTCTTGCCTCTCCCTTCTCAACGGGCTTTCTGGTTGAGTATAAAACATCCCGTTTTGGTAACTGCTTTCGTTTGGGCAACATCCTGCCTTTCACAGCCTCTCCTTTATGTCAGTGCCAGTGAGCCTGAGCAAGTTTTTGGACTCTTTGCTCGAGCGATGTGGACACTGCTGGTATAACGATCTTTTTGCCCGCAAATGTTTTCACGGGGTTCAAGCACGCTGCATCCCCCCAGGCTGCATTCCTTCTGAAAACAGAGGTGCTGCAGAGCTACCCTGCAGGACTCACCCCTTTCCCCACCATATTTTCCTGCTGGCTCCGATAGCACTGTGAGGTTAAGACCATTTCACGAGCAGACAAAACCAAGCTACAACGTGTGACCAGCACACATTATCTCTGCATCCGCAACCATTAATCCTGCCGCAGCCCAGGCTGGGACTGGCACATGCCCAACTAAGGCAGAGCAAACAAGGCGGCCCAGGGCTCAGGATGACAACCTGAACCTCAACACAAGCGCCCAAGGCTGTAAATCATTCGGGTTCAAAGCCGCCCCATCTGGCTGACAGCTCAGGCACTAGGGGGAGAGAGGCTGATGCAGAATCCAGCCCTGAGACTCCAGTCTCGTAAATCAAATACTCGCCCCTCAGTTTATACCCCTCTCTCTATCTGGCCACACAGGGCTATACAAGAATGAATTAGTTGGTATTTCTGAAATACTTAATTCTCCAAGTGCTCTGTAAAAATAAGATTCTTATTGAAACTTAACTTACCTGTTTTACCATTCAATCGAATGGCAACATGGCTAAGAAAGCATTGCCTTGTTGGAGAACCAACAGTTCAGCCAATTAAAGTGGGATTTTAAAAATACTATATTAAAATAAATCCTTCTGAAAGGAATCGTTAAATTCCTACCATAGACACAACTTGTTTTAATGACACAGAATTACGTTGTAAAATGTCTTATGTTTTACATTTCTGTTTGGACTGTTTATATGCTGCAGCATCAGCATACGCAAATCTGAAGTGCATCGTAACAACCTACACATTAAATACAACTGCTACCAAAAAACCAAAGCCTTACTGGTTTCTGACATTAACAAGGGAGTCCATTGTGCGAGATCGGAAAAGACTGAGTTGCGAGGATCACTGTGCAAGAGGGATAGCTGTAGAGCAGAGACGGGAACGAGTGCAGACTTGCCAAACTCTGCTCAGCGAGAGCCCTGCAGACTTCCACAACACACGCATCAGACCAAAGGGGGACGATTCATCTGCAGCCCCACCGACAACAGGTAAGGCACATCCTCAGGGGGGTGGGATGCTAACATCAGCTCCCAAACACTCCAAAAATCCTGATACTAACAAAATTAATGGCCAAAGGTTCCAGGAGCAGCTCGAACACTCCATGTCATTTTAGGTTCAGCTTTAAGCACCTTACTTCTATTTTGACATGCTGAGACTCTACAGATCCTGCTGAGCAGCCCAAGGGTTTGGGAGACTCAAAGGACCTTCCAGTCTTGCCTGCTGCGGCACCAAGACGCTGCGGGAAGGAGGGTGGGAAGAGGAGGACTTCTGAGCATTACAGCTGTTCAGTCCAAGGTGTGAGAAACTGTCCACCTGAGGCCTGGACCACTTTAAACATTAAGAGTAGGAATTATACATAAAGGAATGCCTTTGACTTTCCTGCAAATATTGATACTATCTTGCCAATGTGTGGACCAAGCACTCCCTCCGTATTTTGGGCCTCGCTTTCACATCCTGAATACTAGGTGCAGCTCTAGTCATCTCTGGTTAAAAACTAACAAACAAGAGTACAAAAAAAAAATCTAACAATACAAAGCAATAGTAGGAAATCAAACATTTAAAAAACTATTTTTATATAGGAGAAGTTAAATAAATTAGGACTCTTCACCGTGGCAGGAAGGCAGATGAGCTCAAGGGACACGAGAGAACTCTGCAGTGCTGAATGACGAAATAAAAAGCAAGATACGGGTACTCACTGCACCTCCCCAGAGGTCAGGAGCACCTATGAAGTTACCAGGCAGCAAGTTTCCAACTTGCTGAAAGACAAAAGGTAGGACTCCAGTGGTCCTTCCCCAAAGCCCTGCTACTGGTAGTCCTGAGGAAGGTGGTCCCTTGGCTTGGCCACGTTTGGAAGTTACTCTCTCACACCACCATAGGACTGCCACGGGGGTAAAGCCCTTGCTGGCCACCGCGCCTGTGATTCTGTGCGTCTCCACTCTCCCGTTGCTGCCATAACCACTTGTTCTTGGCCACGCTGCACCTAAATGCTCTTTGCAAAAAGTGTTTCCACGGAAATAAAGTGTTTGACTCAGGTGTCTCGACAAATGTGCTTCTCCGTATCATGCAGTTAAGAGTCTACCTTTGACCAGACCCACAGAGGGACCAAGACGCCACACAAAGTCCCTGCACAGCGCAACCCAGGGCAGAAAGGCTGAGGAACAACACGACCAGGTGATATTTAAGGCAGTGGAGCAGCAGCTCTCCCCATCACTCCGTCAGCTTGACTTGAAGTACTTGCCTCTCTGCAATGGGTCAATAAACTTCTATTTTATATATGTTACTTAAAGCATATAAAACTTTTAAAACGGGCCATAAGACTTCCTCTAGACTTCTCGGATTTGCTATTCTTAGTGAAGAATGGAAGTTAAAAGGAGCTGCGTTTTGACTCATAGAAAAAGAAATGCCATTAAAAAAGCAACAGGGGACAATAATTGCATAGAGCAAAGTTGCTTTGGGAGCATTAATGTCCTGAGGTGGCTGTGAGCAGTCGTCAGTTCTTAGTTTTTAACTTAGTTCACTGATTTTTGCCAAATTCCCAACGGGCTTCGCAAACTCAACATATGGCTCCAGTGAAATGCAAGTACCCACAGGGCAGGGAAGTCTTCATCGCGTTGCACTCGGGTATTGGAAGAAAGAAAGATTTCAGGCAAAGACAACCTGACAGATGCTGTTCTTACAAAATATTTATCACTATGCGGGGTGAGCAAAGAAAACTTTTTTAGTACCTTCTCTGAATAAATGAACGAATCTTCATCTCTACATAAACTTAAGATGATCAGCTCAGACAAGACTGTGTTAGTCAGAAGCTCAGACCAACAACCTGTCCCTCCCCTGCTGCCTAGCAGGACATCGGAATACTTCAAATGCACAAGCAGAGTACCCATCAATTTCTGAGCATGTGAAAGCTCAGATCATCACAGTTTCTTGCAATGCATGAGCTGCATCCAACTCAGGCCCCGGGTATATAAATTATTTTGCAGATGGTGCAAATCAAGTTAAGATACAAACACAGTTTGCAGACCAGAAACCAGCACTGGTGGGGCAACTGCCAGCCCTCAGCAACCGGGTGAGCATTCGTTCTCTAAACCAGTTATAAAACCAGTGGGACTGACGAATCACCTTTTACTGTACAAATTCATGCATTTCAAGGTCTGGTCTGACCCGTGGTCATTCTGATCTGGGTGCACATTACACTGACTTCACACCCAAGGAAATGACATACTAGAGACAGGGCAACAAGCTGTAACTGCGCGTGCTTGTGTTGCTGACTCCAGCCCCAGGGACAGCACTGGCCTTCCAGGCCCCGGTGGTGTTTTACAGAGTTAGATCCCCTACTAAGATGGTACCAGACCTGAATCAGACATACAGTATTATTAAGGGAGCTCATTTCAAAGAAAAAAAGGCCACAAACCGTATACCCACCCAGCCAGTGTTTATTTGATGGCACATATATACATATGACTCCGTGCGTCTCCTGGCTACCAACTAGGAGTGTGTAAAATTAGAAGCAAATGCACCTCACAACCCATCTGCTGCTCCAGCCTGTCTACTGGGGGATCTCTGGACCCGCTGCAATTGCGTTTGGCAATTCTCCACGAGGATGTTCTCGAACATCCCGTGCTCTTGAACATGATGCTCAAGAGCCCCAAAGCAAGGCACGCTGCTCCGTCTCATTTAAGCGAAGCAACAAAGTAGATTTCCGACAAATGTTAGGCTGTGATTAACATTCCCCCAAAGCCCTGTCTGAATCTTGTCATCTACCCAATGCCTCCACACTGAGCTGCACAGCTCCACCCCGGCTGCAACGCCAACGCAAGTCTTTTAAAAACAAAGGAGACTCTTGAAGGACAAACAGCGTTTCTTCAGCTCCTAGTTCTCCAACTCTGTCAGGTGAGTGGCAGGAGAGGGCTCAGCCAGGGGAGCACTGATGCAGATACTTTAAAATTATATAAATAAATAAAAAGCCCATTTTCAACTCTGCTCACTCTCCCCCTCCCTTTAAGTAGGTCACTCTGCCTGCTATGGAAATCAGCTCGTCTTCAAAGCGGGTTTGCTCGTCTCCTTCCTTATCTCTTTAATATTAGAAATGTGCAAAGCATTGTAAGAGCAAAGGCTAATTTCAGACTAATTTGATTTCTTCCTGGCATGGGTATAAATATGAAACTGTATTTACTTGTCAAAAACACCTGAAACATGAAAAATGAATGAGAGCTTGCAAGGTATCTGCCATACAGTTAGTTCTGAATCTGGTATATAGATAGCTACAAGTCCAAGTCGCTGACAGATAACACAATGCAAATGAAATACAAAGGGTCTTAGTGACCTAGCAAGAGGGGGGGGGGGGGAAAAAAAGAAGAAAAAATCTCTTGAATTAGACTGTAAAAGCTCAAGGGACTGATGTGAGAGAAGCCCAGCTCCTACCAATTTCAGCCTGAAAATTAGGCCCTACCTTTTTATTCCTTTAACCTAACATACAGCCTTCCAATTCGTACCACCAATTAACAAAGCCCCTAAGACAAGCCTGATCCCAAGCCCGCTGAAGTCCCTGGGAACAGCGCAGCGTGCACCCGTACTGACGAAAGCAAGTGCCTTGGGTTTTCCCCCCACACCCACACGAAGGGATGCAGGCAGGGTCCGCTCAGAAGAACCGACAGTCCAGACGGGCTGGGCCACGGGATTTTAAAACACTGTCGGCAGTTTGAGCCGATCCCATAGAGATCCACAGAAAACGTTCATGCTGATCGAACCAAGGAGCTGCTTCTAATTTCAGCCCAGATCACTGAACGCACGAGGGAGCGCTGGGAGGAGCGCAGCTTTCCTCTGGATTTCGGGGCACCCTGGGCTCCCGCAGACGGCGGGGTCGGTGGCTGCCGCTCGGCTCCGATGAGGAAGGTCTGTGTGCCCGGCAGGACTGAGTATGCATGCTGCAGAAAATGCAACTAAAGGCATGAAAAGAAAGTCCAGTGCTCACAGAAAGTAGATACTGAAAGGTTTTATCTAATAACAGCCAAAAAATGAGTCAAAGACAAGAATTTCATTATCACTTGAATGCCCCTATCAGCAATTTTGTTTAAAAAAAAAAATAAAAATTAAAATTCAAGTATAAAGGAATTTCCTCAGACTGGAGAAGCATTTGCCTTATGCACCTCTGAAGATAACTGTGTGGCACAAGACCCTGACACAGCACGTTCAGCAAACTTCTAACTCACAATTCTGTAACTTCAGCCTGGTTTTTTGCTCCATTGATCCAGTCAGAAGACTCCTAGATCAGCTTTTTTTTTTTCCCAACTTCTTGAGTTTCAACTCTTAAGGTTTTAAGGCAAGGCACAGCATGGAGGTGTGAGAAATGCAAAGGAAGGAGCTGGCAAAAAAGGAAGAAAACTTTTTTTTTTTTTTAATAACTTCTGGAGGAAAGGAAGAGAGAGAGAGAGGCTGTAGGTCTGATGCTGCCTCCAAGAGCAGCAGCATTTTGCCTTCTAGACAGCAGAAAGGGAGCCTATGGCTAAGAAGCAAGAAATAAGCTCAGTAGATACATAACCACATTAGGTCTGTGCAGAAGGAGCTGTTGCTGGTTGGCAACGTTCAGCACAAGAAGGACCTGCAGCACATCGTACTCCTGGCACCAGAGTCTGTTCTTCCAAGTCAGAAGGAATTATTTCACAGGATGTGAAGTGAAAAGATTGTATTCAAAGCTTTCACTTACATCCAAGCTTCCTTAAGAGTTTAAGGATTTGGTTCCAGACTTGTGTAGCGTCCACTGCACCTAACCCTAAAGCACTATCCACACTACGGGACACTTAAGTTGTGTTTATTGCCAGGACATACCTACCAAAGACTGAGGTTTTTAAAAAAAAAAAAAAAAAAAAAACCAAAAAACATAATTGCAGTAGGCCTGGAGGCTTCTGAATTTAGAAAGAGCATTGTTAATATGCATCATTTTACAGTAGGAAGAAATACAGAAAATAGACAGCGCTGTGCCTTAAACCCTAGAATCAACTGGGATTTTTGGCAGCACATGCTGGAGAAGACAGTAGCAGCTGTGAAGTCACAGCTGGAGTTGCTTCTGGTGAAGGTGATTGAGAAATAGGATTAAGGAAAAAGAAAAAAAAAATAGGTAAAGTTCAAGGTAAAATGAAATGCAAGGCAGACAGACAACTGAGTTAACAGCCTTTCCTTGCTTGCAGAGCATTTAAATTGCTCCGAGTTGCCTATTTCCCTTTTTACCTTCAAGTACAGCCCCTGCTTCCTAACGTACACTTCACAAGTTCTTTTTTTTTTTTTTTTTATTACCACTTTTCTTGCCTTCCTGGCTCTCTGTTTTGCAAGGAGGTCCATCAGACTATAAGGTGAATGGCCTCAATAACATCAGCGGGGCCTTAAACTACTTCACATGGTCCCATTACACCGGCCGTTGGAGCAGCAAAATGGACCATGAACAAACCACCCTGCCTTCTCCTTCCCTACAAGCCACTTGGGAAGCTGGCAAAGCTGCTGCTCAGGCTGATATCTTTTCAACAGCCCCATTTCCCCTATTATAAATTTGTTGGAAAATCCTAAGAATTTAAAAAAAAAAAAAAAAAGATAAATAGAACAGGAACTCCAAAATGCTCCACACCAATCACCACCCTGGGTATGCCCTCGCTGACTTGGCATGAGTTTACGCCACAAACCAACGCTCGCTGAAAATGTATGCGTTCTCCAACACTGCCGCACCTCTGCCAACTTCAACTATTTCTGCTTCCACTGGGGACCCGTATATCAAAAACCTCCTAATGAAGAACAGTATGAGGTGAGCACTTAATGCCAACCTGCAAAAATCACCGATACTACTCACTTCTCAGACATTAAAAAAAAGTCACCAGCAGTTAGCTTGAAACTAGGACAGCTGCAGCATTTAAAATACCTACTACAAATGAGAACTACTTAGGCACATCATAATTAGTAAATGGCAAATATTAGGAGTTATGGGAAAAGAGATCGTTAAAACAGATTTTAATAGCCCAGCATTTCATACATTCAGATGTGAAAATCCAGTCAGTGTACACTTTGAGAATTAAGCCTACATTAAGAAACAAACTGCTTCATTTCTGGAGTTGTAAAAACAAAGGTTAAATATCTGCTTCAGCACAAAACCCATAATTTTTCCACTGTGACTGTATTGTTTTGCTTTACACAGCTAATAATACCTGCCCTGGTTTTATACCCACACATCTTCTGAACGTTCTACAAGGCTGACATTTTATTCATCAAACCAGCAAAAATACCCACGAACCACATTTGGCATTAAGGTTTCTGGAAGTAACCTATCTTTTTAGTTATACTTAATTTCTATAAAATATCGAGTTGAAAATAACACCTTTTTTTTTTTTTTTTTCAGATAGCCATTTTTCCACTACTTGTAACAAAACCACCAAGAAACTGCTGCATTCAAACATTCCTGCCGCAATACAGAGATGCTCCCAGGACCCCCCGCTCCTGGGGCCACCGCTCCCTGCCTGGACACTTCGTCCCGTGCCGCCTCTCCCCATCAATTCCCATCATTTCCAAAAATATCTGGACCAGTTTGCTGGGATTAAAGATAAATATGATCTTGACAATATCTGACCATTTCAGCCTAATTGGAAAAATTATAAACAAATTAAAACAGTTTCTCCTGATGGGCAAGGCTGGGCAGCAACAGAATAAGATGCTACCAGAGATGCCTACACCTGGGTGTGCAGCTTAGGAGTGAATGACTGTCTTTAGCTATCCAGTTCCAGTAATTGTAATTGGAACTGGGTATTTTGGGATATGCAGTTCCGGTAATTATAATCAGAGCTGGACATTCAAGGGAATTCCAGGATTTTCCATGCAGCTGCACGAAGAGCAGAAACTATGCTGGATGCCTCAAATTGGGATGTGATGCCCAAGTTTTATTCCTTTCCATTCATTGCCTCTTTCCTCATTGCAGCCTGGCAGCCGGTTCTAATTTGCAAGGTCTGATGCTGTTCTACAGGATCAAACAGGCAGCATCAGTAGGGAGGAAAATTTGTGGAAAGAACATAGCATTAATTAGTATTTGGAAGTTGAGCAACTTCCTGAGAAAAGACTGATAAAAGTGTAAAATCCCATTTTACTGTCTAACCCCTTTTATGTCTGTGCAGAACAGCTATTAAACTCCCCCAGAAAGTCACTTATTGATTCCGCGCTTGATCTAAAGACAACTGAAGTCAATATGACCTGACCCCAGTAACACCTTCCATGTAAGACATTGTAAAAGCTGGTAAGTACCTTTAGATGCTCCTGACAGGGGCAGATTCCCAAACGAAAGCTGTCTGCATGCTCATAAATCGTCTGCGTGATCCAGCTGCCATGCTGTCCCGTCATACCACACGCACTAATCAAGCAGCACCATGTTTGAACCATCTCCCTTTCACGTCAGCAAAAGCAGCTCACCCATCCCTGGTCCATTAGGTTAATTATTCATTTCTTTCCCCAGATACTCCAGTTTTGTTTCTGACCTCCACCTGCAGAGCTTAAAAACCTGCTCTGTCCCTTTGGGCATTGCACACACTCAATTAAATCGGCCTCAGCCAAAGGGCAGCTGCCCCACCACTAGCATCTGCTCCTCCAAACGGAGACTTCTGGTCCCCCTCACCTGCGACAACCGGGTTCCCACTGCATGTCCCTTTAGGAATGGTGCATGGTGGTATTTTCCTAATTTTGAACTGAATGCTGAAGCTGTCCCCCGTGACTCACAGGGGCAGGTAAAGCTTCTGGAGGCAGAAGACCTGAGGAAGTACAGAGAGCAGCTGCCCCAGCCCTCAAAGCCCATGGAGATCCTTCAGCTGCATGACTCGGCTCAGCAGGTTGCTCCTGGATGAAACCTCACCACTGCCTCTTGCTCTCACCATTACTGCCGTCCTCCCTCCCTCCAGCTTCGCTTGCACATCTTCCTGCTCTGTTATTTCATTTTCTTCATCTCCCCCTCAACCTAGTCGACGTATAATTAATATAGATTAATTTAATATAGATTTAAAGCAACTTGAGTTTTAAATCCAAAAGCCACAGGGAATTAACACAACATTAGGTCTAATTCTGCCCCCATCTTCCGCTCCATTCTGTTGCATGATTTATCTCACTAAATGAGAAGCGGTTTGGGAATGGCCTGTTTCTCACTGCTTTACAGCACCAAATATATGGACCGTGACCCAGCCAGGGCCGCTGGGCAGGGTCATAATGTAAGTGACTGGTAATCACTTAATTAAGGCTACATTCCAGTCGTTTGTTATGGTAAGGAATAAGAAGTCAGTCAAACTTCTCTTCTCTTCACTTTTTCTGTTCCTACCTCTTTGATGCAAGTTCCAATTGTCTTCAACTCAACCAAAAGACATCTGCAACTTTTTCTTCGCTCTCATGCCATTTCCCACATATAAACCTCTTCATCTCTGGCTGTCCTGGAGACTCTCATTCAGCAATACATACAGGAACCTGAATCTCTAACTTAGAATAATATTAGAAAAATTATGCAAGTGACTTGTCCAGCATCACACAAAACGTTGGGAGGCAAAACTGAGCCCTAACCTTTTCCTACGGAATGCCTGGTGCCCTTGCTGGGACAGCAGTCCCTCCTGACTACATGAATAACAACTACAAGCAAACGGAAATTCCGCATCGTGGCGTTTGGTCTACACTTAGCAAAGGGCAAAGCACAACACGGCCCCAGCCTTGACTGCAGGTTTCGACAAACAAGTGTAACGGTTATTACTATGATTGTCTTGTCACTGCAAATATGAAAAACTGAAATAAAAATCGAGCAGAGTAGGGTTTTTATGTTCCAAGCTATTTAAAGCATTCAGTGTTCCAGCGCACTTTACTAAAGGTGGTACACACTAAAAACACACAAAGGTCAACAAAAATTATTTTAAACCCAGCAAAGGAATATATGCTAGCTTTAAAATATCTTTAAATTACTTTTCTTTTTTTTTTTTTTCCCCCTCCTTTATGCTTTTAGAGTATGATCAAGCAATTGTTTTGGAAGAATTTGTAGTAATTTGGTGCAAACGTGAGTGCTCTCATGATTTAAAGTGTAATATAGGCAAAGACCCAGAAAGAAATGCAAATTGTTTCATTTTAAAATTAACCTTCTCACTTCATCTTTATGCTCTGAGAACATGCACAACCATGGTGGGCTGTTACGCTGCCCGAAATACTACACGCAATGAAGATTAAAACAAAGGTTAAATAAGTTCTGATGACCGTCAGGTAAGAGACTTAGCTCGACTCCTCATGCTCTCTGTAGCTTGAGGAAACACCCAAAAATAACTCAGCCGAGGCAGTGCTGGTGTCTGTTAATCCACTGTTCATTTTTCTCTTGTAATGGTTTTCCGCTTTCTGTATCTCAGCAGCACTTAGACACGGCAAGGAAAAGCAATTTGGATTTCCATTGCCCACAGACACAAAAAGGCCCTACTGTTACGATGAGACGGGAGAAAAACTCCTGTATCCCGTTTAGGTGCTGGGGAACGGAGCCAGGGAGAACAAGGATGCTGCAGGGCCCAAAGGCGGCTGTCCTGGTTTCAGCTGAGAGGGAGTTCATTTTCTTCATAGTAGCTAGTACGGGGCTACGTTTTGGATTTGGGCTGGAAACACGTTGATAATACAGAGATGTTTTTGTTACTGCTGAGCAGTGCTTACACAGAGCCAAGGCCTTTTCTGCTTCTCGCACGAGCCCGCCAGCGGGATGGCTGGGGGTGCACGAGGAGCTGGGAGGGCACACAGCCAGGGCAGCTGACCCCAGTGACCAAAGGGATGTTCCATACCATATGACATCGTGCTCAGCATATAAGGGACTGGGGGGAGGAGGAAGGACAGGAGGAGCAGTGGCATTTGGGGTGATGGCGTTTGTCTTCCCAAGTAACCGTTAAGCACGATGGAGCCCTGCATTCCCGGGGATGGCTGAACACCTGCCTGCCCATGGGAAGTGGGGAATGAATTCCTTGTTGTGCTTTGCTTGTGCGCGGCTTTTGCTTTACCTATTAAACTGTTTTTATCTCAACCCACGAGTTTTCTCACTTTCACTCTTTCAATTCTCTCCCCCAACCCACCGGGGCGGGAGGGGGGAGTGAGCGAGCGGCTGCGTGGGGCTCAGCTACTGGCCAGGGTCAAACCACCACAGCGGCTCACAGCAGAGCCCCGAGCCCAGCTCTGCTGCCTCCGAGCCCAGCACCTTTCCCTACCAGGCTCCAGACATGCTAGTGCTGGGCAATCGCGCTTCAAACCGCAGGAAGGAACACAAAACATTTGTTTGCGTGTAAGCTGAGGGTACTAAAGGGAAGAGGGACCAAGGATTCCCCTTCCTGCCCCGGCGTCAAATGCTGCCACATCACACAGTTGGTTTTACTGTGCTAAAATTCAGTAATCAGGTGCAACAAGGCATGCCAGCTGTGCAGTAAGAATCGGTGATTTACTGCGTGTGACACAGCCCCAGCTTTTAAGAGATCTTTCCTTTTCCCTATCAGCGGGAAGAATGGCGCTCTTACACAACAGCCTGCGTCGGACAACCGAGGAAGATCCCTAATTTTAAAAAATCCATTTACCAAGAGTTATCGCATTACTCCCATACACAGATCCCGTGAAGCCGTAGATATTTCCTGTTCCAGGACTGAACAAGTGCTGTGTTAGAGCAGATAGCCTTTCGCATCGCTGCCTGTGCGTATCAGGTATCGGAGTGAATCACAGGGAGCGAATCCCTGGGAGGGCAGTATCATAGGAACTGGTACTCATTACACAGCAAGAGGCGTGCGAGCACAGATCATCAAGTTTTTAAAAAGGAAAAGGCAAACTGTGATTTTCTTCCAGCTCACTCCTGATTTTAGGGAATTGTCTTTCTTTTTTCAGATAACTTTGCATCTCCCCACCAACACAAGCATCAAAGCTCTAAGACTGCATCAGAAGCATAGTAATTGCTCAATGACAGCAGAGCAGGGCTCGGCATAGCACTCTCCTTGCACGTAATGTTGCACGTAGGGCTCTCATTGCATCATGACCGCATTATTTTTAGATAACCGTCAGTGAATGTCAGAATGTGGGTCGATAGCTATTAGATTTATAAGCAGAACTAGCTACGCTTGTAGCAATAAGATGTAAAGCATTCAACAACTTCTTGAAGAAATTTGACCATGGGGATTGGGGCTAGAAAATACGGTTGCTAGTACTCCCAAAACTGTTTAGGAAAAATAATATTGTACCACTAGGATACATTACTGAAGTTGACTCACTGCTGTTGACTCACTGTAGGGTCAATACTATGTGTATTCAGTTGGAACAGTGCTCTACAGACTTCGATAAGGACATCTTACCAAAAAAAAAAAAAGTCTCCCTTTTACGTCCTCACCTACCCCGGGATCCAGGCGTATCTGGAGGAGCTGGGAACTGGCAGCCTGCCAGCCCACCGTAACATCTGGACCAGATTGTTCAGTTTTAGATAAAGATTAGTGGCATAAATCACAAAATGAGTAAAACCTTTTTAATTACCTGAGAAGGCTCATTTCTATTTTCTTTTGCGCTACGCCTTATTAACAGGTAGATTTGCTCACAGGCTGCGTACAGCATTTTCTTATTAGAAATGCATGCACTTTCTGCCAGGAGACAAGTACTGAGGGAAGACGGTGGCCAAGAGCAGACCAGAAGGACTCCCCAAAATCCACGTGCACTGACAGCATGTGCCTGAAGCCAACGTTGTCCATCTGTCCTCCCTGATCAAAGCGAAAGACTTCCAAGACGGCAAGCGCGGGACTGTCATCTCAGCAACGCCTGCTGCCGTCCCAAAGGCCTCGGGGTACCCAAGCTGCTGCGCAGCCCGGCAGATGTGGCACTCCACCGACGGCTGAGCCGTGCCCTTCTGGAGCGGCAGCTGGAAGCCAGGCAGGATGCCTTCGGGCACTCAAATGTCGCTAGATGCCCATGTTTTGCCAAATGCATCCAGTTCCAAATGTGTCTTACTGGAGACACAATACATAGTCCATTGCTGATCCGGACTGAGGCTTAGCAATAATACTATAAATTCACATAATTACAGTACTCTTTTTTTTTTTCTTTTTTCTCCTGTATCCTTAGAAAAACATTCATAAAAGCTGCCTAACCAATTTGGCAACGTAAATCTAATGTACCTTTAGTAAATTTTACCACTGAGGTAAGGTTCTGTTTCTCCATTCAAGCAGACCTGAATTAATATGCAAGAATAAAATACCAACGTTGTCACTATTTTCTAGTCACTGCTGTCGCATCTCATGAATCCTGTGTTGTCTCTGCATGATAAATGTGTTAGTGGCTTATTACTCATTCATTGCCAATGACAGTGAATATTCAGATGATGATGCCAAACAACTATCGAAAACAAAAATTATCTATCAGTTCCTAGTCAGCCGGGTTGTAAACTAAATGTCATGTTAACGTCTAAGCTTCCAGATGCTTCCTAAATGACTATCTGAAGCCTTGTCTTTTAACTCTATTATTTCACTAAGAAGTATTTCTTTTATTCATTCTTTGATCAGTATCAGACCCAACTTCCATGAACTCGCTAAGAATAATTTACAGACAGCAGCTCTCAGGTGTCTTGAGCTTACACAGACCCCTCTCCTGCAGTTTATAATTTTTGGCTGAGAACTTCTAAAAGCACGTACGGAATCTGGATAGTTTGCGTTATTCCTAATGGGGAATATGGCAACCAAATCTGTTAGGTATATAATAAATATCAAAGCTGCAATTTTTATCAAGTTGCTATATAAGGCCATACAAAATAATAGTTAGTTTCTGCTTCAGAAATATCTCGGTAGTGGGGTAGACAGGGAAATGACACCTCGGATCCTGCGTGATAACCCCCAGTTAGTACAGCAGTCACATCCCCATAGGTCATCACTTCATCACATCATCATCATTTCCTCTATCAAAAGATTTCACCCAGCAAGGCTGTGCTCCTATAAAGAGCTATTTTATTTCATTAACATGAATAAGGCTTGGGCCTTTCTGCCTACAAATAGCATTTCCCTACTCTCAATTATTTACATTTAGTTGTTTCTCGTAATCAGAGAATTTCTTAGCTTTTTAGTTAATGTATTACCTACCAGTTAAAATCTTAATATTACTAGTCTGAGGGTGTAACGTTATTACGTACTACTAAATAGCTGATAGAACCGCTTTTAATCTGCCTTATTTACATATAGAATTTTTATACTCGGTAGTTAGTTAAGTTTGTAATGTACTTTGAGGATGATAAGTGTTATAGAAGATAAGCATTATCTTATCCTTATGGGAAGTAAATCCACATATCTCTGAAGTGGTTTAAGTTAATTAAGTGCCACTTTACAAGGGGGATAGCAAGACCGTGCAAGAGGCTGTGTTTCAGTATCCGCCTCGATGTCCATACCCAACCCGCGCAAAGTTAATTTCCTAATTGGATAAGCAGATGAGAGCACAGTCTGTATGCAGGGAGGCTGCTGGCATGCACTTGTTCATATCTCAGCATGTGCAAATAATTCCACATACAAAGCACAGATGCAAGCTTGTTTGAAAAATGAACATAGGGTTATTTAACCATCAAGGAATTTAAAGTTCCTCTTCAACTTTTAACATTTGGTAAAGATGCAGTTCACTCTCCGGGCGCTGCTTTAGCACAAGGGGGAAAAAACCACTCTGCTCACCCATTTTCTGGCCAGCTTTATTTCAGCAGTTCTTCATCGCTGGCCTCTCGTTTACAACAATTTGCAAATAGCTTTTATTCTCCCTGATCTTACATATAATCTGTTGTGAGTTTACAAAACAAAATTTAAAAGAGCAGTTTAAGATAAGTCAGCAGTGCCCTTTCACAGTGTTTTCTGTCTTACTAATATTTAGCTTGAAGTAAAGAATTTTTATACTTTTTTTTTTTTTCACACTACTCAAAGACGCCACATCATTGCTGTCTCATTGGCTCCCAGGCAGCTGAGCGCTTACTAAATTCAGCTGCTGTTGTGTATCAACCAAAAAGCACTACAGAGGGAGTTTATAGCCTTCATGTTCCTCGGAGGTTTTAATCCAAGACACAGCCCTCTGCTGAACGTGCTCCGGAAGACGCAGAGGTGTTTACCCCGGCACAGCCGGGGGGGTGGCTGGGCGGGAGGTTCCTTAGATCACCAGTCACCAGCAGAACTGATCTGCTGATAGTTGTTCAAGGCGCTCAGCTATCGGTAGATACAGATAGTGGCTTCCCCACATGCAAACCAAGGCTTTGCTTCGAGTACTCTCCTTCCTGCACTTCTTATTCTCAAACTAGCAGCACTATTTCACTACTAAAGTATTTATATATTGACTTAAAGAGCTTCTCGCAAACAGGGTTTAGAACAGGGGACTGCCCACCTTTGGGCAGGATCAGGCTCAGAAGGACAGGGACAAAAACCAACACACAAAACCAGATTCAGGCTCTTTCCTCCTACCTGGGATGAATACTTAACATAGGCGCAGCTCCAGCACCGTGCACGTGTAAGGAAACCTGCTTATGGACACTATACCAGCCTCCTGATGCCTCACAGCTGATGACCAACCTCTCAGCGCTTCTCCCACCTTGGGCAGGCACCGCTCAGGGCATGCATCAGCCTTATTCTGTCTCCTTCTGGGGAGGGGGTGAACGCATGTTGCACTGCTGTCAACAGTTCCCTTTCCCACACCCTGGGTAGGGTGAAGCACAACATCAAGAGGACAAAGGGAGGTGGAGAGTTCAAGAGAGTTCAAGAAAGAAGAAATGCAGCCAGACAAAAGCTACCTGGGCAATTCCCACAAGGCTGTGCTTGCAGGAGGAGAGACGAGCAGCTTCTCACCACGCACTGAGCCCAGGACCCATCCCATTTAGAGGTGTTTCATGGTGAGCAAAATCTTTGTACACAGTTTTACGAGGCAAACTGCAGCTTTCCTCAAGTCATGTCACTCATCCTATACACCACTTTGACGTTAAAAAGTTGGCCCGCTTTTGATGTCTCAGGAGCCTACAAATGCACAATTTCTCAAATTCCTCTGGAGGGAGAGGGTTTAGGTAAATTGAAGAGTTTGCCCAGCGCTGCCCAGGAAGCCCATGGTTGCAGCAGAAGCTGAATGCTCTTCCGAGTCTTTATTCACTCCAGCTTCTCACTAGCTAACTAGTTTGCACATAAGCGCAGGAACCCTCTCTTTGTAAACACAGACCCAACTGAAAAGTTCATTTGTGTGAATCTCCACAAAGTTGGAGATAATCTGGACCACAATTTTTGCTTATGTAAATGCCAGCACACAAAAAATTAGGTTTGAATCAAAAAGACAAGTTGTAGTTAATACCCAGAGTAAAACACACACGTTCCTTCCAGGCCTTCATTAGCTTTCTCTGAACATCTACTGAACAAGAAAATTCCATCCATAAAAGTGCCTACAAAAATTAAAAATCCTCTAAATTCTCAGGTAAGTGCACACACATACAGAACCCTCCACTGCAAAGGGCACCTTCGTATTTCTTTGCAACCGTGGGAACCATCCAACTAGAGACCAGCAAAAAGTAAAACCCACAGGACTTGAGCAATAAACTTTTAGAAAGAATAAAGCACACATACAGTTCTCAATCCGTTTTAGGCTAAATGAAGACTGAATAGACAAATTTGGACAAACTCAAGTCTTCTCATGGATACTTTATGAATTACAAGGAGGTGACCACTAAGCAGGGCCACCATCGGCTGTGATGACTCCCCAGTCCCGTTCAGCATCCCCTAGGTACTCTTGCAACCACCACCTGAAACAAGCGCCCCACAGTTGACATGAAGTAACTGTGGAACTGCAACCCCACCTCACAGCAGCTGGAAAACACTACAAGATCAGCAAGATGCATCACCTGGAGAGCAAGGAGTCATTGCAGGAGGCAGACTGGGCCATGTTTGGGACAGCTCTTCTTGCACAGAGAGGACTAAGGGGGGCCTGGTGTTATTTCCAGAATGGTGCTGCAGAGAAATGCCATTCATAAGGAACGATTGTGTAAAATCGCTCCTTTACCAGACCCAAGGCAGTGTTGTTTAACTTGTTTTCATGGCCAACATTTATAGAAATGAATAAATATATGTACATACAAAATGAGGGTTGCCATACCAGAGAGTGCTGGTATTTCCAATATGCTTTACACTACATGATTCAAAAAACAAAAACACTGCAGTGGTATGATCAAATTGCTCATTTGATCTTTACAGAATGGAGCTTTTTAAGAGATTCTGTTTTTTAAAGATGGCTTCAACTCCCACTGAAATCCAGCCAAGTCCTCTAACACAGAAAAAAAATCCATAGCTAACTGCACCCAAACTGTGTTTTAGCTTCTCTCTTTGGCCAAATGCTTCCCGATACTCCCCGAGGTGCAGGTTTTCCATACGCCACACTATAGGATGCCACATTCTAACATTTTGTACACGCTAAACTACAGGTCAGATTTAAAACAAAACGCAAACAGAATTCAAAACCTTATGCAACAGAAAGAGAATTCTCTCAGTGGATGCGTTTTGCAGGGAGCTTGTCTAAGAGCATATGGTGGGTTTCGTTAAGCACTTCGCACCAGCATGCAACTTCCCTATCCTAAAAGTGGAAAAAAAAAAAAAAAAAAAAAAGAAGTGAGCTCATATCTGCATACTTCAAGCAGGCACTAGGATTTCAGGTTTAGGTATTGTTCGAGTGCCCAGAACGAACGCCGATTTGAACACAGAAAACTCCTGGCGGGGAAGCCAGTCCGGCTGGCTTTGCATCCTCAGTCCTATGGGCTGTCTCAGCACACTTCACTGTTTCCTTTTAGTGGCAGCGTGGGGGGGGATTCACCTGGCCCCCCACATCTTGCTCTAAACCCACCTCTTGCTGAAGCACAACACATAGACATCACTCAGAGAACAGAGCACATCAAACTTTTCTAAAAATTACATGTACAAATATATACTTGACCCAAAGTTACATAACCACTATGCCAGAGCTATTTTTTAGCCAGACTCATCAGTGTCGCTATAAATCACCCTGGTATGTGGAGGCCATACAAGATGTCACATTTATGTGCTCAGCTTTCTGCCTGCCCTAAGAAAACATTTGTGATGTGGGCGACACATCTATTACCTCTCTGCCTCCCCTGTTCTTTCAGTGCGTGACTGCTCTTCAGCACTGAGCAGACTCCTGTACTACAGCGTGAACGTACGCCGAGTGCCCACAGCAGCCTACAGATGAGGCGGCACATTGAGAGCCGTCCTGACGCTCGCGGCTCCCGTTACAAGCACCAGCTAGATCCCAAGGCAGCCCCCAGAGCGCACCACATCAGGGAGTCCCACCTTAATCTCCACAGAAAGGTAGTAACTTATAATTTCAGCTCTCCCTCTGTATTTGTAGGAATGGTAGACGGTATCATGATTTACTTGTCCAATACCAAGGTCCCAGTATGAGGTCTCCTGTCATGAACTGCAGCTATTGCCCCTTTTTAAATAAGTGCCTGCATCTTCCTGGAAACTTCTGTCCTGGCAATATCCAGAAGCAGCCGGTTTCACAGTTTGATTATAAAAAACATCCAGCTTTCTACCTTATTCCTTGTTAGTCTTTTGTTTTCACCCAACAGCGCTGCTTCAACATCTTGTGGTGCTAGGCGCTTCCATAGGCAGGACAGGTCTTGCATGCAAGTGTATAAAGTAGCAATATAAATAACACTTAGCTACTCAGCCGAGTGCTTCTCATTTTGTACAGCGCCTGCCCCAAAGCACAAACGCTGACCGAGACGACTATTACGCACCAGGAAAGGTACATTGTATTCCCGCACCTGCCTCGCATCCTCGGTGCGGCAATAGCTCTGATTCAGTACGGGGACACAGCACACGCCGGCTTTAGGCTCAACACGGCACAGAATCGTGCATTAGCTTCGTATTCAAAACTCAGAGAGGGAATCACACTGACATTGCCAAAAACATTAACTCTGCTAGTTCTGCAATATGAAAACTTGCAGTCGTTAAAGCTACAGAGATTGGAAGCAATAAATGGGACTCTTAATTGAGATTACATTCCCAGTTGTGAATCTATGGGGAACAATTTTAAAAAAAATTGGCTTCTACAATCAGTGTTTTAATTAGATACCTCACCTAGATTTCTTACATCTTTACAACTCGTTTCTCTATCCCGCACGGCATCTTTAAAACTCCCTTTCTACATCTCAGAACTACTGAACCTGGTGAGATTTTAATAGAAATCCCTTCACTATGCTATAAAGAAAAGCATTACTTGAGATTTTAATTAGCAGCTGTCAATGCTGAGCCATAGGAAATGCTGAATGGTTTGCTTAACTTACTAGAGAAAGTGCGTTTTGCTTTCTGACCTTCTGCACTCAAATGATGCAACATACTTTAGCCGTTTAAAAACTCCCTTCCAAAAAACCAACACTGTAGTAGTAAAAGCCATTCCCTCAATTAATACAGAGCGTGCCGCTCCAACCCGCATTCACCCACTGAACATCCTTCTCATTTGATGCAGAAATCCCGATGCTGTCATTTCCTGACCATTACTATAAACCTGAAAGGCAGCATTGCGTTATTACGCTTTTCCTCCCACCCTGCGCAAGGTACTCTGAGCTTTAAACACAAAGGGAACTTGGAAATCGGACAGTAAATTCATTCAGTCTGTTGAGACTCTGTTTACACGATAATACAGGAAAAAGCACGGTCCTATCATGGAAACTCCAAGCAAGCCACGCGCCCGCTCTTTGCTGCGATTCACCACCCGCGACCGTACCCAAAAGGCATTAAGAGCAGAACTATTCCTACCGTTCAGCTGCCTGTAGACTATGTCTTCTAGGAGGGAGAGTCTCTTCAGCACTGCATCCTGGATGGAGCCGATGCCGTGGGCTGTCAAGTTGGCCACTTCTGCCCTGGGATGGATGTCATGGAAGGAGTCGCCGCTTTTGGCCGTGATGGGTCTGCACTTGGCCAGGAAGAGGACGAAGCCAGCCACCGCGATCAAGTTTAACACCAGCAGGACTTTGACTCTCCTCAAAGAAGCCATCAAACTTCCCGAGGGGCACCGCCAGCCGCCGCGCTGCCTGCAGGGCTAGGGGAGCGGGCCGGCAGGTGCCCGCCGCTGCGCGCACATCCCACGCCGCCGCACGCCGCGGGGGGGAGCGCCCCAGCCCCGGGCTCGCCGGACCAGCCGCGGCGGGGAGCGGAGGGGCTGCGGGGCGCCGGCGAGGAGAAGCGCGGCTCGCCGAGGCGCGCCGGAGCCCGCCCCGGGCTACGGCCCCGCAGAGAAGACGCCGCTGCCGGGGCCGCCCGCCCCGCTCCGCCCGCCGCCGCCGCGCTGCCGCCGGCGCAACTTCATGCCCCGCGGAGAGCGCCCGCGCCTCGGCTCCGGGGCGGCCGCGGGGCCGGAGAGCCCTGCGGCAGCGCCGCCGCCGCGCCTGCCTCCGCCGGCCGCGCAGGGGGGCGCGGGGCCGCTCCTGCGCTGCACGGACGGGGCATGCCCCGCTGGCCGCCGCCGCCCCGCCCCGGCCGGAGCCGCCGCCGCTTCGCTGCACCGGGGCGGGGTGGGGGGGGGGGATGAGCAGGGGGCGGGCGCGGAGCTCCCGCCCCTCTCGGCGCACGGGGAGGGGGAAGAGGGAAAGTCACGGCGGCGGATCCCCGTCTCCCCGCCCCACGACCCGCCGCGGGCGCGCACGGCCGGCTGGCTGCGGCAAGCGCCGCTCCGCGCACCGCCCGCGCCTGCGGAGAGCGGCCCCGCCGCGGCCCGGCTGCCGGGAAATCCCGGGCTGGAGGCCCGAGCCCGGCGCGGACACCGCCGCCAGACGCTCAGGGCCGGGAGCTCGGGGGCGGCGGGGCCGAGCGGGGCAGCGTGTGGCGGGCAGCGGCCCCGGCCCTGCCCCGGGTGGAATTCTGCTCTGGTCAGAAGGGGATGGGCACGAATAATTCGCTCTGCAGTTTCACGGAAAGTTTCGCCGCCCTCCAGGCTGGTGCGGCGGTCCTTTCGTGAACTTTGCTCCCCGGCTTTCCCGGAGGAAAGCTTGCTCCTCTCACTTGGAAACCTGGCTTCCTCTCTGCACAGGCGTTTAGTCGGACATGGAGCAAACCATCCCGCTTTGCTATGTCTCGGCAAATGTTCTGTGCCAGTGCCAGGGAATGGCTTCAGAACTGTCACCTGGGTGGTTAGCGAGGATGATCCGGACTTCAAACATCATCATGAGGTAGTGTTAACCATCATAAGCGAGGATTCGAATCCAAAGTTGGAAAGCCAGACTAGTGAATGTCCTTATCTGAGAAGAGAAAAACCCATGTATTCAGGGCTTTATCCCTTTGCCACAGTTCCAGCCTGCTTTTCAGCAAGATGACGTGAAAATGGATTAGAAATTCAAACAATGTTGAGTCATTGTATCCTCCAAGGCAACTTTTCAAGATGTAAGAATATCCCCTCTCACCTTCAAGGCATAATTAAAAAAAGAAACAAAAAAATCAATGCCATGGAAACAAAGCTAAGATTGCTTTAAAGGATTTGGAGTTTTAATTTAGTACTAGCTGGACAAGAAATCTTTTACGGTTTCTACATTCAGACCCAGGACCCTGCTACAATCCTGGAGAAGGGCGACAGGCACATAACTCATAGTCAGACCCTAAAATAGCACGCTCAGTCCATCATCCACCTTTAGGTTTATTCTTCTGCTAAGAGAGTAAAGCTGTGAATGACTTTGGTGACATGAAGCTAGAACCGCCTTACAAATGCCTGAAAACCATGACAGCTTTTTGCTGCCACTGAGGGAAGCTTATCGTGGCACCTGCAGGGCTGGGGGTTCCTCTGGGGTGTTTCGGCTCGTGAGGGACAGAAGACTTTTGCTTCCAGAGCTGTCAACTGAGATTTTTTTTCTCTGTCAATGAAAGCACTTTTTATTAAAAAAAGAAAAAAAAACCAACCCCAAAACAACAACAACAAAAGAAGAAAACAAACAAAACAACCACAAAACCCACCACAACTTTGCGGAGTTGTTTACCAAAAAGGGAAGCCACATGGCCTCGGACTATTAGGAGCAGAAATATTTGTGCAAACAGAAAACTACCTGCTGCTTATTTTAAAACAGTCTCGGATAAAGAAGATCCATTCCTGCTAGTCCTTCATTATGCAGTGCTCCCACTGAAGTCAGCGTTGTTGTATTACACAGAAACAGCAAGGTCTATTGTAATTATAAAACTCTGGTTGTAAAAAGCTAGATTGAAAAACGTTTGGCACATAGCTATTATCTAATATAACCCTAATGCAAAAAACCCCCCAAAAAACCCAAACGAAACCCCCAAAACATCTTACTATCTTTAAAAAAAAAAAAAGTGAATGTGAGGGTTGGAAGCAGCTCCTTGCCAAAGACCAAGGAGAGTAATTTTGCACCCCCGCCCCCAAGAAAGGAGCAGAATTAAGTCCCCAAAGAACGCAGGGAGGGAGGAAGCCGCAAGTCCCCTTATGGTGACCCTGCGTTGCTGTGTACAGTTACAGGACACCTGGCGCTGTGAGAGCGTGTGGTCCCGACGGGGACGGCATGCCAGGACAAAATAAACATGGCTAACATCCTCTACAAAAAAACCCAGAAATTATACTTTGTGTGGGAAATAGCATGAACCCTAAAAATTAAGAACACACATGCGTTCAACAGCTCACCAGAAAACCGCGCTGCCCTGTCCAGCAATTAACTTCAAAAACTTTCCCATGTATCTGTTGTTGTTGCTGCTTTTCTTTACATAAAGGGTAGAACTAACCGGTACAGACTTTGAAGCTCTGCTAACTGACCACAAACAGCCACCGCCGGGGAAGTTCACCCACCCAGCTGCCAAACACCACCATGACAGAGGAGGAAGGTTTTCTACTGCTGGCTTCAGGGGGCAAAACCCCTGATCGGATTCCGTGTTGGCCTTTCAGGGGTGGAGGGACACCCTGTAAAAAACTGGTCCCCCTCTCCTGACCTGGTTTGCGAAGCTGTGTGTTCCACAGGATGCCTTCTGCTCTGCTACTCTCAAGCACCAGCCCCAATTTTCCCTTAATTTCTTTTACTCAGAGGAAGTTATTTCAGTTTTGCTCAGTCATCCTACAGTCGCTTCTGGCCTGATGAGCAAGCAAACCTGAAGAATTAGCACCAATCATTATGTGCCCTTCAGCATGTCCTGAGAAACCACTACTCGCAGGTTCTACATGAGACTTGGCCAACTCTACCGTATTTCCAAATAGCCTAAAGCTACCTGCACCATCAAGAGTTGCAGTAATATCAACTAGCAGGTACCTTTATACCTCCCCTAAAGCGACACAGGAGAAAGCAGCATACTTTTGGTAAGAAAAAACAATAAGGACCGAAAAGTCCACTGAAAATGGACACCAAGAGGATATGGCTGTAGGAAAAGGTTCTGCTTTGTGGTGTAAGTCTTGAGAACAGCCTCCCACACGCTCCACAACCAGTATTTCATTTGAGCTTCTCACCACTGCAAGAGTGAACAAAATTTAAATAACAAATACAGAACGGTAGTTTGCTATAAATGTGAAAAGGTTTGTCAAGACCCCACTCTCCAAATCAGGGTTTCAACAAGGAGTAGCTCAACCTCCACTGGAGGGTTTGAGTTTTGGTTTGGGTTTTTTTCCTCGTTTTTTTCCATTTTCATTACATTCGTACCAAAAAAGCATGAAACATTGTTACTAAACAGAGAAGAACAACTAAAGGATATTTATCAGTATTGGGCAGAGAAGACCAGTTTGCATGTCTAATAGAAAAATTCTACTTTTGCCCAACATAGTGGAGTTCTACCACCAGCGCACATGCACTTTCCAAGTGCTAGCCAAAATAATTACTTCTCTCCTTCTGTGGGGGAAAAAAAATCCACTAAATCATGAATATTCAATGGATTGATTAATGACATAGTAACCCTTTAGCTAAAATCTCTACTCCTTAAAATACAGTGATCACTGGCTGCCAGTTACAAGAACAATTAAAAATACAAAAATAACTTGGTTTCCAGACATTATCTTGTCCTGATCACTTTAGAAGTATAGGATGGTAGCATGATACTACGGCATATCTGGGGCAGACTCTCTTCACATTCTGGTAGATGTAAACGAGGCAGAAAAAAATGGTTTCTTGCTACTTCCTAGAGCTGCTGCCAGCGCTGCGTGTTCTCCAGGGCACAGGGGAAAGGCGCCGTCCCCTCTGCTCCAGCTCAGCCCTCTCCCAGGGCTGGCAGCCAGTGAGGCTCTTGCTGGGGGAACCCTGCACCCACCTGGAGAAGTCTAAACATCTCCATTTCCAACCTTATAAACACCAGCATAAGAAAGCAGATGTTTGGGGCTGCTTAGATAAATTTGCTTGAACTGCATAAATTAGGCTTTCTGTGACTTTGAATCCCTGTATGAAAACCATGATCTGCAAGAGGAAAAAAAAAAAACCACACCAAAAAACCCCAAAACAAAAACCCCCACAAGGGTTCAATTTAAAGCCACGTGCTCTTTCCTCAAAATCTTAAAGTTCTGGCTGGAGTACTGTTAGCGCAATTGGGATTCTTCTTTGTTTTCAGGCTTCAGGTGGTGCTCAGGAGTTGCCAGTCTTTCCTTTTTTTCTCACACTTTTGAGAATTTCTGATTATTCAGCTTTAATTCTGTTCCTTTGCTGCCCAAAACCGCCTCTGAGAAAGTCCTCCCCCTTTGGGTCAGGTAAATTCAAGCCTCCATATCACCTATGGACTCTGTTTTTCACACTGGTGTTTTCTCCTTGCAGGAACCTGCTCCACGAAGTGCTAACAGCTTCCGCAGGAGGCACGGAGCGCGCGCTCGCCTGCCAGCAACACCTGGAGAAGGGTCGTTGCCACACGAGCTGCAGCATAAGGCCCGGACGCGTGCAGAGCTGCGGCCCCGTGCTGCCCCAGCATCAGTACGTTTCTCCGTACCCCCAGGTTATTGGCCATGCGAGGCTTGATCTTCTGAAATGAGTAACCGCTTGCAAAAAGGACTTTTTTTTTTTTTTTTCCAGAAGCTAACATTAAAAAGTTGATAGTAGATTGTCTGCTCTCTCTGGATTCATTTTTGACAGTAATTTAGGCAAGTATTTAACATCGAGGAGCGAACCCTTTATCTCCAGCCTCAAAATTTTCTTCCACTACACGAACAGCTAATGCACAAAACTAACTTTTTTTCAGTTTTATCTTCAAAGTTTGGGAACATATTTAGTTCCACATTACAATGACGCTATTCATATTTCATGAATTTTTAAGATCAAGCTGTAGGCATGGACAGCTCATCGCTGACACATCAGGGAAATGCTGTGAAAAAACAAGCAACTTATTGTACTTTTAGCTTATGAGATTGCTTTCTGGTTCCCTCAAGGATATTAAAAAGAGATCTTTGCAATGGTTATCAATAACTATCTTTCAGGATCAGCATTTCTAAAGCTTCTAGAATGGCTTCAACTCTTGACTGAGTTCAGAAATGAAAGAACTCAGAAAAAGCAAAATCATAGCTTAAAGCTCAACTACTCTTCAGATTTGCTGCTTTGAACTTCAGTATTCAGCTTGATGACCAGAATCTAATTATTTTCCTTCCAACTGAAATAGTCTATTCTATTCTACTCTATTCTTATTAAAGCTGGTTAGAAAAGTTTCAGCTTCTTTCTTGAAAAACAGGGAGGAAGGGAGAAGAGCAAGTTGACTGAAATTTTGAGAAATTGTTAAAAAATAAGAAAATATGTTTTAAATACTGACTTTTTGTGTGACTAGAAGAAAAACCCCACTTATTTCTTTTTATTACAGAAGACACCTATATGACCCATATTATTTCAGCACCGAATCATCTCATTGTCCTTCAGAACATCTCATTGAGCCAGGGAATACTATTGTTTCTTCATGTTACATGACCTTTGAAGAAGTGAGCTTTAAAAATTCCCACAGAAATCAAGAGATGACAGAAACGACCTGGCCAGGATCGAACCAAGAGCCTTTAGAACAAGAGCTCAGTTTGCCACTAGCCTCTGAAGTTCAAGGCTAACATGCTCAGCTGCTGGCCCCTTCATCAGCACTGCAGTACGTCCGTGCCAGTGGAAAGCAGGGAAATCCAGAAAGGTCCCTGAAGCCACTTTGCAATGTATCCCTGCGCCTACTAACACTGGGGTTGTCTTTCACGTGCCTGTCAGAAGGGCAGACCTGACAGTGCGACGAAAGCGTCGACAAGGCAGTTAGCTTGGATAAAATAAAACCTTTCAGGGTTTGTTTTCTCCCTAAAAGCCTGACTTTGCTTCCTGTAAGCAATCTGGCCTCTGTTACAGCAGAAGAGATCCTAGAAACGGAGTATCCCGTCTCCACTGCTCATTAAGCCTGGCTCTGAGGACTTTCTAGATGCTACAGCTCATGCTCAAGAATTACTTCGTATCCTATGCCTTATATCAAGTATTCAGCTTAGGGTCAAGACTCCAAGCCTTTTCTGAACCCATGGACTCCTGGGGGTGCAGCGCATGGCTCCCCCAGCACCCTGCTCCCCTCAGAAAACCAGTTCTGGGGCAGGACAGTGGTTTGGAGTCATGGAGACTGCACTGAAGACACATAGTCAGGATTTGGCCATGCTGCAGCCACAGGTATCAATGGAAAACACACCTGTTTTTTTTCTTTTTTCCTTATCTGTGAGAGCTCTCCATGTATTGATGTCAAAAATAGAGCGTCATCTTCAAGAAAACTAACAACAACAAAAACCAACAACTACTGTGATTTTTGCAAGCCAGTGTGCATGAATACTTGCTTCTTTAGGTCTTTTCATGTAACGCTTTTTTTAGATAATTAAGATATCTCTTGCACTGGATTTGTTTTTAAACTATGTTACAGTCATGCTAGGGCAGCTTTTATCCTGCTGCGATTATGAATGGTGGGCTGACCATCTGGAAATAATACGCTATTTTAACCTTAAAAATTTAAACCTCCTAATAAAGAGGTATCGCAGATTGCAACAACTGCTTAATGAATGCCAGTCTGTGTACTGCATCACACTAATTAAATATCATTGATAGATATGAATAATATTCTTGTTACAGAACTTAAAAGATGCTTCTCATAAAAATTTCAAGAAGTCTGCATCCCAGCAAAAAGAATACTTCAAAGCACTTCTTAACGTTTAGAAAATCAACTAGGTCAAGAAACAGGCATATATATGTTTACACTTTGAATTAAATAACTGAACTTCCCTGTCAGGTAGCCTTTTGTTTTATTTTAGGAATCTGTATATCAACTGTTTTACCAGTTCCCAAAGCATACCAAGTGCATAGCTCAGCAATACCTCATAGCTAAATACAGGGTGCTGTGTGTCCTTGTGGAGTTCAACGAAAGGTGGAGTAGGGGGAAAAAACCAAACCAAACCCAAACTGGTTTAACTCCAGATTTGCTGTTGATTCATTGGGTGTTCCCAGACAAAGTGCCCAGAGCTGAGCTTTCAGGGTAGTCATGGATCAAATATTCAGGCAGTCAACCGAGGGATACAGTTCAGAAGAGCTCCATTCTGCACATAAATCCCCAAAGTGCCAAGCAGTTCTGAGCAGCTGGCGCTCATGCAGAAAGGGACATCTTCGGTAGATCGGTCCTCTTGCACAAATACTGCACAAACTCATTCTCTGCTGCTACCTTCATATTTTTAAGCAGCTCTTAAACACATTGAAATCCTCAGCTTGGCAATGGTGCTGAAACATTCCCCATCACCAGCCAAGGGTGGTTAGTTTGGGAGGTGGGGTCCACAAAACTGCAAAACCCAACGTGGAGGCTCCTGAAAGCAGCTCTTTTCAGGTAGGACTCTCCTTTTTCTTGCAAATATTCTCAGCTGGGAAGTGATTCAGGGGAAAACCCTGTCTCCTGCTCTTGCTTAATGTTTAGGTGAAGCTGCCTTAGGAGATTTGGGACAAGAGAAGCCCAAGTTTTGGCTGCATTGTGCTTTCTTGTCAGGCTCATTTGTGCTGCAAGACCATGGGAGGAGGATGACCAGCTACAGCTGGGTCAGTCACTGGATGGTGGAGCTGCAAAGGAAAGCAGATCCCAAGGCTGAGTAAAACCTATAACTTGATCCATGAAATTAAAACTAGTGCCCAAAATAGGCTGTTATTTTCTCCCCAGTTAGAAAAGCAGGATTCAAGCAATCCTCTCTGCCACCAAGCACAGCCCACCTGTGTCCCACACCATTCCAGCCACTGCTAGATGCAAACATCTCTGCAGGTAGCGCCAACTTGATAAAAGAGTTGCGAATCTTGATACCTCACAAGAACAAACTGCCTGTTTTCATACGCTCTAAGTAGTTATTGAGTTACCCTGAAGGGATTTGTTTTAGCTTTGAAGATTGCTGCTTTCATTTCAGAAGAATGGCCAGAAAGATTTTCTGTTTTCCTTCCAACAATAGCATTCGTTGTGGGTGAAAGATATGACATCCTTAAGGAAGCAGAGAGAGAGAGAATTATGTGCTAGACCCTGCCTCTGAAATGCATCCCCTGAAGGCACATACATCCGCGTCTAGGGCTGAAGATCTTGCAGAGAAGAGGATTTTTTTAAGGGAAAAAGGCTGTGCTGATCCTATGCAATTCTCTCTCCTTTGATCTGTCTCATCATAGCACGTGGGTATTTCCCCTTTTCCCCACGCAGAAGGGGAAAAGGCATTAAGAGATGGAGGGATTCACTCAAGTCACATCCATGTTTTGCAACGACACAAACACGGGTGTGCTCAGCCCTGCCCTCGCCCCAGGAGCGCTCCCCCTTTTCCTTCCCTGCACGACCCACCTGCACAAGGACTGGCAGCAGAGCAAGGAATGCACTCCAAAGGTCCTGCTTTTGCACTGCCTCAAAAATCACATTAAGTGAAAAATCAGCGAAGGTGAATCAAATGGACGTCATTCTCTCAATGCTATTGCTACCAAGTGCACGCTCAAGGTTTGCCAGCGACTCCGGCTCAAGGAAGAGTTACGCTATTCTTGCTGTTCGTTATATTAAGGTCTACATGCCTCTAGTAAACCAGTTCTGCAGTGCTTAAAGCTTTCAGCTTGCTGATTTCCTTATTCACTGTACATCTTGCAGTCATTCCTCCTCACTTGCTAGCAATGCTGCACTCCAAAGACCAGTGGAACATCAGACAGAGACACTGCAGTGCTTTGTTTTCTTCTCTCTTTAACTGCTTTTTTAGCATTTAAAAACACAATGCACTCATGAAAGCTTGTAAAATTCCTCATAAAGTTCACTGTGCCACAGGATTATAGAATACCTCTTGGAACTATGGATAAACAGCTAATCTTGGATCTGTCACCAGAAAGCACTAATATATTTCAAAAAGCTATTAGCCCTTAAACCAAAAGCAACACGGAATTTGATTTGGGGCAACAGGCTATAAAGCACTGAAATTGTTTGGCAACTCTGCATTGAAAGCAGGTGGAAGAAGCTGTAAGAGCCCTGGCATTGATTTTATTCTGCTATTTAAGGCATATTTTACATAGTTTCCAAAATGTGTGCATGAAAACTAACATTAAGTAAGGATACTTGAAAAAAAACTGTTGAACAAGTGATTTACCACACATTTTCAGGAAGCAGGATGCCATTTGTTACATTACACAAGAAGGCGGGGAAGGTAGTAAATATTATATATAAAACATAAGCAGCTATAAATAGCCTTTGAATTTTTTTTACAGCATCATAACTTTAAGGAGCTTTAGAGCCATCAGCACTGACCATAACCTCCAGATGAGCAATATCCATTTTGTGGATGGAAACAGTAAAGCGCACCTATTAATCCTAAATACCCTGGTTATTTGTGCAGCGCTTTGCAACATGAGTGGCTGGGCTGACAAGCCGGGACAGGGAGGAAAGAGTGTTTGAGGAATGCAAGGGGGAAATACAGTTTGAGATTCTCATGTATAGAGCCAACGCCTAAACATCTTTCCTAACTTGTTTCTTTCCCCAGCCTTTACAAGTTCCTGGTCTTGTCCTTTCCTCTTGCCAGTGGATGCAGGTCATGAAACAGAAAAGGGGAGGAAGGTAAATTTTCTGGGAAAGACAGCGTGAAGAGACCAGGCTGATGGAAAAACGCTTCTGGTGAGGAGTACAGGAGTTACCTTATCACAGGGCAGGGATACTTTTCTCAAATATTTTGAGCAAGGTCATGTTTAAGGTCCTCAAAATCTCAGAGAAATGGAAAACACAAGCGGGATGCAAGGTGAGTTTCTAGCTTGTGGCTATGTGCTCAAACCTCTCATTAGAGACAGTGGAGCTGGAAATGGAAACGGCGGAGGAAACCGAGCAGCAGAGCCAGGCCCACGGACCGGCTGCGATGCCGTGCCACCCTGGGTTTATTTGTGGCCTGGACAGTGTATTTGCATTTTCTACACAGAGCGATTACTGCAGAAAAGCTAATACTCAGGGGAAAAGTATTTTTGGTATTTCTCTGGGAAATAACTTACTATATATCATAATTTCTTCCCCCCTTGCAAGATTCACTCATCTCAGAGCCTTTTTAGAGAAGAGAGGTGTCAGAGTAATTAACCAGAGCATTGCTGCTCTTGTGCTCCTGCACTGGCAAGTGTTGGGCATACAACTCATCAGCATGGTGGTGTAACTCTGATCTTTACATCAGGCTTCAGTGTTTGCTTTCTATCAGTTAGACACACATATCTACAAGGAAGAGCTGAGTTCTAAAATTCTGTCAAAACGAGGTTTCACTAATAAAGAAGTTATGTTTTCAGCATCACTTCATTCAACAGAGTATAAGCAGCATGGAGCTGACTCATTCCATGGTGCTGTCACCAGTAGTATAGAAATTTCAAAGAGAGTACTTGAGGTACAGAGGAGACAGTTCTAGAAAGAAAGAAAGGTTATTATGACCCACAGAGGTTACAGTACATGAGCAGGAACAAGATCCACAGGCCTGAGAGGCTTAACACATCCCAACAGCAGCTTTGCAAACCGCTTTGCTCCCACTGGGAAGCATCCTCCCATTATCCAGAGCTCACATTGGTCTGGCTATTCAGAAATGCCCTTCACAACTATTCCAGGGCACATTCACACCAGATAAGACAAGTCAGCTAAATTTGAATGTATATTTTTTCCTTTTCAGTATTCAATGTTTTGGTGTTCAGAAACAAGACGGGAGAAAGATTCTTTGAAATAATTTTGGTCATCTCCCACTCCAATGCTGTAAGCCCTCTTCTACACCAGCTGGGTGTGGAGAAAGGCACGTGCACACAGCAAACAGGCCTCTGGAGAGTGGGATACACACGGCATCGCTCCAGGCAAACACACACGCCTGACTATCCCTATTCGGTAGGTAAGAGGTGGAAAAAGCCTGCTTTCAAACTGCGCATTTGTAATCTTGAACGGTAAAATTCCATGGATGGATTTTTCTACCTCTACAAAATTGCATTAGGTAAAAACTGAATAGGTCATTTCAAAATTATGTATATGCATCAATTAAAAAAAAAAATAAAACCAAAAACCAAACCAAACCAGAAAAGCTACTCGCTCAATTTAGCTACTAAGCTGCCAGCAGTGGTTCCTCCCTGAAGGAGGAATCACAGACAGGATCAGAAGAAACTATTCAATTGCTGAAATTCAATAGGCTAAGAAGTGCACAGAGTACACCAGCTATCACTGTTCGGGATTAACAGAGAGAGGTGCCACATACAAATTATTTTGCAGTCTGGCTAGAGTACCTCTCGAGATAATTGAAATTAAGGACTTCAGGTCTTAAGCTTACCAGTTACAGCTACCAGTTGGAACGCTTGGTCTCCAGAGCCCGTGGGCACAGAATGGCCTTTGGAGTCAGACGTCCACACACTGAAAAATTACTTTATTGACGCTCCCGATGCTTAAGCACACCTGACTCCAAGCGCATGGACAGTCCTATTGAAGTCAATTACTCCACTCATTTAGACAAAATGCACTATACCAGTAAGTGCTGGGAGAACTGGGATCCCAAGTACTGGGTTTTGGCATGAAACTTTTGACTGGCAGGATGGGAGAAAAGTTACTCAGACTGAGCAATTCAGTGAATAAAACACCACCATTTACTGGATTTAATTCTTGCATTGTGAATTGTTGCAAAGATACATTTTCTTTCTTTTGTGTGGACAGTTTCAGTAGTGCAATAGGAACCTGAAGGCATATTTACAGACTGTTAATCGCTCCTGTGCAAATGGCCGGGATAATACCTACGTAAAACTGAAACCCATTTAAGCCCCATATTTAAAGCTTCACTACAGTAGCTCACTGAATTGAATCACATGAGCAATCAGTACGTACAAGTCTGTGTTTGAGTTGTCTTGGCCGTCTATCTAGTTCCATTCTGCTTATGAGATCATTTGTGATGAACAGCTACAAGGTCACAACATTAACTTGGACTACGATTCAAGCAGGGAACAAAATAAATTTTGACATACTACATGCAATGAGCCAAGAAAGAGTTAATTTTAACTAAGTGAATGTTGAATAAATGGTTATTCAAATGCTATGAACTCAGATAACTTGACAGATCTACTTATAAAAATGGCAATTCTCTAGCTCATATTAGCCATATTCAAGCTATTCATGGCTATAATTTATCAATTATCCAGGAACCCTCAACAATTAGACTTCATATTAAAAAACATTCAATAATGCAAAACAGCTTTCTCCAAAATTTCTGAGTAAGCACATCAACTGACCACTCACAGAAAGTACTGGGTCTATATACCTGTACTATGGGTGTCCTACACAGAAATCAATGCAGAAAGGTTAAAATATTTCTCTGTATAGTTGGTTCTGCTGCTGAACAAGAGCATGCTTGAATCTCTCTTTTTTTGATGCAGGGAGTCTGGAAAGGATCTGTTTTTAAACTCTGCCTTGGGTGAGATAATGAATGGTCTTTCAGCTGCATTAGCAAGGAAGAAGGCTCATAGGCAAAGCTTTCAGCTTTTCTTGGAGGTGTAGCTTTAATCACTGGGGACTATGCTGAGGCAAATAAGCCTGTTGATGTGGTATTTCTCTGAAAGAAAAAGAGCTTTTGCCGCTCCTTTAAAGAGCTGCGAATGCCTGGAACAACATTATATATATATTTATGTGTGTATGTAAGTATTCTGTTTAGAAAGAACATCTAGGTCATGTTTTCCATACTGATCTACCTTCCATCTGCATCATCAAGGGCACTTTCACAGAAGCAAGAGCCTTATTAGGGATCTCATCTGCTACCGCTGCTTATTCCCATAACTGAAGTTTAACCCTCAGCAGACATATCTTTTTCATTTCCCCAGCAAGCAAACAACAGTATCAGCTTGCCCAGGGGAGGAGAGTTGAATTTCAAGGGAAGGCAAGAACACCTCAGCAAAGACAAACAAACAAAAGATTTCATAAGGTGTCATTAATAAATGACAGGTCAGCCAAAGAGATATTTTCCCATATGCTTCCCATATGGTCCACAAATGAAAACCTTCCGGGGCTCTGCAAGTGCTGGTGTATAGCTGGGGATAACGGCATGTTCAAAGCGAATACTGGAGGCTGAGAAATGTAACATCACTCACCTTCCGTATAAGCCATGGCTATAAAAGACAACACTTTTATGGCATATTAGATATAAGACACCTAGGTACACAGTGAAAGCCATCATCTTCCACCCATTATTTGGATTTTTGTTATGGACTAATATTTGACATCTTTGTTTATACTAGGTAGCGCTTTACCTAGTAAAGCCCATTTATGTCCCTGGAACAGATCACAAAGTAACTTTGAACACGTGGATAAGAACAGCAAAGCCTGGTCTCCTGTAAGTATATTCAATGTGCCATACCTCTAGTGCAACTGCTACAATGACAGTGGTTTACACCTGGCAGTTATAGCCCTCTTCCAAATCCTGGATCCACATGACTCCGTGATTATTATTAAAGAGCCCACCATACTTTTCAGCCAGCAAGAGGCTTGTGTTTCGTAGCTGTAGCTCGACTCAAGGACTCAAGCTGGACTTGAAGGTCCAACGCCTGCTGCAGCAGCCTGCAGGTTCACACACTAACTCTGATATCATGTGGTATCCTGTTACACACTGGGGTTTATAACACATCTCAAATCTAGAGGCAAACAACAAGAGGAAGAAAAATGGCCTATGGACAAGGAAAACGTTCTTGGCTAGTATTTGAAGGGAGGTGATGGAGAATCCTTTAGGAGGAACAGGAGATGGATATTCCAGAAGATAAAGCCAGCAATTAAGATTATGTTGAACCTGTGAGGTCAAGGCCAACCCAGCTTTGAGTGGACAACAGTTAGAATAACCAGCAAACACCAAATCCTTGCTATGCTGCTAAGGGCACAGCCCTGACCTAAACAGGAAGATGCATGAGCATAGTAACATCACATCACAGCTCTTCAGAGTGTACTGCAACTCATACCAAGGGGAATGTACCTCTTGCCCACTCCTCCTTAGGCATATCCATACCTGCTAATGTCTAAGCGCATCAAAAGCAGACTTTGGTGGTCATTTATAGAGCCACAAGCAAGAGCCTATGAATAAAACATCTTGATTATTTTCAGAGAAGAAAGTGGAAGGTGGGAGCTGCACCTGAGGCTGTCAGATTGACAGCGCAGCAATTAGCCCATACCCATGTCCTAGGAGGAACCTTACAGTTCAGCACACGTCCCTTAAAGGGCGGCATTATTCAGACATCACCAAACACTTGTCTTTGATCTGCACAGTTCGTGTATGTACTTGCCTAGTGCATATTAACTTGTCCAAGGTGGCTGAATATTTTCTTTTTTATTTTAATTTGATGCTTTGCCTGCCTAGCACTCTCTGTGACTTCGATAAACTGAAAAACACCAAAGTCCAAAGCAGGGATGCCACTAAACACCCAACCCTGCTGTGCTGTCCTCTGTACCAGCATCCTCACTGAGCTGCCCTTGTAACCCCCAGTGAAACCCCCATCTTTCAGAGTCATTTAAATAGCTTCCTTCTGCCTCAGAGCACTTCACAGCATGGGAAAGGACCTCCTCCTGGCTCATCAGGTTTAATTACCTATTAAACTGCCTCATATTGGCACTTTTATTAAAGGGATCATGCCCACAACATTAATGAATCCAACAGATCAAAGTGGGGCATCCTGGATAGCAGATCTTCATTTCTAAACAATGTGCTGAGGTCTCCCAAGCACCCTACGGTGAGAACAAGGGTCCGGCCTCACGGCACAGCCTCCAGACCCTCCTCCTCACCAACCCCCTTCTGCAAGGGCCTTTATCCCCAAATCAAACCTGAGAGATTTTACTTGTCTCAGTTGTAGGTATTCCACAGGGACAAGGCAAGTGTTCGAATAACGGAATCCCAAAGCATGTTTTGGGTAGGGTTTTTTCTTGTGTTTGTTATTTAATTGCCAAGCCCTTTATTATATATATATTAAATAAAGTGCTACTTCACTGGCAGGCTTAGGGAATTACTGGGCAAAGGAAAACAATAAATCTATAAGAAAATAAGATACTTTACAGAGATGATAAATTAGGGTGAAAAATGCTCCAATTGCAAAAAGTGCCTTCCAGGAAAGTTTAAGTTATATTGTATTATTTACGGCTTCTAAAAAGGTGAGGCACAGGAAGATGCTTTCTGTTCTCCCCCTACCTACATTTCCTGGTGAGGATAACAAGAGTGAACTATTCAAATGTGTCTGCAAGGAGAGTCTGGGCTTGTTTACCTGGGTACGGTGGAGTAGGAGAAAACAGCAGGGCCCCTTGCAGCACAGTGACCTGAAGTGGTGTAGCTTTTTAAGGCAGCGTGAGGGACAGATGAGCCGGAGGGTTGCTCGCAGTCCCAGGGGGGCTGGGGACAAACAGCATCACTGCAGGACACAGTGCAGCAGCATTGGCAGAGTATGCAGTCAGCGCTGAGATACTGGATGCAAACAATAGCCTGGATCAGCTTGGCAGCCACCACCTATATGAATTTCTGCAATACTGTAGCTGCATGCAATTAGAAAAGAAAGGCAAAAAACCCAAAGAAGCCAATCCTATGTCAAAGCTGCAGCAGGGACCTTTTTAGCCTGATGATAGCAGTGATGGCATCAAAATACATGGCATACATTTGTTAAATTTATCATTTCTCCTGAATCACCTACATGTTTGCACCACAGTTTCTCACAGATTCACACAGCCTCATTTTTTCATATCTCAACACTGGGATTTTGCATCAGTTCTTGAAGATTAGTGCAAATTATATCTTCTTTTCCCTCAGTTCAGAGAAAAAAAAATGAGGTGAACAAGGGAACCTAGTACAGCAGCACCAGAAGCAACTTAGCGGTGACCTACTTCTTTGTGAGAAGGAAGCAGAAATAAAGGGGATTAGGTCCCAAAGACCACGGTGCCAGGTGACATCTCATATACCAACAGCCCCATCTACCACTGCGGTTTAGGGAGAGCACTGCAGAAGGCTGTTGTCGCGCTGTAATCGGAACGAAAATTCAGGCATGAAATAATTTGAGCCTATTCACAGCACTCAGAGTGCTGCACGTTTTTCCTTTTTCAAGTAAAACAAAGCTGTGGAATCAATTTCTCTGAGCCCAACATCTCATGTCACAAATATAAAGCTACATTAAAATATCTAGCAACTTCACTCTCCTCCAACTCCACATAAGAATTCAAATCATCTGGGACACTCGAGCTATGAGCTAAAGCAAAGGAAAAGATATGCAATTATAGAGGCTAGTTTGAGGCTAGAGAGGGTTGGTTATATTCATATCTCCCTTCGCAACGGTTGTTACACTGTGACTAACACACTACAGCAAATACAGCATGAAGTTTACATTAGGAAGATACTTGGGTTTTTTCCTGCAAATATACTAACAGTAGCCACCATTGGAATTTTACCATTCTCTTTAGCGGTAGCCCTGCAAAAAAAATAAATCATACACATTCACTTTTGTGACATCTAAGTCTTCGGTATCAAAGCAGGAGTGTTTTAGAATATAAAACAAAGTTTCAGACATCACAGCTTGATGTAATATTTGGATTTTTTTCTTGTGATGGCATCTGTGTATTTACAAACTGGCAACGCACCACAGTTCCTAAGGGAGCAAAACTTACTTCCTCAGCTAATCTCCTTCCTGAGAGAGCAGTGGAGATCTTAGCAAATACGCTGAGCTATAAAAGCTTTTATCCCTGGGACAAAGCACACCAAACTCTGATGCGCTACATTCATTAAACAGACTTGAGGGAAGCACGATCAGTCCTACTGGCTCCGACAATAAGAATATTCCAAGAAGTTCAAGCCTGTATTCAAAGCCCCATCCCAAAGGCTGTGGGATACAAAAGCATCCAGACACAGATGCATCAGCCTCCTGCTCCTCGCCAGAAGCATCCTACACGTGCAGATAACCTGCTCGGAGAACCACTGCTGTAATTTAGAGCCCAGACATCAGACAACTCTGCTCAACTTTAGTTTTACACTCATCACTGGAACAACCTCACAAAGAGGCAATTCCTTAATCCCAGCAGAGACAAGCTCTGAGCAAAGCATGTAAATATAAAATAGGAACAAAAATTGATCCTCAATACAGGCTAATTGACTCATGCAAGGCAATATATATCAGGCGACAGCAAATTTGAATTCCAGAAACCTCAGGCTGAATCTCTGCATCCTCTGCTGAGTTCAAACTCTTATTAAAGTTAAGGGAAATTCAGCTAAATAAGAGATTTGGCAACTAGCTTTTCCTCTGAAGTTCAAAAATCCAGTTACTTCTCCAGATGTGATTGTGAGGCTATTTCAAGCAAGATGCCTGTATCCCTGGGTTATAAACCCAAAGCGGGAATTTATGTGAACATCAAGGAATCAGAGCACTACAATGCTGCTTGTAATTAGCAGCACTAGAGCATACTGCAACCACCACCATTTCCCCCTCAATGTCTGCTGCTGTTCTGTCCCATGAGATGAACCCTGGGGAATTTATAAATTGAGCAGTGTACACCCCTGAATTCAGATTTGTGCTTGGAAAGAGAGTCCCTGGAGAGAAAAACCCACCTAAGGCTGGAAGCTGCTGCTGGCAAGGCCACCCAGCTCCTCCGCTGGATCAGAGCCAGAGCTAAAGCCGCACCAAGAGGCCAACGCTGTTGTGCTGCTGGGAGCTCTGCTTCAGCCCAGACATCCAGTAACAGGGTAACCATCATCGGTTAAGTGCAGGGGCTTCCACGAAGGACGCCAAACATATGTGCGGCCAGACACTTTCTACTGACTGAGGTCAAAACCAAGGAAAAATGAGACTAGCGTGGAAGAATCAAACCAAAGGGTTGAGAACTGCAGTTCTGGACTCTTCTCAGTCCTTCTCCCTGCAGCTCCGGGCCCTATGCCTGGCACCTTTCTCCAGGAACATGGTCCTGTTAATCAAGAACAGCCTCTGGGTCCTTACAACCTCCCCAGCTCTGAGCTGCAGCTGCGTTTTGCTGCTTGCTCCAGTTGAGACCTTTTTCATTAGGGGTCTCTAATCAAAGTTTCTCAGAAGCAGTCATCATCTCAATACACGTTACTCATTGACTTGAAGATGCCGTCCTGCAGATACAAGTGCCGCAGAGAGATGCTCCTATCTCCCCTTAACTCACAAGCTGCTTCTGGAGCCTTTCCTCCAGCCCAGCAAAGCAGACCACCCCTCCAAAGATTTGGGGCCTCTCTCGGGCCCCTTTACCCAGGCACCACTCCACTCTCCATCCCAGATCAAAGCCCTTTCGCAGTTCAGTACTCCCAGTTCAGGCTGGGATGAGTCAGACCCAGTAGCCAACATGGAGACAAGTATGGCCATGCCAAGTCCTGATGTCCTAGGAGCCCTCTCCTCCCTGAGTAACCGTCCTGAGCAAAAGGGCCTCTCTGATTAACACAGTGTCAGGCAAGATATGATTATATAAAATAGGAAAGGCAGATAGTATTTATCGAATCCTTCATTCATCACACAACTGTTAAATATTACTTGCTCTTACAACTCAAACAACCAGTCTATATTTTTATTGTCTATTTTTTCCCAGTTTTCCTTTGTATTTATATACTACTATACTACATCATTACACAGAGCTGCTTGCTGTTAAACAGACACTGCTATTTATGCCTGCAAGAGAACTGACCCCTAGATGTGGGTGTGCTTTGCTTTTAAAGCAGTTACTTCCTTTTGAATGAAAGTCACCAGATTAAAGCAAGGTTGTTCCCCCCACCCCCCCCACCCCCATTTTCAGAGTATAATAGAACACAAAAACATAAAACAAAATGTGTTTAAATACCTTTTCCAAATCAAGAAAAAAACCGTCCATCTTAATAGCAACCCAAACTGATAACTCTTCCTACACACTATGAACACAGCAGATGTTAAAAAGCTGTTTAATCTTCTTTAGAGAGCTTTAGGTAAAAAGCTGTGGCTTTCAAATATGTACAAAGGAGGTCAGAAAACTAAAATGCCTTGAAACAGTTTTGCTCAGGGGCCAATGGGATCTGAAGTGACCTCTATAATTTCTCAAGTTTCCAAACTTTTTTATTATCAAGCCCGCTTTCCCTTTTGATGTTTTTAACTACGCAGAAGGTGGGTGTTGCCTTCAGCAAATCTAAAACTTTTAAGCATTTTTGATTTATTCTCCTTGAAAGGTTAGTATACCTGAGGCTGAAGCTAATGACTGGAGAGCCATTGAAGTGTAGATTTACCATAATCACTTTTTCAACCCCACCATGAGGGCAGCTTTACAGTTTCTCCAGGACGTTCAAGAAAAAATGCTGCAACCCCTCAAAGTCTCAACCCGCACAACTATTTTATAAAAGTTACTATTCTTAGAAAGTTTCCTCTTGCTTTACAAAAGGATGTTGCATCTTTACACACCAGTTCATTCCCATGGCCAATGCCAGCATCTGCACCAAAATCTCAAGAAACTGATCCCTTTTGAGAGCAAAGTTGTTCTGCTGCTACTAACCTCAGTGGACTCACCAAATACCAAAGGAGGCTTATGGCAGAGTCTTCAAATTTTCGTACTTCTTTTTACAGGTCTGTCATATCTCCTAGTAGGATGCATGCCTTTCGGTATTTATTACCATCATCCTGAATAAGACTAGACCATTTTCTGTAAGTACACAAACCCACTACTTCTAATTTTATGGCACAGACACATTCTTTGATGCAATTTAGTACATCTCTGCCACAAAAAAAAAATTAAAGTAAAAAAATCAATGATTCATCCAAGTTCAATTCAGTCATTGATCGAAAGAAATGCTAACTTCCTGTATTTATTCCTGCACTTAAAGTTCAAAACCACCAACAAGACTTTTTATTTTGACAGCATGTCTAATCCTCTCTAATATTATCTTGTTGCTCACCTTCACTTGAGGGAGACCAGAAAAATATAGTAGTACAGGATTTGTCCGAGGTGTAGAATATGACATCACGAACACCAAAGCTGGAAAACAGGACGAAGGCAGAGATAATGGAATGCTCCTGCAAAAATGCATTGCATATATAGAATAAGGGCCTAAAGCAGCGAAGGCTGCAAGAAAATATCTTATCTCCAATAGACCCTGGACAAGACCTTGAAGCGCAGCTCAGGAGGAGGTTGTATTTGTTCTTAATCTTTTCTGTAGGGATGTGCTGTCACTGGATTCACTTCCTAGCGCTGAGAACAGATAGAAAAGTACGGTTGCATCCTTTCTGCCTGAAGCGCTTAGCTCGGGGCCAGGATGAGGCAGGAGATGTCAGTGGGCATGCACTTTCATCAGGAAAATGTACCAACTCATCCCCTCTGTTTTCTTTCTTAGAAAGGAGGGCATCCTCTCCGGCTGAGGAGTGCAGTCCTCCCCTGCAGACAGCTCTCTTCTGAATTTGTTTGCAGCTCTTCTGCAGTTTTAACCCTCACCTACTCATCTTTCTTCATGTAACAAAGCCTATGGCGTGCCATGACTGCCCTGGGACAGGGTCTGAACCTGTCAAACATGACCTTCCTTAGCAGTTACCCACAGGTCTGCTCAGACTTCAGATGTACACATTAAAGAGTTACAGGCAACCGGAGATGCCTTCATAGCGGCCAATGACAAGCAAGGCTCTATTTCTTCACTACAGAGTAGCAGACAGTGCTCACGCTTTAGTTACAAATTTATTAGCCCATACTACGTACAGCTAGAAGGCATTATGATTAACACACAGATTTTTTCAATCAGGCCTTCATTGGCTATCTGCTTCACTCAGGCCATGAAGTATCAATGCCATGCTCTCAGAGAAGTTACAATTCACTCTTTTTAACATTAAAGAGACAATCACATGTGAATACTGGTGCACTTGACAGCTTAGTCATTTGGAGAGTCAACCTAAATATTTTTACTAGAATCTAGCCCGAAAAACTAAGTTTTCTGAAAAAAATGTATCTGTTTTCCCTCCATCTACTCAATAGAGCAATAACACAGGTACTGTTGTTGCTGTCAGCTCCTAGGAAGAATATTTAAGGAGATAGGGAAGAAGTTGCCTTTCAGGACCCATCCTCTATTCACCTGGCTTCTCCTTGTGATCTGTCAGCACCTAGCTAACATTAATTCTGAAGAGATGCATAGAGATCTGTTGCACTAATTGGCAATTAAACAGGGAAATCGGGTAGAGATTGCCAGACTATTAAACACAGACCCACTCCAAAGCCAAGACCGGTTAATAATGGGTCTTGTTTTCAACTTTTCCTTATGCTCTCCAGTTTGCAACTTTAACATGAAGAATATTTCTCCCTACATCTTTATAATAAAACAAATAATCAAGTCAACCTTTTATCCTAGCATTTGCCTCAACTTCCACAATATACCAAACAGCTCTGGAGTTGCAGGTCTGTGCTCATCAATTGATGTCACGTATCCAAAATAGCTCACTTCAATTAAGGGAACACAGAACACTTGAGACTGAAAAAAGGCAGTCACATCCATAGCAGTAAGGGATCTCTAGTCAAACCATGACAAATTTTACCTTTATTTACATTAAAGAGTGTCCTAATGGTGCTCAGGTGATGGCTCATTGCCACTGTTGGAGTTCTTTGAGCAACAAAGCCCTCACCATGCCTGAGGAGGTAAAGAGGTTATTCTTGTAGTGCTGTACCATCTGCTTTGATGTAGGTTTGTAATGGTACTGAGAGCAGATTTTAAAGTGTTGAAGATTTTATAAATGTAACAAATGATAGGCTTTATAATGTCCTGGAGTTGGAGTATCCATGACAACTCTCCACTGTGCCAAGGGACTTTTAGTGAGATACTGGGAAAGTCACTTAGAGCCTGGGTTTTGTAACACGCAGCCAGGTGCTGGTGGGATTTTTCTCTTAATCCCCAAACACTTCACTGCCTCCAGCTGTAATGGGAGACAACATCCACAGCTGTGGGGTTCCTCAGCTTCAGCTGACCCCAAGAGCACTTATAGCTTAAAGAAGATCTACCTAGAAAATTGTTCCAAGTTAGCATATACAACCAGCTGCCATGAAGGAAGCCCAAAAAAACTACTTGGTTTCAAAACCAAAAGTACCAAAAACCCACTGAAAAAATCCCAGCCAAATCTGTTTCCATTGTAACAGCTAAGGAGTTCAGCCAGTACAGAGCCCCAGTGGACAAAAAACTTTAATTATCCCAGGCATGGCATATCCCCCTTAAGCACACCAATACACATAACCCCCCCCCCCAGTGCCTTTTAGAAATTCTTATTTTTCTGGCCAAGTCCTGTAAAGAGAGTGGTGTGGGATATCAGTTATTTTTTATTATTTCTTTCCCTAAAGAATTACTCTTTATTCCGTCTCACTAGATGATGAGCATTTAGGAGCACATTTGAATGCACTTCCCTTGAAAACGCTCAATGACACAGCCATAGGTCAGATCAGAACTTTACAACTTTGATCCATTACGAATTCTGTTTTCCAGAGTGATCTCATAGCACAAGCCTCTGCCCCAGCCAAGTATAGCTGCTGCTTGCTACTTCCAAAGAATGAATAGAAGTGGCCTTTTCCCCCCTAATTTCCCAATAGTGAACATTAAAGCATCGTACACAGCCTGATTCTCTTTCTGTGATTAACTGATGTTTTGAATGTGCACAATTGATATGACCACATACAACATTCATGAGCTTTTGCATTTTTAATTGTAAAAATAAACCCTTATGGGATTTAGGATTATCAGCTGGCTTGGGGGCCCAATGCTACACTGTCTGGGACAAAAGCCCCAGTCTCCAAGCCCCTAACTCATCACTTAAGCATTTACTAAATTTGACACATAGAAGTCGCAGTGAAGCCTGTGGAAGCAAGTACTCACATCCTTAAATTTAAACATCACTCAGGTGCCCTGAGACTGGGGCAGGGTATTCAGTGCATTAGAGATCCAAGTTTTGAAGGATTTTGCGGAAAGGCTCCTGACAGCTGTAAGTCACACTGGCCTGATCCTCACTCTATGACACGCACACAGAAAAGGTCACACAAGTCTGAAGACGAGCGGTTGAGAGAGTGTAATGTGTCCTGTCGGACACCAGGTCTGCTCACCAGGCAGACGGCAGAGCTTCTTCCACTTGGACCAAGAGGCTGTACCTGGGGAGATATAACCTGAAACGATCCTTGTACGGAATCTGAAAGAAACGTGACGAAGTTCACACCAGAAGCAGGACAGCAAGGCTCTGCAAAGGGGAAGCACAGGGGCCCCACTGACTGCAGGTACCCAGGGGTGAGCAGCAATAACAGCCCCAGGAGACCAAACTGACCAAGCTCTCCTCATTTGTCCTGTGTGACAGAGAAGGGTAATTAGCCAGCCAGCAGCACAACCCCTCCAACGCGTTACGTAGAAATCTTAACAAGGCCAGCACAGCAGCACTAGCAACTCTTCACACATGACTTGCTCACAGGACGGATCTCCAGATAATTTGTTGACTCATTGACAATTATCTTGTCACAGTAGAGTTACAGACTGTGCATAGTGTCCATGGCCAGTACAAAAACCAAAACCAAACCACCAAAAAAACCAAAAAACCAAAACCACCCAACAAACAAGTTTCCCAAATGCTTTGTAGTTGCCACTAGTTGCAGTCCTGAGGTTCCCTGCAGTTCAGCAACAGCTTTTAATAACAACAACAAAAAAGCATTATGGAAATCAAGTTCACTACTAGACAGTGCAGGAAAAAATTGTATTTCTACCAGATCTAATTTGATTAGCATTTATATACAGAGCTCTTAGTATTTTGGACAAAATGCTGCACAAAAATAAGTTGATATGCTTTTCCCTTGTCAAAAAAAAAAATATAGGCTTGGGCATGCTTTGAAAAGTTCTCTCTATTGAATAAGAGGCTTTCCACAGTTCTCAAGTTACAAATTAATGAAAATAAAACCAAAAATCTTTTAAAAAACTGAAATCTTTCTGTGAAGTTGAAGATTATCTTGGAACACAGGTTTTAACTAATAAGCTCTTAGAGCCCAAATGATATTTTTTAATAAAGCTTATAATTTGAAATTGTTACACCTTAAGGGAATTTTCTAACTGGGATCCAAGTATTTTAAAATTGAATTAGAGAGGCGAGGAAAACAATAACTGAAATTAATTAACAAAATTAAACTGAGTCAATTGAATGCTTTCATGTTCAAACTAATGCAAGGTCTGTATTCAACAAATAAGAAGGTAAATCAGAAAATTTCCTTTATGTACACTCCTTAAATCTGTAGGCATATTGATTTCATGCATTTTGCATCTTTATTAGGTTACAGTTAACAACATGTTAATAAAAGACACGACTGCAGTAACAGCTTCACTAAACGTAAAATACAACGTGAGCATTGTCAGTGATCTTTCTTGCTGATTCTTATTGAATTTATACTAAATACTGGAGATAGTTATATAGATCTACTGGGATGTGTTTCTGCAGAGGATTTTGGACAACTAAGAAACATTATAAAATAACGACATATTACATAGACCTGAGTTTATTCATTTCATTTTATGTTGCCTGATAGCATGGAATTAACTGAAAGGAGAGGGTTGAAGGAGGGCAGAGTAGCAATGTGGAGCCTGCGGGCTGGCTGAAGGGAGACCTTATCCTGCATCCAGGGGTGGAGAACACATAAGAGAAGTTACACACTGCCAGATAACTTCGTTGAACACTTACTTTGCAATCCTACTGGTTTGCATTTTGAAGTCGTATGAGACACTTTAAAAAGACGCTTACTATAAAGTGTGCTGAGCAGACAACGAGTGGTTGTTAGTCCTATCCTGCAGCAGACCTGAGACACACACGAGTGCAAGGTTCCTCCCGCAACGTGGCTTTGGGACTTCACGCACACCTCCGACAGCTGCAGCACCATGGAGCAACTGGGATAGGTCTAACACACAATCATAGCTATCTAAAATGCAATTAAAAATCCATTTTCTATCACAAAAATACATTTCTTTAATTAAGATGAAATTAGAAGCTGCACTGACAGTAATGCTTTTCCCAAAATCTCAGGACTGACAGCTTTCAGCTTTTCCCTTCCACAAGGTCTATGCACTAGACTGCTTGACTATCTTGTTCCCATTTGCACACCTACACGACGCTTGGACTTTAAAATAGCAGAGCGCCAGCCGTGTTATCAGTACTTAATCTTGCCATGAATGTCTGAGTCACTCATCCTCCCCTCCTGCCTCTCCATAGAGGATTGCCTGCTATAGGTTGTTATTCCTTGTCTATTCAATTTAGGTTCAAGACATGCTCTTGGGCAAGTGTCCCTCTGAGCTACTGTGTACACAGTCTGAAACATCCTGCTGTCAGCAACGTTCTTCTTCCTTGCATTTATTTCGTACCTCTCTAGTTTCACCTTGCTTCTGTCTTGTGTAATCCCTCTTCATATTTTTGTTCTTCAAATATTTATAGTGTATTATGTTCCATCCCTCCCTCCGTCACCCTCAGCACCTTCTAGCAATTTTCCTTATTAATCAAATCCTTCAGGCTCCTGCTAATTTCTCAGCTACTCTTCTCTGACCATCTTCTTAATTACAATAACTTCACAGTGATGAAGTAATCAGAATGTAATTTATTTTGGGTGCACTTATGTAAATACTTTATAGAGAAGCACAGCCAAGTGGATCAAGTAGCATTCATTTAGGCAACACACTCAGTTCTGACACTTAGACGCACACCCCTCCCACCAAGCACAAGAGTTTTTGCACATTATTTGCAAACGGGCCACAGTTAAACTAGCTATCTCTCTGGATAGAGCAGTAACGGGGGCGGTTGTCAAATGAGCTGAACAATGCAACCAGCTGCCACCCTACGGTTTCTGTGCAAAGCCACTGACGCTCTCCTCTGTGCAACGAACACTTACACTGTATGGGGTTTTCTTCCTCTGCAAAATGACGCAAGCTTTACACGCAGGAGCTCCTGGGGACTTCAGTCTTGAAGAAAAGAGCAAGGGTGGGTCAACAGGAAAGAAGGATAAAGTCTAAATCATCCTGCCTGTTCTGTCCCCTGCAGCTCTTCTGTGGATGGGAGAGCACCTGGAATTTGCAATAATAACCAATACAGTCCTATTCCTCGCTCTCTAGGAGCGGATTTATGTCCCTGAGCTGAGAGACTCCTCACACACTCCCTCTGCAATTCAGCCTGCAGCACCTTGTTTACGTTTCCAATGGCTCCATCCTGGATGCATTTCAAATGCAAGAACCAGGAATTCTGCATACACAAGGGATAAAATAAAGGTGAACTCAAACTAAGGTGATTTTATTGTATGCTAAGGAGAGTCAATTGAATGTTTTTATGTTCAAACTAATGCAAAGTCTATATTCAACAGGTTTATAGGAAAATCAAATTTCATATACGTAAATTTCTTAAATGCGTAGGTAACAGTAAAATGAAGTGCCTTGCTTCAAGAAATAAACTTCTTTTAAAAAGAGAAATTTCTCAGTGTTACTGTAAAAACAGGGTTTTTTCCTCAAGTTTTGAGTATTTTCGTTAGACTTACTCTTGCTCTTCAGTAAGATCAATCAAGGCAAGAACAAGATTAGAAGATATAAAAGCAGTGTTTACAAGCTCTCAGTTAGACAGGGCCTGAAGTACCCTTCTGGACCAAATCAGGCTGCAGTGCAGTACCCTCAAAGTGAATGCCAATTGTCTGGCATTTCGCTGCCTGAATAGCTTCATTCCGCCCCCGCCCCATTTGTTTTCCTCCTTAATGTCACCGCGCATGTTTGGTTCTATTTGCACTATGCACAGTTCACCTTTTAGGACAGGCGACAGTCAGCATAGCACTAGGAAAGCATCTCTTATACGCAGAAGTTCACCAAGTTTCCCTCTTGACCCACAGATCCTGGAGCCATTTCATCTTCCAGTTCTCATGAGCTGAAATTCTGTATTCTTGTTCATGTACTTTCTTAAGCTGTTTTTGTTTTTTTTTTTTTTTTTAAAAAAAAGCATATCGCATGCACCAAAATACTCTCCCTTTTGTATACCCATCCCACGATGTCTGGAATGCAGCTTTCTCCAGAACAGACAGGAAGAGCTTCCCAGATTTATTTTACCATATGAATTCATTCAAAATGTTCTGGCTATATGATGAAAAAAACAGTTTTACAGTTGGAAAGTAAGGGTAAGTTTGAGATGGTTGCAAAGAGCAGAAGTGTGAAAAATCACTGTTCCTGACAACATTCAGCAAAATCCTTAGGGGTTTTGGAAAGTAGACTTGGCAACAAAAGCAATGTTGAAAGGACTATCACTCCATAGCCAACTGAAATAAATGTTGGTTTCTGCTAATATGAGCCAGCTGGGTTTATCCTTGTCAAGAATATCATGCATGGTTGGCCCACGGTACATTACATAGAGGTAATGATTCAAACCAGAGATCTTAGAAACCAGCCCATGCCATCTGTAACACCAAGTGTCACATATAAGGTTTGCTCTGCAGAGGTTTAATTAACATGAAAAATTGCTTTTCAAACAAAATACCAGTGTTTAAACTTCTCTAGTTTTTTTTCCTTATGCAAACATGCAGTTTTGCTTCATTATAAACCAGCACAACAGAAAGTTTTTCCCAAATACCCATCTTTTCCCCTCCCTTCAGAAACAAATAGCTGGGCCCTCAATATAAGTCTCTGTATTCATCATGATTTCAATTGCTTAGTACCACTTCTGGTAGGGTAAAAAGGGGAGAGGTTCAGAGAGAAACAAATAAAATTCTCCTTTTCACTGTTGATTCATTTCAAAGACCAGGAGAACATGCAAGCATTGGTAGAAGGGATCAGATGGGTGGTTGTATCGCTGAGGATTTCTGTGCGGCAGCGCAGTTTGGGCAAGGGTGACAAAAGCCTGTCACAGTCCCACAGGCAAGCCTGGAGAGCCCCTCGTCCTTGTTGCTTTTGTAGCTTTGGTTCAGCTTGCCCAAGCCAAATAGCTGAACCAGCAGTCTCTCACACACACCCCCTTTGGTCTTGCTTTTTTAGTGCATCTGCTCACTGCATCTCATCTCTTTATGCAATTTCCAGCCCATCTGCACTAAGGGCTTCTCTTCCTTCTTTCCAGAGAGAAGTGCCAATTCCTTCCACCTAATTCTACCAAGATCTGCTTTCTATTCCCGACTCCTCTCCCTCTGCAGAAGGAACTGGACCTTGACCTCCTTGTAATTTCTTTACAATATCTGCCAAGCATAAATTCAAACTGAAAGACCCATTTCCACTGAAACTACCCCATGTCTCCCTGCCCCACCCTTTCCACATTCATGGTTTGGCTATCACCTCCAATTTGACCTTCCGGAAAACAACTCATTGCAAATGCTTTCTGAGCAACATCTCAGAATAACACCGAGGGACAGACTACAGAGGTTGAAACTCTGGTCAAGCCACCAACATCTCCACTATCGCAATAGCTGTTTCCCAACCTCAGCAAAGGTTCATGCACGCTTTCGCAATGCTACTGCAAAGTCAGACCTGAGGGAGTGATTTGGTAGACACCTATGAAGATGAGCGAGCCCACTCACTTACATGGGAGATTTAACTGAAACCGCACAAAGTGGAATAAATTCCAGGAGCAGAGATTATTTTATACTAACCTTCACTAATCAACAACCTGGAAACTAAGGCTCTCGCACTGAACATAGAACAACAGGAAAATTTTAATTCAACACTTCAAATTACAAGTTTTTTCTCTCAAAAGTATTAAAGTATTTTGATCTCAATTGTTATTTCTGATGAAGAAAGATTTTATTATTACTGTTTTACAGTGTTTTCAGTATGGAAAAATGGCTTCTCTTCCAATATTTTTTTACAGCCATAAAGTGTTACCCTTCTATTTACTGCATGAAAATTGTTAATATTTTTTTTTTAAGGTGTGGAACAGGTAAAAGAAAGCTAGCAGTAACTAAGACGCTTCTAAAATAAACTCAGATCTACCACAAAGTAACCTACAGTCGCAGACGTGATGTACTCTGCAACATTATTTCCGCCTTCATTCCACCTACCAGACTTCATTTATTATTGTAGTTTCTTTTCCTCCTGGAAGAACCAAGTAAAGGTAGGTATGTGTACATTTATATACAGTGAGCTGCACAAAGCCAGAAAAATAGAAATAGGAAAGAGAGTACATAGAGAAGCATGGCCAGGAAAAATAAGATCAGCAGGTTTGAGTATTAGAAGAGCAGGAAATATGAAAGCAGAGAAAAAATTGATACTGCTGACACTCGTTTCCAGATTAAGGATATCTGGTACATCTGACTCTTGTTGTCAACTGGAATAAGAAGATATAAAAGGAAATCAGATACAACGTACATTTGTGTTATTGCACATACCTAGGGTAAGGTTTTATCTGTTTCTTGCGTAAAGACAGAATACCTACTTCTTCATGCTTATTGTGAATCTTCGGAGTTGCCTAAATCCACTGATAATATCAGAACCTGTTTGGGGGATTCAGAAATGGTTTACTTACACATAAGTAATTTGATCCAAGAGATGGGATGAGCTAATCAGCCTGTAGTCATTGCCACATTATCTCATATATTGAAATCACTTGGTTTTTAACTAGCTTCTGACTGTCATATTTTATTTCTTCAAAAACAACCAGCCTACCCTTCAGACACACAGGAGTACAACTGTAGCTATGAGGGTTTCCTTATGGATCTCCTGAATAAATTTAGGACCTAAAACAGGAAATCATCTGATAACAACAGATTCAGGAGACTGAAAAAAAACCCAAACAACTAGATTTTTCCACTCAACACTATTGCAAAGCAATAACAACATTGAAACAATCATTTACCAGGCTCGTTTGCTTTCCCAAGGCAATCAGAACAGCCGCATAAAGCCCTGTTGTACAAAACCTGCCTTCCCCACCCTTTTGCCTAGTCCAAAAAATGAGCCAATTTGCTGCAAAGCTCCAACACAAACCCAGGCCCTGATGTCCTCCCTAGTGTTCCCTGCACTGCGCAGAGCCACCAGTGAGGAGGCAGAGCACCAGGAATGGCGCATGCTGCAAACACACCGGATACTGGACGGCCTGCAATCCCGGGAACAGACGGGGGCTTACAGCAAAGTTCAGTGCCTTACCCGCTTCTGTCAGGAGTCGCCTCTCCTGAGCTTGGCAAAGACCCCGATCCCAGTGTTTTACCAGACTGACAACCCAGACTCAAGTTCAATTTCTAGTTCGGCTATTAGTTGACCACAGGCTAATGGGGAAAAATTATACCAATTCCTTTATAAGTGCTTTTAGATTCACGGAGAGATAAAAGCTAAAAAATTATTATCACTAGAAGAGATGGATGATCTTTGAATTGCTCTGCTTTTTGCCTGAGTCTATGTCCTTATAAAACTTCCCATATGCTAGAAGAAAGTCTCAGCACTCCTGAGAACAGCATCAGCTCAGCAAAGACACAGTTTGCCTGCTTAATTTTCTGTGTCTTACCCTCCTCTTTAGTCCTCCTTTTAAAATCATCGCTAAAATGCTCCAGCCTTACCTCAGCAAATTTACTTAAGCAACTTTGTCCTAGGTATTAAGTTTTTAGCAAATGTTACATTTTCCCAGTAAAGGAACTGCCCTAGAACAATAGCCTAGAAAGATGCCAGACAGGCCTAGATATCTTCAGTTGCTTCAGAAAAATAGCCAAACTTAACGGTTCTTATTTGTAGTCACCTTTGAGGAAGTGATTGAAGAGTTAAACGGGTTATGTCAAGCAAGAAGCAGAATAGTAATTAGATATTCTCATCCTTAGGTCTTCTGAGCATTTCTTCTCCCCAGCAGAAATCCTCTCTTTAGTTGTATCACACCCATCAAAAAAAGAGACCAGGATTTGTGTCCGCTGATCTGGGAGACTTGCTTAAAAATTACAAAGTAAATGAAATCACAAAGCTCCTCAGGCTCCCAGAAGGTAGGGAAAGGACAACACATTAGGGAATAACAGTAAGGTTTGTGCCACTAGAATTGGCACGTTCCTGCAGCTGGAGTGGAGAACATTGGAAGAGTCAATGACACTAAATGAGTCAGTTGCCATCTGCATGGCACAGCTAGCTCAGAGTGAGGATTTCTCAGGAGTTTGGATCAGGGTTTCAAGGCTGGTATGCACAATGTGCGCTCTACAGTGCTTCATCCTCCCCAGTCTTAGCTGGAAAGATCTCTCTTCCTGAGGACATCTAGCATTTGCCATGAACTTGCTCTTAATGTGCATGGACCTGGATAAAGAGGTTTTCAGGTGTAGAAAGTTGGAAATCCAACGATGTTACTTTATGCACACCCACCACCTCATCATGCAGATATCGTATTGTACAAAGAGCTGGACAGACACTTGTCCCAGCTGCCTGTTCTCAACACAAATGAACTCTGGCACATATGGCTAGCAGTAGCATCTTCAAGGCCTTAAAAAGAGAAATACAAGAACAGATTTATGTTAGCAACTGCCTGTTGCTGGCAGCGACCATGAATTTGGTGTGCTCAGAGAGACCAGAGAAACTTAGTGCCAAAAAATGCAGCTGTAATGGGAGAATCAGATACCCCCATGTGCATCAAGTAAATGTCATACCCAGGCATAATGCCAAGGCTATTTTTCAGTACCACTAATGACTGTTTCACTAAGTAGTTAATTAGGGAGCCACAGGAAAAGCAACCCCTGACTTGGCCCTGGCCAGCACTGAGGATCCAGTTCTTCATGCCTGTTCATGCAGATCAACTTTGGCCCATGGATCCCTGTGTGTTTAAGTTCAAGGTCCATCTTGGATTAACAGAAAAATGAGAGACTTTTTACAATCAAGAACAACTTGAACTAAATTCAGAAAACCCCCATACACCTCAGAAGCGCAGTCAGAAAGAGCAAGATCTTTGCAGATGGCAGAAAGGTTACGTAAAGATGACACTACACTGAGGCTTCAAGGTGAAGTTGTACCCCAAATAGAAAGCAGCACGTACTACTCCAGCAGGCTGACTGTAGAGGTAGTACAAAACAGGCCAAAATACTTTGAGGAACAAGCTTGTAAAAGTTGTAACATCTAATAATAAATCCTTTATCAAAAATGTCCTAGGTAGTAGCTTACCAGAGAGTGTGCAGGGCCAGTGCGTGATCAAGGTAGAAAAGGAGCTTTCACAGAAGATAAGGCCACAATAAAAAGAGAGATATTATCTTTTTTTTTCTTTTCAGTTGGAAGATTTCAGTGCTAGAAGTCTCCCCCGCCCAAGACAGTGGGAGCTAGTGGCCTTGGAAGACCTACTTGAATTTGAAGTGCCAGTGGAAGAGGTTATAGCAAAGGTAGAAAGCACTAACAGTGCCAAATCACGAGCAGAGGGCAGTATTCAACCAAGAGGTTGAAATTAATTCAAAAAATTGAACTTCTATCTTTTATACCATTTGTTGATACCTGATTTCGGCCCCCTGTTTAACCTTGCAAGGCAGTTTTTAAGCTGACCTTTCGAGAAGGGCATAAATATAACCTCCAAATTACTGTTCACAAGGAAACACCTCTTTAAAACGTTTTGCTATGTGCACTGAGAAATGCATGAAATCAAAAAGGCACCAGACTTTTGCCATGTAACTTGCAAAGGTCTTCATTACAGAATAGTTACGGTTACTGGGATTTTCAAAGTAGGCTAAAGAAGTCAGGTATGCAAATCCCTCCAAAAAGGTTAATTGGGTATCTGACTCCTTCATGGAGACCTCTGAAAATCTTATTTTCATCACAGGAGGACCAGTTTATCAATTCTAATGCTACTGTTTTGGGGTTTTTTTCTGTCCCTGAACAACAGCTTCCATCTCAGCAGAATAATGTGATCTTAAAGGATTGGGTATCAGCCCTTTTGCTCTAATTTTGTCCCTGCACTCTTCAATTGCAGCCAAATCCCGCCCCTGACTCTCTTCTTTGTCAAGTGGTTGTAAAAGCACAAGTTACCATTAAACCAGAAAAAAGTTATAGCTACTACTGCCAACGTAACATAAATTAACTACGTTATCTCAGACTGTATTATAAACAGCTACATACTGTGGCACTCAGGATATATTAATAAGAAGATATTTAATTATCTTACTCAGAGCTGTGAAGACAAATTCACATCTGTAATTAACATTGCACCACCTAACCTGAAAGCGGAGCCTGTCCCTCCGAGCAGACCACCACGGGGAGGCCAAGAGAGGTGAAAGCAGAGAGGAACCAATTAACTACAAGGATCTAGACTGCAGATATATACTTGTTTTTTTTGTTTTTGTTTTTTTAATCTAAACCAGTTGCTTCTAAGTTCACCTGCACTGGATACAAGTGGATTTACCTTCTCTTATATTTTGATACTAAGGTGCCTTACAACCCTGGAGATTTGAAGTAGCAAATCTGAATTTTGGGAATGAACCTTCTATGATATAACTTCCCTGAGCTACCCATAACTTGAACCTGAGTTTTCAAATGATACAGCTGCTAGCAAGAAAGATTCATCTTCACCTTTTGAACTTACAGATTGCCAAACAGAGCAGAATGGACACACTTCTCTTACATGCACAAGGACTCCACTCACAATGAGAATTCATTTCCCGGTAAAATACATAAAAGCAAAGTTCCTTCAATAAAATACTTTCAGATCTCTAAAAGGTTGGAAGGCAGTTTAAACTCTCATGATGCAAGTGCACTTGAATTCAGTCCTTTCTGTTAGACTCTGATCTATTTGCTTTTTTGCATTTCCCATGGGACATGCCACTACAATTTTCCCTTGATGTCTGCCATTTCTGAAAGCCCAGAGGAAATTATAAGAATAGCCTAATACAGATGAAAAATGAAGCAATCAATAGGCACTAAAATGGAAAATTGCATACATGTATATTACATTAACTACACAGAAATACATCTTCCAGGAGACTTTACAGTAATTATTGCAAAAATAAATCACACCCCAAAAAGCGCTTATTAATGTTATGGGAAATAATGTTGCTTTCAATGTAATTTTTACTGATGGCTTGCTAATTTATATTTGAGTACACTATAATTAGTAGCCTTTGCAACAATTTAGGTTAAAAAAACAAAAATCAGAGGTTATGTAGGTCAACACCAACATTGTTTATGATTTTGAAAAGGAATATAAATCCTCAGGGATTCTAAAGTCTGCTTTCCCAACAGTTGCAGATTCCCAGCTATGCAAACCCTTAATTATGAGACAAAATCAGAACTGGAGATGTTAATTAATATTTCAGTTAGGTATTGAGAAAGAGGGGGGGAAACCCAAGGCAATCCCAACATTCACCAAATGCATGTTGAGCAATCCTTAGCTCAGTGTTTTCTGTACATGTTTTGACACCACCACAAGAAGATAGAGGTTAGAGATAGCTATCCCTTTTATTTTTTCATAGAGGCATAAACCTGTCCATTTATCCTAAGTTTCATATCCTCAGTTAACATAATTTAAAAGAAAGCCACTGTTCATCCATGAAGCCAAGGAGCCACTCTTCCCTCGTTAGCAAACAAACAGAGACGCATCCTGCTTTTTCCATCTGCAGCTCATTTGTGTGGCTATGGCCTTTAAACAGGAGCTTCGCCCCAAGATGATTCTCAAAGAGAGACACATTAATACAACAGACTTTATTAGCAATATCTTCAGCTGCCTTCAGTCGAAAAGACAATTGCCTTATCTGTACCTTTAACCATAGCCAAAAGTGACGGTTTGAAGCATTACAGTAAACATGTGAATGTGCTTCACTAATGAAGTAATAGATTTTTAAGTTTCTATACAGGTATATTATGCTAATGTCACATAGAAATGTATCATTACAAATAATATTAAGCTCTATTCACTTGATATGTTCTCAAACAGGATATAATAATCTCTCAAGCTTCCCCTAATCTATATATCCTCTTAAGAAGGAGATTAATTTTCATGCTCTTTCATAAGCAAGTCACAGAGTCTATGTAACAAACATTATCCAGATACATGCAAGGAATGTCTCAGTTTTAACCCAGGAAGCATCCTCTCCAGAGGCCAAAGACTCTCTTGTAGACAAGAAAAACTTCCTTAGCTATTCTTCCTAAAACATTTCTCTGTGTAGACTCAAGAATATGAATATGATGTATTATAAAAGTTATTACACACAGTGTGGATACAGGCCATTGAAGTTTCTCCCTGGGGACTGAAGCAAAAAATAAAAAAAAAAAGGCACCGTGAACTTCTTATTCTTCAATAGCACACAAACAGCAGTAAATTGGTTCTGCTGCATGTCTGTATATTATTGACGTATGCCAGTAGATTACTGAAGACATTAGAGGGTCACTACACTTTCTCTGTCCCTGAAGTTAGAAGGAAACAACTGCTGGTAACAGCGCAGTCATTTTCCTTCAACTTTTCAAAGCTTTCCCCCCCTTACAGCCTAACATAACTGTAGGTATCTCATTACAGAATATGGTGCTTTTTATCATATGTTTGTCCTCTTCCTTCTACTTGCCTGCATGTGAGGATCTATGTTTACAAGAAGCTCCAACACGAAGCATGTGGGAGCCTTCTTATGTTACTGAGAGGTTCATTTTAGGAGGTGCTGCTCAGGCAAGAGGCAGATGCTGGTGCAGGCAGACTTATATCCAGGCAGCCTCCCCAGCCCTACCTGGTTTCTGAACTCCACAGTGGCCCCATGTTTGTTCTGCACTTCTCTCCGCAGTGCTGCGAACAACTGTATCAAAAGCAAACAGGCAGATAAAGGCTGTTTCGAAGAGACCTGACCGCATATCACGGTAATGCGATACGCAACAACGGTGTGTGTGGCTGTAGGAACAGAGATAGCCACTCATGCAAGCCAGATGAATTCTCTTGCAATCTAAAAGTAGATAAAAGAATACAGATGTTAGCCCCATTATTTAATTTACTACTGGGAAGTGTTCAAATGTTACTGTAGTGACTGTGGTTCAAAAAAACTCCTATTCAGAAATGAAAGAATACTATCTCCCTCATATTGTTCACAGCCATTATGTTTTCTTTGTTCTATTCATTCTTCAACAGATGTTGGAGCCGGAGGCTTGCAGAGTGTTTCTCAGTTTTAACCAATATATTTGATATGGTTCAGCATGGACTTCTAAAACCAGAAGCCTCTCTAATCCAGCGTGGAAAGTCCTCTTTGATTTTTAACAGAAAAACGAATACTTGGTCTTCCAACTAACAAGACTTTTCATTTAAAAAGAAGTGGAGTTAGCAATATGCTCTCTAGCATTTTTCCAATATTCTTTCATGAATACTTAAATAACATTTTTAGGCTTAAATATATTTTCTAGTTTCCCACATTCAGAAAGTTTTTGGCAGGAAATAATTTTATCATTTAGTATTAAAACCTGGTATCAGGCAATATGTTCATAGCAATTGTTCATTAAATACCCTGTCTAGAAACTAAAACAATTTAATTGCCTAGTAACTCCTCTTACTATCATGATGAATTCAGTTTGTCAAGAGAGATTAAACACATGAATCCTATTAAACTTATCACAGACTTGTTTTAATTTCATAACATATCTTGATGGAATGCAGATGGCATCAGGTCCGACGCAAAGTGAAAAGGCAAAGGTGGGGGTGTCTTGCGAGCACTCGCTAGTCCCTCTGTGCTATCGGCACAACTTCCCCAGCCTGCATCCCCTCCTACGCAATTGCCTCTAGAGCAGAGTGCTCTCTTTATAAACCAGTGTGCGCAAATCAGATGTGGGCCCCCCTTCTCTTTTCTCCACATCACCCACCCTGCAAAGATTGAGGTAGACCCACATTCGTTCTGGGTCACCTAAGGAATCACAAGTTCAGGATTTTTCAGTTTCTTGGACTGAAAAAAAACCTGCTTCTGTTGTAGGTACCATTGATCAAGAATAATGCAGTGGCAAAAAGGGTCATTTACTTCGTTTCTTGTGGAATATTTTTGTAAGGGAGAAATTAATGCAGATACAAGCTTTTGAAGTCTTCCCACTAAAAAATGCCAATTTTCCACTGGTGGTGTTTACCAACAAAACTTGAAGAGAAACTACTTGTCCCCAGTTAGAGAAACTGCATTGGGTTTGCATGGGAAGGTGTTGGTAGCCAGGGGGGCTACAGGGGCAGCTGTGCTGAGAAGATGCCAGAAGCTTCCCCCATGGCCAACAGCGCCAACACCAGCCGGCTCCAAGACAGACCCACCCCTGGCCAAGGCCGAGCCCATCAGCGACGGTGGCAGCTCCGCTGGGATAACAGAGTCAAGAAGGGGAAAAAACTGCTGTGGAGACGGCAGCCAGAGAGAGGGGTGAGAAGATGTGAGAGGACAACTCTGCAGACACCAAGGTCAGTGCAGAAGGAGGGGCAGAAGGTGCTCAAGGTGCCGGAGCAGAGATCCCCCTGCAGCCCATGCTGAAGACCATGGTGAGGCAGGCTGTCCCCCTGCAGCCCACGGAGGAAGGATGGTGGGGAGCAGAGATTCCACCTGCAGCCTGTGGAGGACCCCACCTCGGGGCAGGTGGAGGCACCTGACGAGGTGCAAAGCCCCCGTGGGAAGCCCACGCTGGAGCAGGCCCCTGGCAGGACCTGTGGCCCCATGGAGAAAGGAGCCCACACCAGAGCAGGTTTGCTGGCAGGACTTGTGACCCTGTGGGGGACCCACACTGGAGCAGTCTGCTCCTGAAGGTCTGCACCCCGTGGGAGAGACCCACGCTGGAGCAGTTGGTGAAGGACTGCAGCCTGTGGGAAGGACTCACATTGGAGAAGTTGGGGGAGGACTGTCTCCCGTGGGAGGGGCCCCAGGCTGGAGCAGGGCAGAGTGTGAGGAGTCCTCCCCTGAGGAGGAAGGAGCGGCAGAGACACCGTGTGATGAACTGACCACAACCCCCATTCCTCGTCCCCCTGTGCCTCTGGGGGAGGAGGGAGAGAAATGGGGAGTGAAGTTGAGCCTGGGAAGAAGGGAGGGGTGGGGGGAAGGGGTTTAAAATTTGGGTTTAGTTCTCATTACGCTACTCTGATTTGATTGGTAATAAATTAATTTTCCCGAGTTGAGTCTGTTTTGCCCGTGACGGTAACTGCCCTTCATGTTTTCTCTCCCCTGTCTGACGGAGGCGGGGGGGTGACAGGGTGGCTTTAGGGGCACCTGGTGTCCAGCCACAGAAACAAACCTGGAAAATATAAGAATTATATATATAATATTATCATACAAGAATTGGGTTGGAAGGACGAAATGGAAGTAGAGAAATCCAGAAAGCAAAGATTTCTGAAGTGAAGGGGCAATCGCAAAATCTGACATCCCCGACAAGATAGTACTTGATAAAACTGTACTTTCAGAATAACCCTCTAAATACTACCTTCTTGCTGTATCACTCACCAGAGTCAGGACTCCTTTCTTGCTGAACATGAACAACCTGAGGCTCTTTGTACCCAGGCACGCACATGAGTCTCCATGCCCCTAGATCTGCCTTCGTATTACAGTGCATTCTTACCTCTCTTGTAACATAAGGAGATAAGGAAAGCGAAGTACTGCCCTAAACCTTTGTCCAACATGTACTGGCTATTTCTTTGCCTCTATTTACAAATTTACAGCCATTCCAGAGCAATAGCTTTCTTCATTTCTGGGAGTGGTTGGAAACATTTAGCCTCTTTTATAGCAAGGTCATTTTCTTTGGGCAAGCAACAACAGAATTAGCACCAGCTTTTTCAACAGTAAACACCCGTGTTTTGTAAGGATAATCCAAGCCTCTGAAAGGTGCAAGAGGAGTCGACTGTTCAAGCAGGTAAGCATTTTCAGTTCCCTGATAGTTTACCTGCTTAGAGCCCTGCAAGAAAATAGTGCGATCTGTCAGCTGCATTACTACCCTCTGCAAATCGCACAAGTGAATTGACAAAGACCTCTCCAGTTCTTGATATTATTCTAGCCCAGAACTTCAATTTACTAGAGGCATCTTTCAAATAAAGTTAGGAGTGAATTCAAGTTTTACACTGATAATAGTAATTACAATAATAAAGAATCTGTGCTTTGATGTTATGGCAAACAACTTGTACCTTAGAACAAAACACAAGTCAACTTAAAGGGTGGCAATGCTAATTCTGGAAAACCAAAACCTGAACCATTCAGTACAACTACTATCTATTAGCACTTCTATGTATCCCAGAGAGTTTCACAGCACATATTTCAATTTCCCCAACTGTGCCTAGTTTTCAGAAGACACACGAACATTTGTGTATAATTGTGGTTACAAAACGTCAAAAATCATATGACGTTCTTCCCCAGGGATTCAAATACAGCTTGCAAGTCTCTTCCTAGAAATTTCCTTAAAGTCTGCATCTGAACAGACGTGTGAGGTTGCTCCCTTTTACAGAGAGGGGGAAACAAAAGGCCCAGGGAAGTGAAACCATGTGCTCAAAAACAACAATGGAGCAGGGTATGAACCCATGGCTGCGGATTCCTTGATTTTGGTGATCTGACCAGTAAGACGTGACACTTTCTGAACCACAAGTTTTCACGTAAATCCAAGCAAAGGGAGGCTAAAGAGACAGAGGAGATCAGGAAGAAGAAATGACATTTCTCTACCATGTATTTTCCCATAGTTTGCTTGTAGAAAAACATTTTCATTTCACGTTTATCAACTTCCACTTTCCTCCTTCACTTGTCATACTAAGTGAAAACTTGCTGGTTTATTTGAAATGTATGTTAACTGTTACCCGTTATCACTTGCCTTGATCCTATTCTTTTTGTCCTCTCCTTAAGAAACAGGAAAGAACGATGCTGGGAGGTAGAGTATATATGTGCTTTGGGTGATGGAAGAAGACAGAGGAATTGCTGCCTTTTAAATAATACCAATTAAGTGAGCAAGTCAGAACAGTCAGAGACCTCTCAGAAAATGGCCTTGCAGACAATGTGAGAAGCTCTGCGGAAAATCATCTCTGTTGCTGAAGTTTTATGCAGGTGCCAAGTTTTAATGTTTCCACAGAATTGGAAACACACACTGTTCTCACGATTCATTTTGTGAGCCGATCCCAAGGTCTGGCTAGTTGTGCTAGCTAACCCTCTATTCCAGACAGATTTATCCTTTAACCTGAACAATTGGAAATGAGAGAAGGATCTCTAACAGTCATCTCCACACTGGTTGCAACAAACCGGCACCCAAAGCCTGAAGGAGTTAAACAAGAGGCAGCCTTTCCAACACTGTGTTTTCCTTTGATGGGCAAGTAATCCATCTCTCCTGACCAACCCTCTACACAACAGGACCACATGAAGAGGTGAGGGTTTGAACCTTAACCCCAGCCTGTCTTCTCCAAGCAGGACCACCTGAAGTTTTGCCCAGGTCAAAGATGCATCTGTAGAGCTTCTCATCTTTTCATGCAGGGAAGGGAAGCCATGAGATGAGAGACACACATTTCCTCTTGCTTGCTGTGTAGAATTTCTCACATACAAGCCTCACCCTCCAGAGGTCTTTCAACATCAGATGCTCCTACTTTCAAGAAAGCACTCAGCTTTGAGAGCAGATTCTTGGTTCACAGTGCTGTTTTTCTTCTTACTCCTGTAGACAGGCTCACTCTCTCTAGGTGGTAAATTATTCATTCTACATGTTCTCAGTTGAGGCCCTGGCATCGCATATACTGTTTAATGCTGCAAAATCGATATATCCTGAAAGCTATGGTAGTCTGTGGCAAGCTGTAGAATTTTGAATCCTTTTTCTAGCTCTGTAACTTACCCATTTTTGCTTTTTTCAATTAAAAGTCATTTCTGAACAACAGCACACTGTTTTAGAGAATAGTAGCCTGCAGAAAGTACTGAGTTATGTTGTAGTTAGTCTACTGTAAAGCCAAATACATGTTAATGTTCTATTTGCTAATAATGCCTAGGTGTTATAGGGGTATCCAAACCCAAACATCAAATCAACTATGTTTCCATAGTTTTGAAAACAATTATAAATACTTGCTAAAATGTTTAACAACTGACAGGCATTCTACAATTGAAAGAAAATGAAAGCCTCTCTCCTCCAGAAATTAAGTTTTAAAAGAGTAAGTTGGCCTGTATCAGAAATAGCGTGACCAGCAGAACTGGGGCAGTGACCGTCCTCCTGTACTTGGCACTGGCGAGGCTGCACCTCAAGTGCTGGGTTCAGTTTTGGGGCCCTCACTACAAGAAGGACACTGAGGTCTGCAGTGTGTCCAAAGAAAGGCAATGAAGTGGTGAAGGATCTAGAGCACAGGTCCTGTGACAAACAGCTGAGGGAACTGGGGTTGTTTAGGCTCGAGAGAAGGAGGCTGAGGGGAGACCTTATCGCTCTCTACAACTACCTGAGAGAAGGCTGTAGCCAGGTGGGGGTTGGTCTCTTCTCCCAAGTAAGAAGTGATAGAATAGGAGGAAATGGCCTCAAGTTGTGCCAGGGGAGGTTTAGATTGCATATTAGGAAAACTTTCTTCACCCAAAGGGTTGTCAAGCACTGGAACAGGCTGCCCAGGGAAGTGGTTGAGTCACCATTTTTGGAGGAATTTAAAAGATGTGTAGACATGGTGCTTAGGGACATGGTTTAGTGGTGGGCTTGGCAGTGCTAGGGTAATGGCTGGACTCGATGACCTTATGGGTCTTTGCCAAACTAAATGATTCTATGATTTTGTTCTATGATTTCCCCTAATTTCATTGTGACTACACATGCACTGAGAGTTAAGTATTTGCAGAATCTAGACTTTCCACACACAAATCTTTAGCCTCTAAGATGTTGTGTGCACCCATGATGCTTCCTCCAAAAAAGAAATAAGAGAAGTCCATTTGTACATTCAGACTGAAGACTGTGGGGTTTTTTTGTTTTGGTAAACATAAGGTTACTACACCCAATTAGATTTTAAAATTTGGCAATAGAATATCCACACAATACCCTGTCACAGTCCTCTAATACTTCCATTCTGGCCTAATTTAAAATAAATGGTGTTCCTAGGCATAGAGCACAAAGCAAGGACAAAAACAAATGCTAATAAGCCAGCCTCCACCTCATCGCCGGGAAAGCCCTGGGTTGCTTCATTGAATCTGAATTCTGTTCCCTGACAAAGGCCAGTCATAGCATTGACTCTTTCCCATGGCCACACAGGAGCAGGTGTTCCCCTTCAAGTTTGGATGGAAGCTCTCTTGTGATTTAAGGGATGGGAAGGAATGAAATTATGTGCTAGTCAGTTCTGTGCTGTACTACTGCCTTAAATTGATTAACACAAAATTCAATTTCATGCTAATCATCCCGAGTCCTTGCTACATGTAGTAGGAACAGGTCATACTGTGCCCAGAGAGCTGCAAAAGCCACCTTCTTTCAGAAATTATTGCGGCATTATTCACTGCAAGATTCTCCTCCTCCTCCCTGGCAGTCTCAGTCTCACCTGGTTGAATGCCTAAATTCTGGAAAAGCAGAATCCAAGGACATCCTCCTTGGCAACAAGCACAGTAGAGACATGCATTGGGAAATCCCCATCAGCTAACATAAAGCTTGGAACAAACAGCGGTTATTTTAATTTGGACAGTGGTAGATACCTGGGTTTATGTCAAAACAAGGATTGCATCAGCTGGGTGTTTGTCACACAGTGCAAGAAATCAGGTCTCTTCACTGCACAGCGTATATATGGGAGAGGGGGACAATGTATGGGCAAGAAGAGATCTGAAGTTCAACAGGGCTGAGGCAGAATATCAAAAATAGTTTAAAAAGCAGTCACAGCATCCTCCAAGACTGGTTACACGTGGGTCCAGGGACAGTTGTGACGTTACTGGGAAGTTTGGAGATGGGGAGTGAGTATTCTTGTTTGCAGTTCTTTTTCAGGCCTGGGTGGAAGGAGGAAAGAAGGGAGCAGAACGATATAGCACATGGCAGGTTGCAGCTGCTGTGCACTAGCCAAGCAAAACCTGCCTCCCTTGCAGCCGGTCACTGCTCCCTGTTTTCCCTCCTCAGAGGTGTTTTCCCTTGCCTTGACTTCTATTTTATTTCTTTCAGCCGGCCACTGCAATACTCAACCATTTGTTAGAAGGAACAGCACCATCCAGCTCCTAGCAACATAATAACTTGCTCTGCCTCAGCTTTCAGGATCATCCTCCTCCTCACTGCTTTGTGCTGGAGAGGGGCCACATACCCCATCCCTGAAGGATGTGAACTTTGCCTGGGCATTTCCATGGAGCAAAAGGTGCCCCTCCGTATCAGCTCTCTGATAGGGCTGTAGACAAAGTATAGGACTGCTATATGGCTGGCACTCAATGCTCTCTCAGCAAGCCTCTGCGTTTTGAGACTTCAGCCCTAGCCAAGGAAAAAACTAGAATATCCCTATAGCATTTTGCAACTTGTCTTTAACTAGAGGTGCTTTTAAATTATGAGCCTTACAGATTATTCAAACTGTTCCTCCGGAAAAAAAAAAAAAAAAAAGCATGTGATAACTCATTTTAGACAGGCAGAAGCATTGCAAAAATTATGAGCATGATTCATTTGAATATGATAATAAACAAAGGGATTTGCTTCAAAGACAGCTGGTAAAAGGAAAACACTGCCAATAGGTCCCAGTGGCTGCTTTGTGCTATGCCACCAGGTTTCTTACGAGAAGGCCTAATCAACATGAGTCTTTAAAATCCTATTTGTCAGACTGTACCAACAGTCATCTCATGCTCTCCTTTTGCCCTGCCTGCCCCTGTGTGGCCAGGTGAATAGTGAAGAATGTTTCTTCAATGATCTATTCAATAAAGATCACAAAATTAATCAGATAAATTATTCATGACGTTATTTGCCAACTTTTGCTACTCACATTGCAAGAAAGATATTGAGCTCCTGAGAACGTTAGGCACAAAAAGACTGTGCCTACAAAACAGCTTTGCCAAATCTTAAGCAGACTATTATTTAGCGATCCCCATGCCCAAATAGCTCCCTACTGCCCAGAGAAAGGCCAGTACAGGAGACAAAATAGAGGTTTGCTCTCCAGCATCAAAATGGGGAAAAAATACATATATTTATCTTAAAGGTCGGTTCAGTCATTGAATAGTTGCCTAGCAACATTTCCTAGCAACACCACTGCAGAAAAAACCGAGCGAGCACTCTCCTACAAGTCAATTAGAAATGGTAATTTGTATGAGAAGATCCCACCGTCCGTTCCAATTAGAAAGAACAATTCTTTCCTCATCACCATTCTTTTTTATTAGAAGCTTTGTAAATTTATCCCATGCTCCATTTTGCTCTGCCTTCCTTCACTTCTCCTTCCCAGGTAACAAAACTTTACATCAGCAGCAAGTCAATGGCGACAGTATTAGCAGCAACAATACGTATATTATATTATATACAAATATAATACAACCCGTTCATCTTCATTTCCAAATCAATGATCAGGGTCTTCCCTTCTGCAAAAGAAACTCAAGAGACACAGCTGGCTCTTCAGTACTCTTCAAATGTGGAGATGCTTTCAAAGGACGAGTCCTACAGCAAGCTGTTATTCTGGCACTAGAAGTTGCATTGTGCTTCCCAAAGTTACCCAGCTGTAGCTGGGTAACTTCTCTTCATGTCCTGAAGCATAATACAATTAGGGAATGTGCTATTGCACCAGTAAACTACTACACTTTTCTGTGTCATAGAGTCTGTAAGCAATAGCAATGGATAAGGACGGTTTGTTTTAAAAAAAGTAATTAAAGTGCTTGGTAATTTCATGTCATTTAATGCAATGTGTTCTGAAATGAGATTTGAAAACTAAAAAGCCAGGCAAATCCTTGAGACGGGAATGATCACATATTTAAAGCCTTTCATACTTGAATCTGTCAATCTCGGCAATGAAATGAAATAAAGAGAGAGAGGAAAGAAGAAAGTGATCCTGTGGGGGCTGGTGACTGATCAAGGTTTAAACAGTCTCATTTACTGATCTCTCCAATATACAGTAATGACGAAAAATAGATTTCCTGCTGTCAAATGACCATAATTTTCTAGTTGTTTACTCTCTCCAGAGCCAAAAAGCTATCTTCTACTTAATTGCTCACAAAAACTATTATATGCTTTCATTAGTTTTTTCATACTCACTCCCTCCTTTATACAGATTGCCAGTAATTTGAGGAAGATGTCTCCTTCAAAGTTTGAGGGAGATAAGCTTCAACATAACGCTTACTTACAGACCTCACTCATAACCTACTCACACTCCTAACAAGCTGCAAACTCACGAAAACGTCAAGAATTAGAGAAGTCCCTTTGGAGCCTTAGATCCCAAAACATGTTTTCCCAGCGCTGCTCTCCAAAAGCAAACAGCACTGCTGACCTACACGTGGCCTGGGATGCCTTCCCTACGGAAGCACCAGTTAGGGCCACTGTTGCTCTTTGGGAAAGGCAAAAAAGCTGAGGGTCAGGGCCAGTGTGTACCATGAGGAAGATGCATTAGACCAGTGTTACTTTTCAAAGTTGCAAGTGCTAGAACACCAGGCAAGGGGGCAGGAGGAGAGTAAGTTTGCCTCACCTGTCCCCCTGCCTCATACAGGGTCAGCTGTGAGCCACACCATTCCCAAAAGGTGTTTACCCAGTCTGACTGTGGCAACCACCACTGATAAAGATGCTGCTACCTCCAAAGACAAATCATTTCAGTGCCATTAACGGCAAAGCTTTGCCATATTTGAAGTCTTTTGACTTTGCTCAAGACTCTTGTATAAAAAATAAAAATCTAATTCTTTCAAAATAATTTGCATGGCCCATAGAGCATCTGCCAAAACTTAGTTTTTATTCACAAGGGAATTTCTGCTTTTCCCAGCTTCCAAATCCTGATGCCTGCATGCAGTTGCGACCTCTCTCTTTCCCTTATGACATAGGTTGGGCTGCTGCTCAGGGTTATTTTCTGGCTATCCTCCTACAAAAGATACCCTCTGTTATCAACATTTCCAACAAGGTGTGGCTGCTTTGCAGCAGCTAACAGAGCTGGGAAAAAACAGCAGGCATGGCTGGATGTATCTGACTTCAAGTTGAGAAATTACATTACAGCTCTAGCAGCATCAGCTTTATAGACACTATTAAGAGAAAGCTTATTAGTCTGTCAAGCTTATGTGGTGAATCTGCAACCCTCTGGCTGACTACAGCTAACTGCTTATTTCATAAAGCCCACAGCAAAATTATTCAATAGTAACATAAGAGGTAAAACCCACAACTGTGTGTTTTAATGTATAGCTTGTCAAAGTTACTTGAAAGGTCTATATAGCCTTTAGCAAGGAAAAGGTTCCCCACACTTGCCTGAGAGCAATATATTTGATAATAAGCTAGTATAATCAAAAAGCAGACCTTCCTCCATAGCAAACACATTTTGACACTCTGATTTATGTGACAGTATCCTGCATCAACTAGAGCTGGGAGATGGATGTGCCTACACCTTTCCTTTAAAGTGAACACAGTAAAAATACCAAAAGAGCACTGATTCTCCAGAGCTAGCTTGGGAGAAAACAAACCAAAGCAGGTTAAATTCTGCAACAGCAAATTTTGAGTTTGATGGATTCAAATAAAAGGGTCTGCAACAAGTATTGCCATTCCCGGGCGAACATGCGAAGAAGGAGGCAGGGATAAACCAAGGGGCTCCTCTTTCCTCATCGCCTTCTCAGTCTCTCCAGGGGTCAGTGCTCCCTACTCTGAGGCTGGGCTGCGGGTCTGCTCCCCGTTCCCCTCGTTGTCCCCCCTTGCTGCTTGTGGGGTGCTTGCCAAGCACCTCGGTCTGTCCCAGCTGAGCACTGCGGCTCTCCACAAAGGAAGTAGCCCTCTAGCACAGGGATGAACAGAGGCAGAGGGGTACTTCACTCTCTCTTATTTTTAAAAGCTGTGCTTGGACAAAGCAAACCATGAAGAGTGAACAAGCAAACCACATACCTCCAGCTAGAACCATCCCTGGACATGGATCCAGCTTCATAGAATTTAAATGTAGTTAAGCGGTTAGAAGTTACTCTTCCAATGCCACGATTTGGGATTATGTAAATTCTGTGTTAAGAGCACAGGGAGCGATTTATAGGCTTTTACCGAAACCGCAGTACTGAAACTGTGTTTGCTCATCCCTCAAAAGGCCAGAGAAGACTTTTACAAAAGAAATGAAAAGGTAAGATTTGAAAGGCAATTTTAGAATTAAAATAAGAAAGTAGTGATTATGCCTTCAGCCCTTCACGACAGACATAAAGGCTTTATAATAAAGTTAGGCTAGAACCAGCCCAATCCAACTATCAGGAAAAAAAAAGGGAAAAAAAGGAGAAAAAACAAAACAACTTCTCTGCATTAAAAACATGTCATGCTAACAGTCCAGACATCCAAGACTCTCTCTTACAGGAATGGGAGAGCAAGCGAATAGGTCACTGGAGAGCCCCATTTAATCCTGAAAAATTTCAAAGCACCCAGAAAGGATCCTGTAGGGTAATACACTGGCAAGATGAAAGACATTACAGTCTGTGCATCCCAAATTCCTTTATGTTCTTCAGATGCACTCAGCCATGGCAAGCACCAACTGCTCCTCTTCTCAGGAGTTAGCTGCTCTGTACCAACCCAGGGGCTCGGCAATTCAGCTTTATCCACGCTTATTTGACATGGATGAACTGGAATCAGAAGACAGGATGGATGTAAAACAAGACAGAGCCAGAGGACAGCTCCCCGAGGCCACAGCCCAAGAGAAGCAGTGTGCTCCCTCCCAGCACCCCCTGCCTTCACCAGCTTAAGCGGTAGCCTCAGAAAGTACCCACAGGTAGCAAGCTACCTCAGCTCCTTCAGGAAAAAACACTCAATTTTGTATTGCTTTTTGGTAGCTAAGCAAGAGAAATCTTTCCTGTACCCAAAAGGGAAAAAAAGTATAGAATAAAATGCAAGTTCAAAGTCTGCCTTTCTTACAAAGAGAAAAAAATGCGTGTGAAGAATATTGGGGGGCAATGATAAAATAAGCCCAGGTTGCTGATGATATCAGAGAGCCTCTGGGCAAAACCCACAAGCTTTCCCGGAGACATTTATCGAGAGTCTCACATCCAGTCTTGTTTTAAGTTCTCCTTTTATTGAGAAACCCAAGTGCCTAAACGGTTATTTGTGGAATACTAATAGCCACAGTTTGCAATTGAAATGAAGACATGCTGCAGCAGAAACCATGCAGACAATACTTTCTGTCACTCAGATAGTAGAGATAGGATGCAAGCTGCTGGATATCAAGAAGCATAGCTACAGCAAAACACCCAAACATTTTATTTGAGCACACTGCCACTATGAAAAGGAGCTTTGTCTCTTAGATAACCTACAAACTCCCACCTAAGCTACTCAAAACTTCCACATTCAAGACAAGTTCACTCGTCATTAGAGACACACAGGGTAAATCATTGGCCAAATCTTTACTGACAATAGAAATTTAGTACCACCACCTTGACAGAGAGTCAAAGGAAAGGGAAGAGGGGGAGAGAGCAGGAGAAAGCTCACTGTAATCTTTTTTTTTTTTTTTAATTAATATGGACTGTTCAAAGCCAAGTCTCTGATTCATCCATAAGACTTGCAATTTAACCTAAGAATGCAGTGGGGGGGATGGGGGGTGGAATCTGTCCCTTCTAAGGATCAAAAGACTTCTGTTTCTAAAAATAGTTGTTTTGTTTAAGAGGACTGCACGTTTGTCAAGTCCTCCCTTGCCAAAGGAACCACAAGTTCTTTGCAGAAAACAAATCTCACACAACAGTACATACACAAAGATGTAAAATAGAATAGTGAAAGAAACTTTTTTTCTTTAGCACATTGCTTGTTCACCAGCAGGTATTTTTAGAATAGGCTATCTCCAAGTCTTCCTTGAAAGAAAAGAAACAGTTTAAGACCGGAGAGAGGGAAATGTAAACACACTTGCCACGGATCCTCTGAATCCTCGGTAGCTTAGCACCAAATGATTGCAACTGTAATTGTGATGTTTCCAAACTTGTCGTGGTTTAACCTCAGCCAGCAACTCAGCCCCACGCAGCCACTTGCTCACTCCCCCTCGGTGGGATGGGGCAGAGAATCGGAAGAGTAAAAGTGAGAAAACTCGTGGGTTGAGACAAAGACAGTTTAATAGGTAAAGCAAAAGCTGCTCACACAAGCAAAGCAAAACAAGGAATTAATTCCCCACTTCCCATGGCAGGCAGGTGTTCAGCGATCCCTGGGAAAGCAGGGCTCCATCACACGTAACCATGACTTGGGAATACAAATCATAGATTCATAAAATCTTAAGGTTGGAAAAGACCTCTAAGATCAAGTCCAACTCTTGTTCCAACAACACCATGTCTACTAAACCATGTCCCGAAGCGTCATGTCTACACATCTTTTGAACACCTCCAGGGATGGTGACTCCGCCTCCTCTCTGGGCAGCCTGTTCCAATGCCCGACCACTCTTTTGGTGAAGAAATTTTTTCCTAATATCTAATCTAAACCTCCCCTAATGCAACTTGATACCATTTCCTCTTGTCCTTTTGCTAGTTACTTGGGAGAAGGCTGCACACCACTCTTCCAGCAAGCCAGGGGGGCACGCAAGAGCCTGGCCTGTCACTCCCCCTTCTCCCAGGGAGGCGAAGGGGAGCAAAATCTTCTGCTGCTCAGATTCAGCACCTGCCAACTTGCACATTTTTTCCTCAGAGAAAGGAGAACAAGGGGAAGAAGTTTTGCAGAGAACATTTTTTGCCTCCTCTGATTGCAGCCTTATTACTTGTCAGGGTTCAGCCTGCTTCAGTCGGTATCTTCCCAGAAATGACTCATGAGCAGAAGGAAAGGCTAAGGCGAGCTGAAGTCCCCTCTGAAATTTCACAACATTGAAATGCAAAATCATCCATAGGAATATGGATCAGCTGTAACAGTGGCAAAGATCTAAGATGTTTGGCAAGCCTGAAGTAGCGGGCGCAGCTACCCAAAGATGAAAAGTGTTTGGGAGGCAACACAGCAGCATACTGATGACTTCCTGGAAAGAACTGCTACTCTACAAGGCACAGAAAAACCAGGTTTCCAAATGGTATATCTCAAGGTGTTCAAGCATACCCACACCAGAACCATCCATGTGTTTCAAGCCACATGCAAGGGCTAGGGGAAATCTTAAAGTCTGTTCACACAGCCGTATAGTGCAAAGGACCAGCTTTGTGTGACTGGAAGTGCTTAACCATGTGCCAATTAGCGTTCCACACCAGTTTGCAAGGGGAGATGGAAAGAAGACCCATGTTCCACTGCACAGAGCGTCCTGCACCACCAGCACCCATCCTGAGTGGAAAGTTTAGTAACCACTTCTGCTGGGAATGTCAATTCCCTCCCCATCCACTTCCCCCCCCCCCCCCCCAAAAAAAAAAAAAAAAGCCTCTCTGCAGCCTTGCTACCTCTCAGGATTCAGGCACTGCTTTTAGCATCCTTTCCTACTGAAGACAGCAGGACTGCTCAGCCAGAGGCTTCAGCAGGAGCATAGATGGCTATGAGTAGGGATTTTGCTAACAGTTATGCAAAACTTTTTGCAGGCAGTGGATCACAGAAACGTTTGCCTAAAAGGCAAGGAAAGAAAAACCGCATGTTGAGCTGAGATGCACTGGCAAATGGTCTTGAGCAATTAAAAAAAAAGCAGAGGCAGGTGCAAGGCTATATACCAGATTAATATTTGTCACAAGAAGCCATTTCCATGTGCCCTACTTTGGATAGGGTAAATATGCTAAAGGTAACTGCAGACCCTTAGGCACCATTGCAACAGACTTGTGTACTTCAGCACTGTAACACCAGAACCAGAAGCTTCATTTAAGATCAAAGGGCACCTTATCTGTAGCTCTTGCTATTGTGCAATTGCTATGGTATCCATATGCAGAGAAAAAGGGTGTATTAGTGAGTGTAATGAACATATTTCTTCCCTACACTATCTCCTTGGAACACCTCGAGAGCAGCTTTAAAGCACAGGTTAAGAAGTCGGAGTGGTTATTGCATTGAAGGGATGAGAACTGAAAGGCTCCAAGGATGAGAAATGCCAACTGCTATGATTACCACAAACTGATCTTAAAACAGATACAATGATAAAGAGAAAAGGATGGGCACAGTCTTCAAAGGACAGTCATTTTTCATTGCCTATCAGCAACAGTTCAATTATAGCACATGGTCTTCCCATGTACTATAATTATACTTTCAGCTGTGCTCCCAGGCAAGTATTTCTCAAAACTAGTTTCCATTTGAGTGGAAGTGACTGCCACACATGCTGCAAGTCAGAGGTGGTGCTGAACGGAGACATCTGGGTCATGTTGCAGGGGCACACAACTAGATGATCTTGAAGGTCTCTTCCAACCCAAACCATTCTATGATCTTCTATGATCTATGATCTTTTAAATCAAATTAAGAGCATAAAATTATACACATGCATGAACACCCTGAATAGTTCTTTTGGTGTTAGCCTTGATGCAAGGCCTGGATCCAGTGGCAACTACTTTACAAATTAGAGCACTCAGCCCAGATACAAAATAATCCTTCATGTTCACGGATTAATAATGTATTTTTGAAAAAAACAGCAGGGGAAAAGGCCTGGGGCACAGAGCAGACACAGAGCACATATGTGGAGGTTGCGGGTTAGTCCATCAATAAATGCTAAGCACCTCTGCATCATCACAGGGAAAGCAGATGAAGGACCAGAACACCTGTGCTGGTTTGGCTTGGGATGGAGTTAATTTTCTCCACAGTAGCTAGTATGGGGCTATGTTTTGGATTTGTGCTGAAAACAGTGTTGATAAGAGAGATGTTTTTGTTCCTGCTGAGCAGTGCTTACACAGAATCAAGGCCTTTTCTCACCCCACCAGTGAGTAGCTGGGGGTGCACAAGGAGTTGGGAGGGCACACAGCTGGAACAGCTGACCCCAATGACCAAAGGGATATTCCATACCATATGATGTCCTGCTCAGCACAATAAAGCTGGGAGAAGAAAAAAGAATGGGCAGACATTCAGAGTGATGGTGTTTGCCTTCCCAAGTCACCATTACATGTGAATGAGCCCTACTGTCCTGGGGATGGCTGAACACCTGCCTGCAATGGGAAGTGGGGAATGAATTTTTTTGTCTTGCTTTGTTTGCACGCACAGATTTTGCTTTACCTGTTAAACTGTCTTTATGTCAGCCCACAAGTTTTCTCACTTTTACTCTTCTGACTCTCTGCCCCATCCCACTGGGGGAGAGGGAGCAAGCAGCTGCATGGGGTTTAGTTGCCAGCTGGGGACAAACCATGACAACGCCCAACCCAGTACGCTTCATTCTGCTGAAAAGAAATAGCCACAAACAGCTGATATTTCTTGCCAAGACAGCCAGCAGATATGCAGGTCCTTTAAAAACAAAAAGGCAACCCATGCTGTCAAATGTCCCTTTACCATGCTTCTGGCTGCAGGAGCTCCATAACTGCCACCTGCTTCCTAACTAACACAAGTGCTCCAGAAAAGAATGAAAAAATAGACCAATTTATACAAAGAAACAGAGCATCCAGCAAGTAACAGTACATATATTTAACCCTGGTGCTTGCATTAAATTTCAGTAATTTTATGCAAGTTACCCCTAACCTACCATGCTTGCACCAAAACAAATGCTTGTTTTACACTGTATTGCTCTCTTTCTACAGATTCCTCACTACATTGCTCCCTCACTGCCTTCCCACTGCCAGACCTTGCAATACTTGGCACTCCCTGACTTTTTTGGCAGTCTTTGAAGCTCAGGATTTCACTAATTCATTTCCATGCTTTATTTCTTCTAAGAATTCCTTCGTGAAGTCCGCTCAGTCTTGGGAAGCAACACTGTGCTAGTGTATGCCTTTTATAACCAGGAGCTCAAGCGTGAAATGGGAGAAAGGCTGAGCTTACGTATACTCACACTATAGCATAAATGAGTTGGAGAATAGAGCTCACATAAGAGATGGACAACAGCTTCCTGGCCTAGAAGCAGCTTTCCATTCAGGAAGATGAAAATTGATTTCTCCGCTCTGGTTCAATTAATTACTATAGCCATCCCTATGTGATTGAGTAGATGCTTTAGATCACCAGATTTTCTGCCATGAGCCTCAACAGTATGTGGGGCTGAAGGCTGCCATTCACACCAATGCAGTGCCATAGCCAGCTTGGCTTTCACTGTGCTCCATCATCCCTCAAGCCCACATTTTCCTTCATCTTCAAGGAACTCACAAACAACTTTCCTACCCATCTCACTGGCGAGCCATACTTCAATCCATACTTTTTGGATCGACAAAATCCAGGATGTCCCCATCCATAAGTGCCTGCTGCCTCACCACCACCTCTTGGGGCTCTTTTCCCTACTCCTGCTAAAAACTCAATTACAAAGAGTTTTGCAGTTAGGCTATCTTTTATTATGCACTATGACCACTATGCAATTTCTCCAGAGTAACTCCTCCTCTAGTACATAGGAGTCTCATCTTCTGGGGTGAAGACAATGCAGATAGGTGGCACAGCCTCAGGAACGGGTCAAGCCAGCTTGTCATCAATCCAACATGAAAATAATATTCTGCACCTATCCTTCATGGATTTTCTAACAAAGCTTCCAACCCTTGAATTACAGACCACATTCTGATTCCCTGCCTTTAAATTATTAGGCTAGGATCTGTACAAGTTTCTGCTACAAGGAACAGACTCTAAGATTCTCAAAGCTCAGTATTCTATTCATTTGAATTGGGACTAGTTGAGTTAAATTGATTTTTTTTAATGCGTTTATCCTCTATAGGGACTTTTTTTTTCCTTAAATGCTGATTTGCTGAAACTGTGCCTATCCAATACTCATTACTGAAATACATGGAAAGCTGCCAAAAGAAGCGATGCCTGCTGGACTAAACAAGGGATTTATTACTGAGAAACCACTGCACAGGGTAAAAATCCATCACAAACTTATTGATTTAAACTGATTGTAAGTAATCACATGCAATTTATATTAAGTGAAACACACTGCCATCTAATTTAGAGTAAGTGAATTGAATGCAACTACTCTGAATTCTGTTTAAAAGCAAACTCTAATTGATATCCAAATAGAAATAATTGAAGCTTTCAGAAAACATGAATAAAATATTCTGTTATCTCTGTTTATTATGTATTGATAGGTAATTTTTACCTATTTAAAAATAGTTAGACAGTAATTATAGTATTATATTTCAGCTGAGATTTATATATAAGCCTGAGGGCATGTGAAATAGAATTGGACAAGTACTGCGCCTACAGTGTGGAGAAAAGAATTTGATGTGCGGGATGCAGTTTAAATGACTTCAACTCACTCTTAATATAGAAGCCTCAAACTTTGCCTACTTTCCACCCAAAATATGATGAAATAAAGTCATGCATTTTACTAAAACATGCTTCTCTCACCTCCAGAGGAAGCATCTTAGGATGAAAATTGTATTGTACAGCACAAGTTATCACTACAGCACCACATCTTCCCTCCAAGATCCCATTCAGGGAGTTGTGCTTGTCAGTCTCCTTTGATATGTCACATAATTGGATCCCAATCCTCAGCAGTTTTAGTCAGCCCTATCGCCAATTTTATTTCTAAATAAACATTTGAAGGTATTTGCTGTTCTTTTAAACTGTCAGTGTGTAAACACTGCCAGGAATAATAATAAGAAAAACCCCACCACAACAAAATCTTGTTCAGAGTGATCTCTCTTACATTCAGAAATTTGGCTATTAATATTTATAGAACATATTACTTTTTATTAATAAAATGACTGACTTATGACAGGAGCATAGAGTGTGCCACCACTTTCAGTATTCAATTGGCTTCACAGCTTTTGAAAACCAGAAGCCCACCTCAAACCTTTGCACATGGAAACTCCTTCTCAGGTCATACTTAGTTAAGGACTGACATATCATTTCTCAGCAGGAGCACTTACGTACCAGATCACAACATGATCAACTTACAAGGTTCACCAGAAACATTTCAACTGTCCTTCCCACTGCAGGTTGGGTTCAGACAGCACCTCATCAGCTGCCTATCTGCAGGAATGTGCATTTCAAGTCTTACATGAAGTTAAATGCATAAATAAGGTGTTCAGATGGCCTTTTGACAACTTGAAATTTTATTTTTAAAAGTAATGCTCTAACATATGTTGCACTCATAAGTTTGAACCCAATCCTGCAATATAAGTGGAACAGTTGTCCATAACTAGCCTCATTACAATTCAATTAAGTCCATTTGCAGAGTGCATTGCAGGACTGGGCCCTTAGAAATTTGCTACATTCCTGGAGCTTATCAAATTGCTGGATATCTTCAACAAGGCAACAGCTCTGCATCCAAATCATAATTTACTCCTATTTGCCTGGTTAGTACTAGCCACCTGTTAGCTGTTGTTTTTACACAACTAGACACTTCCATTATATAAACTTTCCCCATTTTTATCATAATCTGGCTCTTAACACCAATCCCCTGATTAAACACTGCAAAAGGCTCTCTGCTTTTCCGCTGCTCTGAGATGAAGTAATACTCACCTGTCATGGACAATGCTAAATTACACCAGAGGATGTCCATGCCCCTCAGGTACTTGCCAAGCACTACTTAAATTGTAGAGAAGCTATTATGAGAAACAAAATCTAATTCGCAAGCTCAGTTTTTTAAAACAAAGCTATCCACTACAAAGCAACATCATTTAGCAGATACTTTTTTCTGTGTAGCGATGTGAATGTTTCCAGGCCATAATAAGCCTGTTTGCACACAATTCAGAAACGCTCGACTAACATTTCCACCCAAAAGTACGTTCATTGGATGCAGATAGCTGAGCTGGTTTGATGTGCTTGCTTACTTTGCAACGTATTTACTCCATGAACCAAAAGCATGGTATGTTATAGAATCACAGAATATCTCAAGTTGAAAGGGACCCATAAGGATCGAGTCCAACTCGTGCTCCTCGCAGGACTACCTAAAACTAAACCATATGACTACAAGCAACATCCAGACGCTCCTTGACCTCTGACAGGCTTGGTGCCCTGACCACTTCCCTGGGGAGCCTGTTCCAGTGACCGATCACCCTCTCAGTGAAGAGCCTTTTCCTTATGTCCAGCATGAACTTCCCCTGATGCAGCTCCATCCCATTCCCTCACGTAACTGGCTGCCAGAGAGAGGAGATCCACACCTCCCTTGAGGAAGCTGTAGTCTGGCATGAGGTCCCCCCTCAGCCTTCTCTTCTCCAAGCTGAACACACCAAGGGGCCTCCACCACTCCTTGAAAGAGTCTTGCCCTAAATTAGCTTATACTCCCATTTCACAAGCCTTGCACTGCTGTTTGGAGACAGAGAACCAGATTGAAAAAACATTTGTTCACAGTTCCTGAGCTAGCTGCAGCCTAGGGCTGGGCCTCCCAAAAACTGCATGCTATCAGCTACTGCACTGTTTGTTAAAAGAAGTGCAAGGAATTAGCAAGTTAGAGTAGTAAGTAATCCTTTTCTCTGAGGGGTAAGTTTATTTCTTTATTAATATAAGTAAAACTTCAGTCCAAGATAAATTGTCACAAGGGAAGGAAGTGAAAACACTTTATTTTGTCACAGAATGGCTAAGGTTGAGCAGATACAACTAGTAATTTTTTCTTCTGTATTTCTCCCACCACACTCATTCTGAGCAGTCTAGCTATTTTTGCCCAGTCTCTGAAGTGCATACTAGAAAAGCAACAAACTACCAAAAAAAAAGGTTCAGTAGATCAAATGCAGACAGACAACTCAGGCATGATCTCTGAATAGGAAATAGTGAAATGCACAATTTGAGAATTGGCTCTGGGCATCAAAAGCTGCTCACAGTAGGATTGTTTCTGAGCAGAGCTCTACAGGTTACAGTCATGGTCAATGGGAATACAAGGGTCACACAGGTGCTTTCATGGCAAAGTGACAGCAATAGCATATCCTCCTCCTTTGTAATCGAAGTCTAGTGCGGGAGCTGGAGCTCCTCAGAAAACTTACATCAAAAAGACATCCAAAACCCAGGAGTTTGTTGTTTTGACTAACCCGTTTCCTCAGACTTGGATCATTGTACATTATACCACAGAAAACATGAGACTTCCTGAGACAAAATGGCTTCATCTGCGGTAACACTAGTAACACCACACAAATACCTCCATACAACTAGTGTTAATGTCATATGTCCCCCCACATCCAAAAGTGAAGGCTCACAGTCCCTTACCTTCAATGTTAAAAGGTTGTTCTTTAAAAGCCATTTGTCATTTGTGTTGCACTGCAGTACTTTGACACTTTGCTTTTCAGTATTAAAGTAACTCTACTGCTAACCATTTCAACAATGCAGCACCAGAGGATGACAGCAGTACTGACACCACACAAGAGTATGAAGAACATGAAATAAGATGTTGCAAAATGAAGTTTAGACATGCTTAAACAGTTGAAGCAGCAGTCAATATTTGCCTTCTGTCCAGTCCAAAAGGAAGCAGTTTTATTAAAGGACTCATTCAAACCCACCATTTCCAACAGCCCTAACAGAGGCCACTGCTCTCCTGCCCCACAGGGCACGTTGCCCTATATGGCAACAAAGATCAAGTCAGACAGCAAACACAATCAAATCAGAAATGCAGCATTTACACTCATTTCAGATGAAAATCAGATTTTTACAAGCATTACCCTTTCTTTTTTCGTGGTAATAGACAGAGGGCACCCCCACCCCATCTTTCTCAGGCCTGTCCTAAGCCCCATCCACAAGGTCCAGCCTCTTCTGAACACATTATCTTCTTAAATACTTGCACTAAGGCTTCAAAACAAGTCAGCCCTTGCACCATTCGGCTCAACCCCCTCCAGCCCATGCCCCAACCCACGCACAGCTCCCCAAACCTTGCTCTTCCACTTGCAACAGCACTCATTACTTTGACAACGCCTGTCCCCTAAGGCACAGCTCCAGCCCTCTAGATGCAAAAGGACTTTCTTTGCCAACCCCTGACCTCCAGGTTGCATGGAAATCCTCAGCAATCACCCCCAAAATCCCACTGGCAAACCTGGGCCACCTAGATCCCAGCCCCACAGCCCCGTCTGTAGGGGGTTGAAACTACCCCCAAATGTACCCTTATAACCTCTGATAGCACGGGTGGGAGGAAGGAGATGGGACAAGGCTCAGCCAGCTGCTGCTGCGAGCGCTCCCACTCCATCCCACTGCCCTCCTTCCTTTCCATTCCTGCCTACGCTGCGGCTGTGGCAAGTATTTCACAGGGGTCCCAGGGAAGCGAGGCCTTGGGGAAAGCAAGGGTGGCAGGAAGTGAATCTGGAAAATGCTTTAGCGGAGGAAAAATAACAAAGTGACTGCTAAAAGTTGTTTACAGCCTACATGAGAGTTAGAGAGAAGCTGGAAGAGAGGTGTTGCAGATAGGAGGAGTTACTTTTACCCAAGGAATGCTTCTCTAACACAGAAAAGCATCACAAAGTTTTCCTTTCTCAAAGCTGCCATGAAACAGACTTACAGCAGCACCTCAGAGCACTGATCAGCTGTCCATCTACTAGATGCAAAGTAAAGGAAATAAAATGCTAAGCTTTCAAGATGAAGCACTGTCTGGCATTAGCTGCATGGGTGCAAAAGGTCAGAAGAGAGCAAAGAGTAGCAAGCAAGCCTAGCACAACCCAGCCCCAGCACCCTAACTCAGAACACGCCACCCCACGGGGACTGGCATTGAACGGGTCACAGCTTACAACAGCAGAGAGGCTAGCCCAAGACAAGCTTTAGAAGACCAGGATGAAAAACTCCAATGCTCAACTGTCTCTACAGAGATTACTTTGCCTCTGTTTCTTTTCCCAAGTGAGGTGCGACACTGCCCAGTTTCTGAAAGGGGTAAGCAAAGACCCCTGCTTTAAAAAAAAAAATTATTTTTTTAAAAAATAACCTCCGTGATACAGTCTCCAGAGGGATTTGGAGGCCCTAACTCCCCACCAACACAAGCAAAAGACAGCAAAATATTACAAGATGTTTGCTGTCCTGGGTTGTGATTTTAGCCTCAGGAGGATTTCTTTAAGGAATGAACTAAAATTGAAGTCAATTTAACATCAAATAGCACAAAAAAAAAAAATCCCCTCACAATCCCATCTTCCTTTGGTATCCCTCTGACAGCATCCACACACACCTTGGGTTTACAGTCTGCCACTTTCCGATGGATGTCCTCTCCTTGCTTATGCTACAGCTTTGGATCTCAGAGAAGTGAAATGTTGATATTGAACATGAAAGAGAAATTCATCTGTGTGATGAGAGCAGTGAGCTGGCGTAGAAGCTGTCAAACCAAGGAAGTGTCTTAAAACTGCCATGGTGTAATGAAAATATTCTTAAAAACTCTGTGACAACTGCAGAGTGAGACAGAAAATGAACCTGCCTACACCTGGAGACTGTACACTCTGTGTGTGAGAACATTAGCCTCTGTTTTGGACTGTACGGCCAGTTTGAGTGGGCACAAGCCCTATTTACAAAATGTTGGATCAACAGCAAAAAGGGGCAGGCAGGCTATTTTGCTTCCCATTTCCCTGTGCCAAAATAAACTGTGATTGCAGTACTGTTTTGGAGGAGACAGAAGAACTGCCAGGATCCCAAGGGCAAGTAGCTCCTTGCAAAGGATCAGCCTCAGATACCCTCTCCCCTCCGCAGTGCACGAGTTGTCAGCTGGGGCAGGGCAGATGGAGCCTCACACATGTTCAGAGCCACACAAAGCCAAGCAAAGGTGAGGGAGGAGGAAGCCTCAGCTCATTTGAGAAGCTGGGGAAGACCACTGTCCAGCCCAGTGCACAATTTCAGGCTTTTAGAGAATGCAGTCTACATAACGAGCATGCTTTTTTCAGGAATCAAAATAAAGATGTATGTGAAGCTGAAAACTCTGCAGAGTCCATACGTACTTGAACTTGCACATCTGACTGTCAAACAACAAAAGACTTTCTTTACAGAGGATCAACATAGGTTCCATTTTGTCACAATTCTTGGAAAGCTGCTGATAATTTCAGTGAATCTGACTTTGCCTTGTTGCAAACATTTCTTGACTCTAGCAAAGCTTAAGATTTATATGCTTTAGACACTTAGGCAGAGATTTTCACAGGTCACCAGGGAATTTGGATGTTGAGCTCTTGCCAGAAGTTTGAACATTGAAGCACAGGCAAGCAAATATTTGAGGTATTTAACCTCCCCTGAAGGTACCAAAGCTAAGCACCCAAGTGACTAACCACTTGCAAAAAACACAAGCCTCTGATTTTGGGAGGTCATTTATGTCAGCATCAAGCAGCTATGAAGAGATGCGGGAGCATTATCCAACCCCTTAGCTTTCAGCGCTTAGGAAGTCAGCAAGGCACACTGGGCCTGCAGGGCAGAGCATGATTAGCTTTAGGGCTTTTACTCACTGTTGTGATTTTATACAAAGTCTAAGTGCAAAGGTGGGGGAGGAGGAGTATTTAGCAAGGCTGTTTTGAGACCAGATAAACTATGAGATTATGGTTAAGATGGAAGATTGGTATTATCAAATCAATAGCGTACAGTAAATATAGTAAGTGCGTTAATCCAATTAGCTGAGTGGAGTAAGATGAACGTGGGGGATACTAGTGAAACAGGAAGATTGCAAAGAGGCTAAGATTAAACATATGCAAAGAGAGAGGCAATGAAGACAATATTCTAAAACAATGGGGTTTTGGTGAAAACTTAACCTAAGCACAGATGTCATCTCAGCATTTTGGAGCTTGTATCCCAGGCAGAGAGTGAACAGGGACAAACACGCAAGTTTTTCAACAAGTGAAAACACAACAATGTCAAAATTCTGCAGATGAAGTTTGTTAAGCTGTTTGCTAAATACCATTGCACTGCAGTACACTGAAAAGAAAGAAAACTATCATTGTAAAGATCTAGCTGCTTGCAGAAGCTTATCAACTTGTACCACAGCCCACATGTCCTCAGTGATTACTCAAACAGTTAGATCTAGCAAGGAGGTATGAAAATAATGGGGAGGAGGCGGCGGCCAGGCTAAGAAAAGAACTAGCAGCCGAGGAGGAACAGGTATTTTAGACAGTCACCAACATTTAAAGCAGAGAACTAAGCTAACATCGTATCAGCCCGTGGGTATCTGTTTGCACTGCACCATGAATCAATGACCATTATATGCACAAGAGGAACAGGAAAACAGCCTGCTAAGCATTAATTTCAACTAGGCACTCCAGTAAAAGGAAAACTTCTCTCCCTGAATGTTTAAGGAGAAGCTAATGAAGACTGACTTATGCATGCATTTATTAAAATTTTCTCAGCACTGAGCATTTCAGCTTTTAAGTTTCGTGTGCGGCTTGAAAGCAAGGCAGAAGCCAAACCGTTAGGAAGAACACCATCTCTTTAGAGGATTAGGAATTAAGTTAACTGCACATTAGAGATAAAATAGTGGAGTGCTTGTCTTTATTCTTAATAATAAACCATAAGGCATTGAGCTACACAGCACGATTAACTTCTTTCAACTTCTCACTATTACTGCTGAGACAGCAACATGGTAGTCTCACAGAAACATTAAAAAATACAGAGTGATTAAGTTAAAATTAACTGAATTTAGGGCAGGCAAAAAATGCTACATTGCAACCCAGAAGAGATAAGTCCTTTGTTCATGTAAAGAGCAGCCTGAGCACTAGTAGCGTTAGAATGAATTCCTCAAAACCAGAAGTCATTCATGGTTTGAAATCACCAGCTCTAGGGCTTTACATGTTATGTAAAAAACATGATTCATCTGGCTAGATGGTCTCCAGAATAACAACACTGCTAATGGTGCTTACACCAAACCAGGAAAAAGGATGGACTTGGGAAACCACAGCTGAGGTCTCATCCCCTCCTCCTTTGCCAGCTCCATGCATTTTTCTTTGACTAGGTTCCCCATTTATAAAGCTCCTCTTACAATCATAACCAAAAAATCCAAACAGAACAAAAAACCGCAACAAACCCAAACAACCAAAAAACATTCAAGGCTGTGAGATACAGAGATCCTAAACAAAAAGGAGCCATTTTGATCATTAGACAATCAGCCCAATACATACTACAAGATACCAGCAAAACCTAAGACTTACCAAGACTGCTAGGAATAAAAACACTCTCCACAAGACAGACAGAGTTGTATCTTCAATGTGTAACTGTAACTTTTCAAGTATTCTCTATGGTTCAATGAGACGCTAAGGTTAGTGACCTGTACCCTGACCTAGTTTAGGATGACTGAATACAGAGAAGGAACAGAGCAAACCCCCTAGCCCTCCTCTTCCTCCAAGCTGCAGCTGTAGCTGATAAGCAAATGCCTACATACTTTCTCCCATACTATCACCTCCCACCTGTGCAAGAAGCTCACCTGAAAGGTAGGCAAACCTATTGCTTTGAGCATCTATCAAATTCTGCCTTAAAGTGCTTTTTTACTGCCTGAAAAAGCTGGGCAACACTTAAACCACTGAAAAAAACTCTGGCACCAAAGCCCACCCTGTTAAGGCAAAGCTGTATCCTTGTCTTTGCACAGTCTTGGTTGTTTCCTACACGGTTAGCGAGACATCTTTTCCTGTGTTACAGAGTCTAGTACAGGTCACTAAGATGAAGCAAATCTAAACAAGCAAATAGCCCCATAGGGAACAGCTGAAGTCATCATGGCACAACATGCAGCAGCTGCTTTGAGGTGAAGCGTCCTCCTGGTGGGCAGGCAGCAATTCCCCTTCCCGCCTTAGTTCTGCAGTTGTGTGAGGTCCTAAGCAAAGTATCAAAGCCCTTTCAGCTAGATACAACGTGTTATCTGTGACACAGTAGAAGACATGCCTTAACCAAGCATACAAGGCTCACCGAGTATTTAGAGCTTTCTGGTAGCCTTTGGGCATTACAACTCAGCTGCAAACAGGGCTCAGTACCATGTATACACATTCGACATGCCAGGCTGTGCCCTGAGGTGTTTGCCACCTTAGCACACCAGGCAGAATGACAGATGCTGAAAATTTTCCAGGAAAACACTGGAAAAAGGCAATGAACCAAAATGAAAATGCTTCATGGAAACTTACTGGTTTCCAACACCAGGGGCAAGTTTCCCTGTGTACTCTCCTAGTAGGCTGCAGGGATTTCACAACATCACAGGCAGAGCAGACATGTAAATTACCTGAAAAGGCTGTTGGTTTAACTGCTACAGGATCAGCAGCCTTAGGAAACTTGTGTCTGCTGAAGTTGGCAGAGATTTCAAATTTGTGGTCTGTGCACTCCTCAGGGAAGAGACAAGAAGTGAGCCTTTGCTCAGATTTCAAAATGAAAGTATCTTCATTAGAAAATACTTTGGGTTCCTCTGGACTGATATGTGTCAGTATTTTGGGAACCTGAAAGTCTGGTTACTGCAAAGACCCAGTTCCTGACTTAGCAGCCCTGAGAAACTTGTCCTGCTCTGGAATATGCATAGCAAAACTGGGATTCACAGAGAGCTGAACTCTGCTTCCTGAAGCCGGTATGGTCCCAGCTCTCTGTTTGCTCTGTTGGCAAACAATCTCAGACTGGCTGAAACCATTACTTCATTTTAGGTAGGACATTTCAAAATGACATTTCCTGTTTTGTCTCTTAAAGTTATCATCAGGAGAGTTTTGTTCTCCACCCAGAAGAGTGACTTTTCTTCTTTATTGTTTTCATAGATCTACAGGATGGAGATCTAATACAACGTATATCATACATGGTGAATTTTGGAAAATGAGGCTCATTTTGATATTGGGTAAACTATGTAAGCCCGTGAGTCTCTGCCTGAACTGAAAAGACAATACAGAGCTCTGCAATCCCACAGTGGTGCCACTGCCAGATAACCTCTTCCCCTTGTATTCCTCATTTAGAATACAAATGCAACAGCTTTACTGAGTGAATCAAAATAGGCGATTTTGCCATAACTTTTCCAGTAACATCACTAATAAATTTTTTCATATCTGTGGCAAATTTAGAAACTCCTGGGATTTCTCTGATGCTCTGCAGTGAAAGAGTTTATTACAATCTTCAACAGGTCTTCAGCTACCTACAGGAGGAAAAGGTTCACAAGTATCATCAGCCCTTTAACCTGTCTTTGCACCACTTTCAGGTTCAGAAATTCACATTAAAAAGCATTTTATTTTGGAACTGAGTATTCTATTATGTACAAATCATTCCCATTCATTCCTTTTAGATCTCCTGTTCATCTCCCCATTAGACAGTCTTCTGTCCCTTCCTCAAGAACATAAATATCCTCATAAAGCATCCTCTCCCAGGCTGGTGTTAAAGCACTGGTTTTATACCCATCAGATATTTTTACAGGCTACTAACTCCATATTTACCAATACTTAAGCCATCCAAAGAATCCATCAGAACTTCCTGAAGACAGCCACATGCCAAAAAGAAAGGATAACAGTAAACTGATCTTCCTTTCTAAGAGCCAAACCCCAAATCTAGTATTCTAGATAAAAGAAAATCCTACAATCTTAAATCTAACCATCACATTTTGGCTTTTGTCCCTCCTAATACATGTATTTGAAAGGGTCTTTTTCCTGTCTGGATGAGTTAAGCATGCAATATGATAGTCTTTTACTGCAATTTCACTGATGGGATGCGTTTAAAATGAACATCAAAAGCATGAATCACCAACAAGTATAGTGTTGCAGAGCTGTCTTCTTATTTTTAAGTCTGATTCCCAAGTTTAGCTAAGTGCTTAGCTCACACACCAAAATTCTGCAGGCATTCATATGCAAGGTGTTTTGGAAGTGGAAGTCAAGGACATTCATGACTTAGCCCTTTGGTGGCAGGAAAATTCAGCTCTGCATATTTGGGTAGAACTAAAGTTGTCAAAGGTACATGGACAAAACCAAAGTCCAGTTTGATCCCACAGCAGTCTAGATACCAGGATTTCATGGAAAATAATGCAAATGATCAATTAGAGAGAGATCCAACTACTCTGTGCTAGATTTACTGGAGATAGACCGTTCTCTGTTTTATCAAGCAAACTTGGTGCTATTCAGAGCAAAGTTTACTAAGTTAAAGCTGCTGAGACAGGGAACAGGTTCACTTGACTCCAAACAAATGGAGTTTAGAATTAGCAGCAATATAAAGCTATTGGAATCATTACAGAATAATTCTTAAAATCCGATGCCCACTTTGACTGTAATCCCTCCAAATTCAAGTCAGCCTAAAGATAAAACTAAATAATCTGCCAGAACAGGCTTACTGCATTGCTAAGGAGTATTAGAAAATACAACTGGGGGGAAAAAACCCACCATGATGAAACTTCTCATAGAATTTCTAATAATAGATCTAAAAGCTCTTTATGGGGGAAGACTCACATCACAGAGAAAGAAGCAGAGGGACAGATTCTCACTATGACTTTCTTAAGACTCCCCAGAAGGCTAGAACAGAAATCAAACCTGAAGCCTCTGGTCCTTTGCTTTGAAATACAATTTTAGAACACACAATCAACTGAAGTAACACACTACCGAACAATACACACTTCATTTACCTCCCCACAACTGGCATGAGAACAAATTTTATCTCTAATTCTATGTGGTCTGGCTGTATTCCCATGCTACCAAAGCCCGTGAGGCCTGCTATCACACTAAACATATACAATGCCAGGGTGCATACAACCTCCAGTTCAAAAACCCTTCTGGAGGTCCTGCTTCTTACAGCCAAAGTGGAGGTTACAGCCCATCCTGGTACAGAAGTGGAGTGACTGCTGGAGACATGTTGTCTGGCACCCATTTTTCTGCTCTCTGGCCATCCCAACATGCTGCCTCAGCAGGTGAGGAGGACTTGCAAGGATGGCATTTGAAAAAAAACCTTTTCCCATTCAAACTTGGCTAATGAAACTCAACTTTGGTGAAAAAAAACCCAAAACACCAAAGTGTTCTCCAGCACCCTGCCTTCTTAATTTGAGATAAAAGCGGGAAATTAAGCAGGCAATAAGCTGAACATGAGAGACAAAAATCTCAAAAAGGGAGAGGAGTTGTTGGGGGTTTCTTTCCCCTCCCAAATAGGCTTTTTTTCTTTCTTTAATTCTTACTTTAAACCAGTTTCACATGGTGCTGCTGACCACCATGACAATGACCTTCCCCAGCATTTCTGCCAGGCCAGGAGCCACGGGCCCAGCAGAGGCCAGGCCCAGCTCAGCCCTGCGCCTCGGGGAGCACAGGCTGGCAGCAGCGGGAGAGCCACGTCCTCCACCTCATCCTTCCCATGGCTCAGGGCAACGGGCCCAAACACAAAGGACTGTGTGCAGAAGAGCTGGCAGAAAAAGAAAGGCGTTTACTGCCTCTTTTGATGGCAAATAAATAAATACATTGTAAAAGCCCAGTCTCTTATACCTGCTTCTTTTGCTTCTTCATTTTTTCCATCACCTCAGGCAACATATGAACTTACAGCTGGTGCATTTTTTTTTCCAGCTTGCTGCATTCCTCTAGATGTTTCTCAAGATTTCTTTTATCAAAATAACTCCCAACCTAAACTTTTCTTATGCTAACACTTTGCAGGTTTAAAATCAGAAGCAGGGACTGCTGATCTATGGAGACCCAGAGGCCCAGCTGCCTGAGGGGCACCAGCTGCCGCCTCTCTGCGGCCTGGCACAAGAACTCCCGGCAGACAGGGTCCGTTTCAGGGTTAAAACTCCCCAAACAGATACACAACCAAAGAAAAAGTCCATCTTAAGGGCCTCAGCCGCGGCTGAGCGCTGCTCCTAGGCGCAGCCTGCCAGGCTGGGACAGCGTCTCCCTCTAGTGCCTGAATGCGCCCGCGGGCCAGCAGCGCCGCCGCCATGTAGGCTCCGGTTTCTCTCGCCCACACTGCCCTCTGCAGCTCGATTCCCGGCCGTGCCTGCACCAACGAAAAGGCGCAAACTGAGGGGGGAAAAAATAATAAAAAATATAAGGAGTCTAGAGAGGTCTTTCCAGTCAGAAAGGACTGGTCAGAGCAGAGCCACGTCATTCCCTGGACACCAACACCTCACAGGCCGCCCCAGCACCAACACAGGGTCTCTCGTGTGCATCTGACAGGAATCTCTCATTTTCTCGTAAAAAGATGCCAACTACAGGCAGCATAAAGTCATGCTAAAGATGATCAGCTAGTTTCTGCATGTCACCAGCTGGATGCATTTCTGCCCGGTGCCAGTGCATCGTGGTGCGGTACCACCAGAACAGATGCCTGGTGAGCAGTGAGCTGGGCTGGGAACCACAGGCACAGACACATCTGCCCACCCAAACTGTATTTTGCTAAATAGATGCTTCAGAAAAATAGATTAGTACATTGCTGTACTATTCAGTAATGTATTTACTGCTGCAAAGCTCCAGATGCTCTGCAAGCCACAATAACACAGTTAAGTGGAAAATGAGTCATTTAAAACCATAATGACTATCATAGCATGACTCTGCTGACAACAAACTACCGCAACGACAACGCTGCAAGGTGGATGACAGACGTTGGTCAGGGCCGTTGGTCCTGCCAAGCTCTGTCTTTGGGCTGAGTGCCTGCAGTCCCCCTGTGCCACTGAAGGGAGCCCAGTGCGGGGCTGCACAGCCGGTGGGGGGCTGAGCCACTCCCACCCTCCCCAGGGCATGCAGGTGCAAGCCACCATCTCCTCAACGCCACGCTCCACCCCACCGCCACTGAACCACCTTGCTGCTTGGCTTACTGAAAAACCACTTTTATGACTCCCATGTGAGCAGAGCTGGGCACCTGGATTTTGACTGCAAGGAGGTAGGGCTGATCTGTTCAAAGAGGAGCACAGTTGTTGCCAGTGAGGCTGGCCGGCCCAGGGGCTCATAACTTGCGGGCCCTGGGGAGCAGGGTGTGTGCAGTGCCATCACCCCTTCTGAGGGACTGGGTCCTGGTTGGATGCCAGCCCGGCTGTGCCCATGGGGACAGACCAATTTCCAGGTGCTTGTCTGGGGCCTGGCCTTCTGGTGGGAAGGGAGATGATGGCCCTCCCAGGCCCACTGTGGCCCTCGGCCTGATGGAAAAGCAGCTGGGGCCCTGTGGGGCTGTGCTGTGCCACCTGCTCCTCAGGCCCTGCTCGAGGAAATGCCCCTCAAGGCAGGCAGCCCCTCATGAGAGTCAGGATGGCTTTTATAGCATCAGGGAAATGTTAGCTCACCTCTGATGTGTGAACGATGACAAGGGTAGAAGAGGAAAATCAGGGCCAAGTTTTCTGGTGTGAAGCAGACAGCTCTGACGACTTTAAATAAAGCACTTTAATTTATGCCCTTAGAAAATTTGGCATATTTTTTCCCCATCTCCAAATGAAGCAATTCTCTTGCTTAGTCCTTGGCTAATGCTTTCAAAAGCCAGGTAATGGGAAAAAAAAATGGATTCATGTCCTCACTCAAAGCTGAGGCTTTGAGGAGTTGACACAGACTAACTCGTATCGTACATATTATTTGTTATAGAAAAGCATCTTTTATTCCCTTAACATAAGCAATGTGCTTTGTTGCTAGACTGTAGCACCATGCAACAGAAGTCTGACTCTCCAAAATATAATTGCCTTTATCTAGCTGAATGCCCTGGGTATGGACCACTTCGAGTCCCTCCTATTAAATGCGATAAAGCAAGGTCACTCCTTAGTCAACCTGATCACTGCCTGCCACAGCACCGTTGAGATTTCTGTCATTTATGCAGAGGAACAGGGAGCTCCTCACAGATCAGACTCCCATAAAAATAATTTACAGCTACATTCACCTTGTACGAAACAGCGTACCTATCCCGTCAGCCTACACATATTTCAGTCTCTCTTTAACTACCCTCTTGTGGTATCTCTGCAGAATGACAGCCTTTTCTAGCAGGCTAGAATAAATCTAGCTCTAGTTGGCCGTTCTAGTATTAAATGAGATAAAACTTTCCTTTTGGAGGGCAAGTAGCTGATGATTGTTTTAAAGGTTGGGGTTTTTTTAATCCAATGATCTCCAAATGCATCATGTTTGCCCCAAACACACTGAAGCCCTTCAAAGACAGGGACTACTAAAAATCCCAGGAAGTTTATACTTGCATTTTTAGTTGTCTTTAAAAGAAAGAAAGAAAAAAAGAAATAAATCTAGTTTCCAAGCTTTTGATGCTAATGCAATGTCTACTGCATCAAAAAACCACAATCCACCACTGATTCAATGGACACCAGTTAAGGACTTTGAAGATGCAAAGCAGAAGATGCAGGTCACCAACATACAGTGCTATTGTATATTTGATAAAGTCTCTATTGAATCAATTTATTAAGTTCTTGTTTAATTATTTTCTTGTCTTGAAACAAAGATGATTGTACTGGGGGTGGTAGGTTCCTATGTATACTAGGTTCCTATGGCTAAATGCAAGTTTTTCAGTAAAGAAACGTATCATTAATCCAACCAAGAAAAACGCTACACTCTGAGTGAGTTTCAATAGTGATGGTTAAACGAGCCACATCAGGTGGTAAAATGCAGCACATCTGCCCTCAATAACCAGAATGACCATGGGCTTTATCAGCTTGGGTCATTACTTGAGATACTTGAATTATCAGTAAATAAGTGAACCCATTCTTTCATAGAGTTAATTTTAGCAAATCTAGGACCCCAGGAAGTTGTTAACACAGGATAGGGTTGAACATGCTTTCTAAAGACAAAACAGCAACCCAGAAATTCCTCATCTCTTACCACCACTGACTGCAATTTACCTGATTCAGGCTTTTTTTTGTTCCGGTGGTGACTAAGGCAGTAAGCTCCTTCCCCTAGTTGACTCCTGGGACGACTCAGGCACTAGGTGCCTGGTATTACACTGGTGACTCTCAGTTCTGGGTTCCCAGCTGCACTTTTCCCATTTATGCAATGGGGATAATGGTAAAGTGAAGTCTGTATTACCAGAGCAGCAGAGGAAACCTCGAATACAATGATCACAATCTACAGGACAGGCCTCAGCAGAAAGCAGCAAAAAGGGCACATGAGATTGTAGGGTGCCATCATGATTTCGTACTCCACTCTCTGCTGCACAGAGCTTCATCCCTTGATGATGTGCTTGATATTGTGTATTCATTTTGATGCATATCTGTATTTCTATAAGCAGACAAACAGTGCACAAATGAGGAGCGGATATTCTTTGTGACCAGGAAATGTCTTTGTGCTAAAAGGACTGTAGTTGCAAAATACCTACACAAAACCCAAAGCCCCCCCACCCCCCCCGCCCCAAATGCACAGCTGGCAGAAAGGGACCATGCTGGAAACTGCCAACTCCAGATAAGCACTTGGAGGTGTTACTAGCTGGGAATTTCCACCTTGCCTGTGGCCACAAGCAGTCTAAGCTCCTCCACATGGAGGGCACAAGGACTACAGTCTGCCCCCACCTGCAGCTTCGTTTCTTCTTGGCTAGCAAAAATATGGAGTCTTTTATAGTGGTTACCACAGCTAATTCACTGAGGCCTTCAGTTTTACACTCTGGGCTCTAGAACTACCAAAGGTTTTTGTATTACAGCAGCACTGAGAAATGCTTACTTGCTCCAGTCAGGGCACCAAGCATAGCACAATCACATAGTAAGAGATTGTGTCCCAAAGAGCTTCACATAAAGAATGGCTAGGATTGGTACTTTACAGTGCAAAGGAACGAAGGAAGAACTGATAAGACTGTAAAATCAACAAGGGAGGAGGTAGTGCCACCACTCATATACATGTATTTCTCTGAATCAGCTAAGTTAGAGGCTAGTCTCCATCTGGAGTTAAGGAAGTCACCTTCAAAAGGCAATTCAGACCACTTAAGTTGGGATCCTGCTTCAAATCACCTTCTGAAACTATGGATGGGTATGCCTCCAAAGATGGCAGTTTGAGTCCAAAGCAGTAAGTTGGTTTATTATCCAAGTGAGACTTAACTGAGTCACCGCAGGGGTAACAAAACCCTGTGTAATTTGAGTCTTTGGTCATCAAACCACAGCTAACTCTTTCTTGCCAGAAACAAAAGCAGTAAGCCAAGTAGCTCCTCTGTAAATGGAATATAACCAACGGTCTGTTACCTTGTTCCAGTGGCCCAGGTGGCTTTCAGCAGAGGTCACCTGCACATGTGAAGCAGTCATTAGAGTGCAAATTATCAAGAATCATGCCAAATATTTACTTAACAAGGCATAGCCACAGCAAATGAAAATACTTTCAGTAAAATCCTCTCCAACCTCCATTTGCGTATCTTCCAGTCCAGCAAGGACTACAAATTTTCATGAGCTCATACAGGCAGAGGTAAAAAGGAACAAAAATATACAGTCTATAGCTCTCAGAAAAACTTGTCTGCAGTGTTTATTGCTGCCTATAATAGATTTAATTATCATATCCCATGAAAGAGGGCATGAGTGGCAAAAAGGCAGGAGAATATCAGTAAGGTATGAATAGCAGAAAACCAGGCCAGAGCTACGTATTTAGTAAGGAAAGACAAAGAAGACAATATAGAAGATTAAAAAAGAAGGGACAAAGCACAGCATAACATGAACATTGTATTGGGGAACAAATGTTATGACTGCTTTCAAAGAATTGCTTCCTATCCATTGCTTTAGTTGGCATCTCAACTGGGGATAGGAAGCTGCTAAGTAGAAAACTAGTTGGAGTGTGGGAAGGTGGAACCTTTAAAGCAAAAGCAAAGGTCCTGGGGTTGTAAGCAAAGGTTGCAAGCAAAGTAGCTCTGGGTTTTCTATGATCCAAATTTGAGATTCATATTATTCCTACAGGCAGTATTTGGCATGGTCTTTAAATGAACTTCATGTCTTAAATACTAGTGATTCAAAAATACAAGACTTAAAACAACTGTCTTGAATCGAAAACCCTGCTAAAAAGATTGTCTATACCCGCAGGCTAACGTCCCTGTATCAAACTTTGGAAAAGCAATGAATGCATCTGAAAAAAGTTTAAAAGCATTACAATTCCATCTCCTACTCTACCTTTCAGGCATATTCCTCTGAGCATCACCACTCTTACAAGAAGACCTGACACCCGGATCTTCAAAGGTGTATAGCCACTGAAATCGTATTGAATTCCAAGGGAGTGAAATGCCCCCATGCTTCCTGGGGCTCTGGGAGTGAGGGTTCATTGGGAACTAAGGCCCATCGGCTGGAGTATGCTCAGCACCTGGGAGGACAAGGAGCAGTCGGTACAATCAGATGCCGCATTTCTTCCCCCTGAAGACACTGACAAAGCTGTTAGGACTCCTATTGCAGTGCTCTGAGGTGAGCCCGAAGGTGATGCTCTCATTAGACCCTCTCTCATGGGGCTCCCCACGCTGCATCTGTGCAAGCTCACGCCAATAATGGCTTCTGTGGCCATTTATAACTGGTTTCCTTCAGAAACTTGGAAGGTTTTTTTAATGATATGCATCCAGAAGACTGATACACAGGTTCCTCACAGAAAAAAAGAGAAAAAAGCTCTTTTTGCACATTATGCCACTATTGTACCTTCAGCAGTTTACACAAAATTGGATTTTTAAAAAGACATACGGCTGTTTTCTCTTAGTTACATGGTTGAAATTCAGGGAAATTTTCATCAGATTTACAAGGGAGTAAGAGTAGAATATAGACAGAAGTGCCACAGGGCTGAAGAGAGAAACAAAACCAAACGAATACACGGCTGCATACATTTAGTTTCTTAGCAAAACAACTGGCAATTATTGAGGGAGAAGAAAGATTTCCTAAGTCTTGCTCAAAAAAGCAAATTTCAGTGGCACAAATTACCTCTGCCAAAAGTAACTTGGATAAAGCTTTTCAAGTGTTTGCAACAAGCTTATAAAAAGAAACCAGAAAACTAAAAAACCCTCCTGGAGGTCATGTATCATGAGGAGCTAACATTTTTATTTTATATTTTTCCCAAAAAGGACACCACAAAAGCTGTACTATGAAGAACTAAATAATTTGCAAGAAAGTAGACATATTTATGTACAAATTGTTCATTGTAACCGTAGCTGATGAAAACTGGTAAAATGCCATTGGCTTGTGCGGAACTGTGCAAATTCACAAAGGGTGTGCGTACAGCCACGTACTGAAGTATGAGGCTGCATTAAGAGACCAACTGCTCAGTTAACTAAAAGCAAAGCTAAGAAGGGTCTTACTGTATTTTAAAGAATCTGGACAAGCCAAGGATCTGGTCTCCTTTTTGTTCCTTTTTTCCTGATTACTATAATAATTTTAATAAGACGGCTTATAAAAGCTTGCCGTTTCCAATAGCTATTTCTTCTGAACAAAACCCCACTCTTGGGAAAAAGTATTCCTTCCCCATAGCAGCAATGGGGTACTCCACACAAAGAAGCACCTAGCAGTTTAGTTCACATTTTTTAATAACATGGCACAATTTACATTACACAAGTCTTCGCTGATGAGGAAACATGCTGAAGATTGAGAGCCGCTTCACTTTTCTTTTCACATAGGATCTAGAAAGGACTTTATTACATACAGGATAAACAGCAAAAAGGTTCGTATATAACAATCTCTTTACAATACTGAAAGCTACCACTACGGTTCCAGTGTACATATTCTTCAGGGTTGGGGTTTTTTTGTATTTTTCCTTTTGTTCTTTAAAAAAAAAACAAAAAAAAAAAAAAACCACTGCACAACATCTGGAGTTCACAAAATCTGAAGCTCACAACTAAACCTTCAGTTGACTACTAAAATAGATCTCTGATCATTAGAAACAACTGTCTGTAGTTAACTTTTTTCTTTTTTTTTTTTTTTTTTGCCAAAACAGGATAACAACTTCAGATAGCACTTTAATACACTAGAAGACCAACGGAACTAATTTTATTTCATACATATATTTTACAGTCCAGTAGACAAGATATTGAATTCTCTCTGATAAAGTCATATTCTCTCCAAATATTTAGACAAGAAACTTAACGCATTATAAAAAAGTGTGTTATGAAAAGACAGATTTCAGAAGATTGATGCATATTTTTAAAAAGGACCATGTTCTTCATGTTATTTCATGACTTCTATGATTAGGGAACAACACGGCTGACCTGTTAACTATTCACAGACTTTATTACCAACTAAAATACAATAAATTGCATTATGAAATCTGCATTGGAGTTCATTAATTAAACTACTGATCCACAGTGAAAACATATCCATCATTTAGAAAAGTATTTGCTTTCTTGTAGGATTTGTTTCAATGTAGCTAAAAATCACTTAACAAAAAAAAAAGAAGTGTGTGTGTACAGAGAAAAATGACACACTGGCAATAAAAACAGACATGAATGGCTATAAGCAGATGTTCTTCCAAAAATAAATTGGACGTGTTAAGTGACGAAAATTCTGGAAAATATCCAGCATTTGATTATTACTCTGTTTAAGTGTAACCCAGATTAATGTGACTGAAAACCAATCTGTCATGACTACAGTATCAGTGATTACAGATCGCTACCCCTGACGCATTCTAAGGAATACATGAGCTACAGTAACATCAGCATCTTGATGCAGGGGTTCAGACAGAAAACTACACTTCTAATGGGCTGCTGCTTCATCAAAACAAGCAGGAGAAATAGGTTTCTATTATAGATGAGCTTGTTCAGGGAAAATATGACTTTAATTATGTTGTGTGTTGAAAAGGCTCCTTTGAGTTATAAAGGCTTTTGTGAAAAGCCTTAAAATTCATTGCATAGTTGAAGGGGTTTAGCTGTCTATAACAATATATGTAACACAGCATAAGCAGACTGTGTTGATCAATATTAAGTTTGCAAATAGCACAGTTTAAGAAGTATTAATGTATTATGTTACTTAATTTTATCTATTTACATTTGTACAAAGTAAAGCTTTCATCTTACCCTTTTTGCATATATGAACCATTAACCCATGAAGCAATCTTTTTACATAAATATCTACAATTGTCTTCACTTCTGGTCTGAAAGAGCTTTGTATGGTTGACACTGGTGGTGGCTTGTTTCTAGTCAAATCATTCAGATTAATGTCTTGTTCTTCAGTTCAAATTTTGAAATTTTTAAACTAGAAATAAAATAGAGTAGGAGACACGAGGAACATATGGACTTGGCTAAAAGATCTGGAAAATTTCAACAGATAATATACAAAAAAACCATTTCAAAATCTTTGCACTCAGGTCTATACATATTGTACAGTGGGTCACATTCCCAGTCTGTATCAATGACTAGTAAGAAGGTCTTTATATTATGTTCATTTACAACGTTCTGTCCCTCTTTCTCTGGTTTTTATTTATTCTCACTCTGCTTATCGAGCTTCAATGTCCTTGAGGGTGTGAGAAGGAGGCCTCTCCCTCATCTCTGTTGACAGAGGAGTAGTCCTTCTGGGAGACCCAGGCCGAGGTCCCAGAGTAGAAATAAGAGGTGGAGGGGCACTGAGAGCTGCTGTGGGGGGAGTTTTATTGAGGATGCCGTTTTGGTGTCCTGTCGGGGGACTGACTCTGGGGTAGTGCATGCTAGGAAGTCCTGGTGTGATTAGGCTTGGGTGAGGCAGGTGCCCATCCAAGGCGGCAGGGTGAACTGAGTGCAGGCGTGCATGTTCATAGTCCTCTCTGAGCATGTGCAACCGCTCCCTGTCATCCAAGTGGTTGCCCCTCTCGTGCTCACGTCGAGGATCAACAGAGAGAGGGTGGTGGTGATGGTGGTGGTGACTGTAATCGTGAGGTTCCCGATCCCTGAATGACCTGTCTGCTTCATATAATCTTGGCGTTGAAAGACGATGAAGGGGGTCATTTCTTAGCAAAAAGTCTCTGCCCAGGGGGTCTCTCCGATGAATATCTAGCTCTCTGTAAGGATCTCTTAAGGGATCTCTCATTGGATCCCAGTGGAAAGAAGGATAGGGGAAACGTTCTCCACCAGGAATTGGGCTAATTCCCATAAAAGGGGTCATCATGCGAGTCCTATCCAGGCCACTGATGCTGTTCATGTGATGTATACCAGTTACACCTACAGTCATGGGCATAGACACTAAAGGACTTGGATGGACGTTAGATGTAGATATAGGTGGTGGCTGATCAGATGACCTATGAGTCTGAGGTCCCTCAGGTTGAACATCATGGTCTTCCTTTCGTTCCTCCTTCACTTTGACTTCATTGCTTTTCTTCGGATTATCATACGCCGGCTCATTCTTTCTCTCTGCCTCACGGTTTGAAGTACTATTAGGCCTGGTGCTCTCCACAACGGGGGGTCTAGCATAGGGTGAAGGAACCCTGGACATTTGCTTAGACTCTTCCACCACTCGGCTTTCATGGCTCAGGCCTTCTTTCTCCGAAATATAGTTGTCCTTCACCTTGTGCTCTTCAACATTAATTTCTTTCCGAGATTCGGAGTGATCCCTCTCTCGTTCTTTGGGTTTCTCTTTTTCTCGAACCTCGGGATTCAGATGGCTCCTGATCTGCTCATTTGAGCTGCGATTATGTCCGAGGGAGTTTACTGGATGGATAGGTGCTGGCGAAGGATGGCTGGAGTGTCTTTTCTCAATGCTCTCCCTAGAAGAAAGAGAAGTGTAAAGATGAAGGCATGAGAAACTCTGCAAATAAAACAAAGCATCTAGGGAGTCTGACTTTATACTAATTGCTTTGCAGAAAACTAGTAACATGCACCATTAAATGCACCGTTCCTTTTGCACACCCAAGACACCAGAAGAACATCCCTAGAACTAGGCCTATTCTATTATCTCGACCCAGGAGAAGAAGATCCCCGAAGCTGCTTTGTGAATGATCCGATTGAGATTTCAAACACTGATGTCCATAGAAGGCTCCCAAGGGAATCTAGCTCTAGTACACATATTTCTAAGACAACGGCCCTAACTGTTAGCAAAGAAGAGAGAGAAAAATAAAAACATACTAATTTCATCCAAAAAAGTGTGGCAGTTAAATCCAAATTACAGAGTTAATAGTATTTTACCTGCTTCTTCTATTAAGACTACACTTGGGAAAATAGATGACATTTTGTTCAACTGACTTTTAAAAAAAATTTCTGGACCTATGTACATTTCTAATCTCTATTTTCTGCAATCTTCTAGCTTTTCAATTTACTTCTCACAATTCAATTTACTTCCTAAAAGTGAAAATAAAAACCTCTCAAGACACCAGTACTGGCAGAGACAATCCACCTCTCTGAGCAGGCAGGCCCTTCTCTAAGTGTGTAATGAGCCTCAGTGCAGGTGTTTTAATAGAGGCAGCTGTCATGCATAGATTGTGTGTTGACTTCCTCAGCAGAGATCATTCTGCCCTGTACATCCATCTGTTCTGAAAACATCATCTCTTGGGAGAAAGTTGCTCTTCAGATTACCAACCCACTCCCATTTCTAGGATAGAGCAAGCAGAGCAGGGACAGGGTCAACGCAACTCCCTGCAAGTGCTAGGAAGTCTCAAAATAGATGAGAGAATAGTTGTCTGGCAGTGGACAAAACCTGAATATGTGAATGGATCCTGTACCAACTACTTTCTGGAAGGACCAGGAGTTGTTACAGGCAACACCAAGTGGAAAAGCTTTCCTATTTATAATGAATCAAATTCATAAGGTAAATCTAATTCCTCAGTTCCAATGATTTTAACCTCTCACTAATTTCAGTTGATCTCTCAGTTGGAGTCTTTCCATAAAGACAGCTCCAGATACTCAGTGCTGGGCACATGCGGTTTGCTGAGCATGGAAATTCTGTTCCATGTGGGGTGGTGGACATTGTGCTGTTAAAGGCAAAAGTGAGGGCTAAGCAGTGAGGCCCTGTCCTGGTTTCAGCTGGGATAGAGTTAATTTTCTTCCTAGCAGCTGGTATGGTGCTGTGGTTTGGATTTAGGATGAGAATAATGTTGGTAACACACTGGTATTTTAGTTGTTGCCAAGCAGTCAAGGACTTCTCAGCTTCTCATACTGCCCTGCCAACGAGAAGGCGGGGGGTGCCCAAGAAGCTGGAGGGGACACGGCCAGGACAGCTGACCCCAGCTGCCCAAAGGGATATTCCATACCATATGACATCGTGCTCCGTATATAACTGGGGGCGGGCTGGGAGGTGGCACGGCTCGGGAACCAGCTGAGCATCGGTTCCGGGTGGTGAGCAATTGTACTGTGCGTCGCTTGTTTTGTATATTATTATTATTATTAATTATCTTTTTTTGTTCTATTTAACTGTCTTTGTCTCAACCCATGAGTTTTACCTTTTTCTTTTTGATTCTCTCCCCCATCCCACTGAGGGGAGGAGTGACCGAATGCCTGTGTGGTGGTTGTTTTAGCTGCCTGCAGGGTGAAACCACGACAGCCCTCTGAAGTCCCAACCAGCTCCTGTTTACATGCATGTTTGTCTTTGGGTGCCGCAGTCTCTGCTTAGCAACGTGTAACTTCAGTGCGCTCAGGTGAGGACAGCAGGTTGAAACTCAGAGAGTGACTCTGAAGTGGATGCTTGCTCCTTCACCTACACAATTTCTGCTACTTACTATTTTGCTAGGCTGAACTGCATAAGATTTCTACCTGTAGGTACTTTCGGATGGTGAAACTGCAGCAACTGCAGAAAAAAAATCTTTCAAAAGGAAACTCCCATTATTACAACCTCACCAGATGCTTTTTTTGCTGTGACTAGACTGAATTGTTGAAACTGTCATTTTACGGGCCATGTCTGAGAGACCTCAGAGAATTCTGAATGTGACTGTTATAAAACATTGGGCACAGTGAGACCACATCAAGGCACTCCAATGAAAGCTTCGCAACATGCAGACTCAATTCTTTTAATTTGCTGGGAAAGCACTGGCTTGTGGACTCTGCAATACCTAGTCTTTCATTTCTTTTGCTCACGGGACTAGTTCAGAGGCCACCCTTAATTGTTTTATTTCACTAGGAGTCCTTTTCTAATATTTAATCAATTTTATATGTAATTGATGTATTTTAAATGATGCATAAAATTTAGAGAAAAATAACAGACATTTTCTGTAACTAAAGAAAAATATATGTGCAACCAAAGTAACACGTTCCTTGGCCAATTCCATCCTATTCAATTACAGCGATGGTATCATCTCAAGAGGCTATTGATTATACAGCTCACTTAAGTGAACTACATCTAGGTCAGTGGTCAGAGAGGGAAGAATTCTTTATCCTCAGATCTGTCAAGGGCTCCTTAGGTTAATAATACGGGAACAGCTCTGAGCCTCTGTCTCCACAAAGAAACTTAAGATCATGTTTGCAAATGAACTTAAATGAACACACCAATGCAAGGGACGTTTTGAGGGTGTATGCTATGCTGAAAGATACTAAGTAACTTATGCTGAGTACTTTACCTCATTTATATTGATGAAATGATTGATAGATTCTTGGGATTTTTTTTTAATGCTCTAGCATTACATGCATTTAAATGTCATTATTAGAATGGAATTGCTCAGTGATATCTTTTAAACAAAATACCACTGAGGAGGAACAAATCCTATTTTTCACAATAGCTATTTTTACTGATTTTTTTTCTAACACTGGGCTGGAGTTATGGAGTCTCTAAACTCCCTCCACAACTGCAAACGAGGTTCCAGGAGAAAGCGGGCACCGTATCAGGACACTGCAGTGTAACTCCCCAGCCAGCTCCGCACCTAGGAAAGGTTCATAGGTTGTAGTTTCATATTATCTAAGCTATCTTGAGGGATTTACCTTATCTCAGTCTAGCTGGGAGGGGGCTGCAGGACACTGGCCACACAGCTTATCCAAGAAGAGCAACCAGTGATTCATTGCACCCAATTCTAACACTGGTCTTGGATGGGGAAAAGCCAAGCTGAGAGGTACCTCTGAGGCACCTTCCCACTGACAACAGAAGAAATCTAGATGAATGCTTTTGGCTAGATGGCCCATTTGGGGGCTGATAAAGTTAGACCCTTGATGACAGCATGATTTTGAGATGAAATTATACCTCCGGGCATGATTCCCAGTTCTTCTTGTTTGGGCAAACTAGCTTAATATAGGAAACAGAGATTGGGACCTCAACTAGAAAGCAGGGCTACATCCTCACCCTGCCAGGTGCCACTGAAGATAAAAGAATAGGTATGAGCAGCTCACAAATTACTCCAGACATTATCTACACAGGGAGCATGTCTCCAGGAAGGGATTCTCAGCATCTTCTCATACGGGCAACAGCGTGAGCATGCTGCAAAGTAGAACTCTTCAAAACCACATGGATGGATGCACAGCAACAGTAGATTGGTGACAACATTACTGTACTAAACTGGTAGCCATAATTGTGCAGAAGTATGAAGTATGAATGACGCTTACTTTTAAGCTCTCAAATTATTGAAAATAAGTATGTTCTGAGCTATGATATGGAGTTCAGGCAATGCCAAAGCAGCTTGCAAGGAATGTATTTCTGAAACGGATTTTCTTCAGCAGGAGCACTTCATAAGAAAACAACAAAACAGCAACTGAAATAATCACATAATTCTAGAGACTACCCATAGCATTAATAACTAAAATGCTTTGCCATTCAAGCCAGTAAAGTTACTCACATGCTTAAGCATTTTGCAGGACAGAATCCCCAATTTGTAACAGCAACTTATTTTGAAGCATTAACACCAGACATGAAAATAATGAAGCTATGCTACCAAACAGAAAATATTCCAAATGGAAAATGTAGGTGAAAAGATCTGTAGTTTGACTTGCTCTTCACATTTTACAATAACATAGAAAAGCTCTTAAATGTATTTTTAGAATATCTAATGTGTTAGCATAACTTCTTTTAGAAAAGGCTACTAATGCGTATATTTGGGTTAGTGACAGAGAAGCCAGAAAAGCACATCTCCTAAATATTCTTTTCTGTTAAAAAATTAGAAACAAATAGCCATTATGTAGTAAAGTAATGTGCAAACTTAACAGGAAAGCCATTAAGCCACAACTGAAAAAGCTGAAATCAGCCTCTCTACATTTTTCAAGGAAGGCATGACACTTGCTGAATGGCAAATTCTTATAATTTGGTACTTAAATGTTAAGAGGAATTGTTACTGAGTTAACTGTATAATGGGAACAGTCCTGACAAAAAAAATATGACCAGGTTTTACTTTTCATTAACCCTTCCCAGCCTGGACATGTTAGCGTGCAAGTCCATGTAAAACACTGAATAAAAACTGTGCTTGAAGGTGTGTAACAGCAGTGCATGTGTGTGTGGCTTTTTTGAGGGGAATTAAAGTTGGCTTAATGACTGCACGCTCTGAAACTTACTGTGGTATTGGAACGTGACATACCCAGAGCATTTTATAGTGTTATAATTTTACAACTTTATCGGTGGTCCCTCTGGTCAGTCCATTTTTGAGGAGGGAGGCAAGGTTATTTGTTTTGCAGACAAGGTCTGATTTACAAAGTTATTAAAGTATTTGAAGGTGCAGATATGCGTCTGATGGACTTTATAATTCTTTTTTTCATCCTGTCAGGCACCTATCTACACATCAAGTCTTCCAAAGACCCACGACAATGTGACCCACCAGGTAAAAGAGTGTGCGGGTCTGATTCTGTTCTCACTTGACACTGCCTGAACTCTGCTCCAGCAAAGCTCCCGATGAAGTGCGATGCAAGCAAGAAGAGAAACAGATGGAGTAGGAAACACCCGAGTTAGTTAGAAACCTGCGTCTTCCGTAGTGCCTCGTGTTGCAGGCAGCGATGGCGTCAGTTCTCCAGGTGTCCCTCTACTGAAGCTCTGGTTTAACAATGTGCCAGGCTGGGAAGGGTTAAAAGCGGAACAGAGCCCCAAGCTTTGAACTAGACAATTCTTGGAAGTGTTCTTTCGTACCTTTCTTTGTCATCTTTACTAACAGATGAGTCTCGTTTATCTACATCTCTATCTCTGTCATGAGCTGCAGCAGATGAACTGCGCTCCAGCTCTCCTGGCTTCAGCCAGGGCGGAGGGGTCGGGAACGAAGGAGGAGTTCGGTGCAGTCGGTTCCAGGGCTCGTGAGGGTTGCTAAAGCTCTGCATACTGGGGCCATCCTTGTGGCCGAACATTGAGTTGGGTGCTGAAATGGTGAAGTGGAAAACAAAAAGGTTTAAGAAAAAGGTATGCTCTAGTGAAGGTACTTACCAAAAAAACTTTTACAGCACTCAGAGTTAAAATGAATACATATTATTGGGAGCTGGAAAAGGAAAGGAAATTAACAGAGATTCATTAGAGGGTCGCATTCCTAAAAATGGGTAGGCATCTGACAGCTGTTTTAATTGGAAAGGGAAATGCTGTGGATAAAATTGACAAGGGATGACTAGTAAGATAAAGGTGACAATGATCCTTATTCCAAATATTTTGGAAACATCAGGAAATGACCATTATACGGACTACAAATAATGGAACTTGTTGCATTTGATCCTGAACCAAAGTAAAATAATATGTGACCGAAATCATGCCAGATTTGAAGTATGGAGAAAGAGTGATTTTAAAAAGGATGATCTTTTGTGACTGGCCAAATCTAAAGAAATGTTGATGATCCTGGACAAATAAATGCAGGTTAGTGATCTTTTCCAGGCACATGTCCCAGATTACTGGTGAGAAAGGAAAAAAAAAAATGTTCCCCTCCACAGCTAGGGATGCTGCACACATTAACTATTTTTGAACATGCAACAAACCATGAGAAATTTCAAACTCCTTACACTCACAGGTTCTACTTTTTTTTTTTTTTTACTGAACAATGTAATGGTGACATTTAGCACAATGGTGAACCCAAACTATTAAGTAACTAATAGAAAATAATTTACTAATGACTAAAAAATGCTGTTATTTAGACAAAAAAGGTCACTTTTCAAATTCCCATCCTTAGTGGTATGCAGTCTAAGCAACTGGTAAAAAAGACAGCAAATAGTCACCATCACTCAATATCCTGAATTACACAGCAAAGAAGAATTCATAAACAAAGAGGTTACTCACTAACTGTTGGGTTCCCGAGTCCCCCGAAGGCGTTACTACCCACTGCAGTGAGACCGCTGAAGGAAGCCGGTCGATTGAAAGGCTCTGCAAACCAAGGGGAACAGCTGAAACTCACTGGCGTGTTGATAATTATGATAAAGCATTAGCGTGTTACCCATCTGCATTACGTCTGGGCGAAAGCTCAGTCTGTGCCCATCAGTAGCTGAACATCATCCTCCCACAACGCAGCAGTGACTGGGAGGGGGTGGCACAGAAAACCCCTTTTTTTCCAGTGACAGTATGCATGGGATCATCTTACTAGAAAAACTTCCTTTGCAAAGTAAAAGAAGATGTTAAAATAGACATGGTATTGAGGCCTGCGAAGTTGCTACTTCATTTAAAACCTGCAAACATCTTCATTTTTATTTCCTTTTATACCTTTCCAACTCAATTCCATGGTCTTTCTCAGGAAATGTCCCTGGCTAGCAAGACTATTATTAACTCTGGCAACTGTGCTCCAAACACCTTCAAGGCCTTGTCTCCTAAACCATAGCCAGGATATACATAAAATGTCCTATTATGTTGACATGTCCGATTGACCTGAACATTTTGTAATGCTCTTGATATTTATTGCTAATACTATATAAATACTAATATGGACTGAAAAATATTGGAATACTTTTTTAGGAGTTAATGCATACAGGGTATAGCTAAGTCATATGAAGCAAATTCTCTTCTTTTTTTATTTTGGAGGAGTCCAACAATTTCGATAAAACTACTTCTGATAAACACCAGCACAGAGAAAAGGAAGACCGACCCTAACATTTTCTATAGGCAGCTAAGTGCAGAACGATCAACCTCTGTGAGCCTGCTGTACCAATTTGGTGACCCTCCCACATCCTTCCCTATGCAAAATAAAATACCAATTTACAGTCTTGATCTCGGACGCTCCTGCAGGCAGCAGACCACTTTATGACAACATCAGTAAGTTACAAGTGAAATAACAACATTTGGTAACTTGGGTGCTCCCATTTTTAAATGCATATTCACTAATTTTCACTAACAGACACTTTTGAGGCCAGGTCACAAGATTTTAAGGATCTATTTCCCACTCACTTACATGAAAAAGCAGACATCTAAGTAGGAGTTAGGAAAAGAAACACATCTATGAACTGAAGCCTTAACCTTAGGGCATTTACTCTGAGTGGTTATAAACATGACCACAGTGAATCCTAACCAGCCCTGTCACTCCGCTCCTCTAACGTCCAGACTGTTTTCACAAGTATTTCAAAACACGCTGCCAGTGAAATTATTACGTGTATTTAGAACTGCTACTTGGACAATGACTAAAATTAAAGGGCTGAAATGCGCAGTTTGTAAAGGTTAAGTAGACAGGATACTCAAAGAGTCTCCGCGTGGGCAACCTTTAATGGTCTCAGCGGTCGATATGTGTTACTTCTGAGTTGCCTTCACCGTGTGTTAGCTGCAGAGAGAACGTACCTAGGTGAGCAGCTGGGTTGAGAAAGTTGCTGTGGTGAGGTGGTGGGCCGAAAGGGGTGCCGGCTGGATGACCCCCACCTGCCAAAACAAAGCAAAAGGCGTGAATTCCTAGCAAAAGCTCAGAAAGGGACTAACTGTGCTCTGGGCTTGACCAGCATTTCTGAAACGGCAGCTCATGTCAGCAGAGATTGCTGTACAGGGGCAGGGGCGCTCAGGACAGGATCCTATGCAAATAGCAGCTGCTTTTCCGAACAGAAATTCCCAGTTAACAGTATAAGGGGTGTGGGGGGGTGTTTCAGTACGGAAAAAAAAAGAGCATGTAAAACACAGTGTATTTCCAACCTGTCATCTCCATGATGCATCGGACATCACTGTGTGAAGAGATATTCCTCCATTTACTACCTGTATGGCATTTTGGCAGGTTGGTGGGCTTTTATTTAAAAGCGTATAGAGTAATTTTAAAATATTTATCAAATAGACTAACAGGCCCTGGCATGTCTTGCAGAGAGTTCATAAGCCAAAGCATATGGGAGATTTCCTTTTAATATGGCAAGGATTAGCATTTTAATGAGCACGCCACAAGGAGATTTCACTTCTCAGTACTCACTGGCTGTGGAGAAGAGAGTCGAGGGCCGGGCCAGGTCATGGGGGTGGTGGATGGCTCCAAAAAGGCTGGGGCCTGGTGGCCTGCTCAGAAATTCAGGTTTCAGGCCAAAGTCCAGCTTGTGTGGATCAGACTGCATCTGTTTCTGAAATGTAAAAACAGGATTTGGAAGAGACTGTCCTAATAGATAGCTGTAAAAGCACTTTCAGAATGATGCGGGTATAGCAATTTATTCACAATAACTGACGTTTTAACGAGAAAATTAGTTTTTGGGACCCCAAGCATAGGTGCACAGCTATTTTCCTGGAAAGGAGATCTAAGGCAGAGAGATAAAATCTCAGGCTCCCAATGCACGCTTCCTGCAAATGTCAACAGTGTTTTCACATGTGCTCACATCCATCCCTCCGGAGCAAAGCATTTCGGCACAGACCTGACTTAAAGAACAAACATAAAAATCTCTGAAGAGGCCTCAGACACTTGCTTAGCTGTAAGAATAGGTCAGTCTTAAAATAATAAAAGCAAATCCAAAGAGAAATGTTGGTTTGGACCCGATCCCAGGTGGGCAGGCATGTTAAAAGCTGGGTGACAGCACCAAGGGTGACAGCACCAGCTGCCAGCTGAGTCTCTCCCACTGCCCCCGCGGCAGAGACGTCAGTGCACACCAGAACCAGTAACTTGTGAAGCTGCAATCTAGAAACACTTGATGCAGACTACCTTTCAGTGCCTCTCGGGCTGCAACGGAGCAAGGTTAGGGCTAAAATGAATCACGTTACAGATGAAGTGTATTTGAGACTAAAGAACTAAAGTCCCATTTTGGCCGCTTGCACTCCAATTTCAAAGCACTGGATGTCACCGTTGTTACTTCTGTGGCATTAGAATTGACACTTTTTTACAGTAAATTTGCTGAAGTAGCTGTATTGTAAACGATAAGCGAAGGAAGGGTGGGCTCTTCTTTGTGCCGTGTACTCGTTTCAGTGGTCCCTACTTCAATCGTTTCCTAGAATGAAGAGGAAAACCAAACTCCCAATTACCTGTGCTGCCAGAACTCCCTAAACACAGATTGCTGATTAACTGTGCAGCTCAGCTGAAAGGATTTACAAATGTGAAACATTGAACCAGTAGATCTTAACAGGAATTCTGGAGCACGTTATGCTTTGTAAATCAGTATTTAATACCGTGCCAGCTCAGAGTACAGGCTATTACAATGATATAAATATGCATATTAAAAAGTTATGACCAAGTTAATGTGCATGCCTAGTAGCTGTTTTTCAAGTGCTAGTAACAGGTCTATGCTGCTATGAGAACAAAAAGAAGGGGAAAAAAAGACCAAAAAAAAAGGCTTTATCAATGTTTTGAGAGAATGGCCTGCAAGAATATTGAAATGGAAAAGATCGCCAAGTTAAGGTCATGTCTTTTAAGGAAGTAACACTGTAGTGCTTTAATAATTAAAAAAAGTTCAGAAAATACAAATGTCTCAGTTGAAGCCTGCGTGCCAGATTTTTATATTGTGAACTTTTTATTCCTCTTTTTAACAACCAAGTTATAAACCTCTCACAGGCGTTACTCAGAATTGCAAAAGCTGGCTGAAACTTTAATTGCAGCCATATGAATGGCGCTGTTCTAATAATGAAAAAATCTCCTGCCTGAAGAGGAACAGGAATATCATAGATGCGTTAAAACATTTTTGCATGTGTTGATTTACCTTAAAATCGTACCAACAAAAATTGACCAGATTTGTTTTATCCCCAGATAAAATAATTGATCAGATTCATTTATCGCTGTTCAGGAGAGTGCCCCTCTTGATGACAATCCTTATGAATGTCTTTCAAGTCCAGCAAATGTGTAACACCTTAATTCAGGGCCCACTAAAATCAGTGTAAATGTCTGCACTAATTTCATGGCATGTTAGATTGGGCCCGTAAGGCCTTTCCTAAAAGAGAGAGGGCCATAAGTTCCCTCTTGAATCCAGGCCAGTAACGCAGTGGTCAGTCTGAGGAGGAGTGTAAAACCACTTTGTGCCCAGAGCTGGGATGCAGCTCGGGCTGCGCCCGGGGAATTCTCTGCGTGTGCAGACAGGTTACACGGGTCTGAGCTGGGTCTTGGTGCAGAGGTATGGGCAGGCAAACAGCACCCACGGCTGCACGCAATTTTTCCTGGGGTCAGGAAGGTTGTGTTTTCAAGTTACCTATCTTGCCTGCTCCTTCAGTGTCTGCTGTTGCTCTCTGCAAGCAATTACTAGCGGGCCAGGTAGTTATCAATTCTTCCATACTTTGCAAGCAGTCTGGTGGCACTGCACGCAAACGTGAAATCTCTGAGAAAATGTATTTTATTCCCTGCTCTGTGGCCAAGCAGCGTCTGCAGCTTGTGCAGAAGAAAAGGCACCTTCACAACCTTGGGCTAGAAGGAGAAATCGTTCTGTGTGAGCCTTCAGCCAGAGATTTCACACTTCGTGGTCGCATGCAGGGGGAGGACAGCCCATGGGGACACAAACCAACTCGCCTTAATGACTGTAGACCATACCTCATTTTTTGACTGAACTGAGATAGTAAAATACATTTCCCAATTATTCTTGAAATTATCATCATGCACAGCGTCAAAAAAGTAACATCCTTCCCTGTACTTCTGGGCTTTGTTCCTGTTTTTTAACATGCAAGATAGAACAGTATTAGGTAAAAGAAATGGCTGCATGAAAATGGCATTTACTATGAGTTATAAATATACCAGTATGACCTCTCTCTGAATATCAAATCAAGGAAGATTCGAAGGACAGAGATAGCATGGGAATAATAATTTCATTTCAAGAAAATACCTTTTCAATAAAATAAAAAAAAAGGACGTATAACTCTCTAGGTCCATAATCTTGTCTTTTTTGATAATGGTAAGATGAATGAAGATCACTAGCAGGGGAAACATAAGGAAGCAGAGAAGAGAGATATGTCTACTGCAGCAAATTAACCTGTCAACCTTGTTTAAAAGGGTTATTTTTAAACTCTATTAGCTGCAGGTTTTAGTAGCTGCTCAACATCTTCATATTCTTACAGCACTACCTTATACAATTCAATTGCACGCACAGACTGCAAAGTGCTGCGGGCTCCTTGTTCATTTTACTTTCTAACACAAGCTATTGACTCCTGAAGTACAAGTATGACCAGCAAAGAACACCAAGCTTTCCCGGCTTACTGAAAAACTTCAGGAGCAACACAGAATTCCTCAGTGACAAGTACAGTGAAAATATTACAAAGGGAAAGAAACCTTCTTCACAGAGCCCATGTGCAATGAAAATACAGTTAAAGTAAGAATGGAAATAAATACCCTACCTATTAAATGAATAAATTACTTGTTTTTCTCTGCCATCTCTTTCAGAAGAGCCTAAACAGGCCATGACCCTTGAGGTCTCAAAAGCATGTGTAACAAAGGAAGGATTCCCAGTCCTTTACCTTCGGTGCAACGAGACAGCGTCTGGGTAACATTCGTTCATCGGCGAGGCTGTGTCTGCCTGACCAGCCCAGACACGTACCGGTGCCACCCTCCAGTTGTGAGATGCGTTGTGAAAAAGACTGATGGGAGCCTGCGCAGCCACACTGGATAAAGCATCGCAGGGACAGGAGAAATCTTCCTGTGCCCTCTTCTATCCGTGAACATTAATAAGAGGAATGGGATACACGTGCCTAGCTTCTTCAGACTTAAAAAAAATTAATCTTGATATGCTTGTGTCCTCAGCCATAAATAAAAGCAATGTAGTAGCTCACTGGCACACCCATTTAGCTCTTCCTAGCTGTAAACCAGTTGTTATCGTGTAAGATCTGGTGTCCTTGCTCTGTGGCATCACAGACATTCCTCTGAGACTCTACCTTTCGCTTTTTAATTCCGATACGCTGTCACTCTGAAGCGGAAGGTTATGCTATAATGCTGCACGTGGTTACTTTAACAAGGCGTTAGCCATGGCAGAGAACTGCTAAGAGCGAGAGGCAAAACTCTGCCTCTCGCAGGTTTGCCCTGTGCGATTCATCTGAAATGCAGGCACGCCCAAAAGACTGACCTTGACTTTCTGTTGGTGATGGTATATCTGCCAGGCGATGTGAACATGCATAGCGCACCACTTTCCAGGTTTCTGGAAAAAACAAAGCGAAACAACATGAATCAGTAACTTTCAAAAACCCGTGTTGCTTTAGTTATACCAACTCTTGCCAACTCTTAGCCCAGTCTTTTTGGTCTAGGGGATTCCCCACGCCAAGACAAATGAAAGCACAGGGTGTCCCTTTGGTGCCTTCCCCCTCCGTCCTCATGGGAAACCAGAAATGCAAAGAATCTGTCCCTTGCTAAGAACTTTATCTGGATATCCAGGAACCCTCCTGGTCACTCTCCTCTCCAAATAAACCCGTGCTCGGGTTTTACACGCTCTTGCAACCTTCTGATGCCACTGGCTGAGAACGCAGCTTGTGCTGCTGAAAGGAGTGAAACTGTCTCCCAGTCGGCAGCTGCTCCGCAGAGCGGGTTGCTTCACACCTGGACAGCGCGCTCACTTCCAAAAGTGCAGCTATTCGAAGACCAGCCTTTGCACCAAAAGATGAAAATGAAAGCACTTTAAAAGATGACTCTTTTCAAAATGAATCTGACTCCCTCCTGTCATTGCTGGTTAGTACCTTCAAAACTTTGGCTCATAAATAGCCTAAAAAAATTGGAGGTCAGTCAGTTCACCCTGTCTGGGAAGGCTCTTTGCACCCTTCCCCTCACCCCGCTTCTAAGTCACGCGGAGGAGAGAGGGAGGAAAGAACCACAGAGGGCTATTTGGGTCACCTGCTTGATTCTGTACTCCATTTCCAGGACATCTGGAAATCTTCTCTGAAAAAGACTCTCTCAGGATATACTTTCTCAAAGTTTGTTATTTAGGGGTCTATAGTTAACTACACAACTAATGACTCCTGCAGATTTAAAAATAATCACAGGAATTAAAGAAGCTCCTCAAGCTACTGGTAACTTAAATGTTTCACAAACTATAGCATAGGGTCTGCCTTCTATTTCTAGGTGTGTGTCAACCAACAAATAAAAAGCACAAAAAAAATAGAACTCCTCTCACATATACTCCCCTAAACTCGAGCCTCTTGCTTATTCACAGCAACTGGCTGTACTAGTCATGTCATGAGTTCACTCGGTCGCTGCTGACAAAATACAGAGCTCGAACACATTGAAAAATTAACAAAAACCCCTTTTGGATCACTGAAAGACTAGATCTTTTGATCCTTATTTCTAAAATATTTTGTGTTTGAAGTGGATTGCCTGTCTATATGTGACAGTAAGATACTTGGGTAGGAAGTACCACACCGAGTAACCCTGAAACACACAGTAAATAATAAAAAAGCAAAAACATTCAGTCTGCAGTGAAATGAGAAGGGATCAGTAGGATTTGGCTCAGGAACCCTTGTAAGCTAGCGCGATACAAGGATTATCAGTATTTAACCTCTAGTATTCATGCCAGGGCGTTGCATGAGAAGAACAGAAAACTTCCAACTTTGAAACTCTGTATTTTCCTCGAGCGACCACAAGATGCATGCAAAGGAGGACCGACCATGCTGCTCGGCAAACACGGTGTGAAATACCCAAGATGAAACATGGTGTTGGTTTATAATTAGTCTGCCACTTTAACCCGGTGGGGACTGAGACGAGCTTGACAAACTGTATCACAAGATTTCTTACCCTCAACATGGGCCTGAACGGATCTGTCAACTGTGAAGAAGAAATGACAGCTTGGTTACATGCCTGTCACTCAAACAATTGCTCTAATTAACAAATTTGTATTGCTTCATTAAGAGATGAAATTAAAATGTGTAATTTTACTTTCAAATGAAGCCTTTTTGGATAATAATTAGTCCTTAGCCTCCGTATTCGAGCCGGTCTCCCTCCCCCCATGGCTGTTGTACCTAAGTGTTGACAAGCAACTAAACAAGCCTCGCACAGAACGCTCTGTCCTCTGGCATCATCATTAATTTGTTGATTTAATGCTACAAAAATGGCTGGTTAACTACTCTGAAGAAAAACACAGATTGGGCAAACTTCTGTTCTCATCTTTCAAAGCTGCTCGCCTCGCGAGAAGCCTGGTGAGCGGACAGGGTCCCTTTTTCACAGGCTCGATCCCAGGAATCGCGTTGGAACGGGCTGGAATGGTGTTTCAGCCGCGCCCCAGCAAACCAGTGACGGTGTGTGTTTGTCGGCCGTGGCTTTAGACCCTTGCCTGTACACTGCAATCGCCATCACTGACTGCCTGCTCGCCTGATGTGTCCTCTGCCACAGACTGGCTTTGCCTCGCACGTTTTTCACATTCCAACAGATGTTGGTGAACAGCAGCTGTATAAAACCCCCAATTTTCTCATTTTTTGTGTGGCCTGTTTTTTTGAGGTGGATTACTTTCTTATTCTCTTTGCTCACATTTCATCAATTAATGCTGGAAAATAAAGTCAATTTCTGGGGTATTTCTCATTTGTTTCGGATTTTCTTTTTTGAAATGCAATACTAAAGGAGCTTTATAGGTGTAAGAGGTACTTTGCAGACTCAGTGATGGCACAATACATCATCCTGAAATAATCGAAACTATACCACAAGTTGAAAGGGAGCGTAAAGCTAAATGACTTCATGACGGGAGGCTCTAGTTATCTTTTCAAGCAGATGGAATAAAGAGAAATGAAAAAACATGGTTCCTTTTGCTATAAAGCTCAACTACAGCACCAACTCAGAGCAAACCGAAGCACTGGAACTTGGCATAACCCACAGAAAGTATCTGCTGCACTTCAAAGTTGAGCCATACCACAACATGGATTTTCACGGAGAGCTCCCCATTGCTTTTGTCAGAGAGTTCTGCTAAAAATACGACTGCATGATGTTCCTCATTGCAAACAATGTATGTTAAGTCAAACACGCAAACAACCCGTGGGCATGCAGCAAGAACAGAAAAAAGCTAAAAGACAAAATGCTGAGACAATAAATGCTATTCACATGCTAGAACTCAAAAATCCAGAGGCGCCAAGTGATCAATAAACTTAGTCCATATTTCACTGGTGCAATCAACGATACAATAACCAAGGGAATAACTGTCATTACCCACATTAATAACAATTACAGAGTATAAACATAAATCTTGACGAGGTTTGTACATTGCTACGTTGAATTGGCCTTTTATGCCGTTACCCCTGGGCTTGTGGGGATGCCTGCGGACAGCAAGGGAAGAGCTCTTCCTCTGCACACTATCTCTTGGCCTTTGCTAATGATGAGCAGGGGTAAGGATCAGGATTTAACCTGGTCTCATACAGCTTCTCTAGTTTAGTTCAGACTGAGCTTCAGTATTCGGATGTTAATGTGGACACACTGAAGATGGTAGCTCTAGCGTTAAAGGTTTTTAGGAGGAACAGCTTTACTTGAGAAAAATATAACATTGTCTACAGACCCGTGGATCTTTCTGTAGAAGGGTATGCGGGACAGTTCCAGGTCTGGCTGCAACATCAATAGGATTGGAAGTCTAGAAATACCACAAGGACAGACAGCATTAGTGAGTAACACAATGCATAAAAACAACAGAAAGTGAAAAATACTACTACTTTATCATTAACATTGCCTAAGCAAGGAAGATAAACCTTTTAAAGAGGAGAGAACAACCACCATAATCCACTATAGTATAATCCATAGTACTATATGTATCATCATCTCCATTTTCAAACTTTCATTGTCCACCAACTTCCCATTACTTGAAATAATCCAAAACACATGAAGGAACAGTGACTGCTTACACTGGAAAATCTTTCCACTATCGAAATGGTGGCGAGTGACATACTTATGATACGGCATCTGAAGTAGCGTTTGGAGGACCAAGCTCATGCTCTGCTGCTCATCAATAACGCACCGGACCAACTGCTAAACCCACTACCCTGACTTCAACACACGGAGCGTCAGCGACCTCTCTAGTCACTGTACAAGGATCCAAACTCCCTCCACAATGAACTGTTACCACACTGATGTCTAGAAAAGGCAACATCCAGTCAAAAAAAATTAAAGCCTTTCCCATGATTTGAATGTAAATATTCAGCTAATATAACAAAATGCATCTTTGTGGGGAAAAAAACAGCCCACAAACAAAAACCCCCAAACAACCCAAAAACCTACATTTAGACAGAGCATTTTCCTATGCTCTGAAGAAAAATAGAAATCAGCTACAGTATAACTAACAATTAAGTAACAGAGTTGTTAACAGTCTGATTACCATACATACGAAGAATTCCACTAATGAACTGCAATTTACATATTCAGTCATTACAGTGGATGGGCCAATTTAAGAAAGAAGGTGTCTTTGCTGCAGAAATTTCAGTGCTGATTTCAGTCTTTAGTTGCAAAGACTACAGACTGCAGAACAGGATTTCCTCCCACTTAGAAATCAAGAGTGACTTCATGAAAACAAAAGAAAAAAAAAAAGCCAAACTCATCACATTTATCTATCCTAGCTATCACAAATGAGAGGAGAAGTAAATCAGTGTAGTGCACTGTGGTGGAGCCGTGAGTTAATTATGGAAATGAGTAAACAGTAATGATCATGATTTCTTAAAATCCTGATTATTACATGACCTTACATTAATACATACTGGAACTAATTATATCGCTTCTAAAGTTAACTATGTCGTTATATATAATGTTTTTTAATGTATGTAGATATATTTGAGCCTAATGAGAAATAACTTCTCTTTGTCCTAAATTTGGAAAAAGCCAATTGTCCTCTGTGGAATTAGGTTGTAACTCAGATCGCAATTCCTCCAGAATCTGAACCACGTTCTAAACCTAAACCGAAACCTAACCTGGCTCACAACGCCAGTGAATTTGAGATAACAGATGTGCAAATAATTCCTTTCTCACCTTGGGTTGAAACGCTCCTTGTAGCGAGCCAAATGGGCCGGTTGGAGGAATCATGGGAGGAATACCTGATACAGCTGGAGGGTAGGAGTGAAACAGCTGTAACGAAAAGATAGGAGAACATCAATACGGGCATGCGTCAAAATGGAGACAAGAAGTTGAACAAGATAGCGAAAGCATTCCTGCGTAATTGTAGGGAAATGGTACATGGAGAAAACTGAGAAGCATTGAGGAAGTGATCTCGTTGCAAGAATGTTAGTTAAAGCAGTCGATGAAATGTTCACAAATGTCATGAGGTTTAGAGCTTAAAAGCAGTTCCAAAAATCATCAAGCCAGCAACCTGTCCCCCGGATTAGGCCACAGCGTAAGAGATTTTTTTTTTTTTCAATTATTCATTTTTAAATTGGATAGAGATTTTAAATGGTACTAGTTGGCAAGCCATTTCAAGAGAAAAGGCAGAATACGGAGCCAAGTAAGACTCAGAAATCTACGCTTTGAGTGGAAAAAAAACCCCTTATGAGTTCTAGGATATTGTATCATTAAAACTCCATTAGTACGTTAGGATTTTAATAGGATCTGTAGGAAATGAGGAAAATACGCACAATTCTTACTTCATTAGCCTGTCTGAGAGGATATCCTGCCACATCTAATATTAGCAGAGAAAGAATCTGATTTGTTAAAAATTATTATTTAAATAAAATGTGGAGGCAGACCCCCCCCCCCATAAGTTTAGGGTACTGCTTTTATAAAGACAGATTAAGCATAAAAAAGTGCAGATCTCCACTGACCTCACTGATCTGTTCTAAAAGAATTTAGCAAAAAAAACCCCAAAAGCTGTTCTGTACTAATGCAGGCAAACACATGGGAACGAAGCAATAAACCGTAACGTCCAAATCTTATCTTGTCTCTGTGGTCCGGCTGTGAATCTTTTACTCACGCTGTAGCACAGTTAACTCGCCCAATTCCATGGAAAATGCTGAGATTACCCTCAAAATTGCTTTCTGGTAGGAGTCGGGGGTTCAAAGCATTACACTACAAATGTGTTCTCACTGTGAAACCTCGGGAGCGATGGGGGATGGCTGCTCACTCCGCTGGTACTGCCACCCAAAAAATCTAAAGGGGTCATCTGGCTGACACAAATTCACCTCTGAACACAGCCGATCAACAATCGATCTACCGTACGCTACTTTTAAGATCAAAATAAATGAGTTAATGGCCAATTGAACAGAAGCAGGACTGGGCAAAGTAAAAGACTGGACATGCGGAGCGGGCAAACGCTGAGCAAATCACATCCCGGAGTAAATCAGTGCTGCAAAGTTTTGATGAATTTGTTTATGCCAGGCATATGTATGTGCATTTTTTAAATTGTTTTTCCTTCCACTAGCTTATCTTGCAAGGTCATTTATTCATATTACATTTACTGAAAGCTGAGAAAATATTTAAATATTTTAGAGGTATCAAAAGATTTTCTCGGTTTAAAAGCATGGTATCAAGTCTCCTTTCATAACACGTTGCTATTGTTGGTTTCAGTTCTATTTAATTTGGACCTGCTCCATTCAATGATGCAGAAAGCATTTTTAGATTAGTTGATACTGAACTGTAGGCATTTGAGAAATCATTAAGAGAGACTTGTCCTCATTTACAATAACTTTTAATGAGTAAAATGTGTTTTAAATCCTCCAGTGTCTTCTGCATTTAATTCTGTGTGTAATGGACTAATTCCAGATGATGGAAAGAGACGTAATACTTAATATCCTATTGGCTATGACTAATAATAGGGAATGCTTTCCTTAGAGTTTTATAACAACTGGTAAGTTAATTAAATGTGACCTTTCCTCAAGGTCAGAATGATTAATAAAACATAAATATTGTATCTCTAGGATCTCTTTGTATCAGTTAAATTCCTCTAGCTTTCAAAATGCATCTTTCATAGTCAGTGTTTCCTTTTTCTCCCTCTCTTTTGAGCAGCATTTTCCCTTTCTAGCTCTCTTCAGGGAACAACGCAGTACCCCCAGCTTTCCTGGGGCCAGGGGCGATGCAACGCTAAACCAGACCCAGCGATAACTGCAGGAGAAAGAACTGCCTCACTGTGCGACAGTAGGGCCCTCCCAAAAAAGAAATGACAGTAAAATCAAAGATGCAAAGAGAGAAAGCTGTTTTAAATCTCTACACGAGCTTCTGTGTGAGCTGTGCTCCCTATTTTAAAGTAGATTGATTTTAACTCTCAATCAGACCCTCTTCTCCTGCCAAGTTCGCTCACAAGCTTTAAAAACATCGCCAGCGGTTTTAAAGATACCTGAATTCTTGGTGTGGTTCTATAGTGGAAACTCTTGTCACCAGGAGAAGATCTACGGAAGTGCCACAGTTGGACAGGATTTCTACAATAGGACAAGCCCTATCGGGTACGCACTTATGCCAGCAGAAGTTTTGATCCTGCAGCTGCTCAGGGACCTGATGACAGCAGTTCCTCTGTTACTTATAGAACCTATAGTCACAGGAGGAGAGATGACTGCGATACCCTGGCTAGTTTGGCCTCGCTGTAGTTTAAGACAGACTGCCGATCCAATGTCATCTGTAGCCATCATGGTGATCTTCTGGTATTAGCTTGCTAAACATCCAACGGGCGCAATAACGACTATTTTGCAACCACTTGGCAAGGAGAACCCTTTCCTGAAGGAAAGGCTGGGAGGCGTAACGGAGCAGACCTCTGCAGGCGGAGCGCTGCCGAGTCCACCAGCGTGGCTCGATGGCAACCGAGAACAGCGCGAAGCCCGCCCTTCCTTTAACCAGGCAATGCCGTGACCTTGACAATTCAGGTAACTGCCAGATTTCTAACAGATTACGTCACTGCGTTTGAAAAGCATATACAGTTGGAGACTTTTGCAATGTTCCCTATTATTACATGTCGACTTCTGTGCTTTATTTGCCTAAAATTCATTTACCTATTCCCAGTTCTGTGTTCTTGCTTGAATCAACGTGCCACATTGAGGATATTCTATCTTTTGAATCCACGTACAGCTCAGCAAATAAGAGTACAATTTTGCAAACAAGGATGCAAATGAGCAGCATTACCCTTTTGAGTAAAAGTGATTATTGTAGGCTTAAATGTTTGCCTAATACTCCTAGAGCTCTGATCCTGCAAACACGCTCATACAGTTCAAGTTACTCAAACGAGGTGTCAGAAATTAATAGGACTGTTCACATGTACTACGGGCATGAGTTGTTAACAGGAACCGTGTTTGATCGGTACAGCAGAAAGCATCGCGCTATCATCTTAACCAGTTTTTTTTGCCCAGTTCCACTTCTAAGCAAAACCAACACAGAAAGCCAAGTGCTTTGCAGATTTCTGAGTGCTGATGCAGTACGCCTTCTCTCATCAAAATATCGCTATTGGGTTTGGAAATTCTTGTCAGAGTCAACCAGATACCTGCCTCTGCCAACAGGATGAAGGAGATGCAACCCGTATTTCAGCAGCAAATGAATCGGTAGGTTCAAACCCTTCAGAGCAGAAGCTTTACAATTAACTGGAGTATTAAAAATCAGTTCATCTCAATAAATAACATTTTTGGTAGCTCTTAAATAAACACATCTAGTGCATAGCTGGATTCATGTTGCTGTCATCAAACAGAGCTTTCAAAACATAACAAGCCCAGTGGATCAGATGTGCCTTTGAAATCTGAAGAATAAGACAAGTTTTCAGATTTTATAAAACAAAACATGATATATTAGGAAAACTATTAGATTAACTATCCCTGAAGGGTTTGTACGATAGTTTGTCATTTCATTTCAAGTTTCTTAGGAAAAATATCAGTCTAAGGGTTTGCGGCACAACTGAAACACAGCGATGAAATTACTGCTCTCTCCTGCTTCACGTAGCAGTCAGCTCTTCTGTCTCATCTTTTTCACATCAAACCTGTCTTCAAACGGTGTACGAGCAAGAGATCTTTTGATTGGAAAAGCTGATACTGCATCTTTATCAGAAACAAGCACCATGAATACAAGCCTTCAAAAGCCAAAGCAACCAAGAACGATAATGGTATATCCTGGAGTGATGATTAGGGAGAGATTCGACATTGTGCCATCGACTGAGTGGTGATCCCAACCCACCACGGAAAAGCAGTTAAGTCAGTTTTAAACAGAGTAGTAGAACTCACACTGTGACGGTAGAAGGGGTCAACTTTTGTAGGGTATTTGTCAAACTGCAAAGGGATCAAAGCACAAACTAGTTACTTTATATTTCCTTGCTTTACTTCTGTTGGTAAAATAGAAGACTACTTCTCTAGTATTTGGCAACCAACAGAGAGGAAAAAATATGCACAAAATTAGTTTCCAATGAAACTGCTTGGGATTTTTCTTTCTTCAAAGAAGGTCTCTATGAGACAGCAAAGAGAGGGAGGCACCGGAGTGCACCGCTCCGAGCACTGGAAGCCCCAGCACGAGCGCTCCCTCAGCCAGCAGCCTCGGCCCCTGCGCCGCCACCTGAACCTATCGCACGTGCGACAATCGTGGGGAAGGGACAGCCCTTCCTCTCCTACCCAACCACACCTGGGCGGCAGAGTACTCCTTCCCCGCAACCTGGCAAATTCTTAAATTTTTGTAATAAAGAATAGAGTTGTGCTCTACTTATCCTCACATTTCTGCCTGGGGTACGCACCATGGGCGGTGCTGGCGTTGGCATGATGGCAGTGGGTGGGATGGCGTGAGGGAAAGGCGTGAAGGTGTGCTGGTGTGTGTGTTGGTGTGTGTGCTGGTGCTGGTGCTGGTGCTGGTGGAACTCGGTCCTCAGGTACGGTGGCGGGCCCAGGGAGGCCCCGCGATCTGCGCTCTGCGAGGCCAAAAATCGCGTGTTTAGTTCCTGACGGAGAAGATCTTGTTCTGAAATACAAACAGCAAAACAACCCCTCGTCAGCTCAGGGCTTTTCCAGGCCTTGTGCCACTTACTTTTTGCTGGCTGTGGTAGCAATGCTGTATTTAAAACTTCCCGGTGGTAAATCACGCCACTGTACAGGGTAAGAAAGTTCCCCCAGATCTTCCCCAAAGGCCTGAGAGACAGAACGTCTCCATTTCCCCTCTCTCCCCAGGCCTGTCTTCACTACAGTGTTCCTCTAGCATCAGCCTGAGGGTTCTCCCTAAATTTGTATGGACACGGACATACTCCTAAACAAGCGAGGAGGTTCAGGTAACCTGGAGTGAGTAAACATCGAGTGGCTGCTGCTAACATGAGTATCCTGCTGCACGGACACAAACTGATGTTACCCAAATGCTGATAATCCTCCATTTTCTTCCCCAGTTCCCTCTCAGTGCCCTGGGAGGAACAGAGATGTCACATCTCCCCACAGTCCCAAGTATAAAAGAGCACAATTTTCTCCCGATAAAAAATCTCAACATCTCAACCCCCCACAATCTTGCACGTACACGAGCTGAGGACCGCTGCGTGCACAGCCGCTGGAGACCTTCCCTCTGGCCGGGGAAGCAACGCTGAGCACAGGCCACAACTGCAGCAAAGACATTCGCTAAGGGGGTCACCGATTCTGTGTGGGCACGTGTGTTTTTACCACGGGGAGAAAAAAACAGACATGGAAAAAGCACAGCCTTCCAAAAATATTCATTCCCAGGGCAGAAGAAAAGTCATTGGGTACATCTAGGTGGCTTTTGGCTTTGACATTGCTCCAAATCATTGAGCGATGAGTACAGCCTCTACCCAACCAACAGCCCTCATCAAATGGACCAAAAAGAATTATTCTGACTAAAACCAGAGAACTGGCTTCCTACGCTGCAGTAGTCACGCTCAGGCCATGATCCGTCCGTCTCTTACCTGAGTAAGTACTACCAGCTGGGTGTCCTGGAACCTGCAGTGTCCCTGACGTCAATGGAGGTGGCGGAGGCAAAGCCGTAGGAGGGGCAAACATATTGGGGTGATGTGGGTGTGCGGGGGGCTGGAGGGCGGGCGTGAAGGTATGCAGCGGGCTGTGGCTGGGCAGAGAGAGGGGGAACGGTGAGGCGGAGGGATGGTGAGATATGTGCGGAGGAGGGGCCTGAGTCTTGGCAGGAGTGCTGCTTCTGCTGCTGCTGTTAATGAAAAGAAAAGCAATTAAGCGTTGCACGGAAGAAAGAAAAGCTCCAAACATCCGCATACACAACCCCACCACGCTATGCATGGCTCACCTTAAACACGTTAGAATCTAAGTTATAATCACAAATTCAAGTTACTATTTTCATTTTCCAGCAGTACCACTGTGACACTCCTTTCTCCAACCATCTGCTGTACCTTTTCTAGTACCTTTTACTTCCCGTGGCCTCTGCACACCAAAACCCGAGCCATCTTCTCCCTCTCTGTAAGAGGTTGATACTCCGTCTTCCAACAACACAGGAGTGACACACAAAGGAGTAATCAGCCCTGTGCATTCATTACTTAATTATCAGGTCTTTTCTACATGACTGCTTCTGATTCATGTTTTCAGGCAAATGAAGCTCAAAATCAGTGATCACTGCATTAATAAAAGTTTAAATCTTTTTGCTACGACTTAGTAAGATGAAAGACTGCAGAGAATGCAAAACAAAGTTGAGAAGGCAACAATGGATACATGCTTATTGTACAGTTAATGCCTCTCTGTACCCCCACAATATAAAGAGATGAGTCAGCAAAATAAATATTTGCCATTACATTGCTTGCAATTTTTCGGGTTTCATTTCCTACTAATAAGTATTTAAAATATATTCACGCAGCGCTTAATTCTACTTGTCATTATTTCAAGTAGCAACTTGCTTCTATTGCAGTGACTTTTAAAGTCAAGCAACACTAACTTGGTTAAAAATAAATCAAACTCTTAAACACCTCTCAGTCTTTAGTCAAACCCTGAAGCAACCATAAAGCTGGTTCACCAGGTCTTGAAGGACACCATCTGTCTGCTGGAAGCTCAGATTTGGGGAAATATGACCTAGCGTTGACAGCATTAGCTCAGAGTAGGGGAAACCTGAGGTCCTTGACTCACGGAGGCATCACGGGTTCCCGTGAACATGTTTAATCTCTCGGTTCATCTTTGTCATCCCCTATAAAAGGTGAGGTCTATCTCACCGTGACCAGGAGAAGGGGAAAAACCTGAAGGCTGCAAGGTGTCAGCAGTGCAGGAAAAAATTCAGCTTTGAAGTCATCGGTGTAAGACCGTTTGCGGTAGGCTGTCAGCAGAGCCAACAGCAGCTGCACCATACTTCTTGCTCTAGGGCATGTCAGCAGTTGGAGAAAGCAGAAGACGTTTACAGGGATGGGAGGGTAAAAGAATTAGCCTTCAGAGAGCAGCCCAACCTGCAAGAACTGGGATTTTCTTCCCCTGGTCTGTGTTGCATAAAATCTCCTCCAAAAAGCGCTCAGGAATACCTAATACCTAACTAAGGTGATAATGCACAAAGTCCCTTTATTTCCCAGCGACGGGGTGGGATGTGCTGTCACTTCTCTCCTTTAGCTAATTCATCTCTGCTTCCTCCAGGCACCGTAAAGCATCAGCACCAGGCAGCAAGTTCACAAAGACGGGGGGCCTTGGCGCGCGCGCGTTTCTGTTCGCCTACCTTAAGCTGTTGAGGCTCAAACTGCTGCTGTTATAGGCAGAGAGCGGCTGCGAGAGGCTCTGAGAGGCTGGATGGGGCTGTACCGGAGGGAGGTTTGGATGGGCTGGCTGCACCGGTGACTGCGGCCGGGGTGGTGGCTGGACGGGCGGCTGCGGCACGGGAGGACGGGTGGCTTCTTCCGGGGCTGGTGGCGGCTGCGCGGCTTGCGGCGGGGGCGGCTGGGCAGGAGCCTCCGGCCGCGGGGCGAGCGCAGGGCTGGGGCAGGGCGCCTCAGGCTGCGGCTCCGACTGGGGCTGGGCCAAAGGCTGCGTCACCTGAGGACAAGGGTCTTTAGGCACCACAGGCTCAAGTATTGGGTCTTTACTGCTGTCCTGGCTCTTCTCTTGACTCCTTTCTAATCCTGATATTTTCGGGACAGCTGGGCCCCTAGCACCAGGGTCGTCATTTTCGGCTAGCGTACTGACTCCTAACTCTTTATCTGCAACAACAGAAGAAAGAGATAAAACAGTTAAGTGCGTGACAAAACGGGCAAAACCAAACTGAGTGCTCTGCCAGAGTCGCACTCCGGGCAGTTACGTTTTGTTTTCATCAAGGACCGTGCCGATGCGAAACCGAATCAAACCCAAAGTCATTTCCAGCAGCATCCCCAACCCTCGAGTCCTTCTCCCAATACTACTTTCTCCTATTTTATCAAAAGGAGAAAGTTTCTGGTGTCTCCATTAACATATAAAGAAGCAAGTACACAAAAGGTGAGCTGAGTGCGGTGGTTCAAGTGCTCCAAAAATATTGAGTCAGACCTCCCCCAAAATGCCCACTGCTGCCTTAGGGAAAACACCAGGAGGGGTTGTGCTCTGCTGCCTTCTGTCTCTGTAGTGCAATATATATCGGGTCCTCCGTACTTGCCTCCTGGGTCTTGTCTCCTAGGGATTCACTTCCCAACCTTCCCGTCCAACCACGCTACCATTTCATCGATTTTTGAGAAAAATTAGATTTGCACAATCATCGCACGACTCCAAGATTTGGGGCCATAAAACAGTGCTGATAAATTTGTGAGTGTAGGTAATACGATCTGTAGGTGTATTTGGCAAAATCGGTCCCTCAATGATCACATAAAACTCACTGAAATTATCTCCTGAGTGACATAAGCACAAATTGCCGCAGTGCGAGGGGGAGAGCTCCGCAGGAAGCCAGGCTCCACCGCGCTCTCTGCTCGGAGAACTGTCTGTTTTCCAGGCGCATCCTTTTATCCCTAATTATTGTTGTATGTTTACTATAATGTCTCTATTGCCTGGGCTGCCAAATGAACAGAAAAAAAAACGTTAAGGCAAATAACATATTTTTCCCTCGGTTTTTCTTTCGGTGACGTTAATTTTGAACATCACTTCTCAGAAGAATGGCCAAAGAAGTTGAGAGGGCGACGTGATCAGTCCTGGATATGTTTTCTTTAAAGACACGAGAGCCGGACAACACACTCCGCACGTGTGTGCATCTGCCTCTCACCTTCTTTCTCCGCTAACTCTCCTCAAAATAAACCAGCTGGTAGAGAAGAGAGACCTTGTTTAGCACGGCTCTTTTCTACTACTGTTACTCAATCACTACTCCCTCCCTGAGCCACCCAGGGAACCAATGCAGCGTGAGCTCTGTGCCTTGTTACGCGAGGTCTAAACCTTAAACCACGTAGTAGTAGGAACCCAGGCTTTTTTGGTTTGGCTGGTCATGGAGTGACTCGGGTTTGTTTTCCAGCTCTTTAATAATAATGAATATTATTATAATTTTAACATTCCCTACAGTGGAGTTTTGCTCCCTGGGGCTCTGAAGCAATTTCCCATTTGAATCCCTCCCCAAAAGTTCTGCCAATGAGTATTTGATGCACGACACCCCTTTAAACAAATCCGACCCCAGGCTGGAACAGGCAATGCCCGCAGCCGGGGGGAGCAGGAGCACCATTTCGGGCAGGAGCACACAGAGCTCTGCAAAGCTGGACTTACACCTCTGGCAAGGACGGAAATGGAACGTAAGGGAAACATGCAAAATTTGAAGAGGCTTGGGACAACCTTATAATTGAAATAAGTATCCAGGGTTCTAAATAATCTTAAGACAGGAAAACTTTACTCGTTCTTCCGCCAACTTTAAGGGGTAAAATGAATAAATACATTCAGAGGAAACTGTTGACAGCTACATTGTTCAAACCCTGAAGTACAGGAGTGCAAATAAAGCCGATGGGGAGTGCACCCTGCAGCCCACAGCCCGCGCACATGCAACAGCGTTTGCCAACCTCTGCGTCGCTCGAGCCGCAGAGACGCCCGGGGCAGAAACGTGTCAAATACATATCGTCACTTGGCTTTAATTTCATGGAGAAATTAAAAAAGAAACCAAACGACCATGTCAGCCCCCCTATTACTGAGTGTTTCACAGCCACTGTGCAATAGCGAGCAGCCTGGTAAAGTGAAGTTCAGATTGTTTTAATAGTTTGCGGACAAAAGAAGGGAAATAAACCTTTTGGGGGCAAAAGGGAGGTAAAGAGGAGAAGAAAGAGAGAGAGAAAGAGGGGGGGAAAAGTAAACAGACTTATTTGATGAGGACGTGCTTTCATCACTTCTGGAGTACGCAATCTGTAACGGGTACAGAGGCTCCTCCACAAATTTGGATCAGAAGACTATGGGGGGCAATAGTGGGACTCCGGAGGAATACGAATAATTACTCTGCTGTATGCCCAGGGTCTGTCTCATTGCAATTAAATTGCAGGGTATAAATAAAGGGAACTCCGTTTGCATTAATTCTTTGGATCAATCCTGTTTGATCAAACATTAGTTTGATCAAACATCACTCAAAAGTTAGAGTGTGATCACCACGTGTGTTAAGGCAGGTCCCCAAGGAGAAAAGAAATGAGCAACAGTTTGTTCAGGAATAGGTGGATCTATATTCCTCGTCCTTACGGGTGTAAGAGTTACAACATTTTGGTTTTTTGACAGAGAAGCACAGTAAGTAGGGCTTTGAGGGCATAGCCTTGTCATTAGAAACTCCCTACAAGATGAATACACAGTAGGTGGCCTGAAAATCCCGCAGAGGTGATACTTCCAAATCTACGGGGAACACCTCGCACTCAGTGCATTCATTAAGTCTTTTCATTTGATATTTTTAGTGTCTCTCGTGTGTGTAACATTTATTCAGCACAGCTCTCTGCTGAGGAGTTTGCTCCTCATGCAGTTGCTCCTCCTCCCCTGGAGAAAAGGGCTATGAATCTTTGAGTCTCCTGGGTATTTTTTGCTGCTGCTTACATCTTCATTACACAGCCCCTTAAGTACCATTCCTGTTAGTCTGCAGCTTAGAAGATGCTCTATTTAGTCAGATAATGTTATTCCAAATGTCAAACACTGAATGTGTGCACAGCTTCTCCCTCTCTCGTACACCACTGCACCTACGCTACACCCCAAAACGGTATCGGATGTCCAGGAGTCTCTCTAACCCCAGTGTGCCTGATATATACATCCCTGCATGGCTGATAATTATGATATATACATCAGAAAGAATTCTTCATCCCACAGTATCTATTCAGGGAGTTGAAATCCCCCACCAGTGATGAACGCTACCGATTATATGCTTCATAAGGAGGGCTCAAGTCTTCATCAAGAGTACTTCAAGGTCATACTATGAGATTACTCTTTTTTCCACCAGTACTTCTTTGCACATCGCATTATTTCTGAACGCTGACTGACTAGCTCAGTATAAAAACTAAGGAGAAAAAAATCCTTCCCATCACTATGACACAGACAACCCGACTACACAACTTTCTGACTGTATTTATACATCATAGGAATTCGTCTCCATCCAACCGCTAAAGAAGCAAGCAAGCTAACTTCATTGATGGCAGTCTCCGCACTCTATTTTGGGTAAAATGAAATTACTGCATCGGTATTCAGGAGAGCAGTAACTGTGCTGTAAGTTCTGTGCTGACACAGGCTTCCCTTTTTCCACTGGGCTGGCACGGCAGCCAGCAGCAGTCAGTCATTTTACCAAAACAAGAATAAAGCCACAATTCGATGCTCTCTGAGGACTGAGGAGAAACATTGGCTAAACTTGTCCCACACAGACAGGACACGCAACCTCTATTATCTTCCTTTCCTGTCTTTGCCCTTTGACGTGTCTTAAATCTCAAACTCCTCTATTTTTCACTTAACAGACACAGTCGGGGGTCAGGACTCAGCCCCCTCAAGTAACGCAAGCGCGGCTAGCAGTTTGCCATGCCTGCGTGATTAGTACTTGGTTGGCTCAATAACTCCAGAGGAGCAGACGAGGCCACTCTGGGAAGACCCGTAAGTAAACCAAACGACTGCACGTGAACTAGAGAGACTCCGTAGCTGTGAGTTTACAGTATATTTTATACAGATTCTATGAACATACACATATACACATGCACTCCCATGTGTTTGTATACATGTATGTCACGTGTAATACAGACGCATTTATATTTATACCCATATCTGTTATACGGATACACATCGGTAACAGAGAAATACACAGTGCATGCAAACACTTCCATTAAAAGACATGGATTTTTATAATGAACACAGGTTATACGCAGCGTTCAGCTGAAATGCCGTTGCCTCTCTTCCTAATGTGCAAACCAGTAAAATTTGACCTAAACTCTGTGTTCTGGCTCCTTTGTACCATCTGGGAGATCCAAAAGAGCTAGAGGATGGCCAGAGGTGGCCAGTTGAGAACATCACAGCCGCAAGACGAAGCCCAACTATTCTTCTGCTGACAAAAAGGCCCTGTTGGAATTTGCCAAATTTGAAATTCCCAGAGATTCACCAACAATCAACGCTCTAATCTCGCCCAGTCAAGTGTTGTTTGCAGATAGGTTCAACATATTTGGTTGCACCAAAGACCAGAGGAGATGCTAAGTGCCAGCACAGGGCATTTCATGACGAGAGCTGGGACACCACCAACCTGGCTGGGTCCCGAGTGGCAGCCAAGGATGGGTGAACTGGGCATCTCTGCCCTGACGGAACTTGGGGAATGAAATCTCCTTAGACAACGTCCTGCATGATGCTGTCAACTTACAGTGGCCAAACCCTTTTTTCTAAACACAAAATCATCCAACTTTTCCATGTCCAGGTCTGGAACAACTGAGTTTCATTTGGAAACTAGCCTGTATCACACCCTGTCACTCCTCCTCGTGCCCACATGAGGATTCAGCCTCTCTACATCTGGCCTGGGATTACTCAGGCATCTTAAGAGAGCAATTCAGAATCAACACTGAATTTTCCATTCTCTTGAGAGGGTTTTGGATAAGGTCAAAGTCCTTATTGCACAAATAGGAAAATTATAGGAGTTTTCAGTGTTTTGCAGCATTATCTTTGGGATTGAGCATTCAGCCTACCAAGGAAATATTTTATAGCATTATCTAATTTAAAAATAGCATTTTCTTTTACTACTTCGATAAGGTAAACTCTTCTCTTGACAATATTACCTCTGCCTAATTAAAATGTTCTGCAAACTTCTTAATGCAAGGTAAAAAATTAGATCTTTCAAAAAATATAGAAACTATTTTCTTCCGTTTTAACATGGATAAGAGGGCGGTTGGTGCAAACTGTCACAACCAATACAAACTGTCATAACTTCTCTGAAGTCAATGGAATGCGGAAAACGTATACCCCGCTGACCACCGGCCCTGGGAGGGATACTTCAACAAGCATTTTACAAGGCTTGAAATAAATAATTAATCAGATTTAAGACCTGATTGTACATTTCATATTGATTAGACATTGGTCAATGAAACATTTGGATAAATAAAGGCAGATGACAGAAACCATTACTGCAAAGGATGGAGGAGGTTGTTGGGTACGCCAGCCAACACGTATCATAAAGGCCCCAGAGCAATTCATCTGTTGTACTGGATACACATAATTTGCTAAAAACAATTTTTCATTTTTAGCACACAGTTATCTTTCATCCTAATTTCCAAGGACGCTAACAAAGCATTTGATTATGCAAATTAAGAACATGCGTTCAAAAGCATGGTTACTAGCAGCTCTGTCATCTGCTGATACCAATTATTCCACAGTAAGCAGGTATTTAGTACAACTGAATAGCAAGACTTGCGACACACTTTGTACTTAATTATAAAACAGAGAAGAAAATCATTCAGGACAAAAGATTTTGCTACCTCCTGTTAAAAATGTTTATCTTCTGCGTTGAAATGGATTTAATTGTCAACAATAAAGTTGCAGATCAATGAAAAGAAGCACTTAGTGGAATTGCACAAGATGTTGACAATTCTTCAGTCACTGAGCTGCTTCTGGCCTCGATTTGAGAATGCAGAGTCCTCCAATATTTCACATGAAACAATTTATTTCATCCAGCTGTTAAACAGAACATATGCCATAAATGTAACTCCTATATCCTGTACACTGTGAGTATAATATTGAAAGCACGTGATGTTTGATTTTATTTTTTTTAAAAAGCGCCTCTTTACTTAGTAAAAAGGAATGGGCCATAGCTTTCTAGAGGAAAGTGAAGTACAGAACACCCAAACACCCCTCTCTCAGAAATCATCACATTTTACTTAACAGGAATGGAAGCATGCAACTGTAACATCCTAACAGTCCCCAGGAGAAAGCAACACCAGGATAACTCAATCCTGCTTCAACGCACACACGCACACACACATGCACAGCCAAAGGTTTACTTCCAGTACGGAAAATCTTTTGGCTTCCTAACCTTTCTGGTTAGGAAGCAATAAATTACATCACTAACTATGCAATTCTGAAGTATTCAGTAGCCAGCTACCAGCACCGGAACGCTTGTTGATGTGGACTTCTCTCAAACGGGCTGGCAAACTTCCCACGTGGGAGCGATGCTGACAACTTCACTGGTGGATATTCTTTGATAATAACGGGTGTGAGCACAAAGAGCTTTAGCTCCCTGTTTCAATTTTGTGTTTTAATTAAATAAATCCAGGTCTTGGAATCACAGCATTCGTTTCACAGAACCACAGACAACGTTATTAACTGAGACCGAAGGTCCGTACGTCCAACCACTGACTGCAGCCAGCACAAGGTTTTTCCGAAACAGGTATAAAAACCCTGCAGCCAGCGTGTGTAAAACCACCTGTCCAACCCATGAGATCTCATGCTGATCTCTGGTACGATTGGGTTATACCCAAAAGCCTGAGATTTTCTTCCAGCATTTTCTGGAATTGTGATAACAACCACGGGCTTGTTATGTACATAAATCTCAAGTCCCTTCTGAGCATTCTCAAGTTCTTACACATAGCAGTACATTTCTTAGCATGTCATATGAAAATATTCCTTGGTTCTTGCAAGTTTGTGAGAAAGAGACTTCTCTACAAACCATCAGTATCATCCATTCCTTTACGAAATTCCCCTTTTAGCTCCTACGTAAGTTTTTCAACTCCTATTTTCCCAGTCTTTCTTCCTATGAGACCCTTCCCACACGCCTGATCGCTTCTTGTTATTTTTTCTGCTATCCCATCACACATCTTGGGCTTCTGCAGCACTTTCCTCAGGAAGCGGCTGACCCGTACCACAGAGCCCTCAGTAGCTGGACCACTCCTTAACGCCAAAGCATTCTCATCCTCACCTGATTCCACACTCACATCGTAGGTAGCTGTTCCTAGCCTGCAGCTGCAGGCCTGAGCGAGGGGCTGCATTAAACCATCTCTAATAGCACCCAGCTTCTTGTCTCACCATGTCCCAGCTCCTTCAGAGCCCTGCGGGGTCTGTAGGCGCCTGCATGTTCTGATTTAACTGCATTGCTCCGAGTTTGCCTAGACTGACCTTCAGCCCTGTTCTCTCAGCCTGAGGAGGTTTCTCCATGGTTTCGAACAGCTCCTCTCCAGCTCCAGCTGTTGCAGGTACCCTTAAATCATGTGTAACTGCTGCCATGTGCCCTCCTGTCTTTCACATTGACCAACTCAGGACAGAGGGCTCGAGACTTCAGCTGCCCTTAAACCAATGCCGTGTCGCAAACAGATCATGATGAAAATAACCCAACTCTTTGCTTTCCTTTCTTCAGCTACGTTTTGTTGGTAACAGTCCTTTGCTTCTTGCTTCATAACAACTGAGCTTCCACAGCAGCCTTTACTTCAGGATCTTCTCAAAGGCCTTTTGCAAGCCTGGATCAATTATGGCAATTTGAATGTTAGCTACTCTGACACTTCAAAGGAGTTAAACGTCCCTCTCTCGAAACCTTCCTAGACTGAATCTCCCACCACGACCCTCCGAGCGCTCTTAAAGCATGTGTTTAGTCACTCTGCTGACACAAGGCACGCTGGTCGTGTGTGAGTCTCCTTTGCCCGTGCTGGAACAACAGGACGGGCTGCTGCTCCTCATCCCCAAACCTGTCCCCGCGCCGTGCAACCAGAGAAGTTCAGTGGAGCAAAACCCCTGAGAGCGGAGACCAAACCCCAGGAGACTCGGGGCAAGGCGTGACGGTGTACCTCTCTGTCTCTCAGAGAGGAGCTGGCACTTGGAAAGGTCTGTCCAGTCCAACATCACTTTGGTTTGGCTTCAGAAAGGTGCCTTCCCCTCTCCTCTTTTGGCTCTTACTTGTGACCTGCCCCGCGGGCAGAACAGAAGCGTAGCGAGAGCATTTCAAACCTGCTAAGAGTAAATAAGGTGACAGTACTGGGTATTAACCAATTAAAAAAGGAAAACACAGCACGGCTTGACAATTTTCTCCCATTATCAATAGGGACTAGATAACCTTAGCACAAGGTTAACCCCATCACAAGGAGAGGGAAGAAAAATATATCAGGCTTATCTATTGCCTGCCCTTCCTTACCATCGATTTGCCTTGGCCACGTAGCTGCAATATTCCCTCAAAGGCTGATGACAGCAGCTCGTCCCGCTCATATGTGACAGGATTACTTGAATGAGCTTGAACAAAACCGACTTTCAAAAGCAGCTTGAAAAGTATCACCTTATGAACACTGATCAAATTTAGCATGACAGCTCAGTTTAATATATGAAGGACAAAAGAGATCTGTGTGATATGTTTATACAGAAAAAGAACACATTCATTCCCCCCGAGAGGTGTCATACCCATAACTCACCAGACACATACCACTGGTTCCTTTGTGAATTCGTTCTTTGGAGCCAAGAATTTTCTATTCTGTTTTTAAAGGCACGATGTCAATATAAGCAGAGAGCTTAAAAACTCCAGTGCCTCTCTTGCTCGCACTAAGACGAAGCTCAGCATGACCATGACAATACCCGCTTTTAATTACAACTATTTTAGCTCATTAGTCTACAGGAAAACTTCACTGAGCTTACGCATCACAACTCCTCTGACCAGTGCTGTTTTACAGTATTCTCACGCTTGGCACTATTTTGCTCATGTTTCCAAGGCTGCAGAGAAAAAGATGGATATTATCCACCTGTCTGCTGTAACGTAGGCAGAATTCTTCTGGTCCGAGTCATCTCGATAAATGTAGAAATGAGATTATCAATGTTTCTGGTCAACAGGAGGTCTCATTAAATGTGTCAATTATAGTTGAAATGTCTGAACTTCTTGTATTGGGCTAAAACACATCCCATGAATTTATTTTATTTTAAAAGAGGGAGGAAGAAGGGGCCAAATCACTGAACAGGTTTAAATACATAGCTGTAATTTAACTGAAGACCTACCACTCCATTTTGTGTTTCATTGCTTTGAGAAGGTAGTTACTAGAAGCTTTTCTTTGTAGGTAAACATGACTGTCTCTACCAAATTCCTTCTGTTCGGGACACTGGTAGAGGACTTAAAAGATCCAGTCCCATCCCGGGAAGTGTTCAAGGCCAGGTTGGATGGGGCTTTGGGCAACCTGGGCTAGTGGAGGGTGTCCCTGCCCATGGCAGCGGATTGGAACTGGATGGGCTTTGAGGTCCCTTCCAATCCAAAACATTCCACAATTCTATGATTTTATAGAAATTAGAACAGAAAATACTATAAAATTGAGAAAAAAAGCACATGATAATGTCAATGGCTCTTTGGCACATACCAGTTTTGTTCTTCTAACATGCTATAGCATTTTATACACAGGAATGTGATATTCCACTAAGGTCTGTATGATAATTCAAAAATTGAAAAGTCTCTAGTTTTCTATTACAGCCATTCATAAGGCAGCATCACCATCTCCTGTATAATTCAATGCAGGGAATGTGGGCCTCTTCTGGTCCAAAGATCTCACGATGTCTTCTCTACCTCAGCAAGAGGCCCTACATAATTAACCTAAAAGGTTTGCTTTGCCTCGACATCTCGTTTTCTTGACCATGGCTCTCCCAGCCTGCTCTTTACATCTATTGAACATCGACTAGTATGTCCCAATTACCTGAACTAAACGGACACCGGTCGGACTGCAGCCTCTCCAGTCACTAAACAAATGAAATGAAATCTGACTATTGGCCTAAGTCAAATGAATTTCCAGACATGGAGGTGGGGAGATGATGGGAACCTGGCAGGTCTCAGAGAGATGCTGGTTTGTGCCTGTCGATCTGTACAGATGTTAACTGCAATCAGAAAGGCCGTGCTGCCAACCAGCTCTGGTTTCACAGACATCAAGACAGTTGGTGGCTCCTGGTAGAGCAAACTTTGGTACAGTGAAGGGTCCCTTATATCCTAATTGCTCCATGCAATGTCGCACGTTTTACTCAAATCACTTGAACTACTCTCACTACATTTATCCATGACATTAGGGTTTTTTCCCTTATCAATGCATACAGAAGGACTCTGTAAAATAGGATTTTTGACAGGACTATTGACTCATCGAGCACAGTGCCTGTCCTCCACAGACCTATAGGAGTAACAGGTGCAATGTGTCAGGCACACTGGGCATCTCCATGCGATCCAGACAGTTTTCCATAACTCCTCTGGATGATCAGCTTTTAACATGGAACAGAGGTCTGGCAGTGCTCACCATCTCAGGGATACCACTTTGACCATTGCACACCCTCGTTCGTGCCATTTTGCTAGAAGCCTGACTACAATTTCAGTGAACACTGGCCATGGTAGTTTGTAGAAAATGGCATTCGGGACACTATGGCTTTTTATGACCGAGCTGACAGCAAAATCTGAGTGAAGGTGCAAAGACAGCGTGAAGGCACTCGTGAACTACCTGCTCACTACTAAGGCACACGTTGTCTTCAAGGAAGCTCTAACCACGGTGTTGCTTCCCAGAGATTTGCATCCTCTCTGCACTGCCCATACAGATCACACAAAAGACACCGAATTAGTGTGAAAGGGCCTTCGCACATCAGAAGCGGCAGTGCTCTCCTGAGGAGCAGTCACATAAACGCATCCTAAAGTGCCCCAGCATGAACGAGCGCTGGGCTTTTAGCAGAGGTAAGCACCCCCAGCTTAATGTCAGCTCAGCGTCCAGCTTAAAAATCTAAATAAATATCCTCGGTCTCAAAATAAATGGTGAGCAATGAAGACCAGATTAAAGACAAATTTGCCAGGCATACTTCCACTGTAACTGTGATATGGTTAATTAGCTGGTAGGATACGAGACTGAGATGACAGCGTCCTACGGGCAGAGGAGACATCAACATCGGGGTGCAAAGCCTGAGGCTGAAGACAACCCTGACTGCTGCAGAGTACTTTTGCATCGCAAAACGCAGGGATTTTCTAGACAAACTGAAATCATTAGCCCGTGTACGCTTCAAAATACAATTTGAAAAATGTCCTATGCTCCTAACTTTTACTTTGATTCATGTTGTGCCTTGCTGAGGCTAATTAATATCCAGCAACTGGGGCATTCAAAGACTCCAGCCTTACACGCAGGACTTTGTGATGTTGCCTCCATGTTGCAAGGAACTGTAATTCTAAAAGGATTAAAAGTTTACCAGCACAGCCATGTAAAGTAGAAAATGAATTGTTCGCTCTTCTCATCTCTGTTTGGAAATTAGATTACAGGCTCCAAGTGAGCTGAAATACAGAATGAGGCAAATCCATGTGATTAGCTCACAGGTGGCCAGTGAGCCTTTTCTCTGCTTCAAAGTCTGGCAGATTCCTATTAGCTGCAATAATAAAAAGAATGTGTACTTATCCCTCAGCCCGAACCCTGCCCTGTGCCAACACGGCTACCTGCTGTGCTAATCCTCAGGACCAATATAATCATCCTCAATTGTTATTTCATAAGTTTGCTCAGCTGTCATTTGGGGTATACAGTATGCATGGTGCACAGCCGTGCTGCCAACTGCACGGAGACGATTTCTACGCGGGTTCCAGTTCCCCATGCCGCCACGAACCGAGGGAAGGAATCGCAGCGCTCACCCAGGACAGCCCCGCGTTGTCAGCAGCTGGTTTCCCAGCCCTAAGAGCAAAAGCTCTTTATACATATAAACAGTTTGTACCATTAATCACCAGTGTTTCCTCTAAATAAACACACGCAGTTTCGCATTTATCTTCTCTCTCCAGAAGGCACCCCTATGAGTGTCAATTCAGCAAAATACATCACACATTAGGTCAGAAAACAGAAGAGACAGCTATTCCAGGGACGGGTATATAGGTCACATGCGATACATAACATCAATGGTCCATTTAATATGGTATTTGCTTTCTGACTCACACCAGTTGCAGATGCAGTGGGACGATGAGAACGCAGCACTCGGCCATAACCTGCACACAAGGAAAGCTCTTCCGAGCCCTCTCAGCAAGAGGCTGGTTAATATAATGAACCTTGAGGGTTGCTCCCTCTAGCAAACTGATATCCCACCTGGTAGAACTGTGATAATATTTTTATTATTTCTATAAAGGTCTAATAATCCTCTGAATCCTCCTAAGCTCTTTACCTTAACATTATCTTGCGTCGGGGAGCTCTACAACTCAATTTACAATTTCCTTTTGTTACTTTTAAATGCATTAGGCAGGGAAACGAGAAGCCATCTCCCTAATCCTACATTAAAGGTTTGCCAGAATATTTCAAACTAACTTTAACTTTTTTTAGACCAAAATTTAAAACAAATGTTGAACGAGAGGTGCTCTGGATAGAGACGGGGGAAGCAAGCGTTTGAGGCACCTGTGGGACAGGAGGCCATGCTTTGCTTTGCTCCCACAAATGCTCTCCCACCTCTGCCGCTCACCACAAAGCAAACTCAAGATCCCGCAAGCGCTGAGCGTGTCACACCAGTGCTCCTGGCAGATCCAGAGGAGGACTCGCTCTCCCAGCGCTGTCTCCAGCAGGTACGTAGATCCACGCACCCACCCTTGGCCATGCCTGTCCACCCTGCGCTGCCCTTCCCCAGCACGTGTGGCCATTTGATAAGCTGGCCAGGAAAAGTAATCTGAATTAAAAGCAACTTCTCTCTTCCTTTTTTTTTTTTTAAAAACCACCCTTAGCCTGAACAGAAAAGCTTGCTTCACATGACACTGCTGCTGAAACGCGAAACTGCTCCCGCCCTTCAGCCCGGTGCGGCAGCACCCGCTACATCCTCTAAATTAGCCTCAGCATTAAAGCTCTCGGCCTCCCTCAAGTTATGCACATATTTAACTGGATGTGAAGAGAGTCAATTCTTGATTAACCAGCAGCTGATTATTTGATTTGTGGATTAACACGACAGAGACACCTGGGCTCACGCGTACCAGCTGGCACAGCAGCGGCAGCATGCCCAGGTGCCGGCGCGCTCAGGGCGTACCTGCCTGGGGACCTTCATGTCACAGAATCAAAAGGTGTCACCTGCCCTCCCGCTCGCTGGTGGTACAGCTTCATGCAGCCAGGCTTTCCTCGGTCTGGGTCATCCCCGGTGTCCTACAGCCGGGGGCGGTGGTGACCACCCTCCCCCAGGTCAGGCCTGCACACCATGCCTGTTATTTCAACAGCTCTGCGACAACCAGGCCGTGCTCCAAACCTTTCCAGCAAGGAACCTGCAACTCACCTTCAGACAGCTTGGCAGCCTGAACTCTGCAAAACTGCAAGCTAGGAATTTCCACATTATCTGAGCAACCGGCGCGGAGATGCAAGGCAGAAAAGCCCTGTTCAACAGAACCTCCTTTGGCTCGGCGTTCCGCAGAGCCAGCCTGGAATGCAGTATCTGTCCATCTGCCATCTAGCATAGGCGAATCATTGAGAAGGGAGGTTTTATTGCTCAACTTCCATTTTTACCTCAACAGCTGAACAACTCACATTTTACTTTATTTTCCCCTCTCTGTTCCCCCTCTCAAAGGCGTCTGATCAGGGAAAACACCCCTCTCGGGGCAGCATCACAGCACACACCTAAGCTCATGTAACCACGGATCAGGGTCAGACTGGACGGACGTGCTGGGGGTCTTGCAGAGTTGGGGGTGAAGGGGTTCGGTTTCTGTTCTTCTCCCACTGTTCCCGCTGGCAGCCCGACTCCTCTCGCAGCGCTCCACCCAGGGCTACGGCGTTTTGAGTCCCATTGCTTCACACCGCAGGCCCCAGCAGGACCACGCCAACCCCCTGACTGCGGCTCACGGTGCAACATGTGTATTTTCATTACACTGTATTAGCAAACTAGCATGAGAACGTTTCCGTCTGAATTCCAGTAATTTAAAACAAAATGTCTGAATTTTGGAAATTAACCAAGCACTGAATAGTCTTTTACCAGAAGGAGCTGATTTAGGTAATTAATGCTAGCTAAACAAATAGACATACTGGACAGATTTTTAACCAACTGGGATGTAAATATTTTTACTCTTGTGGATAATCTTACAGTCAAATCAGTTCTACAAATACCCACAATAATCCCTTTTTTTTTTTTTCTCTCCTTTGCTATCTGTCTCAGGTAGAACAGCGTAAATGCTTTGCGGTACAAAGCGGAGGCAACTTCACACTTGCAATTTGGGGAACACGATGCTCTTTTGGATTCAGAGTCCACACCCCTGACCTTGATGCCGTAGCGCAGCCTTTAAATCTTCCACATCACAGACTCTGACTCCCCCAAGCTTCCTCCCAGTTGAGGCTTTCATTTCAATCTCTCGCTATAATTTAACGAGGTGGCGAGATAGGTCCTAGCAGAGGGGCAGCAGTGAAAAAAGGGTATTTCCATAACCGGTTTTGTTTCAGAGGAGCAGAGGCCCGGCCCCGCAAGCTGGCTGATGGAGACAGGCCTTATCCAAATGTCCTAAAATCCGTGGGGCTGCAGATGGCAGTGTCGAACAGAAGGTTCAGTGCCTTACAAAGTAAATTAAGAATAGGCCCATCTGTGGCATGAAATATCCATCTTGGAGTGAGGGGAACTCTTAAAAATAACATTTATTTAAGTTTAAGAAAAATACTTTAAAATTAGGGGGAAAAAACCCAGCCTCACTTTCGGTTTTATAGTATTTTCAATTCTTTTCACAAAGGGAGGTGAAACTAAGAACAAACGGTTGGGAGACCAAATCAAGAGCATATGATGTTTCAACAGCAGCCCAGTGAAATAATCAATACCTTCCAATTCACGTTATTGACTTTTTCACATCCTTGCAGGCATGAGACTTCAAATGAAAGCATTAGAATCACCAAATTGTTCAATTTGCTCTAGTTCAGATATTTTACACTGACATTTTTTATGATGGTGTGGAAGCTTGTTTGAGAGAAGCTCTTGAAAGTCAAAGTGGGCTTTAACTCCCCAGTTCCCTATCTTGCTTCACTTTGGGATCCAGGGCTGCTTTATGCAAAGCGTAAGAGAAATATGAAATGTTTCTCTCTGTTTTGTCCTCTTCTACTCTGCTTCACTTTAAAGGGACTTCAGGAAGAAACAAAAATGCCTTCTGCTCCTGACTCTGTTTAATCATATCAGAATTACAAGAGATTACACACCTAGAAATGGCATTACCATGAAAAAAAGTACGTTTCTCTGCCACGCAGCCCAGAAACACGCGCGCTTCCTGCAGGGTGGGACCGGCTTCCCCGACACCCCGTCTTGTCTTTTTAGGAGACAGTTCTGAGAATATAATTCTGCACTATATAACAGTCACAATAACAAGTTGTTTGAACCCTGGCAAAACAGCAAGAGCTCATTAAGTCTTAGAGAATGTTTGCAGCTATTTCAGCACAGGCATGATCTGTTATGACATAGGAAAACTCCATTATTTTGCCAGGTTTAATAGGTAATAGATATGCCGAGGCACATACTTCTTACAAGGCTGTGAGAAGCTTTTAGCAATAACCCTTGAGGATGTATTGGGCAAACTGATCTTGCAACATCTCCAAATATATAGCGAAAATGATCTGAACTATGGAAAATCACCATGATTCAGGGACAGTGCACTAGACTAGAAGATTAAAGTTCTGCTCTGGCTCCCTCCAGACGCAGTTAGGTCAGTGCCTGTCCCTGTTTCCTTCTCCAAGTATTTAGATGATGAGTTTTTCAGAGCAAGGGCTGATGTAAAACAAGAATCAGCTCTTGCTTAAGGTCTCTCTGTATTCGTTTCATGAGAATAACGATAAGGATTTTAAAAAGGTCAAATTCAGGCCTGGCGGAATGCCAACACTCTTCACTGTGATTCAACGGATGCATTTGGGTAAGTAAATGTAATATATAATAATTTATTTCCTTGCATTACTCTTTGTTCTGCATTCAGATGTATGAATAGTACCTACCTGGGTTTTTTCACTTTTTAGTGAGGCTGACAGCCATGAGCATTTTATAATCATGTCCTGAGCTCATTTGTGTAGTTTTCCATTAGGCCCTGACAACCACGAATACTTCATAATCATATATAATCCTTATATAATATGCAGAAGGCTGAAACAGTACCAATCTCCAATGCAAGGCAGAAAATACACAGAAAATCAAGTGGGCCCATTAACATTTAGAAAGCAACTATTAAGAGCTCCATTCAACAGATCAACCCATTATAAGATACATATTTACCCACAGATACGCGTGTGCATCTCTGCGCATACCTTTGCCTAAGAATGTATGTACACAAATGCAGTCATTTGCCCTGTTCTGGTGCAAGTGAGAAGGATTTCTCCTAATTATTATCAAAGCAGGGCTGTCAAACGTATTTAGAGCGAAGGAGGAGAAGCAGCACGTGCAAATTACTCTGCTTGCAGGAAGGGACCCACACTCACTTCTCGCTTCACTTCTAGAGGGATCCAAACCCCTCCTGCTCCCACGAGCTGCTAAACCTGCCATTTGTGTTGAAGCTCGCCAGCATTCACTTCGAGTTACTTGTAGTTTGTTTCTGACTAGTAGGAAAAGAAAAAAAAAAAGACAGTTTAAGACTGTCCTGGTTTCAGCTGGGATAGAGTTAATTTTCTTCCTAGCAGCTGGTATAGTGCTGTGGTTTGGATTTAGGATGAGAATAATGTTGGTAACACACTGGTATTTTAGTTGTTGCCAAGCAGTCAAGGACTTCTCAGCTTCTCATACTGCCCTGCCAACGAGAAGGCGGGGGGTGCCCAAGAAGCTGGAGGGGACACGGCCAGGACAGCTGACCCCAGCTGCCCAAAGGGATATTCCATACCATATGACATTGTGCTCCGTATATAACTGGGGGCGGGCTGGGAGGTGGCACGGCTCGGGAACCAGCTGAGCATCGGTTCCGGGTGGTGAGCAATTGTACTGTGCGTCGCTTGTTTTGTATATTATTATTCTCTTCCTTTTCTGTCCTATTAAACTTTCTTTATCACAACCAACGACTTTTACCTTCTTTCTTTTCAGTTCTCTCCCCCGTCCCCCTGGGGAAAAGAGCGAGCAAATGCTGTGTGGTCGTTCTAGCTGCCCGCCAGGTTAAACCATGACAAGCATTTACCAACAGGCATCAGTTTTACAGGAAACTGTTGAAAACATTTAACAACTTGTCCTCAGGAGGAATGAGGTGGTGCCACAACAAATGCATGAAGCATTTTCTCTAAGTTACTCTTCTTCGAGTAAGGCTTAAAACTGAAGTCTAGATACAAAGCAAGTTTAGAGATATACAGAAGGTTTTGGGAGACACAAAACTCCGTGGCCCAGGACATATGTACAGAGGAGATGCTGTGAAGGAGGAATAGAACATATTGGTATTGCCCAGGGCTGGGGGCTCACGTGCAGCTCCAAAGAACCCAGCGCAAGGCAGGGGTAGAGACTTGTCCCTTCCTTTTCCACACAACTTTGTCCATGTGCTCTGCTCTTCCTTAATGCAATGCTCAGTCATGTGGAACACACCCATAGCCATGTCACACCTCATGCGTGGACTCAACCTCACTTGCTGCCTGGCGAAGACCTGACGACCCTGCTTTGCAAACGCCCTCGTTCCCTCCTTGCAGCTCCAACCCACCATCAATCTCCAGCTCACCTCTCCGCAGCGTTTCGTTCATCAGTGCCATCGGTGGCATAAACCTGCCAGGCACGTAGAACTTAATGGTCTAATCCTCCTGCTTTCACAAAGACCAGATTAGCTTTAAGTTAAATACTCTTGTTCCTTAAATTTCCTCCTTGTCAGGATGCCAAGGGAAGCTCTTAATCTTACAAAAGAGCCTGAGGACATTCTGATGACTCCACATGAAGACAGAAAGCAGTCCACAATGCCAAGATAAAGCTGAGGTATTAAACTAATCTCACAGACCTGGAAACGTATATGCAGCAGGGATCGCTGTTGTTTATTGCTGCAGCTGCTAGAGGGGGTCATAAGCTACAAACGGGGTTCTTGCCACGAGCACCTCAGCATCCCTCACTTTACATACATCAAACTGAGGCACTGACTAGTTATAAGCTCACGCAAGTTATCAGCTGCAAAGAAATCAAATAAACTTGTGATTTAGACGCAAAAGCCTAACTGCTAACTCATTCAGCCAGCTTGTCTACACTTGCCGTGCCAAGCTCCCTTTGCAGGCAGCCCGGCGTGGCCCATGGCCATCGCAGCCCGTTCTGCAGAGGGGATGTTGCACAAAGAGAGATGGAGCATTGCAACCACGACACTCTTCCACGGATGGGAATGGCAATCAAATATGCAAGCGATCCCGAGTTTGATGGTTTGAGAGTTGAAGTCTCCCTTGCAAGGTGCGACACACAAGAGCCTCTGGACTAGCAGTGCACAAAGCGCAACGGGAGCTACCTACAGCCGAGCTTCCCACCTCCTCTCCAGGCTGGTATGATTAAAGCCTGTTATCAGATGATAATACAAAGTAAAAATCTCCCTAACCTTGAAAGAAAACCGCAGAGTCTTTACTCCTAGATAAAGACCAGAGTGCATTTACGCAACTACTAATACTTCTTTTCGCCCTTCTCACCCACGAATTTCAAGAGACCACGGGCATTTTACTTGAACCTGAATAAAACCTACTGCGGCACACGCAGCTCAGCTAACCACTCCTCACTTGGCCAGATGGCCGGCAACACGCTGTAAGTGACTTAATTCCTGTAATAACTTCCCATACCCTGCACAGCACACCAGAGATCCATGCGGGGACAAACAAGATCTGCTGGAGGAGAAGAGATCACCCAGAGTAAACCTCTCTGTATCAGCTAAAGAAAACTAGAGGTAAGTTTGCAAACCCAGGTTAAGAATCAGTGAGTGATAGCAATCAATAGCTTCTATAATTTCGTATTTTCAAGATCAGATAAAAAAAGGGAAGAAAGGTTTTTACCCGCACATCGCTTAACACACTTTCCAACAGCTTACAGGCACAGCATTTAGACACTTTAATTTCCACTCCAATATGAATACTCTACCCCCAAATGAAACCTATTAAAAATTAAATTCTTATATTAAGTTTAAAATGCGGCTCTTTTCTCCCTAGGTCCCATTAAATACTCTCCCTACACACAGTTTAGATGACAGAAGAGATCGTAGAAAATATTTACAAAGAGAACAAAACCCCCGGAGGGTTTTTATGTTACTACAACATTAATCTATTTTAATCACACAACAGATTAAAAACAAACAACATTAAACGATTCTGCAAAGTACCGAGTGAAAGTCTATCTTTGTTGCACAAAAAAACCCCCTGAACCCCCCCCCGAAGTGCCTGGAAATAGGCTGATCATGTTGTTCCACAGAGACAGAGCACAGCAAAGTCAAGACTGGGCCACAGAGTCACTGGTGGGAAGAAGAGAAAAACCAACTGTTCACAAGGGTCTAATTTTACTTCCACGCACTCCGGTAGCAGTGTTTGTGCTGCAGAGCTCACTGGGGCACACTAGGACACAGGTCTGAACCACAACATGTGGGCAAAAGGAAGGGAACGCCAAGCCCAATGCTGCCACAAGCCCCTTCTCGGAGCTGGTGCTTGGACTGGATCTCCCTCCCCACGGACATCCCCGGCGCTGGCACAGCAGTTACATTCTTGTGGGTTTTGGATAAATGTCAGCGTAGAAAAAAATTTAAGTGTTAAAGTATCTACCTGCCTCCTTTCTCCCGTGGCTGTCTAGCCAGCCTCACCTGCTCTCAGGTCCACAGCCATGCTTCCCCAGCTCTTCTGCACCGGTGAGCTCCCCAATTCAATTATGCACCGTCTGGTGAGAACCTGGCCGGCCCCAAACGGATCGCGCCACATGTGCCCAGGGCTCGCACCACTTCGGAAGGAGATGGATTACTTCAGCTACTGCTTCTACCGTTAACCTAAATAACTCTGATGTCCTCGCTATTTCCTCCATACCCAGGTCCAGTCCTTCCAACCATGGCCTTTCCTTACCTGTACGCATCTCCCCTGGCCATCTACAAATCCTTACTTCAGCTCCGTCTTTCGGGGGATAGAGCACAATGAAAACAGCATGTCCTTCAAAGGCTGCCTTGAGCAACTGCTGTAAACAGCAGCAATGTTTTCTATTCCAGTCTCTATGATTTTAGTCAGCCTTCAATTATTTACAACTTTTTGAATTGTTTCAGTGCACTGAACAAAAATATCTACTGAGCTGCCCACAGGTCATTTCGCTGAAGCATCCTAGTTAATTCAGAGGCCAGGGCTGTTTCTGAATAGTTCCTTCTTCACCAGCCCAGATCTTGCAGTTGCTAATGCATAACCTCATCTGCCGTTGCTCCGTCTACTCTGCGGCTTTGCTATCTCACCCCGGTGCTTAGTGTGGGCTTTTCTCATCTTGAATAACCCAAATAATTGTGCTTTCATAATTGAGTTTGCCATCTCACTGCTCAACAGAGTTTTAATGAAGACACAGCAGCATTCTCCAGGATATGTTTTGCTACTGTCACCTATCAGACGCATGCAGCACTGCGAAGACAAGTTTCTCCAATAGTTACAAGCCAATGTTTTTCCTTGCAATTTTATAACCGGCTTTGCCCAGAAGACATTGCACTGGAGGAGTCACATTTGAGTTTGAAATTATCTAAAGAAACCACAAAGAAAAAAAAGTGTTCTTGTTCAAAGCCAAGTAGCTGTTAGATTTACTTAAATAAGGGGATGCATTTCACATGGATGTTCGGTTAATACGGGGTGCTCTAGGCAGGTCTTTTATCTCAGGACTTACCAACTTGGCTGCCAATGCAAACCGAAACCTCCAAGGGAACGATTTGTGTGGTTACTCTGCTCCCAGCGCTCCAGATTTAAAAGGAGATACATCGCACAAGTTTAGTATTAATGGTAGTAGCTGCAGTGAAGTCTTTTCTGGCAGTATTACTACTGGTCTGAAGGGGAAAAATGCAGGGTTTTCTGCACAGTATCAGTATCAAAATATTTTCTTTGTTTATACAATGGATGTACTAACAAGTTGGTGCAATCCCTGACAGAATTTGATTACAACTCAACGTTGTTTCCTCCCCAAACAGCTGTGTGTAACGGATAATCCATATTCAACTGCAGAGGACAAAGAAGAGGAAGGAACAAACTCTGATCCCCTTGTCATACTGTATGGGTCTCTCTTTCCAGGCTAAGAGCCAGCGAAGGAGGACTGCTGACCTACTCCTTATGTACTGCAATCGGGCTTCCCTCCTGGTGTTTAGGGAGAAAGATTCACCTCCCTTGCTCTCCATGACTAAGCACTAGAACACAGATCAAGGAAATACTACTAATGCATGCCAGCATATCTACAGCATGCAAAGATGTCTGGAAATGTTTTAAGGATGGAGATATTGAGTGTCTTCTAGCCGTGACAGCTACCTCATACCGTCCCGAGCCATATACTCCATCCCTTTCTGACAGAGGTACTGGTTAGAAGGTGTGACAGCAGAAGGGGACATATCCCAGTCCTCGGTTGCTTCATTTCAAACCTGACATACTACTTTAGCTCACCAGCCACGTCCGTCACCCCAGGCGGAGGGCGCAGCTTCCAGCAGAGGGGACAGGGACAGCCGGATCCCATCAGCAGGGGCTGGCTCCGAGCTGGAGCCGCGCTGGCAGCCCCGCAGCGCAGGTGCAGTTACGTTGCCATGAGCGCACCTTTACTTTTACAGTTGGTTGTGTTGGGACACGCTAGAAAAAGCTACCAGGGAGCAGCCGGGCTAGTGGAAGCGATGGCCAAAGCAGACTGCTATTCCCACACAGGGAACGGGAGCGACCAGGCTTTGGGAGAAGGAACAGCCTCTGCAAACCTGCTGCAGCCACACCAGCAACCCAGCATCCCAGATGTGTAGGGCACAAAGGATGCTACCCATGAGACAGGGACTCAACTAATGCCAAATATGCACAAGGTATAAAGCTATGCCTACGAGAGATGCTTCACTGCTGCTTACAGCTTGACAAAACTTTGTAGTATTTCCAATCTCAAGTAGACAAAACCACCACGAGTCAATGCCTCCCTCCTATGAAACTGCTTTAAAAACCATGGCATGTATATTCAGGGTTTTCTTTATTTGCATTTCATTTTTTTAGCCTCATGAAAGGGAGTGCCTTTCGCATACTGATATTACTTCAGGATCTAAGATTAAAAAAAAAAAATAAAAAAATCATGAGACTCCTGATAAAATCATGAAAGGCAGTAACGCTGCATCTGATTACCACTGCATGGCAATTCAGTTTTTCTTAATAGTGGCAAGGGCCTCTCTAATAGCAGACGAGAGTCTGTTCTTGAGCTCTGCTAATGATGCAGCAGCTCTAACAGTAAAGCAGCCGAGACACTGATTCCTTCCAGGGCTACGCATTCGGCAGGTAATATTATCCTCTGCATTTTACAGGTTTTCGCAGTAAAAAGTCACTTTTCAAAATCATGTGAAATAATATTTTGAACTACCTTTAAGCTGTTTAAGTAACCATAAACTCACAAAAGAAAGAAATAATCTACCTATGCTATGGTGAATAGACGTTGCAAACGCACTTCAGACGTCGGTTAAGTGCAACCATTTTGTGGGTGAATCACTGCAGGTTTTTCCCGTTCAAAGTACCCCCTGCTTGAAACTACAGGGGGAACCGAGGTATCCACCCTGATTTTGAACCAGCAGCTATAGCTAGCAGCTATCAGCTTTAAAAGATACCAGCAACAGAGAACAAACACTCAGCTTTATGCTTATCCAAGCTCCTGGCACGCCAGCTTTGAAACATGACTTTCAGAAGATCCACTTATGTATCAGCGGTGCGTGAACAGGGTCCACTTCACATCTCAGTCTTTTGTCATTCAAAATGTTAGACTATCCACACAACGCGTTGTACATCCTTTAAACCTTACACAGTTCCTCTAACTTTTTTGGAGTCCGCAGCGCCTTTGCACGAAGGCAGCAACGGAACCATCTGCCCTGCTGCGTTTGTACATCCCGCAGCATGACAGCTCTCGGTTCACGGCTTAGGACTACTCCAGATGTGCGTCACAATCCAAATGGGAATCAGGAACCCTACCGGCACTCTCCCCTGGCAGAAGGAGATGCTGTCTCAGGTGCTCCCAAGTGCTGCCTGCAAGGTTTAAGTGGTCACTCACAGAGTCAAGTATGACAACAGAGAGGAAGTATCTCCTCCTGCTTCACTAGGCTATTGCTCTTTTTGTCACATTACGTTACTTGGTAAGTTGATTCAAGTAGGGCAGATGCAGTTGAGTTAGCCACGTTTGCCGACTTAGAATTCATTGCTTGAAACAGGTATCACTTCCCACGCCATTCTTCCCCATCCCAATTTTAAGTTCACATTGGATAGGCTACAGAAGCTGATGCACGCTGAGGCTAAGTCAGTGCACAACTACGACTGCATGCGACCTGAAGAGCTCTCCTCCTCCTCCTCCCATCCAAAACAGCCTCAGCTCTGCCGCTGTACAGACAGTGAGGTTTGCAAAGGCAAATCAACATTTCACCAAGCCTATGCCCAGCCCTGGGCAGCTACATGAAGGTCTACACACGCTCTTCAAGTCTGAATACAATATAACACACAACCGTAACAGGTTAGGGATGCTTTCCTGATTTAACACTAAATCCACAGTATTCTGCTCCAGGTTTGCTTATTATAGTGTCTTCCGGGACTTAAGATATTCCCAAAGTGTGGTAGGAACTTTGTGGTATCAACAAAAAGGTGAGATCTCAGCAGCTCTCGCAGAAAAAGAGTCTGAAGGAAAGTGTGGGGAAAGTTTTTAGTATTTTTACCCCCAAAATAATCCTGGATACCTGTTCCAGAACTTTAATTTTGGTTATGAGGAATGACAACAGAGCAGCTCATTCAAGTAAAAACTAATCAGAGAGGGGTATTTCACCCAAGTAAGTGTAATAATTTGGTATTATTTGATACACAAAAAACATAGCAAAGAAAATCACAGAAAGAAAAATATACTTTCTCCACCTGTGTTATTTTCTTAAAATTAAATCTTCGAGGGATTCTTCTGTAACCTGCTGCCAGCCCCTTCCCACACCAGCCTGCAGTCAGACATCATTAAGGCTGTGGTTGGGCTATCACGTATAGCTTCCTCTTTGCTAAACATCCCATGTTCTCACCAAAAAATTACGTACTTTTACTAAATGAATCTTTATTTTTTTAAAAAGAACTTACTGTCTTCTAGATTTTAAATACCAGTATAGTTAACTAAATTAAAACAAAGTAAGTACACACTTCCTAATGTTCTCATTAATAAGACTAAAATGACTCTAAAATTTAACAAGAGTTAATCTTCCAGCTAAGAATATCACATACATAAGACGAGACGATCTTGCGAGTAATCTTGAGATGAAGACTGATAAGGCAAAAAATAACTCCCAGTAGCTTGTGCTCGCTTAAAATTCTTGTTACTAGTTAATACTTCCAGCATCAAGGGATGCTCATTGATCCAGGGTCACAGTGCTTTTCCAAAATAATCCCCAGGAAGAAATAGTCTAAAGGGTTATATTTAACACCATATCACTTTCAGTCTAAAAAAGTGCATTCAGTTACTTAATCCCTTTCCGAAAGGGGCTGCAGTTGGGTTTGGTAATCAGCTACTTCTTCTGTTGTGTTTTGTTGCCATAACAGATGAGAGGAGCTTTAAAGCTGCCCTTTCTTCTCTGCCGTGACACATCACAGGTTGTTAATCCTGCCCCAGGATCAGACTCAGTCTATCTTTCACATTCACTTCTGGAGGACGACGGCAGCTGGGGAGCAGCCAGGGCTCCGCGGGGAGATGGATAATATTCGGTAATCAGAGAGCTTTGTTTAGGAAACAGGCTGGTGTGGAGAAAAGTTGATGGTTTGGTTTGGGATCCTGACAGCTGTTGCATTTCCATTGCCACACGGTTGAAGACGCAAGAGAGAATCATTTCTCCCCAGCTCCTCGGACAGCTTGGCATCTACGCAACCGGAGCTGCCAGCCAGAAAGTCTCTTAATATTGCATTGATTCAGGTTGGAAAAGCTGACGCACAAGCTCACTGTAGGAGTGGGAAATGAGAAAAATCAGAAACGTGGGCCTGTTCTGAGCCTTGCCAAAGCCTTCCTGGAAGAGCAGGATTTGGCTCTCCTCAGTCCACACGGGCTACGGGCAAGCAATGGGCAGCCGCAGGAACGACATCCAAGCCGACAAAATGAAGCCTGGGCCAAGGCAGCTTCCGAGACCTTGCACCGGACATTTCCAGACGGGGGACCTCTGTTTCCGACTCTTATCTCAGAGAAGATACCAATCACTTACCTAGGCTGTTGTGAAGCTTGTTAAATTAAAACATGTCGACAAACCTTACAAATAAGACCAAAACTGAAATGAGTTTCATCATCTCTTCTGTTGGGAGCATAGGAAAGTTATTTTCCAAGCCCAAACATAAAAAGGATCTGAACAAGAGCTAAAAAGCAACAGGAATTCCACCCCCACCTCTCATCTGCTTCTTGGAAATCCTTTTCTTAGATAACTAAAAGGCAGATAAACAATAATAAAAAAAAAAAGATCTGCGCTAACTAGATCATTTGTTTCCAGTGATGTAAATGGCAAGTGCTGACCTTTTTTTTTAATCTTGCATTGAGTTTCAGCAAACTGTCACTCTTACATGGGCAGCAAGGGAAAAACATACATATTATTAGAAAACAATCACTGCCAAATCTGATAACAATCTGACATTAACCACTGTGGGGATTCTGCTGCCAAGGATGTCTTGTATTATTTAGAAAACATAAAGGAAAAGATTCCTGAGGGGGGAAAGCACACAAACAAATAATTGTTTTACATCCTATTAATAAACCTCTTCAGCTCACATTTCCCTCAGAAAATGCTTACAGTACTGCTACATCTTCTAGAGCAAGTTTACCAAATGACATTTCACCTTCCTGAGGTCAAAAAACCCCAATCACAACTGTTCTAGAAACTACCATGGACACGGGGGGTGTTGTTTTTCACCAGATCAGCACATCCATTTTGCAGTGGGACACAACCTTTTATCTCCTCCTTTTTGTACTGGTTCCTGCTACCCATAACCCAGGCTGGACGAATTCACTCCCACCTTTCTTTTCAGTCTCAATTGCTCTATGCAGCATCATCTCCGACGGCAGCACCATTCTCACAACTACAATACAAAGTTCAAGATCTTTTTACCCAACCCGCGTTATCTAAAAACTGATCTTAGCTTGGCTTCTGATTTTTAGTTTCAACTAGAGGGAGATCTGTCAACCTACCTATGCCACTCAAACCGAGCTAAAGTCTTTCGATAGCAAGTGTTTTGGACGTACCTTCTGAGGTCTACTTAGGTGCATCCTCAATGTGCAAAGGTAGTAACAGTATTGAGTAACCCGGTAAAATACCAGAGGGTTTTTGAGCTTCAACAAAGGCTATTAAGATTGTTTGACTTCTCTGCAAGAGGTTAAGAAGTCACTTTGGACAACATTTTGCAAAGAAAAAAATCAGATTTAAGCACACCATTGAAATGGCCAGAAACCATGACATGTATAAGTGTACATATCCATAAGAATGCGTATGGTTTAAAATAAGAAAGGTAATCTTTCACTTTAGTTTTTACATCTGTCTTGCAGGAATCAACCCCACCATGCACCATGCAGAAGTTAACGACGGTCATTGGGCCATTTTGGCTTAACACCAGGATCCCTTCTACCGGGGAATCACAACATTTTGAGGGGTTTTTTTCCTCCACATAGCTCATGCTACAATGTGCACTGTAGTTTCTTACGGAGTTTGTATCTATTCTTTGATTTTATAGCATAAGGTTTTTTAGACAATGGTTCGGTGCAGACAAAGTAGGGTTTTGAGTAGGGTCTGTGGAAACAATTTGTATAAAACACTCTCACATCTGAAAATGAAGTTTTGTTTCTTCATTGGTATTTTCTGGAGTTCAAAGTAAACCTTTACGCTCAGTATCATTCAGCATTACTGTTCTCAGCCACTTGTAAAGGGCTTCCTGGGAGCCAACACCGCCAGCTGCCCTCATCCCTGTGCACCGCAGTGCCTGGGGCCCAGAGAAGCCACTCCAATACTAAAAACAGCATAAAAGCCACAACCAAGTCTGAAACACATTACAGAAATCTCTCCATCTTTGCCAAAGTAACCGTCTGCATACTTGCTGCAATTTCAAAACACATACAGCTATTCGATACCTAAGTAACATGACAAAAGCATGTCCTGAACTTGCTTTACCTTAAGCAAAGTACTAGATTGCAAAGTAAACCCAGACATTGCCCACACGTAACTGCGTCATGGCTCTCTCAATCAACCAAGAGCAGCCTGAAACAGCTTACAAAAACTGCAGCCTGAGCAGGGCTGAACAAAGGAACATTCCTGTGCTGGGGCACAACTGGAAATACTGAACGTCTTGAAGACAGCTGCTCAAACCTTGCTGATGTGGCCATCCCCACCGGCTCCATCTTTTGTAAAAAGCCTTTGTAAGACCAACTCTGCGAACACGACACTCCCTGGTTAGATTTCCCTCCTCCTCTGCACTTTTTATTCTTGTTGTTTTGTTCCAGTTGTTTGGTTTGCGTTTTGTTTTTTTTTTTCTCAAGTGGTGGAATATAGGGCTTGTGGTCTGCATAATGCTGATCGCACTTGAGACTGCCTTCTGTGCAACCTCAGGCCATCGGCATGCATCGCAAGCTATTTTCCTCTCACTCGCAAGTCAATGCCTTTCAAGGATGACCTGGGGACCAACTCTTCCCTGATGTGAGTGCAAATCACTTGCCAAGTTTGGTTTCATTTTGACTGTGCCTACCAGGGAAGGGTCACTTACAGACTCCATCATTTCTTTCCTTGTCTCAAAAGATTATAATTTGTCCATTGCAATTCACATCAGGATGCAATTTGGCAGGTAAGTTAGAAGTCTGGAGGCAATTATTTTTCTTCCTTTGGAGAAATGGATTATATTCATTCAGTTATTTTAGTTATTTATTTTAGATAGAGCACAAGGGGGGCAAACAAGGAAAACACGACAGGTTTAGACTTTATGATAGGATTGACTTTCTATGTTTTGACATTGTAGCAGGGTTCATTATACTGATATATGCAATCCATGCATCTAATTCTATCCAAGAGGAAAGGACTGTAACAGAAATGTCTCAGCTCTTACAGTCAGATATTAGTATGCCAATGAAAACAACCCTTATTATACTAACATCTTTAGGCCTCACCCCCCAACACTTAGAGTTACAGTTATTATTAGCAAGTGTAAATCACCTCATTTATAACAGCTGAAATTTCTCCCTTTGAATCCGATGAGTGATATGCTGCTCTCAGCTTACCAGGAAACATGTTTCTTTATACTAGCGATTTGCCTTAGAAAGACTGCCAAAAACTAGGTTTAAACTGTGCTCGGACTTTTACAGCGGCACAAGCGATAGAACCCATTCTGCCCAGAACCTTTCCTTAATTCCTTCACATGGTCCGACCCCTCCTGCGTAACACAAAAACCAGTGCTCACACTGCCAGCTGGCCCCTCCCGTGCCCAGATGTTATCTGCACACACAGAAATAAAGAGGGTAACGTCCAGATCTGAGGAATAACCTAGACAAAACAGAAAGTGTTAAATAAGGATGAGTGGCTTCCACCACACCCCTCCCCAGCCTCCTTCTACAGCTTTAGCAGACTTGGGTGGAGGCCAAGGCAGTTTTCCAGCTTGATTTTTCCAGACCCTATCATAATTACTTGTCTTTTCATTGTTATCTTTCTACCCTATAAAATCTGGTTTCCACACAGCTGAAAGAATAACTACCCGAAGTCTTCCTCTGTGTCCTTCCTGATCACCAGATGTATTTGGAAAAGGCATTGCACCTGAGCCCAGACCTGTCTGCAGGTCCCAGCGCAGCCCCAGCCGGGCTCCCTGCGTCCCCGCTTCCTTCCTATCAACCACTAAACACATTCCCAAGCTCATTTCCATTTTACAAAGCAAATTATAAGAAAAGAGTGTTTCCAGAACTAATATTTACCTAAGTGATTACTTATTTCAACAGTTAAAAAGAAGATGCATTAAGTTTTATCAAGAAATAAAGAAGTTACATGTAAACTACCCACATCAGCCCCAACCAAACTATATGCGAGCCCAAGCATCTAACCGTGCAACGCTTTCACTCCATCACCTTCAATCAGCCTTATCTTCAAATAAGTTTGCCAGATCAGACCTATACGTTGAAAAATGAATCTTAGGAAACCAGCTTTTTTTGCAAATCTTTTCAGGCACTACGCCTTGTAAAAAAGCCAGCGTGATTTTTCTGACATTCCAGTGGAAGACTAAGTTTTATCAGAGACTATAAAGATTTAAAGTCACAATATAATCTCACCTCTGGGTTACTGGGCCCACTTCCCTTATCAATTAACCTGTCAGTCGACAGTTGGGTCTAATTAGTTAAATCCTTTTTTAATGAAAAGAATTTGCCTTGAGCAAAGTCTGTCAGCTCCAGAACCATTTTACAATCGGGAGCATGTCTCAGCAAAACCCATTAAATACCTGCAGAGATCCGAACACCAGCAGCAAACTGAAACTCTCTTTTGCTTCCGCAGACACGTAAAACATTATTTTTTTCACTTCTCCATCCTGCTGCAACAAGAGGCTCTTTCCACCTCGTATGAAAAACTGTGCTTGCGTTCAGCTCTGCTGCCCCTTTGTTTCGATTGCTTTAAGAAGGGTGAGTTTGTAAATCCGTGACGCTGCCGTGCTGAGCAAAGGCTCAGGGAGAAAAAGACTGACACCGGGGGCCTCTGAAAACATCTTTTCTAGGGAATACCCAGCATGGCGACCATGGGCGTTTTTCAAAACACACCTTTCGTGCACAAAAGTAGTCATCCAGAAAGCTGGCTCTAAGAATAAGGAGAAGTTTTTAGGCTCCTCCTTTTAAATTCATACACCGACAGACTTTATGGACATTCAGACTTCATGGACACGCAAGAGGCCAAATTTTCAGCCGCCGGAAAAGCCACGCTTCGGAAAGAAACCCTGAGATACCGTCACTGCCGTGTGCGTTCCCTGTGCGGGAGGAGATGGGGAGGGAGAAAGAGGGGGTGGCTTTTCCCAGAGCATCGTGTAAGAGTATTATATTAGAAAAACATGTACTAATTCCTGCGTTAATGATCCCATTACTCCCTTTGACTTCAAAGGGCCTCGGATCACATTTGTAATCTTTTGCAAGTGTTAGCAAACAAAATTACAAGTTTTATGCTACAGGTTTCAACAAATTCCCCTCGCCATCAACGCAGTAATGTACTTAAAAATAGACGTAATGAGCAGCTTTGACTCTGCATAAATACCCTGTGGAGTTCATTAATGATTTCATTTTTGGCAAGACACCATGTCAAATGACAGACTATTATTAAAAACATACATAGATATATGTACTTGAAACTGCGTTCTTGCAAACACTTAGGAAAAAATTGGAGGCTGTGTAATTCTGGTTTACCTTTTAAGTAACGTGACTTTTTAACGGCGTGTAACTGTAAAACCTTTTGTCCTGAAAACTAACTGCTGCTGTCCAAGGGATGCCTGAATCTACAATTCTTTTCATACATGAGAAAACGGGATCTGAAATTTTACCACAGGACTAAACTCTGAGCACCTCTCCACCTCCACAAAGCTAATTTCAATCATGTCCCTCCAAACTACACGAGTGAAGCTGAAAGCACACTCTTGTCCCAAACCATCAATTTTTTCTGCCTGTGTCACACCCAGACCATCTGCTGTCCTTTTATTTGCTCAAAGGGACTAGCGGCAGCGGTGTTCGTTGTACAGCATCAATTAAAAAAAGGAATTTAAGAGCATTAAATCGGTGAGAGAGGTGGCACGGACACAAGCCCACGCGCACGCGGCTGTATCAGGTCAGATTTTACGTCAGTTACGGATATGTTTAAGCAGTCAAATAAGCCACTGCACAAACCCAGAGTGTCCTCAGGAGGGCCTGGGCTAGTTTAAGCTGGACAAGTTCATACTGAGCAACAACATGAGCATGAAACAGCGTTCCCTTGGTAGTCTGGGGACCAACCTCCCCCCCAAACCCCTAACTCAAGGAGTACTTGGTGAAGGATTGAAGAATTTCCCCTAGAAGTTGACAGTGATTATTTATCTGCATTGCTCTCCGAATACCTCCAGTACCTTGGCTGCTACCTTGCCTCAGTTTTTCTTAGCATAAAAGGCTGCGGGACGTCTCAGACAAATTCACTTCTGCAGACTTTTTGTCACCTGCTCCAGTTCACCTGTACGATACACGGTAGCATTTCCTGAGCTATTCTCTTACGTTCCTTCTAGTTTGAAAGTTTTATACATAAGCAGCTCAGATCCTGCTGCTGTTTGCTCCTAATCTTCACAATACAACATGAATTATTACTCTGTGAAGCTCCCATTTCGCACGACGCTTGCTATTGAATAAAATCATAGGAATGTTCCCGTTGACGAGGCAAGGTTCGGCACGTTGCACCACCAAATCACCTTCGGGAAATTCACTCCTGGGCTACGTGTTGCTGCAATGAATAGAAAACTCGAATACACCATGTCAAAAAGTATGCGATGCCTACACCTCACGTTGACTCCTCAGGGGAAAAGGTAAATAGAGTATAAGCAATTTCTTTCTTTAAAAAAAAAAAAAGTCTAAACTGCCTGAGATCTAGGGAAATCATTTACCTTCTGCCTGTCAGAGCAAGTTATCTGCGTGCTTTTTATGTATTAAAAACATAGCCTAACAGAATATAGTCACTCTATCTACAAAGACAAAGTTTAAGTTGCAGAGAGCAAACGAATGCACAGCGATAAACTATGGGTTTTAAGGAGTGCTCATGTTCTGCAGTTAGCCAAAGAAAAGCCATCAAAACCTAAATTTCCAACTGAAAACTGCTAAAGTCTGTTCAGCATTTCCTGAAGAATCAGCTCAAAGACGGCATTGCATTCCTTGCCTCCTGTATTTGTTTGCATTTGCAAATTACTCTATCCATATAGATTTACTAGAATAAACAACAGGGAGATATTAATTATGAAAGCAAACTTTTACCTACAAATTAGGTTGATCTTTCTCAAGCTTTGAAGTTTCCTTCAGTGTCTGCCTGAAGTTTTTTGGCCACTCCTAGTTTTAACTGCTAGCAGCAGCAGAACCATAAAATGTTGCAGAAAAATGCTACAGATTCTTTGCCAAAATAGCAAACGTTCTCCCCTTAGCATCCTTTTGAACCACTTTCAATAACATTGTAATGCTGCTCCTTCCTCTGCCCCGCTATCTACTTTACTGACATTGCCTAAAAAGCCGGCACAAGCGTTTTAGCAGGAAAATCCTAATTCCCGTGCTCGGCTGCGAGCGCGACCCGTGCGTACGCACGTGTACTGATGCAGGTGAAAATCCCGATTTGCTACTCCCTCGCGTGCACAGAGAAGGTAACTTCAGTGCTATGAAAAGGAGCAATTCCAAGAAATTTCCAGTTAGGGCATCTGTCACGCACTTCTTCATGCATCCACTCTGTTTTATCACATACACTAAGTCACATAGGATTAGTAATACAATCTAATAAACGGAACACACGCTAAAGGCCCCCGGCGTGCTCTCCTGCGCGCAGCTGCACCGCTACGGACACACAGGAGTACTGAGCTGCAGGAGCCTCCCAAGATTTGGGGTCTGCCAAGAGGAGGAGAAGAACGATTGCGGGTCTGTGCTGCGCAGCGCTGCAGACACTGCTCCGGGCAGGGCAGTGCCCAAGGCACCGCGGCACCCGCGAGGACGCGGGACTGGGTCCCCCACGACGGCGGGCTGCCTGTCGGGCAGCTCACTGCCAGGGTGTGCCGGCTGCCTGCGCGGGCAGCACACTGCCTGCCTACGCAGCACGACATCCATCAGGCTGACGGACGATGACCACGACAAAGGTCTCTGTCCTACTGGGGACACCTTACTTTTGGGAACCCTGAGGCAGGCCATTCCTGCCTTCTCAGGATGCATTAATACGCTCCAAAGAAAAGCACATTCATCGCTTTTGTGTAAACTACCAGAGCAATAAAAACCATCATTAGAGACAATTTGCTGGCTAATCTAATTTTTAAGTATGCACAGCCACTCATAGCAATCAACTTTAAATTAATTATAATATCAGATTAAAAGGGGAAGATGGATCATTTCGCAGCCCACCCATAAACCCTCTCGGATGACAGCATGTGTGTGTGATTTTTGTGATTTTTTTTTTTATTATTTTTTTTAATGCTATTGTTAAGCATTTGTTCTAAGATGTCAGCCATTTACCTGCAGGAAAATGACAGTGACTTGTCACAGACTGCTGAAGAGACCCTCCTTACCGGCTGCAATAACCAGCACGCTATTTCCCAAGCTGTCACCCTCGCGTCTCAGCACTATCTGCTGCTTAAAGATTTGCTCTGACACGAACCAGGCGGAGCGGTGGCTGTTATCGTTAAGGGCTCTGCACACAGCGGTCTGTGTCAGCTGCACTGTGCTTAGGGTTTGCTTCACCCAATTATTTGTTTGTCTTTTAGAGACCTGGGTATCGAGCAGCTATTGTCAAGTTATTTTTGGCCCCCGATATACAGGCAAAACATAATGAGGCCTTTAGGTGAATAACTGTCTTGGCAGCAAGGTGCTAAGATGATGTGCTGTTGAAAGGCTGGATAGCAATTACATTATTTGAATAAGGCGAGATACTGGACAGGGCATGTGAAGACAGAGAAAATCAGCTTAACTATTACAATGCCGCTCCCCACTTCAAGCTGTCAGCTAACTATTTAAGCAAGGTGTTAATTTACTACAGGCTGGATTGCCAACAAACTTAATTTTTTATCAATTCAAAACATGTTCAGACTTGTCCTACATGCACATACTACCCTGCCCTTTCCAGACAAGTGTAACAGCTTGCCAGATGATTATTATCAACATTTAATTGTATTACAGCGATTCCCACAAGCCCTGGTCGTGGGCCTGGTGTGTACGGTGTGAGGGGCTGTGCGAACAGGACAAGAGATGGTCCAAAGACCTACAGTATAAGGGTCACCACATAGATACAGGGAGCAGATATGGAAGCAGAGGGAAAAATACCTCAATCGAGTCCCATCACCAGAAGAGGAACGTTTGCACAATGCCTAAGGCATCGGAGTGACGTGCAGAGAAGCAGGGTAGTGCGCACGCGCTCTCTCCTCTCTGTGGGTTCCACCTGCTGTCCAGGAGAGACTGTTCCAGTGAGCTGGACTCAGGCCCGCCCCGTGCCCATAAACACACCTACCATCTCGCAGGACTGGGCTCTGCAGAAGCAACCTTCAGAAATCATCGTGCTGGTCTTCACTACACACACTGTAGGAAGCGATTCAGACTTGTCTGACTGATCAAATTGGGCCTTATCTACACAACTTTATGTCGTGTCTTGTCTGCATCCCAGGTAATGCATACAGCGCCTGACGACCTGACAGCATTTGACCATGATCTTTTAAAGAGAGTCACTGTAAGAAGATACTTATTTTTGTAAAACATTTATGCGGATTCACGTATAGGAAAGCACTCCACAAGGTTAGCACTAGTAACTCCACCACGTGCAGCAGAGATGAGCCCTCTCGTTTCCTCTCCCTCCAAGCGCAAACTCATAGGTTGCTAATTTGGGCATAGCGTAGAGAAACCATTGGGAAAACACAAGAGCAGCTACAACAGCTGATTTTTAAGAAGGAAAACCAACCATAGCACGGAGAAAAGCTGTAAGACAAGAAAAGTGACCTTTGCAACACAGAAACAAATGAGTGTTTTCTAATTCAATCCACAGAGCCATTTGGTTTTGTTTTCACCTTATAAATGCTCAAGTATGAGCTTCTGTACCAAAAGATTATGATTTATCTCGGAGCCTGAACCAAACATGGTCATCAGGGACCTGTTTGCGCATGGCAATGGCAGTGGGTCTGGCCTCAGATGGCTTACGACACCTCTCCTGATGTACAGAAAGCACCACCACAAGCTGCACCGCAGGCGCAGTTACATGACCGGTACCAGCATGAGTTAATTGGTCTAGCCACTTACAGGCAATTGCTTGTGTACTCTAAGGGTTGTTCACCCCGTCTGCAATCAGACATGACTGTTCAAATATGAACTGGATTATAATGAGCTGGTTACTCAAGAACTACGGTCTTCAAAACAACTCTGCCTAGAGTGGTCTGCTTCAAACATGTCTGATGTAATTGTGGCATTTCTTTTGGTGTGGCGAAAGAGGACGTACACAGCGTTTCAGGACTGCTAGTATTGCTCCCGAGTATGCTCTCATTCCTGCTGGATGCATGCGTTCAGAGAACCTGGTCAGCACCCCCTTTCCACGCTGCTCTCCAAAACACTGACAGCTTTTCATTTTTCCATCCACATGGTAACTCTTCCCCAGATCCCAAACACACTGGAGGCTCTTTCTTCATATAACAACAATCCTCAACACCCACTTGACTGGGAGTTAGAAACACAAACCTGAACTTCCAGCAATGAATTAAGACCAAAATGAAGACCAAGATCGGTCCTCTGTCTTTCTTGACCAAGAGGCAAGGTGAGAGCCCATGTTCTCCCAGTCAACTAAATAAGACCTGTACGGACCTCAGGAGGAATGTCAGGAGTACCTAAAGAAGTTTGGGTACCTCATCTCAATGCAGTCAGATGCAAGAGGAAAGGTTCCAGCAGTTCTCCCCCAGATGTGTCAGAAATTCAGCATCTTTATCAGACCTTCCATCTACCAAAGCTTGAAGCGTCTAATTGCCCCTCAAAACCAAAATCTGAGGACCACCTTGGGAGAAAAATTCCCTTAATGACAATGCTTTCTTTGCACTACCACAAGGTGCCAAGCAGAGCTGTTATTTAAAGTTTCAAAGCAGACCTACACTTGAGACTGAGATTTACAACAGGCGCTGTACTCCCGACACAGCTTCTCACCCCTCCGCAGAGACAGCAGGTCCTACCGGGCACTGAAAAGCTGCCAAAGTCAGATTTTAATAATCATTTATCTCAGCAATACAAGCAAGGAGAAAAAAAGAAAAAAAAAAAACAAAACCCCCAAACAGTTACTATCGTAGGACAGAACAAAACGGTGCTGCTGTTGCAACAGGGTCTGTGGTACCCAAGCAGCAGTCAGACCTGCCGAAAGCTGCCGGGGCTACAATTATACAACCAACCAACAACAAAAACCAGGAAACAAAAGTAAAACCAGGGCTTTTGCTCATCTGCTTTTGATTTTTATAATGCTGTGGCTTTTAACAGATGAAGTTTAAGTGCTTATGGGACTAACAACCTAGTAAATGAACTAAGTATTAATTTGTGGCTTTATTACTTAGCAGACATATTCTCATGAAGCTGGTTTTTCTTAGGACACAGCTTGCTCTGCAGCAGCTGTTTTCTATTACAAGCCACTCAAATTCCTTTGCCTCCAATTTTCAAAAGTGCCCGCTAACTTGAAATATTTGCATATGATGGAGGCCCCATCCCTGGCAGTGTTCAAGGCCAGGTTGGATGGGGCTCTGGGCAACCTGGGCTAGTGGAGGGTGTCCCTGCCCATGGCAGGGGGGTGGAACTAGATGGGCTTTGAGGTCCCTTCCAACCCAAACCATTCTAGGATACCAAATTGCTGTGGGAGCTCAGTAGTGCTGCATCTCATCCCTCTCCCCAGTCCTCTAATCCTAACAATAATCATCACGTAAAACACACGAAGCAGCAAAGTCACAGGTTCCTCCCTGCCTCCCTCGCCAGGGGCCGAGCACTGACCCAGGCAGCCCACGTCCCCCAGATCCACCTCGTCTCCTGACCCCACAACATCTTGTGAACCCCATAAAGGGAACTACAGAGCACGACATGAACCCAGCAATAAGGTTTCCTTCCACAGAGGACTGAAGAAGGCAGCAGCTTGGCTCCAAAGTGTGCAGGGCATTCAGATAGCTAGAGGTGAGGGGGTAACACCGGGTCTGGGGAGCTCCTCTGGCTGTAAAGAGAGAGAGGGACAAGCCAGGCGGCCTGGTGATGTCAGGGCATGCTGCGAGCACGCTTAAAGCCAGGATTTCAAGTGCCAGGGGAAATCCCACTGCAGTAAACAGAGGCTCTAGCAGTCTGGTGGGGTTTGAGTCATGCACTCTTGGACTTGGAAATTCTCCCCTGGCCCCGCTTTGAACATCCTTTTGTGAGCCTAGGTCTTCAGCTTAAAAATAAAAATACTTTTTCAGAACAGTATTTTTTTGGGTAAGTATGGAAGGAAGCCCCATCCCACCTCCTGCCTCACTCTCCTAGCGTAAGTCAAGGCCATTAACTGCTCTAAAAGGCACTTAAATCAGTTTATCTGCTCTTCTGTTTGCCACTTTTTAAGTATACATTTACATTGGCCTTTTTAAGCAGCTTCCTGAATGCTGCACAACGTCCCTTTCAGACACACTCACTCGCTACTTCAAGCATTTCTCAGCATGCTCCTGCCAGCTGTACTAGTCACATCTAGCTTGGAAAATAGCTTATGTTATGCTAAATAACTGCATGCACTGAACAATTCCAGGGCAGGTTGTGATGGCAGGGTGAAGCCGTGCTGTGGCCGGGCTGATCCTGCCAGGACCAAAGGTGGAGGCAGCCCCTCTGCCCTCACCCATGCTCTGCCTGTACATCTGCCCCCTCCCCTGCACCGGACCTTTCGTTTGGGCATCACCCCCCCCCCCCCTTTTCTAGCTGCATTTTGATTTCTGGTGAGTCAATACCCTCAGCTCACAGAGTCCAACCAAAGCCAGGGCAGCAGCAAGGTGGGGGAAGAGAGTGGGACCCGCTGGGGACAGGGACCGGCCAAAGGGGCTCGAGCCCCTCTCAGTCACAGAGCTGCACTAGGGAGGGGAAAAAAGGGAAATACAGGTGAAAGTGGGTGGCTGAAAGTCTCCAGGGTGTTGCAGGATTTACTCCTGTGGCCCTCACCCAGCAAAGCACTTAAATGTTCGGTGTTAACAAGCGTTTAAAGTTAGTCAAGCAACAAAGCACAGTACTGAACTGAAGCCTAAAAGAGGACAAATTAGGGTCTGTGGTGAGACTAAAATGCCCTCTTACAGCCCTCTCTGTATCTTGAGAAATGGTGGTGGGGCTTCGTTGCAAGGCCCTGACTTTTCTTTTTGACAAACCATGCTGAACCACGAGAAAGTTAAAAATTCACGGGTTTAAAGCATCATCCTTCACAAGGTCTTCGTTGCCATCAGAATCAATGTGGTAGTTCTCACTTGGAAGCTCGATTTCAGTCTTTCTGCCTACTCAGACAAATATTATTGCACTTAAGTCACACACTGAAGGGTTTCTTCACATGTTCAGACTCTTGTGGGTTTTTTCTATTTAAAAAAAATAAAGCTGAGACTTTGGAAAGCAACAGTAAGATCTGTCTGTGGTTCTCCGCTCCTATTCCCGCACTTTGGAAAACACTGACTAATTCAAATAACTTCATGGACGTTTGTGGGCAGTCTGCATGATAAAATAATATCTTTCTTTGTGGCATCGGTTTATGTGGAGAAACATTTAAAATATGTCGGCATGGTGATGAAGGCAAAAGGCATTCTTGTTTGGGGAAGAAAAAAGCCTCTTTGCTTTGGTTTTTAAGCAGCTATGAAGACTTTATAAAAAAGGAAAAAAGGGCAATTCCTTTAGACATCCCTGTGAAACTCCTACTGACATCCAGAGTGTCAAGACTGATCACTGTAGGATGTGAGATACTTTGGAGTGCATTTTTTTTTTAAATTAACAGTAGCTGGATCTAAGACAGCCTGAGCAAGGAGTGTTAAACTGTGCCAAGTGAGAAGACATAAGATCCTATAGAAAAAGGGACTACGGAGGTGGAGCGGTGGGTTAGTGGCACAGCTGGGTACTCAGGAAGCCCGGGCACCCCGCGTATGTGGCACGCTTCATACCGAGCACTTTCTGCACAGCTCTACGGTCTTCAAAAGATGTTAAAAGAGAGGTTTGTGATACACCTTGGATGGCAGTTAGAAATAAACCGTTTCTTTCTGAAGGTAAAGTTAATTTATGGCAAGCTCCTACTCGCTTTTTTTGAGCCACACAGGCACACAATATACAGTCAGGCGGTGCTGCTGGGGTTAGCAGCGGTTACTGCCCACGACAGCTGCAGATACACAGGACTCGTCAGACAGCGGCATGCAAGGGCAACACCTCGGGAGGGTCGCTCCCACCCTTGAGCTGGGACAGCTCGGGCCACGTTGACGCAACCTTTGAGGAAGCCCTTTTGTCCTCTTACAATCCGACTAAAGCAAGGTGCTGCGGAGCCCAAGTCAACCCAGTGTCAACATTAAACACATGGATAAATCAGATGAAGGAACCAATTCATGTTGTCCAGTGTTATCTAAAAACACGTATCCATTGCGTAAGCACGTTGGTGTTTACGTGGTCCTTGGTTTAACTTGTGGGTTAAACCTACTCGTGGGAGTAGCTTTGCTAACGTGACAGTTCTGCTGGTGCAAACGGTCTTTGCCTCTCCGCTGAAAATGACATTGCTGTGCTTTTCCAATTGAAATGTATTTGATAAGATAACAAATGCCTGGCAAAGCACATTTAAGTTATGTAAGGGGAAGAAGAGGAGGGAAAAAAATCTTGTATAAACAGCACAACAATACAGCTTTATCTAATCTCAGCAACTTATTGCTGCTTGTCTGTGTGTGTGTGTTTTACTGACAAAATAAAATAAATTGAATCAGCTCACACATGATAACATGCTCTTTCCTACCTCATACTAATTGCTTGGCTAATTGATGTTTGTTGAACTTTCTCCATTTCATTGAGTGATTAGGTACAAAGCTAACAGTTGACATCTGTAGGCGCTTAACTGGCGTCTGTAATTACTGTTAATGTTAAATAATTGTTAGTTAATTGGAGTGGTAACTGACTGAATGGAATCCAGATTGTGAAGCAAAAAGAGACCTAGTTAAATAAACATACATTCTCAGAGAAAACAACTATTATTACAAGGGAGAGACTAACAGCAGGCCAGATATGGGAGGTCTGCAGGATGCTCCATTTGTGAAATCTCACGCCAGACTCGAGCTTGGACTCCACTAACTGCAGTGATGTCAAGTCAGGTTCTTTGTCATCAAAACACTCCTTTCCCAAGAATTTTTCCACCTTATTTTGAACTGATTATCACGATTTGTTATTTTACAGCACAATGCTGATAAGTCTTTTTTGAGAAAATCAAACATAGTCTAATCTATAAAACAAATACTCTCTCCAGAAAAGATACAATTATGTGTTAGTAAATATTGCCGTTTTGCTCTCTGAGACTGGAATAGTTTGACTTTGCTAAAATCAACAGCCTTAAATGAACTCTTAGGGGAACACGATCACCGACTGACACCAAAGGCTACGTGATACCAGTCCGAATGAGCACGGATGCCCAGGACAACGCTTTCAACTGTCTCCCTCCGCTATTTTGGTCAAGAAAAGCCAGTGCCTACTGGTGCTCGCACCATGCTGGCTGGTTTATGGTTTTGTTTTCAATTACTAACTTAAAAATCAGCAGTGAAGCCTTGGAAGACTAAGTTTTCCCATAAGTGTTTTCTAAGATTGTGAATTTTAGGATTTAAGAATCTGAAAGGTTTTGGAAGAGGCTACCTTTGACTTTCCTCTGTCCCCCTGGGCGCACTGGGCACATCTCATCATCCAGCGACCTTTCCCCGCAGCTGCAGCACAGCTATGATTACGTCCCAGCACCGGGAACTCCACCTGACTGCCACGTACTAGCCAAAAAAACATCGGCATGTAAAAAAGGAGGGGGCACAGAAAGCGTGTGGATGGAGAGGAGTGGTTTGCGCTCAGGAGATGCGGCCATAAGGTTCCATAAGCCTGTTATGGAACAAATTCCTTGCACAGATCAAGCCTTCATGCCACAGAAATAACTGCCTTGCTCTGTTGTGTACCGGAACAAAGGACCATCTGAAGACATATATCGACTTTCTGTCTGCCCGACTTGGAAGTTAGAGTGAAGTGATGCACCAGTTCTTCTAATCTAACTCACAGATACAGGAAACCTGGGGTCCTCAAAACCGGAGGCTTCTTCCAGTGCTCAGTCCCTCAGTAATGAGACGCCGAATTTTCACATGGAAAATATCGAAAAGCCATTTGAAACTCACAAAACACAGGGAAACAAGTGATCCAAAGCCACCAGGGAACTCTCCACCGGAAAGGCAAGGAGACACCATCATCAGGGGATCACTTTGGGAGGGTGAGCCATCATAACAACCACAAAAAAAGAAATCTGCAGAACTGCTCGTATGATTCAGCAGTCCCTGAGGTTTGCTGGCCGATGGGTGGGTTTCCTGCAGCGCTGGGATTGCTCCAGAGCCCTAACGGCAAGCTAGGAAGCAGCATTTCAATGAGGAGAAGAGGTAGCATGGAGGGCCAACATACACAGACAGCAGCCTCGCAAGAAATCAAGAGCAAAGCTGAGAAAATACACCACGTTAGTGAGGATGTTGTATAGACTCCTACAGACCCTTGGAAAGGCAGGAGGTAGCAGCAGTCAGTTCTCCGGCATACTGGCCATGTTAATATTGCACACACGCTATCCATGTAGTAGTGGATCCACTTATATCCAACATGAGATGCTGCAGGGATGGTTTACTTAGAGCAAGAGCACTTCTCCACAGCCACGGATCTCCTGTGAATGGGATCAGCAGAGAAGTATTTGCCAACTTTAGCTCCTACTTGTTTACAGAAACAGATGTTGTAGAGGATCCTCAAGAAATGACTCACCACAGACAGACGAGGGGAGAAACAACAGTACGCCTGTTTTTCTAGGGAAGGATATTGCTGTAGAACCACCTAAAAAGCCAGGGCTTGATCTCACCGGTATTTCAGCCACTGGTGAGGACTAGTAACCCAGACGCCTTGATCTACCTCCAGCTGAGAGTATAAATATTTCCCTGACAGCTGGTGGTGCCAGGAAGCAGAAGGATTCATAAAGTTTACATGAACATCCTGTAAACAATTTGAACATAAAAAGCTGTAACAGCCCAATTGTGTTTCTGATCAAAGGCAAACTTCAATATACAGCACAAATGAAAACTTCATCACTTTGGGAATCATCTCTCCCTCCAGGAAAAGCTGTTTTCCAAGGGTACGTAGGAGGGAGTTAACATAAATGAAATACACAGTAGGAGGAGGAGCTGCCTGCTCTACGGCTTCAGATGTGTCTATTTAAATTATTAAGAGATAATGGAATTTAATTATGCTGGAAGGTCATGTTACAAAAATTCATGAACAAAATCTGTATTTTGGCCAGGATTAATGGTGCTAAGGTTGACGCTCTCAGAGGGTAAGGACAAGTTATGTTCTTTCAGAGACCTGCCTATGAGCAGCAGTCCCAAACTGGAAGGCCCAGCCTGCAGGGAGGGAGCGGACAGACCGGGAGCTGCAGGTGGGTGATGCACTCCTCTTCCATCTCTTGTGCATCTCATTTATTTGGATGTTAACAGCTCCTTTTTCAAGCATTACTAAGCACCCTTGGGTGCTTACCTCCCAACACAGCCACCTGTATTTCCATGGGAATCATTTCCCTAGATAATTTCAGGCATTACAAGGTAAAGTGTTTCTGCCCGAGTGATGGAGAACAGGACTCCAATTCACAACCAGGGACAAGTCATTTCAGCAGCAGCTACAGCGATTCCTGCCCTGGGCACCAAGCCACGTCCCTCCCAAATTCCCAGCCCTGCTGCAGACACGGCACAGGGCCAGGGACCTCTGGGAGTGGTGGCAGCACAGAGCTGACGTGGGAACCCCACGGCCCTCTCCAATGCAGCATCACTCAGCTATGACACGTACCCCAGACATGAAAGGCCCCCAACATCCACGTGCCACCCCCCAAAACTCACAGGACCCTTCTAGATTTAGGGATGCATCTCCCCATTCAGCTCTAAGGGCAGCTAACTCCTAAATGCAAGCTGAGACACTTCTCAAGGGGTTTACCACCTCTTCAAGGGACGTTTGGGGGGTATTACACTTTGCTCTAGATATTTTAATTATTAGTTTTTCTGAGAAAGGGACTGTTCAACATTACACATCCATACTAATCCATCACACTTTGAGCTTGATCTCATCTTCAACCTTGAAGTCCACATCTAAATGACGGAAAGGGGACAAAATGTATATATACACCACCTAAAATGCTTCAGGATTTCTACCTGCTTTGTGAATACATTACTTCTCTAATTTCTGCTACCTCAGCTATGAATAACTCCATAAAATAAAAGTGGCAGGAAAAAAAAAAAAGTACGTGAGAGACAGGTGTAGCTGCAGGACATGTGAAAGGAATGGCTCTGGACACGGAGGGATGTACACTTGTCAGTCTGCCGAGCCCTCCCAGCCTGGTCCATCAGCCAGGAGCTTTGAAGGTTTCAGCATGATTTACCCAATGCAAATCTGACCTTTCTTACAAGTGACTTTTATTGCTTTTGGCAAAAGCAGCCGCGGACAACACAGGGGGGAAGAACTGGCTAGGAAGCAAACAGACTGAATTGCAGAGAGAGAACTTGAACTTGGAATATATCAAACTGACAGCGCCCGGGCAGTCGTCAGCTGTCCCCAGGGCGGACGCTTAGAGAAGGCAACAGCCTCCCAACCACCGCCGGCCCAGCAAGAGCTCCTGCACCTGGCTGCAAGCAATTATTGACATTATCTCCAAACGGGGGATCTTTTTTGAGGCTCTTTTCCTGATATTTAGCAGTTTGAATGCTAATCCCTTTAACAAAACTGTCCCCTATGCTTTTTCCACCCTCTTTCCCCTTAATCTCTTTCTCCCAGTGGAAAAAAAAAAAATAAAAAAAAAATACCAGTCAGCCTAGTTTGGCCGCACCTGGATTTGCATTGATTCTTCCCTTGTCATTCATGTTACCAACAGGAATTAGCATATGGCTTTAAGGGGAAACTCAGGAGGAGAAAAGAAAGACGCCATTTTGATGGAAATAAGGGGCAAAGGAATAATCTACCATCAACTAAAAAGCTTATTTGTGTACGGTTTCCCAAGCAAAGCTTCGAAAAGCCCATGTTGATTTTAGGCTACACAAAGAAACCCTAATCCTTTCAAGGGAACTAAATCACCAAAGAAAAGTACCTCAGAAGAAAAGGCTCCCTGTCAAGCACTGGTATTCACAACCAAATAGATGCCACGAATCAAGCTCGGTAAGTAAACAAAAATAAGAATGTGGGAAATGTGTTTGATTCAAAAAAAAAAAAAAAAAGGAAAGGAAGAGGAAGAGGGGCCTACTCTTCATCAATCACGCGGGGCAGGAGAGCCCCTCACCCTGGTTACAGGCCTCAGCCAGGAATGCGGATTCAGCGCTGGGCTCCTCCTCGCCCTGGCCCGGCCCCAAGAAAGGGCTGCGCAAATGCCACAGCTTTTTACAGCGAATTAGCAAAATCAAGATGCAGTCACATGTAGTCTGGGGGCCCCGGGTCACTCCAAACACACAACTCTCCCTTTCTACTTGTCTGTGCCACCTATTCTCCGCCTATGGAGGGGCCAAGGGGGGACCCTGTAAATCCAATTAATCTGAAAGGATAGATGAGCTTGCCAAGTGAGATAACCTAGATAGACCACTGGCATAATCCATCCAGACTGCACTTCCAAAGGATGCTAATACACAAAACCCAGGAATATCAGTCTGTAAGTACAATTCAATATGCAGCAAAAGACTTCAGAAGGAATGGCATATCAGCACGGGAATCCCAAACGTAACAGGGTCATGTACTGTCCCCAGTTAAACCGCTACAGCTTCATGGAATTAAAAGACACAGAAAATCACCAGCATGACCCACTGGAATAACTAACCCAAACCAGCTGAGAAGCACACAGGGCAAATACTGACCAGATCCACAACTGATCAACAAAACACACGTAAATTCCAGATGAATCAAATCTGTCTTTTCTAATGCAAGCTGACTCAAATGTTCCAAAAAACCAGTAAGTTGAAATTCCCTGGTTTACAGCTCAAAGCACACCCTTTTACTAGGCAGTTATCAGGCACCGCCATAAAGAAGTAGGACAGTGGGGTGAAAACCAGGCGTGTTTTAAAGGCTTTGAATGATACTCACTGGCACAACTAATGCCTGGAGCTGCTCCCTCAACCCTCCTCACAAAAACACAAACCAAACCAAAATTAAGAAGTAAAAATTAAGAAATCCCCAAAGCCTACAGTCTCTCTCATAATGCTGCTTCAGGACAAGCTCTGCACAGAAGCTCACTGGCACTGATTTAGGGTAAGTTTTCCCTTAATGTACTGTTATATCATTAGCCACTCTCTCGTTGGATTGCTGTTTGGAAGAAATTAATGGGATACTGAATATTTAAATGTGGCCCTCTATATCATTTATTAACTCTACAGAAAGCACACAGCACAGTAAGCCATGGTTTATGACTATTATCCTGTGAATACTAAACGTTGGCTGGTTATTACTGTCAGCGGTGCAAATTGGCTATTCATAATTCCACGTCTATCATGTAGCTGATGAGTAACAATCAAGTTAAAACATTTTGAAAACTCTTACAGTTATTTAAATGAGCTTAAATTAAAGCCATTTGTAAAATAAACTATTCCCTAATATTGTTATTTAAATTAATTCTGACCTGGCAGGCAATGCATTATTTAAAGCCTTTATTTTATATTGCTTAAGCAAAGCAATTACCAAGCATACAGAACATGTCTGAAACCAAGAGAAACATAAAAAGCACTAACAAGCTGATTGCGACATTTCTGCAAGACAAGTTACATTTCATCTCCCATTGAAATTGCCATGAAAAGAAACGTGTGGGGGAAAAAAAAAATATGTTTGTGATGTAAATTGCAGTCTTACCTTTATTTGTAACAGCGTTGAACAGTTTTTCAGAGCTGGCATCAGATGCCTGAAAGACCAATAAAAAAAAATATGTTACATTTTCTACCAGTGATAGATTTCAAAAGGCATGGCGGTATATTTATACACACACGCCTATGTATGTGTATTTTAAAGAAACAACTCAGGTGACAAAACCAAGAGAGCAGATGAAGCTGCAGCCTCCGAAGGAAATGTCCGTAAGGTGGTGCTGTTTGGCTGTGCTTCACTGCCCTGCAGTGCAGATATTTATTTGGAAAGATTCTCTTTAATAAAGAAAGAAATGATTTTTTTTTTATTATTCAACGTATTAGCTGCACAGAAACTGTATTTTTGTACTGTAATTATCCAATACATTCTCACATTGATTTTGCAATGGAGAAGACTCATTATTTTGGAGCAGACAGCCCAGTTTCAGGAATTTGCAGAACTGCAGATTTCTTAATTTTTAAAGTATTTTTGGACACCCCTGCTGTGTCAACTATTTGATTTTTACCGTCCTTAAAGCCGGTAACGTAGGTGAGTCATTTCGTAAATTGCTGTTACATACTCTTTGAAAAAGAAAGAACTTGTTAGTATTTAGCATTAGTACGTATTTCCACGTAAGATTTGCCTTCGTCAGAATAACCGATTCTTGACACCACGCTCTGTATAAACTAATAACCCGTTTTATTTTTCATCAAGCTACCTTTATCCGTAGGAGGTTTTTCCTCCTAATATTGCGTTAGTGCCTACTACTGCTGTTTGTAGGCTAATCTTTCTCCCTATTATTAAAAAGCCTTACTTAAGTTTCACACAAAAACATTGAGCTCCCTTCTTTCAGAAACTACAATGGCAAGAAACCAGATGGGGGAAGATAACACCCCAAATGTTAATTTTACAAACATCCTGAGCCCAAAAGCAGAAGCATTAAGTTTATGCATCTGTGTACAGCTGTGTTTGAGCGCACACACATACATAATACACGCATACAGACATCTAAAGCTTCAACTTATACCGCCTACACATTCACAAAGGGCAGAGCTGTTCAATTTTTAACTGTGTCTTGGATCCAGCCCCGCTGAGAGACAGTCTGCTTTTCGAAAATACGTCGAAGAAATGCGCTCAGTAACGAAAGGCTGCAAACATGGGGGAAACGCAACACTTGAGAAAGATTTTAGTCTTCTCCTAGAAACTGTTTTCTCACTGGATTCAGGAAAAATAATTAAAAAACACTGTCTATTTGGGAAGCAGGCTGCAGGTTTTTTTGTTAAAGGGAAGGAACTTCTGAATTCAAAACCAGATTAAAAAGACAAGCAACATATACTAGATACCTCGACTGCACTAAAAACTTAGGTGTGAAATTACCGATAAATAAGTAGATACAGTTCAGACTGCACAGCACAGTGTAGTTAATACACTGAAATAATTTGTTTGCCCTCAAGTTAACAACATACAAGATTTCTACGATTAATTATTAAAAATAGCTTTGTTCTTTTTCAGACTTCTAGACAGATTTTACTAGATTACTCTTGGCTTATTTAAAAGCTGAGCTGGTGTATTTCTTCTCAATTAAATACCTTGTAAACACTGGATTTATTACCCAATGATGGATTTATTATTCAGTGACGACTTTCTCTAAATTAATGAAAATATGTGAATAATGCACAAATTGACGAGATCAAGAAGGCCATGTGCTTGAAAGAGCAGTCCACTATTAGTCCAACAAATTAAGAGATGCTCAGTGCTTTCCTAACCTTGCCAGTCAGCCTGCTCTCTGATTAAAAATAATAACCTTTTCCAGCAAATTTCATCTGTTCTTGTCTTTTTACATGCACCTTCTCTCAGAAGCCAAAACTCTCTGAACCATTCTTTCTTTTTAGAAAGAAAATCCAATATTAAAACGCAAACAAACTTCTTACAGTTTCAGCTATTACTTTATTTTACTGTTTCAAAATGAAAGAGCACAGGGAAGCTCTAAGTTTCCTATTTGCTCCATTTTTCCAAACACTAGAAAGAAGAAAACATTTTATTATTATTATTATTATTTTTTAAGAAGTTTGCTCTAATGCCAAGCATAACCCAAAAGATCATTTTTAAGCTATGGGTTTTCAGGTGAAATTTTTTTCTGTGCTATTGCATAAACCATGCAGAGACACTGTTGTGAAATCTGGAAGTGGCACTTCTCGGACCTGACGTGGTGCACAATACATCCTGCCTGAGAACCACTCGTGAGCAAACTGAGGGATGATTATCAGTACAATATGCAGCTAAAAAAAGGAGTAATTTTACCAAGACAAAGCTTGTCTGAGGATGAATCTCATTTTGCATTACTGACCACACACTACTGAACGGAGCAGCAACTTGAAAAAAACTCCATTGCCTGGGTTACCGTAAAAATAACCCAAACCCATTTCAGCAGCTTTGAACCACGAGATGGAACTTCAACTGCCCGTTTCATTACTTCAAAATTTGGGTTCAGATATAAAACAGCAATTAGGGTGATACATAACTGACAGAGCAGTGAATACAATCTCTGCCAGCACTGTATCAATTTCCACGCAACTCTTATTTATTCCGTAGTTAGGAGGTAACAGCATGCAACAACAGCAAAGGAACAAAAACCCAAATGAATTTTAACACACACACCCCCCCCCCCAAGAACTCAGCACTAACGCAGACGGATAACATGCAATGCCTTTGCAGCGCTGACCCCAAATCTCCTCCGTATTGACAGGAATCTGTGCAGACAACAAAGTGCTGTTATTTCCGTGATGGGTGCTTTAGGGCAATGTGGTCAAACCCGGATCTTTGAAGAGCCGGAGAGGAGCCTGGCTATCCCCTTTACACGAGACAAGTAAAACTCCCTCTTCGTTCCCCTTTTATCCTGATCATTTCCAGGTCTTACTTGAGCAGCCGATGGAAAGACACCGCTGGCAAGGTTACATTTTGGGAAACCGCAGGGCTGCGGCGCACGGTGCCCAGGCTGGGTCGGTACCCCCGAGCAGCGCTCTCGGGGTGAGCAGTCTCCCTCCCCCGGCTCCGGCACACACAGCGCGGAAACCAGAGCTGGGGCTGAGCATAAACAGTTCCCTTCCTGGCACTTCGGCCGTTTTCCCTTATAAATCCCCTTGTTACCAAGCGCAGCTTAATCCTTTTCCACATGAAATGAAACAAGTCAGCAATCCCTGGGCTAAAAAAAAAAAAAAAAAAAAAACCAACCCTAAAGAGTATTTTTCCCTCATCAAGGAATGTGCTGTCATTCAAGTGGATGTATGACTAAAATATTTCCTGTCCAGACAGCGCGGCTTGACTCATTCCTGGCACGGCCCCCGCCGGAGCACTTGCACCGCCAACGGCCCCGGCCGCCGCGCACCTGCCCGCGCCCCGCGGAGCCAACGCGGAGCGCCGCCGCCCCGGCCCGTCCCGGGGTGCCCGGGCTCAGCGGCCCGACTTCACCCCGCGGGGCCGGGCGGAGGCGGCCGCGGCTCTCGCCCCTCGCCCTGCCGCCGCTGCCCCCCTCCGCCGCCGCGGGAGCCCCGAGCCGAGCCGAGCCGGCCCCCGCGCCCCCCGCCCCGCCGCCCGGCCCCGCGGGGCGAAGCGGGTTTACCTGCTTGCAGGGGGTTAAGCGCTGCTGCCAGCCCGGGGCTCATGGCGGTGCGGGAGGTGCGTGCGTGTGCGCGGCGGTAGCGCCGGGAAACTCCGATCCAGCGCGGCTCTCAAAGTCCTGCAGCCAAACCCCAACTAATCCTTTCGGGGACAACTCCGAGGGCCGGGCGCGCAGGCCGCCCGGCGGACATCCTTCCCGGGCAGCCGAGCCCCCCCCTCCCCTCTCCCCGCAAGATGGTTCCCTGGGAGGAGAGAGAAAGAGAGAGGGGTGTGCGTGTGTGCGAGCGGGCGTGGGGAGAGCGGCGGCCGCGGAAAGCTAATAAAGCAGCAGCAGGACAAAGAAAACCATGTGCGGCGGCAGCGCCGAGCCAGGGGCAGCGGCTCCGCGGCGGCGGCAACTCCGGGTCCCGGGGCGGTGCGGCCCCTCCTGCCAACGCACCTCCCTCCGCGGGGTCCAGCGCCGGCGGGGCGCAGCTACGGCCGGCAGCGCGTCCCTTCCTTCGGGCGGCTTTTTAATTTGTCTTCTGCTTTTGGGTTTTTGTTTTTTTTTTGAGGGGATGACTTTTTGTTTTGGTTTGGTTTGTTTTTTTTTTTAAAAAGTCATGCCCGTCCTCTCCCGAGACAAAGCGGGCTCCCGCCGGGGCACCGTCCCTCTCGCCGTCCAGGGCTCGCCGCGGCCGCGCTCAGGTGAATTCCATCGGGGAGAGGCAGCGGCCCGGTCCCAAGCTCCTACGGCCCCGCCGAAACAACCTCTCAAGCCTGTAATTCCCGGGGAGGGGGGGGGGGGGGCGGTCGCTCCGCTTTCCTCCGCGCTGCTCCACCCGGCCCGGCTGCGGGCTGCCGGCCGGACCCCTCGCCGCCGCCCGGGCGCTCCGCTCCGCACTGCGCGGCGCTCCGACAGGCGCTTCCCACCGGCCGCCCCGCCAGCTCCGCCCTCTCCCCGCCCGCCCCGCCCCGCCCCGCGCCGCGGCTCCGCGCTCCGCCGGCGGCCGCTGTCCCCGCGGGGGGGGGTGGTGGGGGCAGCGTCCGCGGGAGGCGCGTTCCCCGCGCCGAGGCTCGGCCGAACCCTGCGGGGGCTGCGCGGAGCTTCCGCCCGCGGCGGCGGGGCCGCTCCTCGGGCTGGGGGCAGGGGGACACACGCACCCGTTGGCGGCCGCGGAGCTGGACGGTCTCCCGTGCCCCGGCGATCGCGGCACACCGCCATCAGTCGCTAAAGCTCCGCGGGAGGAACCACGATCGACAATACCATATTGCATTTAGCAATATTCTTTTTTTCCAACAGATTTTTTTTTTTTTTTAAATTGGAAAAAAAAAAATTGTCCCCAACGTCAGACAGGGTGGCCTGCACGGAGACCTGCCGCTGCTCGCCGAGTTGTTGTACGTCCCCGAGACACGGGGCGCTCTGAGGGTGCGCAGGTGGGGCCGGGGCTCCTCAGCCTGCAGACACTCGCTCGACTCTACTTCTAGCATCAAACGCTATTGTCAACGGGCAATGGATTTCTTAGTCACTGTAGGTTTTTCTTAAGCGCCGCACACCATTAGTAATAGCCACTGCAGAAAATAAATGCACAGATACATTATTATATAAATGATTATTCACTGAAGCACAGCAGTCGGAGCCAAATGATGTCTCCTATAAACCGAGCTGCTGTGAAGATGAGGCAGTTATGCTCGCTGGCACAGTATCTCCATACGACGAGACGGTTCCTGGGAAACAGATAGGTGCTAAGATAGGTCTTATGGGCTCGCGAGGCCTTGCCCAGGGAGTCCTTTCAAGATTTCAAATCCTAAAATTGGTTTCAAACCAATACTGGGCTAGGAGTGCTAATGGAATTAAGCCCCAGTGGGCTCCACTTGGATTTGAGCTAAATCCTCAGAAATAGGGTTGACAAACCCTCCTCACCTCAACTCCTGCGGCAGAGCTCAGCCCGGAGGAGGTGACCGTCCTAAGGCAAAGACAGGAACTATCTACACCAGCCAGAAATCAAACGGCTGCGGGTGCGTGGTCGGCCTCACCTGAGCCAGGAGGAGCCTTACACACCCGAAATCCCAGGAGAGCTTGGAAAGAAAGACGCGCTCGTGTCCTGGCCCAGCTCCATGCTCACGGCGGGGACGGGCCGTGGATGACGTGTGATGAAGAGGGACTGCCCTTCTCCCGGCCCCTGGGTGCCGAGGTGGGCGCGTGGCTCTGAGCCGTCCCCCAGCAGCAGCAGTGACCTGCGTGCGGCCACGCACCAGCCGCTGCAGTGGCTCCGGAGGCCCTACCCACAGCACGGGCTACAGCCCGAGAGGGGAAGGAGGCAAAGCACGGTCAGAACTGTTCACACAAGTAGAAGCGCTATGCTTAAGGAAAAACTCCTAGGGAAACCTTCCTACCAATTACCGACATAGAACTACAGGATTTTATGCAAATGTTTCTCATGCGTTCCTCATTCCATCACTGTGCGATCCATTTAAGAACAGTTTTCCTCCTCGGCGTTACGTGGTGGCTTTTCCAAAATTCTTATTTGAGGTACAGCTGCACTGACTGCAATGGCGTCCACTGGGACAAGTACGCGGGAAGATGCACAACAGAAATGACAACAATGAGCAGGAGACAAACGCAGCCGCACCAGCTCCCAATTCAGACCGTGGCTGCAAACACTACAGTGCTTTCACTACGTGTCTCATCAGGAGTGGGAGCACTTTGGTAAAACTGTGACAAATCATCTTCATCAGAAAATTAAAGAATTGTGGCCAACTTCAGATCCTGGCTATAGCAATGGAAATCAGAGTCCTTCAGAGCTGCCCACCTTAGCAAGGTTAGCCCTAGCTTTCTACAACATCTGTGAGCACGGACTTTGTTAAAATTTCACAGGTTTTTGCATCTCCTAATAAATACATGTTGCAAAGATAATCTTGTCCTGTCAGAGAGGTGGTTTCCATCTCCTCCTCTAGAAACCCAACAGAGATGGCTTCACGTCTGGTTTCTGGAATAAACAGTGGAGAGTGGCCAAAAGCCATCACGGTCGATCAGCTACTTCACGAGCTCAGCGAAGGAAATGGATGGCTTGAGTGCAGTTTTCAGTCTCCTCCAAAAATTAATAAAGGCATTAAACCAGCAGAGTGTTCTCTGCACAGCCGGAGGAGTCGGGGACTGCACGGACGGTGAGGCTGTACCTGGACCAGGAATTAAATGCTCAATATTAAGGTGTGGCAGCTCATATATTCTATGAGCACTTTGGTCAAGACTTTCCACATCTTGACGTGGTAAGAACTGGTCTAATTAAAGCCTAGACTCCTCGCAAGACTTTAATTTGATGAATTTAGCCTGGATTAAACTACAGGCTTGTCTGTACTGGATTTTTCAAATGTTAACCACATGCCACACCTGAAATCTCAGCATAGACAAAATCAGAACTGCATTTACCTACTCATCTCCCTAGGGCTGTTAAGGTTTATTGGCAGGGCTGTGGGCCTCATTATGTTCATTATTTGTGCCTTAAAGATAAGTAGAGGACCTCTGTTTTCCTGCTAGAACATTATACATGCACGAAATGTGTTTTGCAATTCTGAATGAGAAGTTTGGAGTTTAGGAATTCACCCAAAGCCAAATTAAATCAAAGGAAAAAAAAAACAACCCCAACAAAACACCTCACCATCTCCTAATGATTTCAATGGCCTTTGGATCAAGCTTCCCCCTCTCTTGACAGCAATACTTTGTGTTTTAGGTTATGCCTGGATAGGTTTTTGCAACCTTCTGCCTCTTATCTATGTGGGACCTTGCCAGAGTTTTTTATCTGTCTGTGGTCTCTGTCAGCGTCGACATTTGTTTCTGCCACAACAGCCAAATGAAGTGCATTGAACTTGAATCAAAAGTGATTGCAAGATCTTTCACTCTCCGAAAGAGGCTTTCAGATCCAACTATTTTCTAAAAATGACCTAAAGCTGCCTAGACGGCAGGCAGAGAAGCAGACATTTGTTTCCAAGTCGTAGAGTAATTCCAAAGAAGAATTACCCATCTCTGGCACAAGGAGCAAATGAATATTGAAATTACAGCAGATTATATTGGATTAAATTATTTATGGCAAACCTCACCTCACCTGGAAGGTTCTGCAGCTTTTTCCTGGCAACATGAAAACTGGATATTCCAATTCTTTGGTATTCTGTGAAAGACTGGAAACATTTATGTTTCCATTAAGTTGCTAATCTTTCCAGAAGACCAATGGTGTCCGAGTTCGGAGCGTGATTACGATGCCTTATAAAGTCCTCCATACTGCTTTGAAAACATACATAATTTTGTTCCTTACTGGATAGGAGATGCAGGTTCTTTTCCCCAAGAAAAGAATTTATGGAGCTATCAATCAGCAGAGTTTTATGACTTTGAACAGCAAGCCACGGCATAATGTCCCGACCCGAAAGTACTTAAACTCTAATGCTTTAAAGAGGTTCAAGCAAAGGACCTGTTCCTGAGACTGACCTAAAGGACGACTAAACCACCGCTGGTTTAGCCGTAAAAAGGTAGCAACAGATGTCAGTAATAAGTAAATTGTGGCGAGGCCGGGTTTTGCCAGGAGGCCGGACTCTGCGCTGCCGCGTGTGTGCAGCATCGGCCCCGAGGGCGCGCGCCTGGCGCAGCCGGGGGGCTCCTGGCAGCAGCCGAGAGCGATGCTGGCCCTTCTCGCAGAGACAGAGCCCTCCGGTGCCTTCTGCTAAAGCGAGGCAGGGGAAAAGGTGATGCGAAAAGTAAATGCACCTTACAGAAGGAAACGGAACTACTGGACTCTATAACATCGCTGGGTAAAAGTTCTCAACGTAACTAAAGCTTTTCATTTGACAAAGCAGAAAACTTTTGTGAGAGTGTATTAATGACAGTGCAACTTTTTTATTATTTTTATTTTTCTGCAGCATTTGCAAAACTAAACCACTTTGTAATCCCTTCTTTTATGCAGAACAGATTGCAGTTTTAAGCAGAGGCTCATAAACTGCAGGTTCAAAGAAACCTGAAACTGAATTAGCATAAAAGCTGGAATTCTCATTTAGAGGAAGAGCAAGGCAACCGCTCTGCAGGCAGTTTTATGATTTTGGTTTCAAATGGAAGCAAAGATAAAAAGTGGGGCTCAGGGAACAATAGGGCTGCTCTCTCTTCCCTGTCCTTATGGGCCCGGTCCTATAAAATACTAAGTGGTCTCCACTGTTTCCGAGGACAGAATTTAGCCTGGTTTTGCACACCTGGAGCAGGGTTGATAGTTTTCTGAACCCATTTGTTGCATCGAAGAGAAATCTTCGCTGTCCTACAAGTGTGAAGCCATTTCTCCCCCAAGCTTCTCCAAATAGCATGAAATCTTTGAGGTGAACACCCCAGTCGTCTTTCCTTCCCTCTGCCAACCATGAAGAGCGAGAATGCCCAAACCGACTCCTGGCTATAACTTTTCAATCAGAAAATACATGTATTTTATCTCTTCTTCTGTGTACCTTCCTGTGGTTTGAATTCTGAGTTACTAAATTTATGATGGAACATGGGTTAGTTGGATTTAGCTCCTAGGGACCTTGCTGGGCTCTTGAGCTGCTACCTACACTACAGTCTGAGAACATTTGTGAGATCCTATCACTCAGTAAGAAGATAAAATAGAAATTCTTCCCCATCCACTAGCACTCCTGTGAGTACACTTCATAAATGCACCACTTTTAAGCTGTGGCCATTATCTTCCCCTAATTTCTGCCTGCTAGCAGGTTCTGCAGCTGAAGAAGTATTTCAAATTAATTTCTCTGTCAATATCTGGGTACTGAATCAACTAATGAGAGAGAAATATTTTTCATTCTCCTCTTCTCAGTCAGAAGAGGAGACTTTCTTATCACTGAATAAAGCATCCATTATTGCATGCTGTAATCCCATTCTGTCTTTCAGGTCATTTTTAGCCCAGAAAATGCTGAATCAGCACCATAAACCAATCAAGTAATTTCTTTCATTTTCTAACATTCAAGCAAAATAATGAAAATCACATCTCATTTGATGAGGAGAATATACGACAGGAATCTCGTCTTCCAAGGATAATTATAAAAGAGGTATGCCAAGTAAAGAAATACTACTGCAAAAACATGTAGCTAATGTAGGGTCTCTTCTGCTGAACAGATAAATTCCATTTTTGACTGTCATCTCATATTTAGATAGTACATTATGAACAATAAATCTGCACGTTTAGCCAGCTTCTAAACCGTGCAAAGACATTAACTTGGCAAAAGAATGACCATTACTTTGATGAATGAAACATTCACCTAAAATATTCATGTACAATATGATAATATCCAATTGATAACCAAAAAGAACCCCCCACCTCACTGCAGATTTAAATAATACGAGAGAAACCAAATAACACACATAAGAGGAGTTATTACGGCACTGTTAGGAGAACCAACAAATGAAAAAAAAAAAAAAAAAAGCTTGATAAATATTTTCCATAACAAAACACAATTGGTTTCAGTGGGATACAGCTCTGTTTCTCATTAGTTATCCTTCACTTGTCAGACAAGTTCCATATTTCACTGAAACCCGCTGAGTATTCTTCATAGTTTGCTGGGGAAAGTGGCTATACATTTAGCACATTCCCTTTATGCTGTGTGTTTTCACAGGTCTTTCTTTAAAACACACTGTACATGCTTTTGCTTCTTTCCCTTAGGATAGTGGGTTTCGACATCCAAGAAGAGTTTCAAAGCAGGTAACAAGTCATCACTTTTGAAGCTGCAGAGCAACTGAAGAGGTGCAATAGCCCCAGCAGCCATTATCAGTGCCTGCCAGGGTGCCACAGTATCAAGCTATATGATAAAGCACTCAGCTGACACCAGAAAAATAATCATTCTCTCTCTCCTGCACCACCCCCTTTTTCACAAGGAGGCTTTTTACACTCATTAAATGCAACCTTATCTCTGAAAGACTGCAATCCTCAGCAAATGACAAGTGTGCCTAATCTCATTTTCTGACAAGCGATTCTGACAGCACCTTCCTTTTGATTTCTAAGACACGTAGCTAGACATATATTAATCTGTCAGTCATCGCCCCTAGGAAGGATGGAAAAAAAAAGGAGAGACAGAGATGAACATTTGTGAATGTGAAGGGAACAAGGCAAGAAAGGACTAAGGGTCCCTTTCTGGCTATTTCAAGCGACACAGCCATGTTTCTCCACTCCTTCCACCCCAACGCGGCAGACCTACGTGTCTGCAAAGGCGGACCGACGCACGTTTTACTTAAGGTGTGAGTGTGGCCCAGCAGCTGCAGACTCGGAGTCAGCCCCGGGTGTGTTTTCAGGCTTTGCCTGGAGTGGAAGGCAGTCGGACTCTCATCTCGGCTCTCTGTGCCCCAACTTGCAGCACTGGATATAAAAGCGTTGCATAAAATCCAAGTGTTATTGTCACCACGGCGCATATTTTAGGGACAGACATGGGACTTCCCAGTATTGGTACTATAAAACGTTGAGCCTTAATCCCAAATTTACAGATTATGAAGCGTTCTGCAATAACACTTTTTTTGCAGCAAGGAACGCTTTGTCGTTCCAGTTACCGCAAGCCCCCTTGGCTTAGGCAGCCAGCCCGGCTGGACCGCGTTAGCAGGTACAGGCAACGACAGGTTTGATAAAAGCATCAAGACTGAAAGCATCACACTGTTGTCAGGGCTTAAAAATTTGGCACTAACGCTCAAAGTGCTCTGAAGCAAAAGCGTTTAGTATGACATCGTGGCCGGGCAAGGTGCAAACTGGAGAGACTTACCGGGACTGAGTCAAGCTGAGGCTAGGAAAAGGTAGGGTTTGCAAGAACTCCCAGCTATAATACGAGAAGATTTATTTAGAAACTGAGAGCGTTATGCGGCCCTGACAATAAGCGATAAATCGGTGCAACTCGCGCGGATTTGCCACTCGGCCAGTGTGCAAAATACGGGCACTTTATGCGTGAGGTACGTTGGTGAGCACAGGGACGTGGGGTGGGAGGAGGTAGGCTGGGAGGTAGCTACAAAGGGGTGAAAAATAAGTGAGATTATACAAATGGGACCCAAAGGAAGAAAGACAATTGAACGAGGTGGGAGGCAGCGCTCTTTATCTTACACAGACCTATTAGTTACGTTCCTCATAAACATGCCTCTTAGCATGTGAGTCATATTAATATTCCTACCCACAAAATGCTAAATTAGAGTAAATTATACAGATTTACCATCTAACACGCGCTCGCTGACCAGTTTGCACTTGCAGAGAGCCTCCCCAGCTGGCAGTGCATCCTTCTGCCTGGGGACGTCCCAGGCACCGCAGCGCCCAGCCCCGCCGAGTTTGGTACCCTCAGCTAGGAGCTACTCACCGTCTCCTCTCCCTTCCGCTGTGTAGTACTGAAGTACGGGAGAAACTTTATTGTTCATAATGGGATAAGGGGGGGAAAAAAAAAAAAAGAAATCAAATGAAAGGGAAGTACAAAGGGGCTCAAATCCAATGCTTTAAAGCGATGCCATTTTCATAGTAATACAGTCATTAAGTACTTGTTTGATGGTACAAAAAAGTAGGCCAAGATCTTTGCTAATACATTTTATTAATCAATACCTGCACCAGAAGATGGGAACAATTAAAGTTTTCCTCCTCACTCAGACAAAGCAGCATAAAGCTTGTGATCTACTTAAGGAGCCCGCCACTCAATGGAAAGATGAAAAGACTTCTTTAGTTTGACTTAAGAGCTGAAATGATGTTAATACTTCAAGTGTTTAGGATCTGGTTCTCAGAAAGACAGTAAATTAGCAGTGGCAGGAAAGCTGCCTGCCGTCGCAGCGTCCCCTTCCTCGCGTTTCCACGCTGATGTCATGAGAACTGGAAAACTCGCAAATACGTTCTGGAGTTCACTGAGCCTGAAAATAACACTGGAGAGACTTCCTTTGCCGTGCAGAACACTTTAATAAATAAGCCTAGCAGAGACGCACATCTACTGCTGATGGGCCTTCTAAGGATACATGTAAACCTGACACTTGCGTAGTTTACATTTATGTTGGCTTTTTTATTAAAAAAGGATCTTCTAGCTGCATCTAAACCTCAGGATGTAGAAAAGAAGGCGCAGGCAGAAAAAGTCACATCCCATGGGAAAAACGGTGACGGGAAACCAGGCAGTTCGCTGTGCGGACCTCTGGCTTGGGAAAGGAGACACTTCTCATTTTGCAATGAGGACTGCTGCTATGGGCATCAAATAAAAGAAAATTGCCTAAAATCTGCCCAAAATGCAGCCCTCCTTGGGAGACTCCAGCTCTGTCCCTGCAGCAGGGGCCACCATCACCCAAGGGACAACACTTCTCTCTCTCCCACCTCTTGGGACCTCCAGAAACACACCTTGGCCATCATCCTGGTGGGCCACGGGCCACCGGTGTTGGCACAGCTCCCCTCCACCAACCCATTTGACTGTTTGGACTCCAGAAAAACCTTCAGTAGGGATCTCATGGCATGAGGTACAGTGCAACCACATGGGAGGAGAGACTCCTTGCAACCCTGGAGGCAGGACAACGAACAGGAGACAAAGGATGTGGTTATTTCCCACTCCTCAGGGGAGGAGCATCAAATGAGACAAGTGCAGGGAGCGCCAAAAACTGAACGCTGCCCAGGTTCATCTACTGTTTGATGCTCTGGTGAAAGCAGACCCTCATCCTGGACCTCACAGCTTTCCGCTACGCAATGAAAGTGTCCATCACGCACAGGCACCGACCTTACGGCACGAGAGAGAGAGAGAAAGCACGGACACAGACTATGTTGTGTTTAAAACAACAGTTTAAAACTGTTTTTTCATACGATCGTTAATGGAAATGTACATGCAAATGACCTTTTAATTTGTATCATGAGAACTAATCAAGCTAATGTTGCAGCCGAAAGAGAAAATCTCTCCCTGGTCATCATTTTGGAAATGTCAAAGATCGATTCATGTCATACAGTTGACCTCTCGTTGTAAATTTGCTGCCTAGTTTCACTCCGTATTAAGCCTACCAGGCCTCTTGCTGTTTCTAACTCACTTCTCAAAATTATACGAGTCTCGCTATCATTTTCTCCAAGGCTCCCAATTCTTCTCTGCATCTTCACCCCAGATTGCCAAAGTCTACGCTCAAAGCGCTGTGGAAGGTCACGGTACTCCCAACAAAAAGGTCGACAACAAAATAAGCAGCTTCTGCTCTAGTCCAGCCTCCATCCACACATCCAAATCTCTCAAAAAGTCCTGATCTAAAGTCCTCTGAAAATAAAATCCTTCTAACACCAGAAGCAATTTTTACTAGCTCTCAAACCGCTATTTTTCTTTCATTTAAGATTCTAACAAAACCTAACTTCTTTGTCTCTCAAGCTCCCTTGATCTCCCTCACTTTTAGCTGTCACATAAAGTCAATTGCCTGCACCTCTCTGCTTGATAAAGACATGCCGAATGTTCTGATGTATCTTTAATGAGGAGGTAGATAAGACATAGTCCAACAAGGTGCTGAACACTTTGACCCTAAGCTAGCAAAGCACTTAAATATCTGCTTAACTTTAAGCAAAAAGAAGTCCTTTTGAAGCTAACGGGGCTGTTCTGGCATTCAGACTTAAGCACCATTTTATACATTTCACTGGATTAGGGAGAGAGCCTTCGCAAGGTTGAACCACGGCTACCGAGAGAGCAAAAAAAGTTAGAAATACACAGCTAACCTGGTGAGAGCCAGGGCTGCGGAGTTGCAAGACAAATTATGGAAAGTCCCTCTATCATTAATTAATGTGTCAGTCATGTCGCATGTCATACTGTGTGTCTTGTCATTGTGTTAGAGGCGGCAGGCAGGTTTATGTTCTGTTGTAATGTAATATTTCATAAATGGGATGGAACACAGGAATGATCTGCAAGGATGAAAGCTTGGCGTTGACTTCAAAATAAATGTTCGCATTTACAAGAAGAAAGGGACAAACACAAAATAATACAAATAAAAATGAATGATAGGAAGGTCATGGAGAGGAAGCCGAAAGAGTAAAACTGATACCAAAGCTGAGGCATTGTTCCTGAGATTCGGTTAATCAGCTGATCTATATCCAGTCTGGATTATTCCAGGCATTACTGGAGGAGGTGTGCTTTGAGAATCTCATATAATACCTGAGAGTCATGATAAAACTTTAACCTGTTTTGATAATACAGCTACATGTTCTACTCCACACGCACCTCTGAGAAAGGCTGCCAGATCTTATCACGGTTAGTTATTAATCTATTTGTTCCTATAAAATCTTTTCTCTTTTTTCCCCTCCTTTTTTAATAATTCACATTTTCTAAAGAGGATCTGATTTAATGTAGGGAAAAAGCTGCAGCGTATCACAATGTGAATGGAAAAACGGGTAAGGAGATAATGTTTGTTTAACTGGGATGGAAGAGTCATTTTAGAAATATTTTATATCATTTAAAAAGCACTGAGTACTATTTTATGCCTCTACCTGAGGAATAAAAGTCATAGTTATGAGTCCAGCTGTACATATTTCAATAGCAAAGCGAGATTGTAACAGATACATAAAAATTTCTTTAAAAAGTAGCTCGAGTAGATTTTTCGTGAGTAAAACACTGGCAACGTGAATTTTAATATAATTCTCAGCATTTCAGCGGAGCATTTTGTTCATCTGTAAAATGCTACAGAAAACAGAGCATAAATCATTCCAGCTTAGCCCTGTGTCATCTCCATTCCAGCAACAAGGAGGAAGCGGCTGCCCTGGGGCGGTGCAGAACAGCACCGGCAAGGCTGGGGCGGTGATGCGGTTCCCAGCACTAAGGCCAGATTCAGGGCTCCCTACGTTAGCGCTTCCACGTTTTGCAAAATTGATATAACGTGTATGATGCTTGGGGCTTATAGTAGTTATTTCAGAAGTTTTAGCTGATTTATAAATTGCTGCTAAGCAAACCACAATGAGATGTTAATCACTACCAAGTTGAGCTTCTCTGCCTATAGATATTACACGTAATATGAGAATTAAGTCTTCCTACTTAGCAGCGTGTTGCAATATTACGGCGTGAGCCTCTTTATATCACCCAGGACGTACGCAGAGGAGAAGGCTATAAAAAGCTGCCCGAGCTGGGTTTATTTTAAGAGGCCTTCAGACCAAACGCCTCATCTCCGCCTTGGACCTGGCAGGAAAGCTCGCAAGAAGTCACCCGGGCTCCCTATTAAAATACTGTTAGCACACACCAGAGTTTCCGTCGTCTTTTTAGTTCAAACAGTCGTCTGGGAGAGACAAAGAAACAAAGTGCTTGGGTCAGTGGAAATTTCTGACAAAGACTTTTCTTCCTGGCACACACGGGGACAACCCCACCAACTGTGTCAGGTTCCCCCCCCTCCCCGAATGACAAGGCAAAGGTCCTGATTAAAGGCTCTCTGGGGGGGGACACAAAAGATGGCCCAGGACTTCAAAGTCAACACACTGCCGGACAGCGGGGAGGTCCCTTTTTTCCCCCTCTCTCCTTTTAACTTAAGCTCCTGCTGGCTGTGGAGGGGCTTCTAATTGCATTTCACAGAGGCAGAACAAAACCTGGTCTTGTCTTCCACACAGCAGTGACCCTGGAGGAAGCGGGATGGGATGTGAGGTTTCAGAGCAGGAACAAAAAAGAAGTTTATCATGTCGGCAAGGCGTGCAAAGGTAACGGTGAAGCTTTTCCAAGATTATTTGCGCGTTGCCACATTTCTAGATAGGAATAAACAGTGGCCAGGCTCCCTCCTCGTTGCTTAAAGCGTGGGGCATCTGCAAAGCCACCCCGTGCAAGGGGCCAGGGTTTGATCCGATACCGGCACCAGTGGAAAGCCGGACACAATTGAGGGTGGTTGCCTTGCCCAGCAGAGTGAATATCTCCTTTTGTGCTGGAGAAAAAGAACCTTTGCTCACTGACCCAGGTCTGGACGAGGAGACGCTTTTTTGGCAAATCGTGATCTTGATCAAATGACACCCAGGATGATCTAAGCAGCCTAATTAAAATTCTCCCCGTGTGTCTACAGCTACGGATCTCTTGAAAGAAAAGGTTTGGCTGAAGCCCGATAGAATCGCTGGAAGTACAGGAAAGTGGTTTTAGCGGATGCGGAGTGGGAAGGAAGCCTCGTGCCAGATGTAACGTAGGCAATGCCACAGCAGTGCGGATATGGGGCAGGATTTAAATCAAACACAGAAGTATGGTGGAACGCAGCAGAGTTAGCGCTTGGCCATCTAACCTTCCATTGGTAATGACGGAAACGGCCTGCATCAGTATGCAGGAACAAAACACTCTCTCATCCGAAAATAAAACAACTCAATAAAGTACTATCCCTTTAACGTTTGATAGTCTCTCTTTTCCGCTTCCCTAATGAGATTTGCTTTCTCATTCTTTTTCTTTTGCATTCAAATTTCAATCTGCAACAAATTTTCCACATTACAGGATGAACCATATATCTGTTTTCCCACATTGCACAACACTAGACCCAACACAATACATCAAAATCCCGACAAGTAGAGTTTATCCTGTGTTCCCTTTGCCGACGCTAGACAATGAAACCCAACGCTGCCGAGCCCTGAGCTTTCTCTGTGGATGCTCGTGTAAGAGAATTAGACCTAGAATGAGGTTAGTTAGTCACTGCTGATTCATCATGCATTTGAGATTTGGATTAACAAACCATTCATCCCCGATCCCTTGTATATAGGCCCGTGTTTCTAACAGGAGTAGGGTTTGGGTTTTTTTTTTTTTTATTTACTAACTGACAATAGTGGAAAGCCTCATATTCACATCCGTATTATAATAAATGCATTATAAATGAGTAAGTAGGAAACAGTAAGGAAATGATGTTTTACTTTTAAATGCTAATTATGGAGCCCTGGTGCAGTTAATGTGTAGGGTGTTCTGTCAATTTTTAATGTTTATGCCAAGTGTAGTCTTCAATTTAACATGAGCTTTTAATCCTTTGAGTACTAAATTGCCTTTTAATGCTTGCAGCACAACATTGTGTTTGCACAAAGTCAGGACTGAAAAATGAATTTACTACAAGATATGTGCATGTATGGAGGGGGGAGGAAGTACAAAGGACAAGATATTTTTTTTTAATGATGTTGTTGGAACCGTACAAGAGGAAGGAACTGCTTTCAGGATGTACCTGGCAATTGTTTGCAGTGGCAAAAGGCTGCTGTTGATTTAGTATCTCTGTTGAAGCATTTTCAGGCAGAGCTCTTCCAGGCTCAAACAGTTTATCCAAAAGCGATACCAAAAATTCAGGGTTCACACCCATAAAGGAAACTTTCAGAAAAATACAGTGAAAGCAATTGCCATAAAAAGGTATCTGCATGTTCGGTATGAGGAAGTACCTACAAAGAGAGAGAGTTTTTCAACTGACAGTACTTAAATGCAAGGAATAACGGTGTTCTGGAAAAGATATGCTAGATCCAAATGTTCAGGGCTGGTTGGCTTGCGTTTGCCTTCTCAGCTGGCTTACGGTAACAGGCACGAGGTAGCTCCTCGTGCTCAGCCTGCTACAGTTAGTAACAGGGCCACGGCACAAACCCGTCGGGCGGAGGATGCTTTAACCCAGCCCGACACGACTTTTCTTCCCCAGTCTGCCCTGGTGAACCCGTGCACAATCAGACTCGGGAGAACGGCTCGGGAGGCCGCGCTGGGGACGGCACAACTTCCTGGCCAAGAAGACAACCACAACCACCCCGTGCACACCATCGGGGCTTCTTTGCCGGGGACAGTGTCCTCGCTCGCTGCTGCAGCGGCGCTGGCCAGATTTGGCCAACTGGATGAGCCCTGGTACAATCTCCTGTCCCGGGCGCCTCTCAGCGTCCCGCCCTCGCACGCGCAAGGATGTAGGGGAGTTAAAGCAGCTTGTGGGGCTAATCCCCATTTATCTCCTTGGTGAACAGACTTTTTAAAATGACACTGTTCGCACGCTTAAAGCTCCAAATTTGACTTTCCTTGACAGCAGCCATCTCAGGAATCCCAATGAGGTTTATTTTTGGCAGTCGAGCCTTCACAGGATCAGCTTCGCTGCGTGTACAGTTTTCAGCGCACCAATGCAATTCTGCAGATGAGTAAAACTGGGGACCTGAGGATTTTTGTACAGCCTGATAATGTATCCTCAGCTTTACTCTTGGGTTAGACCCAGAGGGCAAAAGCTAATCAATTAAAATCTCCCTTTCCCTTCTCTCTTCCCTCACTCCTACACCATCCGTCAGACTTTTAGGAGACATTGCAGGTATTTGAAAACATCTCCCCTTCTTCCTCGTTCTAGCATCCCACGTGCGATAACGTGCAGTTTACACTGTCTACTCCAATAATTTGGTTTTATAGGGGAAGCATCTATTTGCTTTTCAGCAATTAGCCAGTCACAGGGAACGACAGTCAGAAAGAGCAAGAAAGGCAAACAGGGTAAATTGCCTTATGATTAAATAATACGGCTTTTTAAAACGTGGCTGCAAAGGAAAACTTTGCCAATTAAAGGTGGAGTTAGAGCTGACAAATTCAATTGCCACAGGTAGACAGATAACTTTTAAACATTACTTTTTAAAAAACTGCAGCTGAAATTAATCTACAGGCCTTGCACTAAAAACACGTGTGTTGAATTTAAGCACAGAAAAAGTCTTGCCGCATAAAACTGGCAAAACATTTTGCGTTAAGCCCATGTACAACTGCTTGTGGAACTGAAAGCCAAATTAAAACAGACTGAGGGCGAGGTGAGATGCGCAGTGCTGTGCCAGCCGAGTTTTACCCCAAACCCTCCCGGATCCCCCAAGACGTTCTGCTCCTCTGTTTTTATCGCTTGCGTTGCGACTCCCCCGGCCACACGCAGGAAAAGCCCTCCTTCCCAGCGGAGACAGCCATCGCCATCGCCATCGCCACCAGCACCGCTCGCGTCCCAAGGCTGCTGCTCGAGGTGAAGGTGGGACCCTGCACTGGGCGAGTCCTCAGCCCGTTGGGGAGCTGCCGGTGTCACACCCGCTCGCCACCCGGCACCCGAGTTGTACGGCTCAGCAAGGATTCCTTTGGATGCGCCTTGGGAGATAATTACACCCGTCTGCAGAAGCACGAATACTGCAGAGCGAAGGTTGGAAAATACATGCTTGGGAATTCTCCCGTATCTTCACCTGGCGTGCTGCCTCACTAACGGCATCCAACTAAATGTCCCGGCTTTGAGAATGGGGAGGGCCAGGAAACCATGGAGCGTGTATCGTTATTTTTTTCTTGTCATTACATCATTTTCTTTAAGTCAATGACTTAAAGCTCGGTCAGAGGCAGGATTTTAGGCGCAGATCTATCTCATCTCACCGAGATGTGGACCGCCCTGGCCCCGGTCTGACACTAAGCTTTGTCTATACTGAGCAGAAACAACAGGCACCTGTAACACTACCGTATGTTAAATAAAACAACAAAGTACAATGCATACCTTAAAGAACCAAATTTACGTCCTCATTTGTTCAGTGGCTTTGAGCTGGTGATTTAATTTACGCAGATAAAACTGAAGTAGATGCCAGTTTTAAAAGCTCGGTCTTCAAATACTGGCATTACATTTTGAGAGAGGGAATACAGCAGAATGCACAGCCAACGCAGGCGCATCCCACCCTGCCGCACGCACGCGCCCTTTGGAGCATCGTCACATTCATGGCTTCAGCAGGAGAGGGCTGCACAGGCCTGGCGAGCTCTCTACGGTCCTGTGGGCTGTATGTTCAACACCTTTAAATGTCCCTTTATTAGGCTTAGATCTCCAACAGGAGGATTGGAAAGCAAACCCATCTTTTCAAACGGGATGGATGCAAGAGCGGGGCTGGGTTTTGGCTGGTGGGACAGGACGCTCCGGAGCCCGGCGATGGCGGCAGTGGGACACGCAGACTCTCTGGTTGTGGTTCAGATCTCAGCCCCGGCGCACACGTCTGCAGGAACCCCGCTGCCACAGACCACCTACCACTTTTCATCTATTTTAAAATAAGATAGGAATGGGGTCTTATGTGTTTACAGCATGGTTTGTTTTGCCTTACCTTTCCAAGCCCTCTTCCTCGCTAGTTTTTGTTATTTCCCCCACGCAGCTTTTTTAATTCAAGGTTGCATTTTTCTCTTTTCCGTACCATTGAGGTGTACACTGCCTACCTTAGATCTTGTTCATTAATGTATCTAGGCATCTTATTTTGTATTACTTCCATATCTTGATGTTATCTGAAGCTTTTTATATAGTAAGAGAGAAATTACAAGGTTTATAATTTCCCTCATACATGTAACAAAAATGATAAAGCATGAAATTGCAGAGCTGTGACTGATTTTCTATAAAAGTTCAACAACTTCTAGCAGGCTACAGCGGAGATGCGGTTGGTTTTGGTCTGCGCCTGTACACGCCAGTGCGTGTACGTGTATACAACTATAAACTCTTACATGTATTTTATACATGTCAAATACATCACACTTGGGTGAAAAGCAACATTAAAACACCAGATAAAACTCTTCTGAGAGGATACAGCCTATCTGCAGTAGATTTGGAATTACAGCGGAATTTTGTAAAACACCAGCCAGCTCTTTAACAGGTCCTGCTTGGACAAGCAGATGAGAGAAGGGATTCAGTTCACCCGCATCTGCCAAACTGAGCTTGGAGGAATAAACAACTCAGCAAGAAACTTCTGCTTCTTTGCACGCCTGCCTAGGGCGAAAGTACCGCAGCACTAGCTGTACTCCTGGGCTTTCGAATACATCTTGCTTTTGACCAGGCTAGAGATACAGCAGCTCTGACTTGCTGGCTGGGCCTCCCTGGAGAGCAGGAGCAACCTGGCTCGTGGCAGCATCCGAGCACCGCGCCGTGCTCTTGAGTTCATGGGAAACGGAGAAAGCTCAGCACCTCTTGGGGCTGGGTGAGATCAGGCCAAAGTCACCCAAAGCACAACAGCAACTCGGGTATCAGATAAGGCAGCGCATAATCGGCCTCTTAAAATGTGTAACTAATGACGATGGAGCTGTACTCCTTCTGATGTCCTACTGAAGACCAAATGAAATTAAATCTTTCTAATTAGCAATCATTCACCCAATATCTTCTACACTGCTGGTCAGACAATTACAAATGCTTCGGTGGTGCCAGGATCCCCATCCCAGATGTCCAGGACACCGCGAGGTCAACCCTGTGTCCGTGGCAAGGTTACAGCCTGACGCTGCCTATTCCTGGACTCGTCAGCAGCGTTAATGAGGCCCTGCAGCTTGCCACAAACTCACGGCTGCCAAAGTCAGCTGTGGAGTTAAAAGAAACATTCCCGCTGTGGGATTTGCCCGTGAAGCCAGATTTCAGAGAATACAACGTCCCTACCGTATTGCCCCGGCTGGCGAGCCCTGCTCTCCCCGCCCGCTTTCCAACTGCCTCAAATGTCCAACTCTCTGAGTTTAAGTTTCTCGGCCGTTCATCTCTACAGCACACTAGATAATGGTGAGCCTTTAAAAAAAAATTCAAAAAGTGTGAATTCAAAGGTATATAAAGTATTCGTGCCACGCTGCCTAACGTTTAACTGGCCACATGATGTAGTAATGAAGGTAACTTGGTCTTGAGGCAGGTTTTAACGCTGGACAGCACAACTGCTATTTCACAAGAGCTTTTTGGCATCACATCAACTCCCAAGACGCACACGCACAAACACGCGTCTCTGCTCGTTCGGCCGATCTTCACCCGCAGAGGTGCGGGGCCGGAGCAGAAGGCACCGCACCACCCGCACCGGGAGGAAACTGCGCGGCCGCGGTTGCAGATCACAGAGGGCACCAGTGGAAGGGTCTGGCGTTTTCCTTCACATAATGCCAGTTCAGGTTCAGGATTCCCAGACAAGCTGGCTATCGTCTCACATCCTACTACGTCTTTGCGGTGTTCATTTTCCAGTGCTGTGGCCAAGGAGCCACGGAGGGCTGGAAGACCTGCCCAGTAACGGCACGCACTAGTTCAGTTGCACTATGTTGCAAATCCATCCTTATTTAAATGTATGCATGTATAAATATTCTTAGAAAGTTTCGAGCACATACTCTAGGATGGTAATATCTTTCAAAAGCCGTGAATTTCACTAAATCATTTTTACTGCCCTAGTTTTGAATGAAGTATAAATATTGTACGCAAGAAATACGGCCGGAGTTCTAAGGGCACGTACTGCACGCCAAGCTGAGCAGGCCTGTGCGGCTGTAACGTAGGGTCTGCTGGCGTTTCTGGAAGACTTTTCATCCGTCAACTTGTTTTAGTGAATATAATAAGGGAACATAAATCACAGAAGAACAAATTTTGACCTCCTTTATTTTAAAGCAAATCTGGAAGCCACGTGAGCTCAGGAAAGCTACGTGGCGTATGAGAATGGCAAGGAGATGAATTAGAGAGCCTGATGGAAAACCAAATTCCCCTTATGCCAGCCTTGCATGTAGCCTGTAAATCTATACATTTTCTTAAAAATTCCTTATGCCAGCCTTGCATGTAGCCTATAAGTCTATATATTTCCTTAAAAATTATATATAATTGAGAAATTCTGGTACTGCTTTTTATGTTACTGCATTGCCTAAGAGCCTCGGTTATGAACTTTGATTTTGGATGTCTAAAATAAAAAGACAGTCCCTGTCTTAGCGTTGCACATTACATATACTAAGGCATTCATTGCCCAACTGAATCCAGGCTAATGCATTGCATTTATTTCCTAAAAGCGTTCACAGGAGGAATAAAAGTGCAAACAAAATAAACCCTAATGTTACACGCAAATTAAATATACACGGTCCTTTACTACTTGGTATTTTCCACCTTCGTTATTCATAAAAAGCAAGCGAGAGAGCCAGAAGTTTCTTTACTCGTAATGATGAGTGAAGGCTGGATTCTTAACTCTGTGATCCTTTAGAAATTGCCTGTGTCTATTATATACTGAGAGTCAGCACCTCAGCCTGTTAAACTGTCACACCTCTTGTTCAGGTTTCTCCTATGATAATCTCCTCCCTGCTCAACTCCAGATAACACAATGCATTTCCTCTTCTACTTTCTGAGCTTATTTGCAGACGTAGCCATCCATAAGAAGCTTTAAATATGTATTACACTACAGTAAAAACCCCTGTGGCCCACCAAGTAGTGGGCTGGAAAACCAGTTTAGATTCGCAAAGAAGCTGGTATTAAAATCCTTGAGGACTTAGCAGTTCAGCCTGTCATGCGTTTTAAGACCTGTGAATAATAAAGGAGCACTGGTAATTTTACTAAAAAATGAAATTCCATCATTTCTGCAGAATAAACAAAAACAAAACAATGCATTAGCTATGCAATACTTCTCAGCACCACAGTTTGAATGCGTCATTAAAGACAGATTTTACCCATGAAAAATATTTTTAAAAAGTAATAAATACACAAAACTTTACATATACTTTTCATTTCCTTCCTACATCCTCTCTGTGGGAGGCAGACTCAGATTAAGTTGGTATAGCCAATTCCTCCAGCTCCAGGAAGCTGGAGTCCTATTTCTTACAGCTAACATACTGTGTATTGTGCTCTAAACTAGATCCTACCTGCAAGTGTAAAATTGGGGAGTATAAATCTATGATGTTACACAGATTTTAGAAATGAAAATAAGTAAAGAAGAGCTAGAATGTAATCTCACTGTTGACACATCAAGTTCACGTTCACATTTCCAGGTCCTAAGGCACAGAATAAGAACAATTCCCTTATTTTACTCTCTTGAAAGAGCTGGTTTATTACAAAATTGAGCTGGATGCCTCTGTGCTCAACAAATGTGAAGACTATGGCTTTATTAGCTAAATGAGGAACTGCTTTCGAAGGAGCAGCCCACCACTAAGAAAGCTGATGTGCAAATTGATGTGGATAACATCTTTGCTGACCTACAGTCTTGATGAAGCAGCGTCGGGTTGTCCCTGTTCCAGCTAAGGGAAATACCACCGTCCATCTGAGGAAGGAACAAACCGCTGCTCGGTATCCCGACTGCCGGCACAGCGATGCTCTAAGGAAAGCAAAACAAACCCCGGCATCCAAATTAAACCTTAAGGAGGGGGGAAAAAAAAAGGTACCCACGAATGTCAGAATGCTGAAGGATGATATTAAAACAGGAGGAACACAGAGCAACAGCTACAGTCAACAAGGTATGACCAAACCGCCTTCCAGCCTCCTCCAGTGACAAAACCAGAGTACCTAAAGCTTCTTATTGCTCTTGATTATATCTTGAAAAATACTATAAAATAACGGGATTGAGTCTTCTCTCTGGTACAGTGCTTTAAATTATAAGTGATTCCTCCCCAGACAATGGCATTACACTGGTGTGAACAAGAAGACAGCTAGGTATCACAGGCATAATGTTAAAATCCAAAAAATACTACTCTATTAATTCACAGAACACATACTTGGCAGACATTATTCAGGTCATCGCAACAGTCTCAGCCTTGAAAAGACACAGAATGACAGGGGACAGCTGCAAAATATCCATCCACCACGCGCGGCCACCGACATCCCTGGCATTGCGCTCGGGATGAATCTGACCCAGTGGGTACTGTGACGAGAGTTGTCAATTAAGCCTTGTAGACAAGTCACCGAATTCTCCGAAACACACAGCTCCAGCAAAGGATACCGCAAGGTTACCAATAAAAGACAAGTCCTAAGGGTAATATTCAAGAGCAGTTCCTCAGTTGGTAGCCGCTTCCTGCTGCAGAATGTCACTCACACAGAAAGTCACGATGCCTTGATAGGCTTCACAATTCCCCATCAGTTCTCCAGCTGCTTGGCTAATCAGATATTATTACCTCCTTTGTGTTTTATTTCCCAACCCTCTCTCTCTCTTTTTCTGGCAAGGTTGCTGTAAAAGGACTCAGTAATGATTCCTATCTAAATATTTCACTTGCAATACAAAGGTCTGTATTTTGCATACCGTGGAACTTTTGTTGCTTTGTCTTTTGACAAAAAGCTCCCCAGGCTTCTGGGAATAAATACTGATAATTGTACCCAGCTTCAACAGAGCGCGTTGTATATTAAACCACAGAAAATTAGATTCGAATGCAGTAACGATTGAGGATGTGACTTCAGCACACCCAAGCCTTGAAGAAAGGGGTCTGGGAACCTCCATTTCATGCTTGGGGTACACCAGAAGACCTTTCTGTGCCACACAGACACCCCAGCAGGAGTGTGGAACCAGAGCCCAGTGCTGTGCTCCCTGGTCCTGCAGCGTCACCTCTTCATCCGAGTCCCCACCTTGCTGCGAGCAGAGGAGTGAAAGGAACATCTCACAGAGTTACTTAAATATGTTTCGTATTGGCTTGTATCTTCTGTAGGCATTAGCAACCATAAGGCCATTAAGTTCCTTGGGAGAAGATGCAGGTCAGTGCTAAAAGCTTTACACAAATCTCACCTTTTGACTTAAACTCTTGCTTTCCAAGATTTCAACTTTCCTTGAATTAGGGGAGATTAAACTTCAGGTTTCCAAAGCGCAGCAAATTGTTGAGATTCTTTTTTTTCTCCCAGTTCCCTAACAAGACAGACCCGGTGCCTTTAAAGTCTTCTGCAAAGGAAAGATCGCCAGGGCTTTGCACCTCCCCTCCCGTATTTGAAGAGCACCTTCACCACCAAAGAACTGCCCGTTGTTGAGCTGACATTCAACTGTGCGTAACATTTGGAATAGTCCCTCGAGCAGGGGCTTGACTAATCACTGCAGTTCATTGTGCTACGTATGGATACGCAAGCGAGCAGCAAACGCCCTGCTACGTCCGCACAGCTCCGCTCCGCGCCGCTGAGACACGAACAAAGGCAGCATTTTCTCAGCAGGACGTGTTAGCTCGGGCACACTGCCACGGCTTCCTAGCTTCTGCAGGTAACTGGGTGCAGTGTAGACAAGCCTAATGTGGTTTCATATGGAAATGAGTGGTAAATTATTAATATTAATAACATCTATAAACAACTGGTGACAACTTCAAGTGGCTTATTGTGTAGTACGTACAAGGCATCTGTTCATTATCATTTACACGACACTCCTGATATACACGACAATTTACCCAAGTATCTGTGCAGACACGTTCCACTCTGAATTTCAGCATTAAACACCAAGGTGCTAACAGCATCCGAGAGGTCCGTGCTGACGAAACCACTGTGTACGTACAGAAGTGCAAGTCCCAGTGCAGGCGTCCTTCACCGATAAACGGCGCCAGTGCGGATGAGCTTCTCATCAGCGCAGTTCATTTCCGTACGGATCCTGCCGCTCTCTAAGGTCGCAGCAATTGCATCAGTGGAAATTTGTCTAATTCGGAGAGGGCCTGATTCCCACTGGAAGCCAGACGCCTGAAAGCCATTACATGTCTATGTGATGGTTTAAGGCCCAAAGGAAACTTCCTACAGCACAGCGAGTAACCCATGAGGAAAGGTTGTGAGAGGGGAAAGGCAAATGGAGGTGTAAGTACAGGATTCTGAAAAGCACCACTATAAGCTTATTATGTCAAAGACGGAGTAAGCCGTGATGTTACAATTTTTCTGTCAAGGACAGTGATAAAAAACTATCCTCACTCCGAGCTCTGGGATTTACAGCACAGGTTTCCAACCTCCAGAGGCTAATTATTTCAAGTCATCCTGCAGTGCACCCTGGGCAATGCTTTATGAAGTTAGCTTCATGTGGTTGAACACCCGTTACTTCACTGGCCTCTTGCTGTCATGATGCAAAGACGGACTAGTACTTCATGTAGCAATTTTTAAATAGAAGTGGATGATTTTTCAAGTAATTATTAGCAAAAACGTCAAACAGAAAGGCAGAGGCTGGCTATCCTACTGAGAGGAACCACTGAGGCAGAAAATATGTGCCAGAGTACATAGTTGGAGCTGCACTGAGCTTGCTGTCAGACAATGCGTTTTATCAAACTGGAAACACAATACCAGGCTGCTTGTAATACCCTCCTTTAATGAGGTGGCCTGAGCCGCCATGCTCTGCTGTATTCAGGTAAACACAGTAGCTTTTCAGCAACTGATTTTAATCTCATTTCCTGATCTGAGAAGGGCTCGGGAAACCCAACACTTTCAAAAAAATTGGTTTTTAATTGTTGTTGGCAACCTCATCTACTACCTTCAAAGGACAAGTTAATGGTATCTAAACAGATAACAGTGATACCGCAGTGAGCGGGGGAGCTGCTCCTCTCTCCATTTCACAAAGGCGGATTCTCAAATTACCAGATGTTTTCTTCATCTTTTGGAAAAGAAAAAAACCCCAAACCTCAAGACCTTCATTGAAGGAAGGCTGCTGAATTACAAAACTCAGCCGGCAGATCAGCGCCATGGTAGGAGACCAGCTCTGAAGTGGAGCATTGCAAAGGCCATCTCCAGCCTACAGACTCCCTCCCCTTCCTCTGAACGGATGCTCCCATGAGCTATGAGCAATATCCAGGCTGGACATTACTTCATTGAATTGCACATGGACAAGAAGAATGATCTTTTGAGGTTAAAACACCAGTATACAGCTACGGAACAATCTTCTACGGATTTCTGCTGTGTTATTAAATCCAACTAAAATGCAATCCCCCTATGTGTAAATGGAGAAAACAGTTAATCCTTCCCTTCCTTCTGCTGTCTCATTTTCTCTGTTAACTCTGCAAGCAGTTTTGGACGTGGACCGATCCTTTTTCTGCGTTTAATAATGATACCTGAAGACTATCTGCACAGCCACACTGCACATAAATGACCAATAATGGCAGTGCTCTCATCAGATGGCCACCAAACCTTGGTCATATCTCACCTTTCTGTAATTAGCTTCTGTATTGGGCTGTGTATAAAACATAAAATAGAAACTCTCCAGTCTTTGGGGAAGTTAAGGCGTAGGTCAAACCATAAGACAAAACCCAACCCAAGCAGATTTAGGAATAAAGATAAAATAATTTGTTTTTATAAAAGGCTGCATGAAATAGAGGGGGAAAAAAAAAACCCTCAACCACCCATGTAGTTGCAATACAGCTTATTGCACACATCTCCAACAGGCAGGCAAGTCAGAGGTACAGCCCCACGCACGCCCCAGCAATCCAGCTGTGCTACATCTGGGGTTTCAGAGTAAACCTGCATTTTAGTCGGGTCAGGCTGAGTGTTCCAAATACCTGTGTATCTGCAGAAAAATCTGAGCTACAAGAAACGCACCGTACAGCTGCTCAGCTCATTAACAGTATCCTCTTTGAAGCTACATCCAATTTTAGCAACTGAAATGCTATAGGTGGTTGAGGCTTGTAAACAGAAAGCAAAGCCAGGCCTTTAATGACTGTCCAGCTCACGACACAGTGAGGGGAATCTGATTGCCATTTAAGCCCATTTAGCAAGCTTGAATGTATGGCATCACTTAACTTGCTGTTAAACTGCTGTATTTAAAGGGTCAGAAAAAGCTGTGGGGACACACTTATTTTTCTAAGGAGCAGCTCATTTCGATTCAGCAGAAGTTTGCTCCCACTTGACCTGAGCTAGACCAAAGTCACTCAAACTGTAACACAAGTGTCCGTAAAGACAGCACTGTTTTAATGACTTGTTTTCAATTTACACCTTACATTAGTCCTAAATCAAGCCTTAAGAGGTTTCTATTGTTGATTTTCTCAGTACATTCATAGCTAATTTTTAAAACATGGATTTGCAAGGGATTGTTCATCTGCAGGAAGAGCATGCAGGTACCTCCACAGCTCCTGGATGTAGATGCCTCAGAGGAAAAGCAAATGCTAGCCCAAATGTTTCCCAGGATATGGTTTACGATCGATAACAAGTTTGGCTCCCTCAAAAACTATCTCAGGATGGGTTGTGCTGGGCTAGCAATGATCTTCTGGGAAGGAGACAGACGTTTTTGAAAATGGCTTGACCTGACTGGAGAAGATTTTGGAAAACAACACCTTGTTTTTCTCTCGCCTGGAGCAGGTCCCAGGCATGGCATACGCAGGGAGAGGTGAAACCTGGCCTGGCCTTTCAACTGACACGTTCCCTCATGGCAGAATGTCAAGAGAGATACCATGAAAATGCATGACTTCAGGTAGGAGCTGCCAACTTAGGGCATGTATGAGCAGTGGGACGGGGCCTTTCGGAGGCAGCACCTCCTGCCCTCCACGGGCTTCCTGCCTGTGTGACTACCCTCTAGTCTGGGGAAGAAAACCCACCTGAGGAGTAACCTGAAGAGCAATAAGAATCAGGTAAAGCAGTCAAGCAAGGAGCTACAGGTAACTTACGATTAAGCATAAATTTTTCAAAAGCCCATAAACAATTGAAACATCCAACATTTTACTGAAACCAGTGGGACCAGGTACTTACGTTAGTCACAGCATGCTGCTGCAGGAGTTACTGCAAATCAACTTGGCGTCGTTTTCTGGGGAAACCGATTGGTATCCACACAGAGCCCAAGTTTTACACTAGGGATAGACAAGAATTTTCCAGAGGGGGAAAAAAAAATCAAAACCCCAAGTTTCCTTCCCAACTGTGATAGTTTATTAAAAGAAAAACAACCCACAAATAAACAAAAAAACAACCAGGCAAGACTCTGGCCCGTCACATCACTACATTTCTGAAACAAAAATGACACCAGATGAGCGTGCTCATTGCCAGCTAACCAGTCCCCCAAGCACCAGAGGGTCCCCAGCACTCGTAACCTCCATCCATTTGAAGTTTGTCGTTTAGCAAAGCCTCTTTTTCTTCCCTGCACTTCCAGCTGTTTATATGACACAAAACACTTCCTGGATGCAAGTCCCAGAACTCTCACATCTCACGTATCGACGAATTAACCTGGGGAGGAAACTGTCAGACAAGTCTGACTCAAATTCCACCCTAATTTCAGCAACGCACAGAATGAGCTAACACCTTTCTGCAGAGTGGCAAATTAATATCTTATAACTGGAATGATGTGTAGTAATCTGCAGCTAAGACCTTTGCCACGGACCAGGACTCTACTGTATTTGCATTCTGAAAATGCAACAACAAGAGGATAGCCTCTGAGAGCACGCAAGGCCACCAGCCGAGCCGTGTTTGGGTTGCAAGCAGCTCCCAGGGCTACGGTACGTGGGCATCAGAGGTTGTGTGGGTAAAACAGCCGTGGGAAGAAGTCACTTAGCAGGGACGCCCCGTCCCACTGCTCCCTTTGCCCTAAGCCTCAACCACACGCTCACCCCGCGCCAGCCCACAACACGGACCTTCTTGGGAGGCGCTGCCATTTCCCACTTGGGAACCAGTCCTGCTCCCCCCGGAACGTGGTGTGTCCTGTGACTCTTGATCATGAGGAGATTTGGAGGTGTTCCTCAACACAAGAACAGTCCTACTGCAACAGACCACAAGTCTCCAACAAAAGCCAGTCAGGTTTCTAGGGAACGGCCCACGAACTGGGGGCTGGGACACTCCTTGGAACCTGCTCTCTGCTTTCTGTCACTATGGCTCTCAGATTTCTTAAGCCAAGGATGTCAACTTTGTATTTAAAGCTTTCCGTAGATTTTTCTCCCAAAAAATTGTCCCCTCACCATCAGGAAGGCTCACCACACTCAGTTCAACTTCATTCTGTGATGTTTTGTTTTCCCTACAAAATTCTACTTTTACAACATTTATTGCTACTTAACTACAAATGAAGTAAAACAAAGAGAAGAAATTAGGAAGTTCAGTCTTCTGTTGTGTTTGGTAAATTTATGAAAATATTTGGAGAGCCAAATGCAGAAGACCAAGAAATCTGAGGCTGTGGTGGCCAACGCAAGGGGAGATGAGTGGAGAGGCACCCACATCCTGAAGTGTGTAATTAGCCATGGGAGATGCTTTTGCTTTCGGAACTGGGCTCTTCCTGCCCACAGCAGGTGATAGCTGTTGCTTTACACTCACATCTTCCTGATGTATTTTGTTAACGCTATATAACCCTCAGAAAATCTTGAGATGAGCGTCAAGTTATACTGTATGTATTTTACAGAAGAACTTCTCAAGGCAAAGAGCAGTCAATGGACAAGCTGGATCAAGAAGCACAAGTCTGGATTCTTGGGTTATGGTTATTTGGTGAGTGACGGTGGGATTGCTGAGCGGTGAGCAGATCCCCATGGGCTCAGAGCTGCCATTCGCAAGCAATGTAACAACCACCTTCACTCACAGTGTATGAACAGGTCTCGGGAGGGTTCCTCTCCAACAGAGAACTCCTAAAGCTATGTCCAGAACTGTGACTCTACGACAAAGTTTTTCCAAGTCCGCCTGACTCTGTGGTGCGGCGCAGTGCACTCGGTCATGGCACGGACGCTACTGGAACGCTCCAAGGAAAGCTGTAACAGCCACAGAAACACACGGGAGGAGGTCTTGGGCTTTGGCATGTACAGATCTGTCAATCTCTGGAGGAGAGAAAAGACTTAGTATTTGGATGACATCAAACATCCTTGTCAGGATCACGATGTTCACATGCAGCTGACCTGAAAAGCGAAATATGCCCTTGACATACGACCCAAGCAAATGCGAAGGCAGTTTTACTGAGAGCATGAATAAAATAAACTCTCCCTGACAGGACTCAGGAAAGGCGTAAGAAATGAAGTGGTTTATGCTGTCCTCCGTTAGTTAAAACCCTTTGGACTTTGCTTCCACCTCACTGCAGAAGGCTGCTGATGCAAAGAGTGATATTTGCCTGCAATCCTTCCCTGGGAAGTAATTAGTTTCCATTTAGAGGGATGACAAATTGATCAGGCAGGAATCTCACTGAGCTCTGAATTGAAGCTAAACTGTGATAGCTACAGCTCTGGCAAGTTGGGTTTGTAAGTCTGTCAATGCATTTTACAGTTTCAAAATTCAATCACCCAACAGCAGGAAAGACATTGGTTTTAAAAAAAAAAAAAATTAAAAAAAAAAAAGAAGCGGGGGGAGAACCACCAAAGCCTACAGTTCCTCCTGCAAGTTCATTATCGCCTCTCTAAAGCATGACGGTGGTGTGAAATGGGTTAGACGCACGGATGCCTCTGTTAACGGCCAAAGAAAAAAAAGTCGCACATCATTAGGAATGGAATAAACGATACCGAGGCACAGAGCAGAAATGATTTGATTAGCAATTTCCAGTTTTGAAAAGACCTGGAAGAGAACCAAATGACTATACAGAAGGTGTGATGGAGTTCTTAATTGCTGTAACTGCACAGGGAGACTCGATGATTTGTGACATATAATACAGCACAGTACGCTAACGCTAATAACTGTTAATTAACTGCAGCAATGATATACTCTCAAAATGCACATACAAGTTACCATAATTTCTAGATTAAAAGCTGCAACGTTCGAAGCCAAAGGCAGAGGGAAGGCAGCGCACAGGGGGAGTGGGGGAAGAGAAGAAAGTGGAGAGGGAGATGGAGAATTTTTCCTATTTTTTTACCTGCCCCCCCTTTGAGCACAGCTGACATCTCACCCAGAGCAAAGCGGCCAGAAAGCACTAGGAAAAAAAAAAAAAAAACCACTCCTGCCGAAATGCGAAACGGTTCCTGAACGAACCTCTCCCTCCAGAGAAGCAGTTATTAATTCTGAAAGGCTGTTGTTGCACCAGGCCATCTGGCTGTGCTGTAAAGAGTTCAGTAGCTGCTGCTGAGCTAAGATTCCTGCCGGATCCCATTCGCCCCAGCGACATTATTCACTCGCAAATGTTATCGCACCATTTTTTTTTTCCCCCATTACTGCTGTTTGCGAGTCGCTTTATTTATTTGCGGGCAGTTTGTTGCGCTGCCCAGTGCAAAAACGGCTCTGCCAGGAGCCTCCGGGAAGCCGAGAGACAGCACCCTCGTACAACGGATGCTCAGAAGCTTGTTTCGCTCTGACTCCGAACAGTAGTGCTGTGTGTTAGGCTGGAAGGTAGCACTTAGCAAAAGCTGCTGGATTGACAGCCTGGGAGACTGAAGGCTTCTATTTATCCCCCAGCAGGCAGAGCACAGACACGCTCCCACACGCTGTCCTTCACCGGCACGTGTAGATGGGAATCATACGATACTGATTAGCTGTCCAGAACTGCTAAAACATTTTCTCTTGCAGATCAATAGCAATACAGAGGAGGGCAAGCCAGGTATCAGGCGTGCAGGGCAGAAGGCTGATTCTGATCTTCCTGCAGAGCTGCTAGCCAGCCCCCCGCCAAAAAAAAAATCTCTTGGCACACTTCCCCTTCGAAGTTCTTTCAAATGCAACCGATCTGTAGACAGGCTATTTAAATGTTACCGTCAGGCTAATCTTGTACCAACCCTAACACATCAATTACCCTGTGGATGGGAAAGCTAACAGGCTTTGTCCTTCCCTTGGTGCGTCCATTGTAACATGCTCTTTCTGGATGGCCTCCAAAGGAGAGTTAAACCAAGTGGTCTGTGTTTTTGAAGGCACCGCTCTCCGCACCGCCGTGGGATGAGTTCAGATCTAATCCCTGCGGCAAACAGTGGAAAACCAGAAAACAAACACACAAACCAACCTGAACATCTTCATTTCATAGCATCGGTGTTCACTAGTGCGCGCTGGGATACAACGGATGGCAAAGATAAGAATACGAGCGCAGGGCAACGAGGGAAAAAAGGCCTCTATATCCTCTGCGTTCGCACTAACGCAGCATGTTGAGAGCATGTGTGAAGTCTATCTATCATTTTAACATTGAAGTGCCTTGAAAAATATTAAGGGTAAACTTTGCTGTCATTCCAACATATGGCAAGACACAGAAATATAGACATATCCTGAAGAAACTGGAGAATTTGAATGAATACCTTCTTTTAATGAAGAGCACATTGGCTCTGTATCTTCTAGGTTTTTGTTCACCTCCTCCGATTTTTTTTCTACTCGAGTTTCTTTCAAGCTAATAAACCAACCCTCCTTCAACAACTTCAGTAGCATGATATGCGTGTATATAGTGGAAAGAAAGAAGAAAAATAAGGTTATATTTATGTCCCAATAAAATAATTAGCTCCTATCTCACAAAAAAAAGTAAAAAAAAAAGTAAAAAAAGGTAAAAAGAAAGTAAAAAAAAAGTAAAAGTAAAAAAAAAAAGTAAAAAAAAAAGTAAAAAAAAAAGTAAAAAAAAAAAAGACCTTTTTTTTTATTCTTAGGCATGAAAGACAGACTTGACCTACCAGACTGCATATTCCTTCCCTGGCTGGATGGCCAGCACAGACCGGTACCTTCCGCTGTCTTCTCCAGCACTCTGCCCAAATGTAAACGGCCTGCAGGATGGCATTTTTATCATGTTCCTTGGAAGCAGAATGACACTGCTGGGACAGTCCTTTCCCTTTCCTCACCTCTGTTTCTTCAAGGGCTCCTAGCTGTCACATCACTCCCAATTTTGCTCCCATGACCGCAGCCTCTAAATAATATTGCATTTTCTTTACCACCTAACGTAGAACTTTAAAACCAATTTAAATCTGAAATGAACGCTGTGAATACCGGTCCATACGCAAGACAGACATTTAATAACCCCCATGGGAAAGAAAAGCTTCTGAAAGTGCTAAAATGCATCCTGTGGGGATGTCAGCCTGGAGTGAAAGATTCTTAAAGACTTTTTGTGTGACAGCATCACACCCTCTGAGAGTCCCAGGTGCCATTAGGGGGGAGGAGGGGACTACAGCACACTCGAAGAACAGACGAAGAAGAGAATAATCAGCCTCAGGTATTAATGTTTTGCTTTAAGATGTAAAAGATAAGACATTGAAATCGCATGATTTCCAGAAAAGGGGGTGTTAATAAGATATAAAGCTGCCTGTTGAATTCTGTACCCTCTTATTGAAAGGCTGCCGGTGCCCATGTGATCCCGTGCATCGCCCATGATTAACAGCGGGTCACAGCAATGCGATGGGAAGGTGGCTGCCAAAAGGCTGCATCGCCGTCTCAGCTACACTGGAAGCAACTCCGCGCGTTCCTCCCACCCCGCAGCCTTTCAACACCCCTCTCGCAGCCCCTTCAGTTTAGTCCCACAGAGACCTCTGTCCCAGATCGTATGCAACACCACTAATTTTACTGAAAAAACATTTTTCATATCTGATGGGAAATCAGAGGTAAAGGGCGTCTCCTTTCAGGTCTTTCCCATTCTAAATCTGGGCTTTGTCTCAGCACTACAAAACCAAAGACTTTGGAGAGGACAGCTTGGCACCCACCGTAGCGCAAAGGGGAGCTCGGCTTTCCACCTTGCATTCTTTGCCTTTGAAATGTTTCCCACATAATTAGAAGCAAATTTTTTTTTGTTACAAGATGAAATTCCTTTGTGCAAAAACCCAAAGCAAAACCTATATATTACTTACTTCTCACTTTAAGCCTTAGCTTTCCTGGAGATTAACTGCCCGATAGACCCTAATTGAGCCAGAGGTAAGGGCAGGGCTGCCCTCTGAGCCCAAGTTGGGGCTTTCTCACCACCAGATTGTGACAAACCCCTCGGGAGCCCCCAGCTCATCCGATGGCTTTCCTGGTTACCTCTAGCACTGGAAAAATCATTCTCCTGTGCTGGCTCCTGGGAGAGCATCTCTTGGCCATGGGACACCAGCAGAGACCCTCCAGCCTGTACCCTTGTGACAATAACCGACGTGAATTTTTTTCTTGATTTCTTCACCTATGACCTTCCTAAGTGTTCCTCTCCTGTGTACTGTAAATCCCTACTTCTGCTTGCTCTTCCCTCTAGTCTGGCTGGAGTTCGAAGGTAGCTGGAGACCAAGGAGGCAGTTTTCCTCCAGGAACCTGGCTGATCTCAGAACAGGAGCGCTGGGACACCGTCACCGGTGTCCTAGCCACCCAGCACAGCCTCCGGAGTATTTAAAGGATAATGCGTGCATCTGTAGGAGCCACAGGGGCCAATCTGACAGCCGGTGTCAGAGGGGTAGGCAGAGGCAGACAGTCTCTAGGGCACATAGTGAGTCACTGGGGCAACACCCGCACCTCGGGTGCCTCGTGAAATCCCATCAGCCAGGAACTGCAGCTCTGCAGACACCTAGCTGTTCACTTACCCTTCATACCTCATGCTCCCGATCCTGCCTTCGGTCCTAGACCGTCCCGTAGGATGAAGCAGTTGGGTCCCCAGCTCTTGGCTTTGGGCACAATCGTTGGCTCACGCCAACCCAGCATTTCTCTGGTTTCTCAGCTTCCTTCTGGCCCCATCCCTAACGCAGGATCTACCCCCAGCCTAACCCCCGGGAGGGACCACCTCTGTCTTGGTGCCGCACTGGAACTCTGCCTAGGGACTAATTCCATCCACGGTATCTCAGCCGATGCGCCAGCTTTTATGCCAAGTGAAAATCCTACTGGGTCGCAGAAGCGCAGCCTGTTCTAGCTGCATGAAATATGGTATTTCTTCACTTACTACAGTCACATAGGTATTTTCCGCCCCAGATGGAAACAAATATTTTTTATGAAGATCTGTTTTAACCAAAAGCATATATAAAACAAAAGAGAGAGAAATATTTGAGGTTTGCGGTGGTTGGAATCTACACGCAGAAAATTAATGCTTTGACATGTATTTTGCGCTTAATCTTTTGTGGCAACTTTTTTACATTTGTAAGAGTTATGGATTTTAAAAGTCACAGCTAAGATTGCTTAATGAGCATTCACCACCCTGGAAGTGGAAGCAAGGCTGATGTGGTTTAGTCAGCTGTTAGCTTTATTGCCTCTCTTCTGTACTAAAAGTGACAAGTTGAACACATTATAGAGAGCTCAGATGTGTTATGTAGATGAAGCCTGCAGCAATATCTGCCTGCTCTCTATTATTTATGATGTCTATATAATACAATGGACTGAGATTTAAGCCATTGTGATGCAGTTTGTTTTCCAGGGTTCTAAAGTACAGCACATTTTACAGAGAATTGCATCTCTGTTACATATTAATCAAATCCATCTTACATGCAGCTCTTACACTGTAAACTAAAGGGAAAGAAAGATTAAAGCGCTTGGCTTTTCCTCAGCTGTCAAGGACTGGCAATAAAATAATAATAAGGGCTTCTAAATAATGTGTGTGTGACAGGCCTTTGCTCAGTTGTACAGTCCTTTATGGAGGTTAACTACAAAATAAGTTCCAGTGAGTGATTGAGAACAGGCGAGTGTGTAATACTGTAATGCCAAGCCCTGCATAATTCTTTGCAAAGTTCATTTGCAGAAATTCTCCCGACTTGACAAGGCAAAGTTGTTGCTGGTCCAGGCGCTCCGCGGGGGTGCGAAGAAGTTAACTCCTTCTGCCCCCGCTCCAAGCCCCCGGCCTTCTGAGCCTGCTTCAGCTGTAGCCGATTAAACCAGAAAGCTCCACTCCAGCAACAAAAGTCAGTCTTGTTGTTTTTGTAAAAATATTATTAAGATGGAAGTCATGGGAAAGTTATTTTATTATAAAATATATAAAACTCTGTAGAGGTCTGCGGTTTTGGATTTTTCATTTCCATCATTAGCTAGAGTTTTGAAGATCAAGAGGTGGAATTTTTAACAAAAGCCTAAATCGCTACAAGTTTTTAAGACAGTATGAATTGTGGAATTTATCGGCGGGTTTTTGGTGGGGGTTTTTTTTGCCTTTCCTCCATTGCCTTTTTCTGCCAGGCAGCCTTTTAAAAGTTCCTATGTCTGCTCTGCCTTATTACCCCCTCAGCAGAAGGGCTCAGCATGCCGCAGCTTGCAGGTGGCCTGCCTGCTTCCCGTCAGGTTATTTATACGGCGCGGTGGAGTGACAGAAGGGAACGCGGCAGCGGGGAGAGGCAGCTGACACCGTCACAACTCACAGCGATGCTCAGCCCGTGACACGGCTCAGGCCCGCGGATCTAGTGTTTTAGTGCGGGCTCTCTCACTGACTTTCCACGTGGCCGTAGGTGTCCCCGCTGTCCTCAAAGGGACGATCAGTCTTTACAGAGCCCTGGAATCTACGGATGAAAAATCACCGGGTAAAAGCGAAGAATTACTCTGAAGCTGTGCTCTGCTGTAGACAGGAGAAATAAAGCAGAGGAAGGCGTAAAGGACGCACGCGTGAGTGTTCAGTAGCACTTCTGCAAGCCCCCGATGATGCCTTAAAACCGCTCTGTGGTGGGGCGGAGGGGCCGGCCCACGTCTGTGGCTGCCATTGTCGCAGAGGCCGGAGAAGGGCCGGGGCCGGGGCAGGGTGGGCCCGCAGCAGCACCCAGCCAGGGCAGCTCCAGCCCCCCCGCAACAGCCCCCTTCAGAGACGGCGATGGAAAACTCGGTCCCGGATTCAGAGCATTGCAGAGTTTTAATGGGATTTAAAGCTGGGAGCTCCTGCTGGAGCCACCATAAAGGTTGGGCTGCTGGAAAGAACATGAATTCGGATTGGGATTTGTACTCTGGAGGAAGCGGCCGGGTGCTTGGGTGTGGGGCTTGGCTCACCTGGAAAGCAAGCAGTGAAACTGAGGAGCGGTAATTTTAGGATCGCTAACACCAGCAGAGGAGTTTAGGTAATCAAAGGAAGGGCAAACAAATTTTAGGCTTCAGGGCACCATCTGGTTGCTGCAAGGAGCCAGGGAGAACTCATATCCCCTTCGCACACATCACTGGCTACCGACAGCTCTGCGCCATCTTCTGCCACCCCCATTCCACCGAAACAGCATTTGTTTCCTTGCTGATCTAATACACGAGGGCAAATTCAATGTTCGCTCTCAAAGAACTGTCTTAAAACGCTATTATACATTTCCCTTGGGTCAGGGTGGTGTTTTAAGTATATCGCCATGAAAAGAAGACGTTTCCTAGTATTTTCTGAATTTTCTTTAGCGCATCGGGTCTCCTAGACCTCTTGAAATGCTGGATGTTGATTTTGCAGCCTGTTTTTCACTGCGATATTCACGCCGTGACTACTGGGACTCCTCAGGAGCATACAGGTGTTGCAGCCACCTGAGCACTTCACAGCGTAGGTGTTTGTTTGGTTTGGGGTTTTTTTTAGTTTTAAAAAAACCCTCAACCAAACAACAAAACATTTTAAGCCTCAACCTAAATCTAACCAAATTCTTTTCTAAGGTCCCCACAGTTCAGGTTCACTTTTCCTCACAACCAGCCTCCTGCAGTGTATTGCCACTGTCTTTAACGAATGTACTGCTGATTGACACTACTGCATACGGGAGAGAGGAAACAAGCCTCGTTAGGGTGCCTTGCACACCACAGTTTACATCTAGAAAACAGTAAATAACATAAATGCCCTAAGTCATGAGTTCTCAGGATTTTTATCTTCCAGTTAGCTGAACCTTTGCAAAGTAAGTGCATCTTTAATCTCCATTCCTGCTGAGCATGCCTCAGATAACTGGAACTCGCTGTATGGCTCTCTTGGCAACTTCTATGATATTGATACTTTTTCTTAAAGCCTCTGAGCTCCTCAGACTCCTGGGGTCAGTTTGGACTCTAAACTTTCATTAAAATACAGAAAAAGGAAATTCTGCTCCTCACCATTCCAAGGAAAAGCTTGACCCCTTCAAAACAACCCAACTTTTAGTACTGCAAAACCTCAGTATTTTAAGCAAGTCTACTCATCCCCTCAGGACTGTCAACACTGAACTTCTCCGCTCACTGGAAGCCATCTTACAGCCTCTCGCTACCAGGCCAGGAGTACCTACCAGGCAGGAGAAGTCTCTTTGGGGCAGGGGCTGCCACCTTGGCTTTTCATTTTCCCCAGTGAATGGGGAACAAATACATTTTGGAAGTGGATCAAAGCTCCATTGAGGGGAAAAAAATGACCCTGCCATCCTAGCAGCTCTGAAAGGTTCCTCAGCCCTAATACGGCAAGCTCCTGAAACGAAGCTCGGCGTCAGAGAGATGCCGTCCGAGTCCAAATTGGTAACTGGGGGACAGTCATTTCCATTTCTGTGAAAGCAACACTTAAAAGGATAAATTAGAGCTAGCCACACAGAGGGGCGGGCTGGTTTCTTTTGCTTTGCTCTACACGGAAAGTGGCCTTCACGCCACCTGACACTCAGGGATCACTTCTCAGGCTATGGGAAATGAGCTGGGAAAACACAAGCGCAAACCTCCTGTGGTTTATATGTCTGCGTCAGGCGAGCCGTGCAGAATGCAAAGGCAAACCTTTCAATCCTCCCTTCTCCCCAGCCTTGAAAAGCCAGCACAGTGCTCCATTCAGCAGGGGATTTACCGCAGGGTTTGGAAAGCACCAAGTGTTAGACAGGAATCTTGCCCTGACTGAACCTACTTATAAACCCTTACATTAATAGGCAGCGCCGTGAAGAGCCAATGGCACAGTGTGCGCAGAACAGAGTTGTAAGTCACAGCGCAGGTTTGCTGAATGAGCTTGGGACCAGCTGCATCCCTTTACTCCCTCAATAACACACTGATATGGGCACATTTATTTTCCTGTTGAAGCAGCTCACAGAATAAATGTGCATCCCATCCAAGGAGAGATTACTGTGGGAGCAGATGTATGCTATACTGCAAATAGTAAACTTATGGAGCCCTAATCCGATACAATACAATTTAGTTTCCTACAAATCCTTTGAAGAAAGCACCACAAAACGCTCTGCAGCGGCAGAAAGAGGCGCGCGGCTCCCTGGCTAGGGCATCGGGCAGCCGGGAGCCCTGCGCAGCTCAACTCCTGCTGCTGACCCCATCTGACCACGGCATTCGCACGGCCCCGTGCTTCGGCTCATCCAGCTGGAACCCAACGCGCTCGCCCTCGCGGGAGACCCTGAGCCTTGACTCCTGTTTGCAAAGCGCTCAGAGATCTCCGGGCGAGCGGGGTTGTGCGGCTATTAACGCGGCCGGTACGCTTTACTGCACACGTCTGGGTCAGTAACTCCCAGACAGGGCAAACTACACAGGGAGACAAAGTTAAGCCTGAAAAACCCCTGAAATGTAATAGCAATAAGGTACAAGTTCACGCGGGCTGGTAATGACAAGGCAAAAAAAAGGAAATCTGAAGTAGCGGGGGAAGGTGTAATAATGCAGCGCTTAGCACCGGCAGCAGAGAAAAGCAAATCAGTAGTTTTTAAGGGGCAACCTGAGGCGAGGAAGTGGCTCAGGGGAGAGAAGGGAGAGCTGTTCCAGTTAAATGGGCACAAGAGAAAGATCAACCCCCAGCTGCGGAGCGCTGCGAGAGGAGGGGAAAAAAGAGGAGGCCGAGAGGAGCAGGGAGGGGGCAAGACACAGCAGATGAGCACGTCGGAGAGGTGGGATGAGGCAAATCCGTAAGGAGCACAGAAACCCAGGAAGACGTGTCTTTTTTTTAATTGAAGATGAACAGTAAGAGGCAAGCAAATTTAATTGGAAATGTAAAGGCTTCCTGTTTTACATCCTTTGCTTTAAATCTTCATTGAGAATCAGCACATGGCATCGCAAACAAAAAACACCCCTCGCCAAATGGAGCCCGCTGCAATCTCTGTCTTACTGGATCTTGCTTTAAATAGTCAATAGCCCAGTGCTATGTCTTGTGCTGATTATTCAAGAGCCATTATGATATCAGTGAATGTCTCTGATTGCATTTAATTCAAGTATGCAATATATTTTGAATTCAACTTGCTCTAGCAGTCCCCAGCTCTCCCTCCCCCAAACTCTAACAGATCATTTAAAACCGCGCAGGTCACATCCTGAGCTGTAGGTACTAACCATGTCATTTCTTCCTCTCCTAGGGGCTTTAAATCCTGCAACTGCTGCCCTGCCAGCGGGAGAGGTGACCCCACATTTGTCCTGCTCATCGCTGGCTAATAACCATTAGGGACAATGGCGAAGCTCCCACCTGCTGCCCAGGAGGAGTGCAGATCGCTCCCAGCAGGATGCCGGCGCTGAAAATCTCCTCTCCTTTTCATTACGGGCTTTTGTCACTCTCACACCCCCAGAAACTACTCAGGAGGGCTCTCAGGGAATTAAACTGCAGCGACAAAGTGGGTCCTACCCCCTCGCAAGTTAGCAAACACGGGCGAGGGCTGAGGCCGTGCTAGCACGCCTCCGCGCCGATTAACAGGCAGCCGCATCGCTCCTTCCCCCGTGGAGGGATGTGTGCTGAAACACGGCGAGGTGAACAAACGGGGACACGTGCACTGACATGGCACAGGTTTAGCACGCTCACACAACTCGTGCGTGAGTCAGCTTGTTCTTCGAGGGCTGCCCCGAGTGCGTCCCCAGGCCCCCAGCCCCACCTGCACGCACGTCTCTGAAAAGCCTCACGCAGCCACGGTTGCTTGAGGAGCCGTGCTGAGCTGCACCGGTGGGACGGCTCAGGGGAAGCACCGCCATGCTCAGGGCCAGCGGCAAGAGGAGCTTCAGTCAACCCCAGCGCTTTCACAGCGCACCGGAACATAAACTCTTGGGGGTACCAGCCTTACCTGGGCAGCACCGTGGCTGCCGGGAGAGGGTTTGCTGCCCCTGCGGCAGCCCCAGCCCCATGATACAGAGCTCCAAGGCCTCCAGGCCACAGGTTCTGCTACAAAATCCCCATCTTTAGACCCTTTGCAGTGTCTATCGGGAAAACACCTCACACAGTGCCGGTAGCGGTGCGGCTGGCTCCTGCTGCTGCCCCGACGGCATCCCCTCCCCTTCGCCAGCGCCTCCGCAGGCAATGCGCTCCCTGGGAAGGGAAAACAAATCCTGCATCTCTATTTTTCAGTGCAATATGGGGCGGTCGACATAAAAAAAAAAGCAACTCGGCTCCACTGGAAGACCCTCAGCCGGTATAAATAAGCGGACGCCAGCGGCGCTTTGCCAGCGCGCTCCAGCTGAGGCTACGGCATGAGGTGTATCTGTATTTTCACACCAGCCCATTGTAAGTCTCTGCCTCGCGCTTCCCTGAAACAGCAGCAGCCCAGCCCCACACTGCAGTGAAGTATTAACTCATACCGAACACAGTTTGTCTCCGAGGACCCTCTTGGCCCCTTCGTCATCCTGTGCTGACATTTTAATCGCGCTTTTGTGGGAGCCGGCTGGCAGTTTGTCATCAGGAATGGCGCGGCGAGGGGCCAGCGCGGGCTGCTCGCTGTGGCGGCTGCCGAGGGAAGCAGCCCATTCTGACAGACTGAGCAATAATCTGAACTTACTGCGCTGAGCCTGTGGGACACCAGCCGGGCCGCTTTATCTTCTTCATTAAAGTGCGCTCAAAAAAAAAATCCATTTTCCTTTAAAGTCTCAGGAACAGATGGAGTAAAATTAATTGCGCCATTAAGTCCCGATAGACAATACCAGAGTGGTTTTCTTTCAACAGTGCATGTGTGTTACAAAGTGCTCTTCGTAAAAGGCAATTACTGCAACATTTGCCATAAAATAAAGGTTGCTTTAATGGGCAATAAACACAGGCTTCAAATTTTGTATGAAATGGGTCTCCAAAGGGCGCTGTTATAGGCAGCTCAAAGGCACAACTGACTTTAGTATTTCTGCTCTGGCTCCAGCTCAGCTAGTTCGGAGAACAATGATTTCCACCCTTGGATATTTTCTGATGGAATTATGTATGCCATGTCAAGCGCACGGCCGGGCCCTCTGAGCCACCTTTTGCTGGTCGGGAAATGGTGGCCAGGCGGACTCAACGCCCGCGCCGCCGGCTGCCATCAGCGATGGCGAGACACGGATGCGTGGCCAGGGGCCAGGGAGGAGGAGGAGGAGATGGCCGAGGCCAGGGCTGGTTCTTCTGCTGAGCAGAAAATAATAAGGCCTCGCTTCCCGACATCAGATCCTTGCCAGTCTGAATTATCACTGGGTTTGTTTGATGCAAAGCCTGACATATTTATTTATATTTCTTTTTAACATAAAATACCCTGGAAAATGGATACCACATCCTTGCAAATAGATGGAGGGGACTATAAAAATGTGTGTGGGCAGTGTTCAGAAGAGACAATGGCATTTCTATGCTTTTTGCTCTCTGGGCACTAAAACCCAAAACCAGTCCTCACCCCGCCAACTCCCCATCAAACGGTTCGTGACGGCACTGCGAAACACAGCTTCTGAACCGGCTTGTTTGGTGTCCTAACCAGAAACAAACCAACAAACCTACATCATTTGCACCAAATGGTACATTGTATTTGTCAACTTAACAGCCAGCCTCACCCTGGGAGGAAAACACTTCATTTACACAGATTTCAGTCCTACAGAATCACCGATGGTGTTAAGACAGATGCCTTGCAAAACCTGCACGCTCTTCCTGCGATGACCTGCCAAAAATCTTCTCTTCCGTCTTGTATGTGTGTGGTTGTCCTGGGTGCAGGCATGTGCCCACACACTTCTGGGTAGGAAAACAATTTCTATCTGATTCTCACTCAGATTTATTTGAAGAGGAGGGGAAATCATTTCAATTCATTGTATTTTCACATTCCAGTAATTACAAAGCGAGCATGACATATAAATGATCCATTAATTGAAATATGGGCTCTATGAGCTCCAATATTTATAGTGTAAATCCATATTTAATTAAATAAAGCCAATAATGCTCATTTCAAAGGGAACATTGAAGCTTTTTATTTAACCATGTAGCCGATGCTGTATGTGCTCATTTCTCATCAGCACCTTTCAGTAAATCACTGCGGATGAGCGAGGTAGGGGGGATACGCGGGGGCGTGGGGCAGCTATCCAGAGAAACACCCCGGACACCGGGCTGCAAGCAATCCCTGCTGATGGGGGTACTTACACCGCTGCTACTATACACCATTGCTTCTTCTGGGTAATAGCATCAGTCAGCACCTCTGACTGAGCAGCTTTAATCACCCACTTAATTGCCTTAATCGCCTTTTACATAACTAAGAAATCACAACACTGCAATTGTCTGACTCCGACACACAGTAACATCAGGGGTGTGACATTAATGACGTAATTATATTAATTGCCTGGGGGGCTAATGTTTCAGGATCTCAAAGTAACAGACGCTAACCCCAAAAACCACCGCTGCTGCTCCCTGGGTACTCGCTGGATACAGCGCAAAGGCCAACAGCAGTGGCGTAGGCAAGTGCAAGCACAACAAAACGGGTTTTATCACCCTGAGCACAGAAAGTCTGTGCACCTCTCACTGCCCTGGGTCGCTGAACAAGTACTCACATGCTTCAAAAAACAGATCTCTCTCTATATATATTGTTTTCTTTGATACCTGTTGTTGAAGACACACTTCTGAGCTCGCTGTGAGAATTACTGGCTGCAGAACTGGAAAAAGCCCCATTAAAGCCATGTAGCCCTGCTCCGTGACAAGGTAAGAGTGCTGCGCCCACGGCGGATGGAGCACTTAGTACTTCCTTGGGACAAATTTTTGGTTTTTTTCAGACTTTACCATGATGTTTTCCCTCATTAGCTCAGCATTCAGGTACTACTTTCCTTTAGAAGAATTCTACCCCATTTCTCCTTGCAGTACTACCAACCTTCCCCGCTACGCTGTTTATAAGCTTTAGATACCAATCTACTCCCTGTCTCTGTTAGCAGTCAGCTGGCGACACTGAGCACTTTCATTCCTTGCAAAACAAGGGGTAGCGTGCACAGGGTGGCTTTGCTCCAACACAAGCAGATAAAAGGTCCGAGAAGGTGGAGAACAACAGTCCTCTGCACTGACAGGCACCAAGATGGTGGTTCGATTGCACAATAAACCCAATTTTAGGGTGGCACTTACCTCATGAAAAGCCCTGCAGCCTTCTAACTCAAAGGGCTGGTTGCGTATCAACTCACACTGCCAATGCAAATTTTTTAAAAAGTTGATGGGTGAGTTTGTCCCAGCAAACTTTACCCTGGAGGAGGTACCACCTGTCATCTCACAGCTAATAGAAAGCCAGCAGAGAACATGAAAGCCAACATAAACTTCTATCACATGCTTTGGCTAACTGGAGAGAGGTGTAACCACATGAATACACCTGACTCAGATCAAATTAATATTGCTGGGGTATTCCAGGAACACACCACTCCGGTATTATGCATCCTGCAAGTCTGGCCTTGGCGTGCTTATATATCCCAAAACACACCCTAAAGCCAAGACGTAAAGGCAAGGACCTCGTAGACAGCATACGAGGACTAATCTTTAGCAAGCCATCGGATCCTCGGTGACCTCAGCCTCAAATACATGACTCCAATTTACACATAATTGGTGCTGAATTCATTCCTGTACCTTGATTTACCTCTCCAACATGCTGCATAGATCTACACCGGATTTTAAAAAGCATTCAGTGCAAAGCTAACTCTGTCCTCTTGCCTTGTCCCCTACCCTCAGTGAAACCCAGAGTAAGACCCAAGCGATGATCCTACCTAAAGCTTCTCTTGAGCAATCCCCTTACAAGCCGAGTCCTTTGCATGCACCTCAATACGACACGCGGGGGCTCATGAAACCGTCACACCAGATCAGAAACTCAAAGGGCTGATGGTGAGAAAAAACCCTTGTGAGGCGAGCGTGGCAGTACCCCGGGTGGCACCGTCCCTCCCGGGGTACAAATTCACTCCGCCAGTTCAGATCTGACCTAGGTCAGACCTCCGGCTAAGCAGGTACATCCGCCCTCTTGCAGCCGACGCAACAGTACAAAGCCAAAGCCCCTCCGTGCTTTGTTGGTAAAATAGTTACGTGACCTTTGATGATGGATGAATTCTGAGTGTGGGAGTATATCCACCGGAAAAAAAATCACTCAAGAATGTGGAATATCCTGGCCCTTACCTACCCCTCGTGAGGGTCTGCTAAGGGAGGGAAATATTCTCACCTGAGGTTTTGATACCGGCCCTAATCAGAAGAACCAGGAATGATGCATTTCATGAAAGAAACCCTTCCAGTCCCATCCTCGCCAACGACAGTGCAGGAGATAAGCGGTCGCCTCTCAAAGTGGCATACAGCAGTGAATATAGGTTTTATTACTTTTTAAGTTCTATTTACAACAACTCCACTATCTCAAGAGCTAGAGAGGAGTCCTCAGTATGAGCTGCACGAAGTAAACAAGATGCTAAGAGCTTTCATGGCTTTTTAGTGCTAATGACAATTAATAATAAATGCGTACTTCCATAATCTATCCAGTGAAAGGCTTCGCAGGCATGCAACGCGCTTCCCGCGCCCCATGCTTATGGACTGTTGACTTAGTGAAAAATTGAGGTGTGGTATAAGTTAAGGGAGTAAAAATAGCGATGACTGGGAGCAAAACAACTGAACTGGGTAACCAAGGTGCCCAAGTATCCCCGGCATTTATACCGAGGTTTTAAGCAAAATAAGCTAACCTTTCCATTGGCAGCCACCGCAAGGTTGGCCTTCTAGCTCTGCAAAGCGGTGGTTGCTAACGCCCCTTCTCCAGAGCCTTACGCGCCTTTCCGAGCAGTACTCTGAGATGGCACGAGCGCACGCAGGGAGGAGGCATACCTACTGAAACCCTGGGGTCCTGCAGTTTGCATGCTTGGATTTCAGAGCTTGTTAAAGTAAAAAAGGACAGGTTCACATGCGCAAAAACCAACACCCAAATAAATCTGCAGAATTCCCCACTCTCCAGAAGGGTCTTCACCTTTGCTGTTCTGCATTGCTGAATTCATAGATGTCGAATTCTTTATCCCTAGGAAGCTAATTATTATGAAAGGTCAAAATAAATAGCCGCACTTGTACATAAAGCTGTTGTTAATATAAAGAAGTAGACATCTCCAATTTACAAGCTATTTTGTTGTTATAATTACACAGCTCCTTTCGCCAGAGAGTTTGCAACCATTTGGTTTAATTATGAACTAAGGAGAAGAGGAGGGGGAGAAAGGACAGCCGTGTCCCTGCGGAACAGCGCCTTCCCAGGTATCACAACGGAGTATGTTGAGGATAAGTGAAAGTCAGCTCCTGGGGTCTTCCTGGAACACTCGCCCTGAAGAAGAAAGACGCTGTGGAGCCAGGCAAGCGGCTACCGAAGGGTTAAGCAGCCAGCCCATTAGAAATGTCCTTCAGTTCTGTGTCTGTTTTTCCTTACAGAACATTAAGCTCAGTGGGGCAGTCAGAAACCCCTGTGGTGCCCCCATTAAAAAAGATCAAGTCGCACATGTCGATATCACAGCTTCACCCATACTGTAATTTGTCTGACAGCAGCTAATGCTGCTGGTCGTGGCCAGGGAAGACCAGGCTGCCTTTTAAAAAGAGAGAGACCCAAATCCCTTTTAAAAAAAATAATTTCGTGGTCAGACAAACTGCTTAACGATATAAGGATTCAATAAGCGTCTCTGCCTCTCCTCCCCTCCCACTGGAAGCAGGATAAAGCCCAGCACACTACAAAATAATCCCAGTAAAGGCACTGCCGGAGCACTAACAAAATGCTCTGGTGCAGTCAAAGCATCGTCCTCTCTTTTTTTTCCCCTCCCCTTTCTTTCTTTTTTTTCCTTAATGCCAAAGGCATTAAAAGAGATGAAAACCACTCCATTGAGCTAGGTGAAACGTTAATCCGTTGGCCTTACTTTGCTGGGAAACCAGGGTTTGAATGAGGCCCAAGGCATAAATGAAACGAGTTTAGTGATCTCAGTTTAATTCTTAATAGGCCACAACAGGCATTGCAGATACAGAAGATACAATATTAGGAAATCAAACCCTTTCAGAATTGTTTTTTCCTTTCGGCTAACGAGGGTCAGGAGAGAATTAATATAGAAACTAAAACCCAAAGCCAACCTAAATAGCTCTCTAGCCAGCTAGAGCGCACAAAGAGCAGGGGAGATGCTGCTTGCGGACCCCACGGTTGAGGAGCCATTCTGTAGCACAGCAGATGCTGGAAAAGCTGATCTGCAGAAATTTAAGGCCCCATTGAAAGCACAGGAGGATTTCCAGTGACACCTCAGCAGATTTTGACTCAAGCCTACGTAACTGCACGTACTGAGACTTTGAATAGTCCCACCGAAGCCCAAACTTCAGTGATGTTGGTGGGGTCAGTCCTTTTGTTGATGGCATCTTGAAAGACACAGGTACCTCCAAGGAAGCTGGAGCGGGAGGAAACAAAACCAGTCAAACTCCCATCCCTTAATTAGGATCACCCTTAGAAAAAACAGTGCTAAGGATGCCGGGTAAAGGGATGCTTCGATCATGTCTACACGGGAATTTTAGTTCCTTTCAGAGTCTTCTTAGCTCCAGTTGTTGCAGCGGATAGATTTACTGGAGGTCTCAGGTGGAAAGTCAAACCTTTTAAATGGAGATATTTTGCAAACACCAACTGTCAGTACTGAGAAAGATCAATTTTGCTTTGTGGGAGGGTAAGGTGTCACTTTTCCATTCTCAGAGAAAAGGGAAGAAATAATGCGAAAAGACTGGATAACAGAGCCTAGAAGAAAACTAGCAGCAAAACAGCTATTCAAAGAGATTTAATAAAAGTAAAATATTTTAAAGTGCAATGATGAAGTGCAGCTTTAAGCTCCTTGCAGATCGAACTCCATGGAATGCCACAGTAGCTAAATTCCACCTCAACTGGGTGCATTGAGCCAGCATCTTTCAAAATCTTCATGGTTTCTCTGGATTTCTCCCTGCTGTTTGGCTACGGCCTCATTGCTCTGCATTTCCCTGTACTCCACACATCAGGAGCTGGTCCTGTGACGTCTCAGCGGATTTACACAACCGGGGGGCTGGAGCCATCTTCCCTTTCACATCAAAGGCAGCTTTGTCGTGCGTGAGGAGACCCTGAGTTGACTTTTCCTGCTTTGCAAGAAGCAAGGAAAGACCCAGCGCTGTTCGGAGGCTCCTCTCTACCAACTCCCTTTCTCCCGGCTCTGCCTCCTGCCCCATCTCCCTTTCCTTCTCCCTGTGGGGTGCCTGTGTGATGGAGGAGCCCCAGGACACCGCAAGCGTGAGGAAGAGGCAGAATAAAGGCAGGAGGAAGAGTAAGCAATCCAGCTAATGCAGGACCAGGTTACAACCCCACGGAAGCCCACGGCAGCCAATTTCTCCACAGCTCTCACTCCTTCCCCCTAGAACCCCACAGCAGCACTGCCTATGCACTCCTGTTTGCTCCCAAGCTCTGCATCACAACCCTCCTTCCCATCCCCGAACCACGCACCAAGCTTAACACGGTACCGTGTCTCCTTTCAGCTTACCCTTGTGGGCCAGTCAATTAAACAAATCTGATTTCAGGGATACTAGGTGCAAAAGCCAGAAAACAACAAAAAGAAAAGCCCCCAAGGAGTCCTCAAACGCCTCCAGCACAGTTCCCTAGGCTAACAAGAAAGCAAACACATAGCCCACAGAACTACACGGACATAAATCCTTCAGGAGGCTGTCTCCTCTCACCACACAGAAATTTAATCACCTAACTCACTAGACGTTAGGGTGGTGAAATACATCTTAGTCTTGATGCCTGCAGAAAACAAGTTCTTCTCTTACAAGGTGGTAGCAATGACATATTGGAGATAGATAGATAGATAGATAGATACCTATATAAAACCACCACTTTGATGACACTACGTGATAATAGCATTCCCAACCTGATGGCCTAATGAATACATGAAGTGGTGTCCACAGTCAGACACAAAAGCACGAAAGTTGGTGGGGGATGGCTCCACTACCATTCAATCTACGATGGCACCAAGTGAATAACAATAATTTAAAAGTGTACCTAACAAATTACAGGCATGCTTGGCAATGCATTTCTATGACAAAACACCTTGAGCTAGTATTGAGAAGTCATTTCCGCATTGAGCGTGCTACAGGGTTGGGTCCTGCCATTTTTGGTGACAGTAAGAGCTGGAAAAGCACCGCTGAAAGTGAATTTGCTCAGCGTCAAACTGCCAGCCCGTCTCCCCGCTTCCCTGAAGGTGGAGATGTAAGAATAGATTACGGGTTCAGCTCAGTCACACCGCCACAGTCTCCGAAGGAGGAACCTTGCAATGCAACCTCCATTTGAAGGGGCAGTCACATACCACAACCTCAACAGATGACTAAAAATGAGAATACAGGAGATGGGTGTCCTAGGAAAGACTGAGAGACTATCATTGGGGAATCTAAGGATGGAACAAGCAATTAAGACATACAAAATACAGTCCAATCTAAACCTAGTAACAGATTTCGGCTTGTACCTTTTTTAGACTTTTCAGCCGTTTCAATCTGCAATAAGCCTCTTTTCCTCTCAGCTTTGCTCAGGCCGGTATCCTGCTAGGCTTCAGGCAGACACAAAATGCATCTGACTCAAGAAAAGGCTTTATAGTTAACAAAGGTGCAATCTACACCGATAATGTATTCCTGCGCATAATGGCCTGAAAGTACTATATTCATGAATGAGCTTTCTCAAAATTATTTATTAATGGAAGAGATCATATAAGATATTGCTCCTTAATATGCTTGAAAGACTCCCATAAACGTACAGAATCTGACTCCCTGCTCTTTGAATAGGTGTACCGGACTAAGTTGAGTGCAGCCACGTTACACCAACACAAAACTACTGTAAGAAAGGAGAAAATCAGGAATGTCTCAGGCAAGAAACCAGCTCCCTCAGCTCCAGCTCAAGAGCATGTGAACCTACAGTCATTGCGCTGTCACATCACACCGGGTTGCTATGGAGATAATTGCAATGTCATAACTAAAGGCTAATGTCAGCACCAGGTTTTACAAGGAAATGATTGGATTGTATTTTTAATTTACCCCCAAATTATTGCAACTTCTCCATCAGGAAGAAAATGTGAATTGTATATTGAATTTTTTGACAGCAACAGTGTAACTTTATGGTTTAGGATCCAGAAGTTTTTACATCTGTTTCTTGGAAAGTGTCATCAGGTGTTTCTATATGCAACGATATTGAGACAAGAAGACAGATAATACACAGGCTACACATGGATAAGCAATAATAATATACCTATATTGTATGATGCACGTGGTACATCTACACTTTGTTCTCTTAACCCGAGTCTCATTTAGCAACTCTAACTGTTTTATTAACAATATTAATCAATAGTTTCAAAATGGTTTCTTGACCTGAGAATTGTTAAGTTGCTCTCTGGTAAAAATAGATGAAACAAAATGAAATTTTAAATTATCTTCCCACTTGCTCAGCCACGCTCTCTGCCCTTTGTGCCTGAACTGGTGTCTTCCAAGCTCCTGAGCTAAGACCAGGCCAGCATGGGGCCAAGCTGCTGTTTTCTTTGGGCCTAACTTCAAAGTCAACAAGGCTTTTGCACAGCTCCGGTCCTCTGGCTGCCGGTAGCGAGCTGTGGCGGTGGGACGGACAGCAATCCTGACAATGGTGCTGGACTGTAAGCTTTGCGGGGCAGAGACGACCGTGTTGTAAAGTGTCATGTACACATATGGCATTATACAGAATTTAAAATAATCGATACGCAGACATAGGTTTACTGAAAGCTCTGCATTGCAGCCCACTCCAAACGCAACAGTCAAAAATACGAGGCAAAGTCAAAAGTGAAGAGATTAAGCAACCTGTAGCCCTCCAAAACATACGCAAGAGAGGATAATGAAAGTGTTCATCTTAACCTGTTCTCATTAATATCAGTCCTTAGTTAGACTGAGAAAGTCATTTAATTTAAGGTTATTATTAAGAAGAATGATCGGAGACACTGGCAGTGAGACACCTCAGCCCATGGAGGTTTTTACTGCCAGGGATCCCCAGATGAAGCACCTCTGCTGCACATGACGTCAGCTGCTCCGGTTGTGCATGTCACACTCGTGCCGCACTCAACACTTCCCGTTTGCAGCAAGCATCGGTTGTGGCACAGATCACGGACGTGGCCTTCCTCCAGGAAGGCTGTGTCCCACCTCCAGAGCAGAGCTGTAGCTGCACTGAGATGATCGACAGCAACAAGAAAAGGAAAGGAGAAGGAAAGACAGACAAATGTGCATAAGTTGGCATAAAGAAACTCTAAAAACAAAGGAAACTCTGCTGGAAATGTTTCTATTTTTGAATTGTTGGCAACTTGGGATTGATGTATATGGAGGGAAAAAATGGTCTAAAACTATAGTAATGTTTAATTCTGTTGACATGATTACCTTTCTCCTCCCTCATATTAAATGTCTTTGCTGCCCGAAGTGAATTCTAGGAGATAAGAAGCAGAACATTTTCCAAAAATCAAAATATTTGTCTTTAAACCTTGATTGTTCAGATCAATTACAGCCAAAACCTGAATGACACAACATACGAGATGCTCACTTGTTCTGGCATTTTAAATATCAAGGAATTTGTTACCATTATCAGTATCCTAAGGATTATTTGAGTATTAGGAGGATATACATTAAAATATGATGTATCTAACGTATAAAATGTAAAGACTGCTGTGAGAGTAGGATCCCACTCGAGTAGACAAGGAGAAGTAGGCTCTGTTGGACGCAATTTGGCCCAGTTTGGAAAAGCTAGCTGTTAAAATCACAGGCAAATCCCAAAGTGGCTGTTACCAGCTACCTTCAGCAAGCTCTGCTTCTTGTCACTGCCGCCTGCTCCGTCCAAAGCCGCCCCCCTACGCTCAGCCCAGCAAGCGCCCCCTTCTCCGTCCCCCACACCAAGGACTGAGCACCGAAGCCCTGAGTCCCCTTACACCCTGCAACCCACCCCAGCCGGGAAACCTCCGAGCAGAACTGCTCTCCTGAGGGGAACGGTTCTCCTCAGCTTTAAGGAAGCCACCACCCCCTCAGAGTCACAACACTGTCTCTTCTGTCTCACATGGGATCACTAAAAGAAAAATGAGCATGTTCGGAAAGGTACCAATTAGATAGCGTTAAGCACATGACCGAAAAAGAAGGCACAATAGTGCGGAAGTCAGCGAGTAATAAGTAAGCTGCACTTGTATAATTTCATAGGAAAATCCTTGGGGCACAGCCAGATTCTGAAATAAGAAGGCTGTATTTATAGCAATCAGTTTGGTTTGACATATTTCCCCTAATATGCTAAATTACTCCTTCACTATCATCATAACTTCCCCTCAGTCATTCCTCAGCATCTTCTATTAGGCTGGCCTAAAAGCACTTATCGAGCTTCTCCGGCTGTGACCTCTTTAAAAATGTGTTAATTCTGACAGCAGCCGGCACGCGGGGAAGAGGACGTGTACAGCACGCAATTAGCCTGCCCGTGGGCTGCCACCGCCTCTCCCAAAGAGCAAGAGGCTAGCTGGCTTCTAACAGGGCTTTGCTATTTCTAATCTGCGTCCTTTTGTTTCCTTCTTGGGCACTCCTCCACCTCTCTACCCAGACGCCTCACCAGCTCCGGTCAGTAAATCCCCAGCCACGGTGGAAGGACAGAGCATTTCCATCAGCCGCGCTTCTCACGAGGAAGCGGAGGAACTGCCCTCGAGGAACGGCAACTGGCCCACTTGCCCGCGATTTCGGAGCACGGAGGCGTGAACTAAATAAAGACAGTCAGGATTCCCCAAATCATCACTGGACCCTCAGCTTTATGACTACTCTGCAGACAATTCTATGGATGACTTGCATGGTCGGTGGTTATACGAAAATACCGCTGCAAGACATGTATTTAACAACAACTTGCCCTGATTTCTCATTTGCGCTATGATGATGTCCAGGAGTCCCACTCCAGATCACGGCTCTGTTGTGTGACACTCTGTGCATATCTACAGTGAAACAAAGTCCTTGCCCTGAAGAATTTAAAGTCTGAAGAGGAAAATATGTTATGATAAAGCACGTCAAATCTAATCACCATCCAGCATCTCCGCATGTGCCTCTTCTCATCCTTCTCAGCCAGCCCCAAAAAGAACAGTTGTTACAGCCCTGTACAATTTTCGTGTGGCAATCCCTGGCTTGTGTGACTAACGCTGTTTAGTATTTCATCAGGTTCTTTCGTAACAAATACACCCAGCGATACCTTTATAATGATGCGTTTAACATTGAGCTGTGCTGTCCTCAAAATATTAAGTGACAATAACATAATTCTGATTTTATTTTTTAAACCACCTGCATTTTCACTCACATCAAATAGAGACTTTTCCTGTAGAGCCAGAACTGGAAAAAGGATAATGCCTTTTTTTTTTAAAGGAAAAAAAAAAAAAATCATGCTTCTTCAACCTTTTTTCCTCCCGCTACTTGCTACTCGGGTGCTTGTCTTTAATGAGCAGCTCCAAATGACAGCTTTAATCACTGCCTCTGGCCACTGAAAGAGGCCGCTAATGATAGGAAAGAACAGAGGACCATTTGCATCAATCAGCTCTAGTCTAAATCACTTTTTATGATAATGCACCGAAGCGAAGAAGAACGTCTCTGATGTCTCCTGCATGATGATGTACCACAGTGCTGCCTCCTCATCTCAGACCTCCACATAAATCTCTTAAAGATGCACACACACCCCACCCTGTGCTGCCAGCGTTGGCCCTCGTTTTCTACACCATTAATGATCTACCACCAGGGTAGAGTCAGGAGAGGTTAAGCAATCAGTTCATTCAGTTTTCACTTTCTGCGGGGAATGCCCACTGCTCCAGGAGAAGGGGAGGGGAATACGCAGACAATGCCTGATCTGTCACACAAATACAACTGGGGATCTGCATAATTCCTGGTTTGCCACCCGTTAACATCGGGGGCCGGCAGAGAAAAAATATTGGGAAAAATTCAGAGGGTGCTGTCTGCCACAGCATCGCACCTCTTCTACGTACAAAATTGAAATGCTGCCTAAGCTTTACTCTTGCAAGTACACTTTATTTACACAGGAGTGCTTTCAAAGAGACTAATCCCATAAGTACAGATTACCTCCCCCCCCATGGAAGGGTTTATAAGATCAAGCCGCAGTTCTGTAATACTAAAACAAAAGACCCGATCCCACACAAGACAGTGCCCTGATTAGACACCGCACGGAGACGCAAGACCTGGGCTCAATTCCTGACCCGGCCACAGCTCGAGGTCCCATGCCCAAACCAGCTCTCTGCAAACGCATCTACAGACACTCCTCACCTTCCCAAGCTTCAGCTCTCTGAGCATGGAGAATATCAGTTGCGTTGGACATGGGAACTGTATGTATACATTCATATTACTATATATATATATACAGTCTATACATGATGTGTACTATGTATTCTCACAGTGTCCTGCACAAACGGACTCTGTAGCTGAGTCTGCCGCGTGTTGCTATTAGAAAGCACCAAAGCAAACAAAAATGAGCTCCTCAGAGGTCCAGCAGCAACACTCAGTACATAGTAAAGGGTAAGATTTCCAGAAGCTTACGCAACAAGACCCGCGTAGGAAACCTCAATGGCAATTCAGGCTGAACTGGGTGCCTAATTGCCTTTGGCTCCTTTGAAGATCCCAGCATAATGTTCTCAGCCTGGTCACACTGGCCGACTCGAGTGACCCAGAGGCTACCTGCAGACTGCTTGTGTGCATTGGGACTGGAGAGATCTGCTGTCCAGACTGGCTTTTATGGGATGCGGAAAACCCTCCTGCTGGGTCCTGTGTCAAAACAACCTCTTTCTGTCAAAGCAAACTAATAGATGCAACAGCAGATCTACTAGATTCATGTGGGACGCATGTAAATACACAGGGCTTGTTTTATTATTCCTCTTAAATAAGGGGGGAAAGAGAAGACGATGTTAATTCAATTTTGGAGTACCTCTATTCTCCTAACCAGCATAATGCTGGATGGAGGAAATTACACCCATCTCGCTGGCGAGTGCTTACTGTATTCAGCCTGATTCCTCAAAACTGCCTAGAGAGGTGCCGAGGACTTTACGCTCGTGTGGTTTTGACTGACATTTCTCAGGACTTGCTAATCACCTTTCAGGGAAAGAGAGAAGGAAAAGGTCTCCAAATAGGCAATTTGATTTAATCTACTGATGTCAATAAAAAGAATTCTTTTTGCTTATGGAAACAGGCTGACCTCTGCAGGGCTTAATCTTCCTCAGCAAAGAGGGCTTACAATGCCAGCTAAAGTCACTGGACACTTTTAATCTCCTGATTAAAAACAGGACTACTATGATTGTATTTATCAGGAGTAAAGGATGGAGGAGAAGGCTTTGTTTAGTGGGAGCAAAATGCTGACTGACTGAAAATTATGATACTACAATTCTCTGTATGGAGAATCCTTCCAAGAAAATTGCCTCTTTAGCAACGCCTCAGGTGCTGGTGGACGATTCGGGCCACGCGTGAGAAAAAGCCCTGGCGAAGTCACTACGGGTCCCGGCGAAGCACGTGGCTCTCGGCAGAAGGTGGCCAGCCTGGTCCCAGCGGCCTGATACTGGGGTCCGACAGAGCTAATGGAAAGACTCACCGTGACTTCAGTAGGCTTTGGATCAGGGTCTCAGTAAATGCAAATTAAAAAAAAAAAAAAAAAAGAAAAAAGAAAAAAAGAGAAGAACAGTATACAACAGCTGTAGCCCTCCTAAGCCTTTCTTTTTTGCAAATGCTTCCCTTGGCGGCTTTATTTCATTTTATTATAATAAACTTCAAAAGGTGTATTTGATCTGCCAGCATGTTTTTCACTGTCCACCAGGAGTTCATTTCAGCTGTGCAATGTAGCAAATACTGTACATTAGGTTAATTTTCGTTTCAGCTGTACAACATACATTATTGTTTCACTGCTTGGCTTAAGTGAACTCCTGGTGGATACAGTCAAAAACATACCAGCAGATCAAATGTACTCTTTGAAGTTTACTATAATGAAACATTTAAAAAAAAAGCTTTTAAAAAGCTTTAAAATACCCTGAATTGTTTGGAGCATTTTAATGTTTTGGCCTGTCCCTCCTAAAAGGAAGTAATGCGAGATTTCATCCTTTCCAGCTTCTACTGCTAGCAGAAGTCACGTTACGGATGAAATAAAAATTCACCTCTTTGCTGCACTGCTCAACTGAAATGAACTTGAGGTGGATCACAAACCCTATTAGCAGATGCTGCGTGTGGTGGCTTTAATGTTTATGCCAGCAAAATGAAAGAACCCAGCCGAAATCAGCATGATTCGAAGGCAGGACTGGACTCAGAGTTATATGAACTATCTTCAACTTCACTCCAGGAACATGCTAAATTTAGTTATGAACCTCAGTGACTAGAACATGCCTTTTGAAAATGTCACCGAGAAGTACCACCCTTGTCACAAGGTCTCCTACAGTTACCCAAGGATCCCACCCCTTCCCTCGTGGACTTCCACCAGTTCAGTTGAACTCTCTCTCTGTTTTCTTCACCCCCCAGCTTATCCCGGCTCCTTTTACTGAGCCAGTGCAGAGTACAACCCACAGAAGGGTCACCGAGCTACGCACGGGAAAGCAGGAACCTCTTACACCAACTTTACCAACTTTTTGTAACGTGGAACTGCATCCAGGCTAATACACCCGCCATCACTTTTGGAGGAGCCAACCTGACCCCAATTTCAAGCAAACTCCACCGATTGCAATTCTTCTGAACAGGGAGCACGTAAAGCTTATGAGAAATAGGATTTACCAAGCAGGATTGGGTCTCTATAACACAACGGCTTCACTAAGACGTTAAAACCCCCGACCCTACAGCACAGCTCAAGGGCATGCTCAGGCTACTGAATTATAATCAACGCACACTTGGAGCAAACTACTGATACGTTCAGCTAGTGCAAAGTGAGCTGTGCATCTATGGTCTGGGGTGATTTCACAAGTGAAATGAGTCTAACGGTCTCAACAGCACGGTGGTGCCCACGGCAGATCCAGACCTCTGCCCAGCTCACCGGCACCCACCTCCCACCGCCTGCGGGTGCTCCCCAATACCTCCCGCCATCCCCGCTCTCACCCACGCGCGCATCCACCACACCATCAGCTGACAGCACGGTCTTTTACGTTGACAGACTTGAAATGGCTCCATACTTCTGCGAGACTTCTGTTGGGAATTCGTAGAGCCGTGCTTTCCTCCCGTGATCATCTCACCACCAAGATCCCATTTTGGACAAAGTAATGAGTATTTGAAACACCCCCCACAGAAAGGAAGAAAAACAAGACACTTTGTGTACACCATTAGTTTTATGCATCTCGCAAGCGCAGTTCCCCAGTTAGAAAATCTCCCACAGCTTTCGGTTCACTTTGAACAAAATAGTGTTGGACTTCTGATGAATAGCTCAGCTCAAAATACACTTGGAGGCTTTTCCTTGAATTTTAACTTGGAGTAAATAACCTACAGTGAAGCTAATTGTATTGAAAATTCAGAATATTGAGGAAACGTTACATGTGATAAATATTTACCCTAAAGGAATTCAAAGGGAGTCTGTAACAATTTATTTCTAACCAATACCGAGTAATATTAAATTGCAGAGAAAATGCAGCCTCAAACCCTATATTTTTCCAACTTGTACTAATGATCGTTCTTTGTGAAAAATGCCAGACAACAATGTCCTTTAACCATGCAGCTATATACAATAATGTGGTTTTATACTCTGTGTTAGCATATTTCATCCCAACATACTCTGCAAAACAATGCATTGATTCTGCTTTCCCTTAAATTGGTGTAACTAATTAGACCCAACTAGAATTACTCCTGATCCTATTCATGTAAACAGTCTTGATGACTTCAGCGGGGCTATTAGTGAAAATAAGGACTCACACAGAGTAAGGATTTATAGGCTCAAATCCTCTCTATTTGGAGCCTCAGTAAAATGCAGCCAATTCCAACACAGAAGGAGAAGGCTGAACTGTGCACAGCTTAAGAGTGGAAGAGTGAAAAAAGGGAACACTTTGGCCAAATAAACTGGGAGAAAAAATCACTCTTTGAAAGAACTGTCAAGAACTGTCATGTGGTACTGACATTTTCAAAAAGAGTACCCGGAGAGAGGCTCCGAAATTCAGAAGGCACCGGTGACATGAGAGGCCACGAGTGCTCAGCACCCCACGGTTTCCACTGAAGCTCTTGCTTGAGAAAGGTATTTGAGAACATATTTATCTGCACAGGATTTTTCCTTTACACCAGAACTAGTGAGGACATGCATGGAAATGTAAATGGTTTCATTTTGAGCTTGCTTGAAAATTCAGATCAGCTTCACGTTTCAAACGAACCAGTTCATCCAGTCTTCTTCTTTAGTGCCTAAATTCAGTCCGTTAAGCCAATGTTAAAGCAGATGATTATGAAATAAAAGGTTCTTCTAAAAAAAAAAAAAAAAAAAAAGGAAGAGGGGGGAGAAACTATATTAATCACTACCAGAAAACATCTGTTTTTAAATGAGGTGGTTTTGATCTATACTGTTTGTGATGCAAGAGGAAAGCTTTGCAACCCATATGACAACCAGATCTCCATTTTGTTGGGATTAGGGGTCAGCACAAGGGACTGGGGGAGGGAAGAGCAGGAAGGGAGCAGGAGAGATTCCTGTAATGAATGCCAGGATGCTCACTCTATAAACACAACCTACAGAACATGAGCCCCAAGTCCACTTTCAGAACTTCTGCTTGATTTATAACAGGATAAACCAATTAAAAGTTGATGGTTTTTCTCTCATTTGCAGATAGACAAGAGGTTTCTCTTCAAACGCCCTCAATTACACGCAAAGGATGGCTTCAAAACCTAAGTGCTGCACACACACCTACGCGCAGTCACTTTACACGCACAGAGACAACCGAAGTCAGCAGAAAGTTTTACTACTGTTTATCATTTTTATAGTTGAAACTATTTCAGAAAGGCCAACAACATCGTGCTCCTTCCTAGATGACAGCTGGAGAGACGGGGGCCAAGACCTGCTCCCTGCCACCAGCAGACCAAGATCAGAATCAACCAAGTTACCAAATCCCATTCCTGGGCTTTATTTATAAAGTTAAATGGTCTGAAGAGAAAAAAGTGAAGAAAGGGATAGCCTTTTACTCAAGAATCAATTCTGAACTCATCCTACAGCAAGTGAAGGACGTCTTGACGTGGAGAGAGTAGCAATAGAATGCTGAGAGAAGAGGTCTCTGCATCAGTTGCTTATTCCATCGTTATCTCACGTGGCGACCGTGGTGTTTCAGCTGACGGTGCTTCAGATCACTCCTCTCTAAAATGACTGGAATTGGCTTTCTGATCTTACAGAACAGAGAAGCTCAAAAGGGCCTGGAGATCTTCAAGTAAAGGTGAAAAGTGCTTTGGATTATATTCCTACAAGTACGCTTGCTGACTTAGTTGGTAGTTACATCTATTTTCCTGGTATGCCAGAAACCGCCTTAAAAAAAAAAATCTGGTTTATTCACACGTACGTAGAAGTTCCATGGTAAGCAGATACTGCAAAGCGCATCTCCTGGGAGGATTCTGTCTCACCCACCCCTCTCTTCTCCACCTTTCCTTTAAGATTCTCTCTCCTCAGCTCAGCTGACAAATATTGCCTTAGAAATATCTTTGTATGATTTTATTTTTCTGCATCTTTTTACTGCTCACAAGAAATTCAGGAATCAACCCCAATGTGTGAAAGGGAAGTTTCAGGCTCCAGGAAATTCTGGTGAAATACGAGAAACACAGTTCAAGCAACACATTTCCTCTTGCATTAAGAAAAAATAAACTCCCTTACGAGGGTAGCAGAAGTTTATTTTTCACTGAGACTGGCATGAGCATCTGACAACTTGCATTATAATGAACATTATTATTTCAATGTTGTGTCTAAAGTTGCTCCTTATCTTTACCAGTACACGCAGCAGCGTAGGGGAGGTTGAACAGTGAATACATGACTCCCTCCCTCCTACTCCCCCTGCGTCTTAACCATATACAAGAGTGTACCATTAAAATGGCTTAATCCCCAAAATGTTAAAGCGATGGCGAGAGGAATGTTTGACTCGTGTACAAATGTATATGACCACTTCCAAAAGAGATACCCAGGATCCTGTGAAGTGCCTGAAGAAGGAAACCCCACTCTTGCCTTTGCACTCACACTCAAGATTGTGATAAGAAGCAGATTCCTGCTTGCCGTAAGCCAAAGGGCACTACAGACCCTGCACGTGTTTTGTGCCCAAGTGCCTTTCCCAAGAGACCATCCAGGCACGTATTCGTGGAAGAGTGGAAATTCAGACACCGCGCTTTTCTGCTGCAGACGCATCATAGTCTTCCTATTTTCCTCTGATCTGCCAGTCAATTCGCAGATGCCCAGGTCGCACGCCTTAGAGGCCAGAATGAGTTTGGCCATTTCCATTCCACAATAAAGGCACAATCTTTTGTTTTTGCTCCTGAACCCACTGTGGTTATCCACACCTCCTCACCTTGTGATTAAGGCTACACTGACGTGCTCTTGGGGATTTTCATCTTTTGGTCAGTTGGAAGTTTGAGCTGGAAGAAAAGGCAGCTGCCTGCTGCTTGAGTGGTGTGTCACAAGGAAAGCTTATTACAGCCGTGCTCCAAAATCTGTGTTGGCTTCTGATTAGTTTTCTGATAGAATTAAGGTTTTGGTTTTGACCTACAAAGCAGCGAATGCTTTGGGCACTAATTACTTAAAAGCTCATTTCTCTCTCTGTGTAGTAACATGACAAGTTGTGGTTAGTGGGTGTTCCTGAGCTGACAGTCCCTTGGGGGTTGTCTTCACGGCAAAGTTAACTTAAATAACTCAAGTCCTATCAACACACAGGAGCCCTTAACTCAGAGCCCAGACGTGCTCTTTAATTCTCTCATCAAGGGACATAAGTTAAACCTTACGCACTGCTAACACTCCGGCTAATGTGACAGATCCATAGTGTGAGCACTGGCAACTGGAACGTACGCACCGAGAGCTGCTTAATGCCATCGTACAGATCTTTCCAGCCTCCCCGGGAGGACAAACAAGTGCTGCCACCATTAGCCGAGAAGGGATTAATGAAGTGCCCAAAGGTACTGTTACCCCAGGAGCATTGCCTGGGCCGAAGAGGGAGTACAGCAGGAGTATCCCAGCGCAGTCACAGCAACGGAGCGATTCTGTTGCAAAAGTGGCTGCAACTTGAGCGCAGGTTACTTTTGTTAACTCTTTAGAGGAGACATAATAATGAAAAGTGTAGCTCAGGTGGCTCTGGTCTTTACCAGGGGAATCCTTTGCTCTTGAATTCCCTGGGTTTATTAGACCTTCTGGACTTCCTGCAAGATTCAACTTTTCTCTTGGGAGAAGAGAATTCAGATGGCTGGTTACGATAGCTGCGGTTGCTCTCGTCTTGCCGTTCTTGCTGTTAACCACACAGATTAAGTTTTAAAACGACTCACGGATAGGAAGCTAGCAATAATTTGTATCACTTTTGTACACTTTAAAAAGTTTTTTTCAAAGTTCCTACTGTTTAGGCAGGCCTTTGTCACATTTCATTAAAGGATGACTCAAAGAAGATATGCATCCATGCTAGCTATATTGCACAGGCTGCAAAGCAACGTTAACATATGAAAAACGTGCCACTTATTCAGGGGTTTGCCATCCTAGCCCTTTCCTTAAGCTTTACGCTTATCGGGCATTCACCTGCTCCAAGGAGACTTTCATTGCAGTGCCTGCCTTCAAGTGCCAACTGCTGAAATGAAAAGGCAGGTAACAAATCATTAAATATTTAAGCAAGGCCAATGTATCGCCCAACGTACCACCGGTCGCTGACCTCCTGAATTCAGGTGAACGCGAGCAGATGGCGTCAGTGGAAGGCCAGAGCGTTCCCCCACTGCTGGGCAACACCCCCGCGCGCTCGGTGTGTCCCAAGACACGCAGCCACGTGGGAGGCAAGGGCAATTTCAGACCGAGATCCAAACCTTCCGTGATAATCCCTAGCACAGCAGAAGACGTCAACATCTATTCCAGAGAGACAGCTGAAGGAACCAATTTAAAACCTACCTGCTCCACCCCCTGCCAAGCTTTGTTTCCAGCCCTGCTGCCCGGAGATCTGTCCATGTTTGTGTGTTCTGCAGTTGATCCTTTGGGCTCCCTTACACACTCAGGGCATACATGATTTTTCCATAATAAAGAGACCTTTAATAAAATATTAAAAATCCTGAGTAACATCGTCTCCAGGTCCACAAGTGAACACCACCTATCCAGTGGGAACTCAATCAACAGTTCCCAAGAGCACTACGATCCCCACTTTTGCTGCCATGAAGAAGTCTTCGTGGCATTGCTCTGGATTATGCTTCCCTGTGACCACGAGAGTTTACCGAGCAGTAACTCAGATATAGAATTTCTAAATCCCACCGTCGTACCCTTGTCATTCAGTGACAGCTTTCAGATGTCAACAATAGAAAGCAATCGAGTATATTTACAAAGTCCAGACAGGATAAAAGGTCAGTGTAATCATGAGAACCTCCTATATTTGTTTCACCTCTGATACCACTTGTTACTCAAAAAAGGGGGTTAAACCACACACTTCCTTCAAGAAAGAAGGATAATGTTATTTATCAGTCAGCAGTTTCTCCACTACAATTTCTATACACAAGGATAATGAATCCTTAAATCCGACACTTCCAGGTTTCTTGGTGCTGAACAGTATTCTTTCTATATAGGTTTTCAATCCCATATATTCAAGATCAGAAAGAAATTTCATTTGTTCTCCTTTATACGTGGTGTGCTGGGCTCTGTTGCTGCTACATCTTATTAAAATCAGGTTAACCTGTTCTTATTTCTCGGACTCCGCTTGCTCATTATGCAGGTGTCACACACTTTCCTAAGTTTCACTGCTCCAGTTCTGAAAGAACCAAACTCAGACTAGAGCAGAAGCTAAAAGCACAGATTTACTTTTTATTCTGAGACACTGCGTCATCAGCTAGTTATTTAAAACTTTGTTCTGAGATGCTGAACCCAAGAGGCCAAGATTTTCCGCTTAATAGGACTGAACAGACTCCACAACATCTTATTAGGTATACACTTTTGCATCGTCATTAGCAATAATGATTTATATTTCAGAAAGCGTCTATGTCCCATAAGGTTCCTGTTTTCACTTTGTAATACGTAGCACGCAGGCACGGAAATGCAGGCGTCTATGGCATGAAGCACACCAGCAGCAGAGAGCCACAGGAGCTTATGAAGCATTCATCAGTAAGTGGTACAAACTGTAACACTTGCAATATGGATAGTAAAATACCATTAAAAAGAGGTATAAAATAAGTCATTGTAATTTGAGGTTACTAATATTGCAGTTACCCTTGGCTAGTGTTCTTGGCACTGTTAGTTACAATATGTATGAGCTTACACACATCACAGACAGAATTAGACATCTTATATACTACAGATGAGTTTCCTAAGAGAACCAGTTTCTGAGGAAAGAGTTCAGACTGGTTCCAAGCACCCACAGCTCCAGCTTGCTTATTCTTCAGGACATAACAGGCAAAGAAAACAAACCTGTCAAGTACCCACACCCTGACATTTCTCACACTCCGACTACTCTCCCGCCTCGGAGGGCACCACGTGCAGCCCCACTGCTCCAGGGAGGATTTGTCCCCCACACCACACCGCAGGGGTAAAACATTCATCACTCGGGGCAAACAAGTGTGCGTGTTCGTGAACAAATGAGAGAGAAGTCAGTGTCCACCTCATGTGCATTCGTGAGGTTTATATACACGGTTAAAAAGTTACGTTAGCTATAGATTAAAAAAAAGAAAGGGAGAGCTAGGTCTCTTTAGAATGGAATTTTTTAAGTCACCCCTTTTCAGATCGTGCCATTAGAAATCAAACTCTTTGAGGCTCACTTTTTTAAGTCTCCAAGCCAGGTATACAGGCTGCGCATACAATTCCTCACCAAATTCCACCTGTGACTCCATATCACTTAAAGTAATTTCACAAAAACCACTTTCTCACTGTGCTGGACCTTACTTCAGTTCTTTTGTCCTTTCCAGATAAAACACAGCAAAAGCGCACTATAATTACATAAACTCTTAATTAAACTGAAGCCTTTAACGCACCTCCGATGCTTCTATTGCCAGCAGTAACACCATTCAATCAGGACGATAGACTTCCATATATTACTGAGCTCCTAATTGCTAATCACTTTCCTAGTTAATAATTACTAAAATGCTATTAGAAAATACGTTTAAAATACAGATATTGCCATGAAGTTACGCTTCTGTACCTACCGAGTTTGAAGTGCAACGAGCCAGCAGTGGTCGGAGAGCTGCTCACCCCCTCGTCCGGGAGGGCACCCGCCTGGCTCTGCTGCGGGCCAAATCCTGCACCCGCCTTGGCAGCAACCCCGACTGCCAACACAAATCATTGCACAAAGGATGAGTAGGTCCTGGAAATCTGCTTCTCTCACAGCTTCCTGCACGGGAACAGCCAGCAATGCTGGAGGACTCCAGGAGCGGGGCATGATCCCAGCCTGCCGATGGGAAGGCGTCCCAGGCTGCCGCTCGCCCCATTCCGGGAAGAGCTGTCTCTGCTCCAAGCGCCCAGTGCCCAGCCCTCCCAGGAGGTCTCGGCACTGGGCGGCTGTTGCTCAGCCCACACCCCCCACCAGATGCCTACAGGTGATGGTGCTTTTGGCTGGGCCAAACGGCAGAGCTGCTGCCACCAGTGGGAACCGGGGAGGAGCACACAGCTGGTTCCTGCAACCTCGCGGCAGTCTCCGTGGAATCGGAGTTTTCCTCAAGGTCTCAGCCCCCACGTTCACATGACTATGTGAGACACTCGGTTTTCCCTCAAAGAAGGAAAATTCCTATGAGCAGAGTCCCCCTCATGGCTGTAAGGAACAGTCTGGAAATGCAAAGCGCAACGCCCAGCAGCACAAAGCGGGAGGGGGTAGCTGTGCCTGGCCTGGCAGCGGAAGACCCAGGGTCTGGGGACTTTTCCCTGCTCACGGACTGTGGTAGTTCTGGAAACTTCACTGCTGTGACAGACTTAATTCAGATTTAATCCACGGCAAATGTGACTCCAGATTCCTCACGGTTACTCATGGCCCATCCCCAAACCCACAAAACCTAATGTGAAGCTTTCCTTTAATGATCGCTGAATGACGCACATTCTCTCGGCATAAACCTCTGGTAAATTTTGTTTCATCTATGGCCAGATCAGATCTTCTCTGGTGTTTTCCACACCTGAAACAGCTAATTTTAATTCTCATAAACAATACAGCACCTAGAAACACACACCTAGAAACACTCAGAAACACAACCTTTCCAGCCCCCCCGGATCCTCAGCTGGAGCACTGATGTTTTCCTCTTCTGCATCCCATGGCTGCAGGCTTAATAACAGGGATTCCTATACAATTTCAATGTTGCAATTCAAAATTTGCTCCTTGCAGGAGACATTTAGAAAGAAGGAAAAGCCTGGGGATGGGAAAATGGAAAATAATTAATTCCTTGTCCCTTCCTGTTTCTCCTCACCCCTTAAAAAGGTCCACAATAAACTCAACATTATTGCTTTGGTATTCAAGAAATTTTATATCCAGCCTCCACTAGGAGAAATGTTGTTCATTCCTATTAATCCAGGACTTAAAAATGACAACAAGTACATCAATGAGGTGTTCGTGTAATAAAAAAAATCCCAACACACTGATCAGGGATGTATATTTACGTGGCAAACTTGTGATGCTTCAATTTTCATAGCAGGAATGGATGCATGCTCCTTCCCAGCTTGGGATAGACATTTTAATGTAAAAAGGAGAAAATTCCCATGAGGGTTGACCACTCCAGACCCAGCACTGTCCATACACCTCCGAGCCCTGTCCTGGGAAGCACCGAACTGTCAGAGCCCCCGTAGACTTGCCTGAGAGAAGCAAACGCTGCGTAACTGTTCAAATACGGGCTGGGATAATTGTTGCCGGAAAGGCGTGTGGGTGCCACGCTGCATCCCTTCGGAATCGAAGGGTAAAGCTGTTAACTCACTGCAGCGGGACCTTGGTCATACCCTAAGGCATCAAGAGCTACCAGCAACGCCGTGAGTACCAAGCACGCCTCCCAGGTCTCGTGGCACCAGCATCCCAGGCTCACACCCAGCGCTGACTCTGCAAGCCCGGTATTTTTGGGAGCGATGCGCTGTTGAAAGTGCTGATTAGATGCGAGGGGGAACGGCCAGCATGTGATGGGCAGTGAACCTGCCTGCTTAGTCAGTCTGGTGAGAAGGACTTTCAAATAAGCCAAGAACACAAAAAGGTACTATAAAGGAGATCTGTTTGGGTTTACTACATGGAGAATAAGGCTACTTCTTCAATCAGTGAAATTCTCCATGTGAAATGGAGGTTTATTCGCCTTTTTATGTTGTCATTTAATAACCTCATAAGTGAAGAATTATGAAACCAAGGTAATATTGAACCACATTTTCCTATTTCCAGTCACACACGGTTTTTCTGCTTTGCTAACTTTCAGACACTCGGCTCATATTCTACCCACATCTTTAAAGGTCAATGCTCCCATCCGGGGGTTTGGTGGGGGTTTTTTGGTGGATAGAGATGCAACTGCAAAAAGGCTCATGGCCACTTAAGCTCCCTCCCTCACCACTCTTTCCTCTCCTCAAAAAAAAAGTAAGAAAGCTGCCTGTGTCTCTGTAGGAAAGGTTCTGAAAGGATTCTGGAGGCAAACAGAGACTTCAACAAATGTTTCAAAGCAGATTCATCATTTGCAGTGAATACAAGGTTTTGACTGATATGTAGGAAGAAGCTTGAATAAGCTCAGATCTCAGAATGGAAGGTTTTTCTAAAGAAAAAGCTCTAGAAATGCCTACATTTAGATGGGGGGAAACGTGTGCGAATCAAGAACAAAGCCCCGAGACGCAGCGAGAGTGAATAACCTTTCAGATCAAGCTGGTTTCCCCACCAGAGAGAGTTCCAGCCTGCACGTTCCCATTTGATGCAAATGTCTGTCAGAATAGCACTACTGGATAATAGATAAAAGATTATCTGTGACATTATGAAAAATGAAAGCTTAAAAATGGCTACAAGTTCCATGAAAAAAGAAAAATTAGATAGTCTTTCTGAAAGACAACAATAGCCCCTGTGGTTTATTGAATACCGCAGCCCCGCTGCTGTCCACCATTGTTCTAATGACTTGCACCAGTTCGTCTGTGTTCAGCAGATTCCCTGCGGCCTTCTCTCCACTAAAAACATCAGGTCCAAGAAACAAGCCCAGCTACGATTCCTTTCCCTCAACTCGAAATGGTGATGGAAATTCAACTGGAGCAGCTCTACATGCAGCACACTTGATTTAACAGGAGAATTATGGATTTGAGGCAGGGATTTCCAGTGCAGGCAAGAGTCTGATTTTCATCCCGGTCTCTGCCGACCAGCCAAACACATCGGTCTTTCATCTCTCAGAGAAGGTCCAGGCTGAGGACACCTTTACCGTCAGATTTCTGCTGTGCACTCACAAACACCGACTGAAGGGAAGCTGCAGGCCAAGGGATGTTTGGCAGTGGTGTAAATCTACTGCCCCAGCTTCAGCCACAAGAAACCACGCAGCTGAGGGTGGCTTCTGGTGGACCCAACCTCTCCACAGCTGCAGTCAGTCAGGACTCCCACCACTGCAAAGTGGGGAGACTCAGGACATCTGTGCATGTGTTTGCCTCGTTCAGCTGGTGTAAACTGGCATAATTCCACTGACATCAGCAAAGTCATGCTGAGCTATATAAACTGATGATCTCACCCACTGTAATTACCTATAATTTCCTATCTCCAAATACTGTCCTGTAACAGAGTATAGCAAGATCCCAGTTACTCGTTACATTCCTCTCGCGTGCTACGAGAACCCAGTCTTAATGGCACAGGAATACAATCTAATCGATTTCTATGAAATACACCTTTATATTCATGGCAATACAGCACTTTACATGAAATATAAAGTTCAGTTTAACTACACCAAATTGACAGCTATTGTTTTCATTAAGTGAAAGCACAGTGGAGGTCAAGCAATACAGATGCTGTTCAACACCTACACTTTTCCTCGCTCAGTAATTCTACGTTGTAGTGCACAATTGACGTTTGGGCAGTCGTGTTGAAAAAGCTGTGAAATTATATTGAAAATCTGAAAAACAAGCCCTGACAGGCACTCAGATAGTGCAATGATGGGGGATAGACAGATAGCGAGACGGAGGAATAATCCTGCCACCTTGTGCAACCTGTAATGATTATTCCTCTATTCTGTCATGCAGGTTGATTCCTCGTGAGCGCTTTGATTGACAAAGCCGACGTCTTGCCAGGACACGCACGCATCAGTCTCCGCCACAACATATATCACTTACTGAAAAAGGCCTTAAGTCTTCACCACTAGTATTAGCAAAACGTTAGGTGCTGCAGAGTACCTGTCTGCTCCCACACCAGCACGTTCCAGGAGCGTTTCGGTAAAGACCTGGGGACCAGCTCACACCTCTCGCGCGGCAGCAGCTGGGGATGCCCAGCACTGCGAGATGAGGCCCTGTGGGAAAGTCCAGCTCAACGTGCTTTTTCCTGCTTCGTATTATCCCACAGAGCTCTTTGGCTTCGAGTCCCGCTGCAGCCAGGGGAGACTCACTGGGGCGTGCGTTGGAGGCTGGGATCCTGCGGCAGCTGCCCACATGGCACTTTATTCAGGAAGATAGAATCAGTCCACTGTTAAATTAACAACTGTGAACGGTGCAGAGAATTGGGCTGATGTTGAAGTTGTTTAACTTTGATTTTCGTTGTCTCATTGTTCCGAGCAGGGCAGCGTTCCAGTGCTCCAAGGTGAAAAATGCATTTGTGCTCTTCAGTAACTCTGAATAAGCACAATCACTTTTTAAATTGAAATCCATATCGGACGTTTCCCAGGAATATGACAATATAGAAGAGCTATAGCTATAGTGCCTATGTGTCCAGAAGTACGAACAATTCTTACGGTGGAGGGAAGAGCTATGCTTCCCTGGCAATGTCTGCAAGGCAGAAATGGGATGAAAACTTCCCATCCCAGGCTACAAAACTACCCAGAAATCGCAGGCTAACAATCCATCCGGGGTTTAATTAATACATTCCCTGAAAGTCACGGTACTCTAGCTGTTGTTAGAGATGCTGATTTTTCAGTGTGGTTGAAGCTTCATTTATGATTTCAGTAAAAGCTCCATTTTTTTTTTTCTCTCTCTAGTTAAAAAATGAGCCTCTAGCTACAAATTGGACGATTACAGACAGTATTGTAGAGCAGCAGTAAAAAAGTGTTAATGAGCTGCAGGATATCAGAAACAAAAAAGAAAATATTCCCCCCGCAGGCCAAACAAAATTAATTTTAAAAATTAATGTAAACCACTAATGCAGCAAGTGCCTCCATTAAATTATGGGGCTATGACATGTACAATGCAATATTTTTGCCATTGAATTTGTTATCTAAAAGGTGTTCATTGTTTATTATGGTGTGAAAAGCTGTTTTCCTCCAGATAGGCTGGTTCATTAAGAAATTGGATTCTTGCCATAGCCCTATTTCTTAGCAATGAAGCGATGCCCTGTAGCAAAAAATGCAGAGAGCGGCTCTCTGCTTAATATCAGAAATGTAAATCAAAAGACTCCAGTCTGCTTTTTAAATGGCTTTTGGTCTTTACAGAGATGAAATTCACCCCCAAATATTTCACATTGCTGGCTGGTCAAAACGGCTTCTAGAAATTCCAACTCTGCTGAATGATTATCATAATAATAATCCCTGTCAATGAAGGGTTTGTAACTGTTTGTGCTATTAAAACACTTTTATTTCCGCCTTTTCATTCATCATACTGTAACAGCTTTGGGTTTAAGAAGGGAAAGAAACCTATGTTTTAGCTGCCTAAGGAGAAAATAACAGTCTGAAGAGAAACAAGATATGTACAATTATGCAAATGCTAATGACTTTCGATATTTTAGGGTTGAAAACGTCAGGTAACTGGATTTTGACGTTCCTGTACGTGCTGCACAGCACCTTCTCCAGCAGAGGCTCCGGGGGGGGCTCAGCCCTCTCAGCTGACCCTGAGAACCAGGGTGGGAGCCCTGCAAGCGTGGGACCTTGCTGGGGGAACAGGAGGAGTTATGGCCTTGGGGACCAGGGCGAGGCAGGGACCAAGGACAAGAGCTGCTTTTGCCTCTTGAGGTTGATAGCGACATGGGAGCTTTTGCTTCGAAATAACAGTGTGGAGAGAAATAACAAAATCTAACCAAAAGCCCTCTATTGGCATATAAAAAATTACTCTATTTAGCAAAATTAGATATTTTCTTGGCCTTCATTTATGAGCCAAAACACCCGGAGGGGGACTACTTACCAACTTTAATTAGTAATAAAAAGCTTACAAGTGCCAGGGGAGCCAGAACTAGAGTCCATGGGCCAAATCTTGCGCTCAAATTACATCAGTTTAAATCTAGGTTCTTCTTACCTTCAAAGACGTTGCTCTGTGCTCTCCACGGGACAACTCTGTAGCCTCCCGTCCCACCGAAGACAGGAGACTTGTGCTGTGCCTGATGCACTGCGAATCTGTCATTTGACCAGGTCTAAAAAGGATTGTTGTCAGGAGATTTTTATGTGCTTCAGGCAAGAGTTACTGGGGATTAATGACTCTTTTGGGTGGTTTTGTTTGGTTTTCGTCTTGATATATTTTGCAAACATCTAGTTCTTAGAGTACTCTTTGAAATTCAAAAAGCACATCAGGATTTATTCAGGAGCCAGCAAAGAGCAAGGAAAAAATGCAAAGAACTGCAGTGAGAAATGCTCGTTAGTAACATGCTCATTTTCCAGGCACTGACCACGTACTATGAAGAAACACAGTTCGCTGTGAGCACGTGGGTCTTACAGGGAGCACGCTGCCATTTGCCACCTTGCCCAGACTCAACTTTTATTCCTCTGCCACTATACTGGCTTGAAAATGAACAGCATTAAAGCAATAAATGTTGGTGTTCATCCACAGAAGTCTCAGAGATACCAGCATCTCTCTATTGGTTTTTACTACAGCCATATTAGTTTCTATAGTTAAAGCAATATGACCTATATATATATATATTGACGTATATGTGATCTTCATGTTAAAAATTTCCAAATGAACACTCCTCCCTTCAAACAAGCAAAGGGATGTATTCTGCTGCCATATACTTGACTGACCGTAGTTTACCTCTACTGACTTTTAGCTGATAAACTTCCAAGTGAGGACATAATTCAGCACAGTTTTCTTCTATTGATCTGAGAAACTAAATTTATACCAACCTTTCACGGTTAATCGAAAATCATATGAAAAAACAAGCAGTGCTGGGGGACGCAGCCTGGACACAAGATCAGCTGGAGCATGACTTATCATAAACTTTTCATCAGATCTTCCTGTGAAATTTAATTTCAACTCTCCCGAAAGAAACTTCACCAAGTTGCAAAGCTCGCTGATGGCCAGCGTTAGCGAAGCCAAAGACAAGGCTCTCGCGGTGAGACGCTGAAGGGAGCCGACACGCCATCGGCATCTCCCAGAGCTCCTGAGCAACCCTGCAAGCGGAGGACTTTCAGATGTTGCCCACGGAGGACAGGCACCTCCCACTCCCCCACAACACAAACCTTTTTTGTTCCCTTACTGAAGAGGAGATGGTTAGAGGTGCAGAACCTCTGGCACACAGTCGGGCACCCCATGTATATGACAAGCACCCAAGTATACGCGTTAATTCAGTACGATGCCTCTGCGCATCGTGGGCTTTGGCAGCTCACCAATGGTCAGGAGAAAAAATACTATTTTTCCACCCAAAGAAGGGTCAGGAAGGAACAAACAAGCAAGCAAGTAAAACCACTTCCAACCCTCTCCATCAAGCAAAGGTCTAGATCAGAAGGTAATTTCTGGACCAATTAGCTACTAAGCCATGAAGCAACACCTTTTCCTGCTCTAGCTACCAAAATGCTTACATTTTTTAGGCTAAAGAGAGCCCCTTTTCACAAATGAGCCCCACTTGCCTGAGACTGCTACACGTTGCAACAGTTTTATGAATTTCAATTTGTACTGTTTGAATGTGTTAGTCAAAGTTCCCTCATCTTCCACTACAAGGGACCCAAACAAGCAACCTTCAGCAGCAACACCACGCAGAAAGGGACCGAGGGACCAGTTTGACAGCTTTGAGCAGACATATTGATCACACAGGCACGAGTGCTGCAGCTCTCTGTTAATCAGGTGGAGTACTATTAAACAGACAAATAACAAAATCAAATTTCAGAATGTAACAATACAGAACAGTATTTTACTTGTTTCTTCTCTGTCTCATCACTGACGAATGAGCGCAGGGAAACCAAGGGGGGGTGGTACTTGATGCTGATGTGAACAGAGTCAGATTTGATGCCAGTTACGCCAGTGTAAAACCAGTGTTTGGGACTGCTCTGGACTGGCATCCGAGTCCCTGAGAGCAGGCTGTATTTTGCCATTCGTACACTGCCTCTGCGGCGCTGACCTACATCGCTGGAATGAGAGGGGTAGCAAAAACATTTGCAAGTGATGCTCCTCTATTAGTGATGAGATTAATTAAGACGCTGCTGGGCACTTCTCCCCAGTCAGGCCCAGCCGTTAATGGCCATTGATTTTTTTTAAACAGCACGTACAAGTTTAAATGGCATAAACTCCCTTAGATTCCCTTTCCCTACCTTTGTCTCCCCTGCTAGGGGTTAACCACGCCGGAGACAGGGAACAAACCAGTCCCCTCCTTCCTTTGCCTGCGGCACCAAGATCAGGAAATTCACTGCTAATCACTGCAGTTGTGATTTCTGATTTCAACTGGCAGCATGGAGAATTGAACTCCAGTCCCCCGAGTACAGCAGGCTTCGCGAGGCAGGCCTTGAGCTTGTTAAAACTGTGGTGCTGCCATGCGGTTATCAATTTTAAATTAATCTCTCCCCCCATGCACACTTATCCTCCCCCACCATCTCTTAAAGTGGCTGCTAAAAATATGAACTCCAGGATACCTCACTCTAAGACTTAACTAAGTAAAAATCGGGATACTATTAATTATATGTTTCCTTCAGCCTCAGCACCTGGAAAAATGGATTTCTGCACTGTTTCAGGGATTTGCCTAATCCACTTCCTGCAGTAAAGCCAACCACAGCTCTCACCGTCTTAGCATCCCGCCATGCAAATCCTCCCTCCCGCGATGAGCCCCTCTCCGAGGACCAGCCCCTCTCCAGGGCCGCGACAGCGGGTGAAGCGGGGCCCGGCAGCGGCACGCCAGCCACCCCGGGAATTTGAAGCTGTACGGGTTGAGTGTGTGTTCTTCACTCAACCAAATCTGCCCTGCTGAGAGAGGCCAGAGCGGCAGCCAGCTTGGTTACTCGACTTACCCTGTCTCCGGCATTACCTTCGCAGTGCAGCAGATCTCTGCTGTGCAGAGCCATCGACGTGCTGAGAGCGAGCAGGAGGACGCTGTGCTACGCTGCACGGTCCAGGCATAACCCCTGACTTCTACCACCACCTGCCCTGCCTGGGTTTGTAAAAATTATCCCCAAACCCAACTTAATGGCTTGGCTCCTTCATCAAGCTGGAGCCTGAGCGTTCGTATCCATTCAAGAGCAGCCTGGCTAATACGGTCCAGGTTTTGTAAAGTCTTTGTAGTTGGCCACGTCCACCTGAAATAACAAATACCTGCACACTGGCATGGTGCACGTGACAGCACACGTCTGCCTGGATCTTCCAGGGCTTTATCTTCTGCAGCTGCAATCGCTTCGTAAGTGAAATCGCAGAGGCACGGAAAGGGAGGTTGCCTGGCCTGCGAAGGGGGACTCAGAAAAGCAATCAGCCGGCATTTGAGCAGGGGCTACACCACCACCTTGGTGTCAAATCTGAGAATCTGTGGAGGTAAGTTTATAAATGTCTGCAGGCTTCAGCATCCAGTTTGGAATCTATAAACTTCTGAAATCTGGTAGTACTTTATTTGTAATGATACTGCCAACAGACTCCCCCCCACAAAGGTCACAGCACACACTCAGCATTAAATTGCAGTACAACAAATCCTCAGCTATCCATAACCTACAAAATGATAGGGGCAGGCTGGAGAGGGAGACTGGGATAAAGCAGAAAAAGAAAAAAAGTCTAGACACACTTTCCTAAAACTCACTGGGGAGTCATTTTAAAATCACTTTATGAGGAAATAATTGAGGTTCTATATACAATACTCCCTTTTAAAAAAAGAGTAACACGTCTGACAACCTTAGAAAGTCAGAAGGTTGTTATAGAGAAGAATGGTTCTCTGTTTGGAAATTTAAATACTATGTGGCCCTAATTCATAAACATTTAAGATTTTATAAAGCTAGTGGGAATAAAAGAGTAAAAAAAAGCAAAACAAGCCAGAGCCAATCAAAAAAAAACCCCCAAAAACCAAACCAAACTGCCAAGTGAATGAAAACCATCTCCGCAGCTGCACCTCACTTTCCTTACGCTGTAGTGCTCCAACCCAGAACCTGCCCTGCAATACGCCACAGAATAAACCCACTGCTGTGTATATCACACAGCACAAACCCATCACTGTGGCCATCACACTCTGCAGCAAGCCGAACTCACACCAGAACCACCATATTTACCATTATCCCCCTAAATATGTACATGTGCGTATGCAAAATGCAGGGATCTTTCTCATCTCGCTGGCAGCTCTGTCTTCTCGACGGCAGTGGGAAACAAGCCCGCTCCTGCGTTGCACCTCCTCCTCACCAAAGGGGAAGCTCAGGGTACGTCGTGTGGTCAGTCCTCCTGAGTCTATCCGTCACCCTCTAGCAAACACCGAGGACACAGGAAAGCAGAAAGGCTGAATCCATGCGTGAGGGTGGTGGGTGGCCTAGTGCAATGGGACAGATCTTCACTGGGGGTAAGAAATACCTTTTAAGAAATGCAAAAGGCTTCTTTCTTCCCCCATAACCATGGCTTCCAACTCCTGCCTCGTAGCTAAGAAAGCTCCTTCATGGCTACGAGAAGCCACTGAAGCAGAGACTGACGAGGAAGGAGCAGCCCTATCACCTTCTGTGTATTACTGGATGTACGCTGGCCAGAGAGGATTTGGGGACTGCTGATCTTCATCATTCGATCTCCACACCTCCTGGAGCCAGGACCTTACCAACACTATCTATTACAAATGGAACATAATACAGCTGAAAAAAACTACTGCGGAAAAATAATATGCTATTCTTATATCTTTTTTTTCCTGTTCTTCATGTCAGAGCTGTTTCTCAACACCAGTTATGGAGAGAGGTTCAAACAGAGGAACCATACAGTTTACCTTGAGAAAACTCTACATTGAAACCTCACCAAGCTTTTCCCAACTACAGATAAATTCAAAAATATCCCTCGAAATGTAAACACAGGAAGGGACTTTGGGAAATCCTGGCTGCAGATGAACTGACGGGTCAGTATCTCCACGGGACTGACCCAAACCCATGGCTCACCCATCACCCCAACTTCGGGAGAGTTTGGATTCCTACCTGAACTTCAGGGCTCAGGCCCATTTCTAATTGTAACTAAATATGTTGCTCCACGCTGGAGCGCCTGACTTCTTTCTGGCCCATCTCAGCTGCCTTTTTGACCTGCACACCCCGCTGAAGAACCAAGATCAAGAAAGTTATGCCTACTGAGTGTGAGGATTAGTGAAAAAAATCCACACAGAATGTCAATGAGGTAGGGGCATCACATACTTCTCACATTAAAATTCAGTAGGTTTTCTAGTCCTTCTGGCCTCGGTGCATTTGCATAGTATAGGGTCAGAGAGACATCCTGATTCCACTATAGCTGCTCTGTTTAAAGGGTCATAATGGTGACATATGAAAATAACCCAACTTTAATTGATACCCGGGCTGCTGGCTGTTGAATTTGAAACTCCCCCTGGCCCCATCTCTTGTATATCTAATGTACAGTACACTCAACAGCAGATGCCATGAAGGCAGCTTGGTCTCTCAGTTGCATTACCAGAGCTTTAAAAATAATTGTTGAATTGTCCACAAGATGTCCACCCTACTTTTCAAGCTTCTGCGTCTCTTAGTAATGTCCTCTGCAGCAGTAAATGTTCTCAGAGCTGGCAAGTTATTTAATTGCGTATCCCAAATGTAGCATCTCAGGAGAACCACCCAGGGGAAAAAAAAAACAAAAACGTTTTTTAGTTCAAGCTTCTTGTTAGGCTTTTACAGTTATTTTAATATTTTATCAGAGGTCCAGTTATGATTCAAACTTTATCAAGAATAGCAGAGATGTAGGTGTATTTATTAAGTTCTCTTCTGGTTTTCTTGCTGCTATCAATTCCCAAATCATACAGACAAATGGCAATTACAAATGACATCTAATTCCTAGCTTGGGCTCAGTCAGCCATGACAAACTCAACGCAAACCGTATTTCCTAATAGCACCGCTGCTGGGCTCAGGACCACAGATTATGGGGCACTGAAAGATTCTTGGCAGAAAACATAGACCAGATTGGTTTGCTTATTTTTTAAGCATCGTATCCTCCGTAACAAGAAAGATGATGGCTAGTT